>NC_136399.1:8156090-8756090 GCF_965140285.1 Lepidochelys kempii | reverse complement strand
AATCCACACCCTTGAGCAATGTAGTCATACCAACCTAGCCCCTCGTGGAGATATGTTGATGGGAGAGCTTCTCCAAAACACACAGCTACCAACCCTTAGGGAGGTGGATTAATTACGACGACAAGAGACGCTCGCCTATTGGCATAGTAGCGTCTCCACTAAAGCGCTACAGAAGTGCAGCTGCAGTACTATATGTGTTGATGTTTATTATGTGTTAATTCACATGTTGTAAAATCCTAGTGTGGAAAAGGCCCTTTGTGTTTTTAATCCTTAACTGGTTGAAGAAAACAGTAGAGGGAGCACAGGGTTTATCTTGACCAGTTAACGCCTGTAAAAACTGTCTTGCCAAATTCATATTTTAAAATTGTTAGTTAACACATAGTAAAAACCACTTGGGGGGGGCTAGTGAAAACAAGGCTTTAGTTTATAACCGTATTGTATCTTCCTGGCTTCACTGCTTCCCAACCCATCTTCTCTCTGCTCTACTTCAGTAAATGCCACTACCCGAAGAGCAGTAAGATGTAAGAACTTTGGGGGATAAAGGCAATGTGTTACTCCTAGGGGAATTCTATACCAATAAATTAAACATTGTGTGCACAATATTTTAAAATCCTGCAAATTTTATTGGTCAAAATAACACTATAGAATCATGCCAGTTTCAATTATGTTGGCAATTTTAGAATACCTGTCAGCAAGTATATCTGTAACAATATAGGAGCACACAAAAATTCCCCCAGGAGTAGAGAGTTAAAGAAACCCCTATGACAACCTAGTCCCTATTTCTCTGCCCCCTCCCCATGAGCCCAGCCATGGCCCTCCTCCCCCCCAATTCCCCACCCCACTCACATCCCTACCCCCCAGAGGCCAGCTACAGGCTCCCTCCAGCCCAGACACTCTGTCCCCACCCCACAGCCCAGGCACACTCAGACCCTCCCCCCCTAGACCCCAGGGATTCAGAGGGAGAAAGAGCCTGATGCTGGGTCCTGGGAAGCCACAAAGTTTCCTGCACACCGCAGCCTCCTTTCTTCAGGGCATGCTGGGAACTGCAACTGCCGGGAACCCTCCAATTCCCACCCCCCCATCTTCTGTTTGCAAACTGCGCTCTGCCTGGTCCAGTGGCCCCACAGTGGCAGCCAACATCTCTGCAGCCCATTCTGTGTGAGGAAAAAGGAAATTCTGCACAAAACATTAATTTCTGCAAAATTCTGCATTGCGCAGTGGTGTAGAATTCCCTGAGTAATGTGCACTTTAAATAGATTAAGGCAATTAGTGCTGTTGGGTATTTAAGTAGAGAACACGGTGGTAGCAGAGGATATTCCAGAATACATCATTCTAAGTCTTCCTGTGGTTTCAGTACAAGGCATTCTGAGTTACCATTGGCATAACACAGACCAGTGAGGAATTCAGAGAAGGAAAGCTAGTTATGAGGGAATATAAGAACGGCCAAACTAGGTCAGTTCAAAGGTCCATCTAGCCCACTATCCTGTATTCAGACAGTGTCCAATGCCAGGTGCCCCAGAGGGAATGAACAGAACAGGTACTCATCAAGTGATCCATCCCTTGTCACCCACTCCCAGCTTCTGGCATACAGAGACTAGGGACACCACCCTTGCCCATCCTGGTGAATAGCCATTGATGGACCTATCCTCCATGAATTTAGCTAGTTCTTTTTGAACCCTGTTATAGTCTTGGCCTTCACAACATCCTCTGGCAAGGAGTTCCACAGGTTGACTGTGTGTTGTGTGAAAAAATAAAGATGTATTTGTTTTAAACCTGCTGCCTATTAATTTCATTTGGTGACCCTTAGTTCCTGTGTTATGAGGAGTAAACACTTCCTTATTTACTTTCTCCTCACCAGTCATGATTTTACAGACCTCTATCATATCCCCCCTTTAGTCATCTCTTTTCTAAACTGAAAAGTCCTAGTCTAATTAATCTATCCTTATATGGCAGCCGTTCCATATCCCTAACCATTTCTGTTGCCCTTTTCTGAACCTTTTTCCATTTCCAATATATCTTTTTTGAGATGAAGTGACCGTATCTGCACACAGTATTCAAGATGTGGGCATACCATTGATTTATACAGAGTCTTCTCTGTCCCTTTCTTTATGATTACCAACATTCTGTTCGCTTTTTTGACTGCCGCTGCACACTGAGTGGATGTTTTCAGAGAACTATCCACCTGACTCCAAGAGCTCTTTCTTGAGTGGTAACAGCTAATTTAGACCACATCATTTTTTATATGTATAGTTGGAATTATGTTTTCCAATGTGCATTACTTTGCATTTATCAACACTGAATTTCACCTGGTAGAGGAGAAACCATGGCACAGAGAAGAGCGACCTGGGCACTGCCAATTTGTTTGCAGAAGGTGTATTGAGAGGGAGGGAACAGAGCTGCTGGATTTACTAGATTTTTTTGTAGAGCAGAACTCTGAACTTAGAATCATAGAATATCAAAGCAGGACGAACAACAACTAAATCAGGGGTTCTCAAAATGGGGGTCGGGACCCCACAGGGGGTCGCGAGGCTATTACATGGGGGAGTTGTGAGCTGTCAGCCTCCACTCCAAGCCCCGCTTTGCCTCCAGCATTTATAATAGTATTAAAGTATTTTTAATTTATTGGGGGGGGTCGCACTCAGAGGTTTACTATGTGAAAGGGGTTACCAGTACAAAAGTTTGAGAACCACTGAACTAAATCATCCCAGCCAAGGCTTTGTCAAGCCAGACCTTAAAAACCCTCTAAGGATGGAGATTCCACCACCTCCCTAGGGAGCCCATTCCAGTGCTTCACCATGCTCGCGAAACAGTGTTTCCTAATATCCAACCTAGGCCACCCCCACTGCAATGTGAATCCACTGCTTCTTGTTTTGTCACCTACCAAAACTGAGAACAGCATAGCTCCATCCTCTTTGTAACCCCCCCCTTCAGGTAATTGAGGGCTGCTCACTCTTCTCTTCTGCAGACTAAATAACCCAAGTTCCCTCAGCATCTCCTTTTAAGTCATGTGACCCAGCCCCCTAACCATTTTCGTTGCCGTCTGCTGGACTCTCTCCAATTTCTCCACATCCCTTCAGTAGTGCAGGGACCAAAACTGGACACAATACTCCAGGTGTGGCCTCACCGGTGCCAAATAGAGGGGAATAATCACTTCCCTCGATCTGCTGGCAATGCTCCTCCTAATACAGCCCAATATGCCATTGGCCTTCTTGGCAACAAGGGCACACTGCTGAATCATATCCAGCTTCTCGTCCACTGTAATCCAGGTCCTTTTCTGCAGAACTCCTACTTAGACAGTCGGTCCCCAGCCTGTAGCGGTGCAGGGGATTCTCCCTTCCTAAGTGCAGAACTCTGCACTTGTGTTTGTTGAACCACATCAGATTTCTTTTGGCCCAAGCCTCCAATTTGTCTAGGTCACTCTGGACCCTATCCCTACCCTCCATCATATCTACCCCTCCCCCCAGCTTAGTGTCATCTGCGAATTTGCTGAGGGTGCAATTAATTCCATCATCCAGACCATTAATAAAGATATTGAACAAAACCGGCCCCAGGCCCAACCCCCCTGGGGCACTCAGTTTGATACCAGCTGCCAACTAGACATCGAGCCGTTGATCACTACATGTTGAACCTGACGATCTAGCCAGCTTTCTATCCACCTTAGACCATTCATCCATACTTTTTTTTAACTTGCTGGCAAGAATACTGTGGGAGACTGTATCAAAAGCTTTGCTAAAGTCAAGATAGATCACATCCACTGCTTTCCCCATATCCACAGAGCCAGTTATCTCATTCTGGAAGGCAATCAGGTTGATGAGGCATAACTTGCCCTTCGTGAATGTTCTGATCAACTTCCTCTCCAAGTACTTCAAAATGGATTCCTTGAGGACCTGCTCCATGAGTTTGCCGGGGACTGAAGTGAGGCTGACGAGTCTGTAGTTCCCCAGGTTCTCTTTTTTCCCTTTTTTTAAATATGGGCATTATATTTGCCTTTTTCCAATCGTCCAGGACCTGCCCCAATAGCCACAAATTTTCCTTAGGAGGCAAAATTCTTTGTTCACCTTTAAGGAATCCTCACATGCCTGACAGGTTCCAGTCATTTATGTGAAATTGCCTTGTTCATTTGTCTTTACACTTAGATATGAGCTTCATAGATGAAGCTTCTGTGAAGGGATCAAGATGAATCCATTGCATACTGGGACCTGTAGTTGTATAAGCCAAACTTCCGTATTGAAGATGCAAATTAGTTGGTCCTTGAAAGTTTTGTAAATTGCTAATGCAGCCCTCAACTGAGCAGTCTGACTAATGCCAAGTAACTGGAAAAGAAACCTTTTTTTCTCGGGACACTAGTTGCCTATGAATGTTTGGCCAGTTATGTCTTTTTGCTTTGGGAAGAGGTTAAGATAATTAAGTTACTTCTTAGAATAGTGAAAGAGTCCAGGAAAAGGACACTTTGGCTTAGTTTAATCTAGTGAATACAGCTTCCCAGTTTTGACTGAAATGTGAATTAAAATCACATACCAGCATCTTTGGAACCTTCTTATCTCCATTTGTTCCTATTTAAAGATGGCCTGGTTCTAACTTCCAAGACTTTCTTCCTTTGAGAGTTCAGTTGCAAATGAAGGATGGACTTTTTAGAAGAGACAATCTGAAAGGATATTCATACTCCAATCCAGGAGTTGGATTGTGAAGTTCACCTTGCCATAATATATTGGAATGGAGCATGTAACTGCTGGTAGAAAGTAATTTTTGTTTTGGGAATCTCTGCTTCATCAGACAACTGAAAAGCACCATGAACGATGCTGCAGGTCCTGTTATGCTTTCCTCTGACATCTATTAAATAGCAATGTTTTTAATAATTTTTTTGTATGTCTTGGGACGGGGAAGTTGATATGCAAGTTGTAAACATAAGTAGGATGGCCAGTGACTCTAAAATGGGGTAGTAACTTCCCTCAATAAAATTGTCTTCCAGGATGTATTTTTCGTAAGAATGTCTTGTATACTGGCTGGCAAAAGTTGACCATAACATTAAATTAAGGAGTCTGTCCAGGTCTGTGATATCCTTCATTGTTGACAGTTGTATGCAAGTGGCCTGCACAATTTCTTTTTTCCACCAGGGTTTCACAGTTGTCGATATCAATACCATTTCCAGCTGATGGAGGACATAGAATCATAGAATATCAGGGTTGGAAGGGACCTCAGGAGGTCATCTAGTCCAACCCCCTGCTCAAAGCAGGGCCAATCCCCAACTAAATCAGCCCATGACTTTACATGTTTTAATTCCTAACTTGTGTTCATTCTCTTCATGAAATTACAAAGATAATAGACCGTGTGACAAATTGCCGGCACTACGATGATGGGTCCCGCGCTCTCTCTTCTTGTGGGGGGAGAGGTTCAGAAAGCTGTTTTTCACCCCTGATCTGGGGTATCAACTGTCCCACTAGTATCCCAGAGAAGGGGAGTGAAGAGGGAGGGACCTGGGCCCGCCCTCTACTCCAGGTCCCAGCCCAGGGGTCCTAGGGATAGCGGCAAACCACTTGAACTAGCGATTCCTTTCCCTGGGCTACTTCCCTCTCCGGCCCTTCAACTTGTGGGGCTTCCTTCCCTCTCTCTATTTGGGCCAGGTTTCTCCCAACCCCTTGTGTCTGTGGAGTCCCTCTGCTCTGCACAAGCCGGGTTTCCCTTTACCTAGGGTCTTGGTCTTCTGGCCCACCACAGCACTTCTCCAAACTGCTCTCCTCCAAATGGCTCTCTGCTCCAATACCAAACCACTCTGCTTCAACTCCTCCCCATGTCTGATTGAAGCGGGGGGGGGGGGGGGGGAAATCAGGTGACTGGCTTCAGGTGCTCTAATTAATCTATAGCAACCTCTCTTCCCTCTACAGTGAAGAAGGCTCATCATCCTGGAGCTTACATATCTTCCCTCTATCACTCTCCTGCTGCCCTCTGGCCATGCTGTATCACATATCCTGCCCCTGCTCAACACCATGGGGTTGGGCTACTTGGGACAAGAGGCAGTGCTGTTGTAACAGGCCACCAGCGTTGCCGTGTTGGGTTCCGGCCCTATGCTGTACCCGGAAATGGAAGGGTTGCAGGGATAGGAACCATCTAGTCACTCTCGCATTCTTCTCCTTGTTTCTGTGCATCCACTGGAGTGGGGCGTGGTCTGTTATGAGGGTAAACTGCCGCCCCAGTAGGTAGTAGCGGAGAGTCTCCATGGACCATTTTACTGCCAGACATTCTTTTTCAACAACGGCGTATTTTTGTTCTCTAGGGAGGAGTTTCCGGCTGAGGTACAAGATCGGGTGTTCCTCCTCCCCTACCATCAGTGAAAGGATAGCTTCCTAGCCCTACCTCCGAGGCATCTGTTTGTAGGACGAATTCCTTCTCGAAGTCTGGGGCTATAAGTACTGGATGACAGCAAAGGGCTGTCCTTAAATCTGCAAAGCTCTTTCTGCCGCATCGGTCCACTTAACTATCTCGGGGCCCCGAGCTTTTATCAGGTCCATCAACAGCCCTGCTCTTATGGCAAAATGAGGGATGAATCTCCAATAATACCCTACTATCCCTAGAAATGATCTGACCGGCTTTTTGCGGACCGGTTGAGGCCAACCCTGTATTGCCTCCACTTTGTTGCATTGGGGTTTCACCAAATCTCTCCCTACTACATACCCAAGGTATCTGGCCTCAGCTAGCCCCACCACGCACTTGGGAGGGTTGGCAGTGAGGCCGGCCTTCCAAAGGGTGTCTAGCACCACTTCTACTTTTCCGAGGTGCGTTTCCCAGTCAGGGCTATGGATGACTATGTCATCTAAATAGGCGGTGGCATACTTGGCATGGGGTTGCAGCAATTGGTCCATAAGTCACTAGAAAGTTGCAGGGGCCCCATGGAGTCTGAAAGAGAGGACAGTGTATTGGAACAGGCCATCGGGTGTAGAGAAGGCAGTCTTCTCCTTGGCATCCTTGGCCAGGGGAATTTGCCAATATCCTTTGATCAGATCCAGGGTAGTTAGGTATCGGGCCTTGCCTAACTGATCAACTAGCTCGTCGATGCATGGTATCAGATAGGCATCGAATTGAGATACTTCATTCAACTTCCGCAAGTCATTGCAAAACCTCGGGGTGCAGTCAGGCTTTGGGACTAGAACGATGGGGCTGGACCACTGGCTGTGGGATTCTTCAATAACCCCGAGTTCCAGCATCTTCTTCACTTCTGTCCTAATTTCTTCCCTTTTAGCTTCCGGTATTCGGTACGGTCTTATAGTCACCCTTACTCGTGACGATATGATGTTGGACCAGTGTCGTATGGCCCGGCTGCATACAGAATAAGTCTTGGTTTGTTGGATCATATCAATGACCTCTGTTCGTTGTCCAGGGGTTAATTCGGGGAATATCCTCACCTGTCCCTGTGGGTCGTCTGTCTGGGGTGGAGCTCCCTGAATGATCAGGCACGTCTTTAGGTCACCCCAGGGCTTCATTAAATTGACGTGGTAGATCTGCTCTGACCTTCGACGGTCTGGTTGTCTGACCTTATAGTTCACCTCCCCAATGGCTTCCACTATCTCATACGGCCCATGCCAGCTGGCCAGGAGTTTGCTTTCTGCTGTCAGCAATAGCACCATCACCCGTTCTCCCGGCTGAAATCTCCGTACTTTCGCCCGGCTGTTCTAATAAGTCCTTGTGCTTTTTCCAAATGTTCTCATACTATGGAGGTTACTCAGGCTATTCGCTCTCTCATCTGTGTCACGTGCTCAATGACATTCTTTCCTGGGTTGGGCTGTTCTTCCCAATCCTCCTTGGCAATATCTAATATTCCGCGTGGGTGGCGTCCGTATAGTAGCTCAAAGGGAGAGAAACCAATGAACGCCTAGGGGACTTCCCGTATTGCGAACATTAGATACGGTAGAAGAGTATCCCAGTCTTTTCGTCCTGTGCTACCACCTTCTGGATCATACTTTTAAGACTACGGTTAAACCACTCGACCAGGCCATCTGTTTGTGGATGGTAGACTGAGGTCCATAAGGCCTGGATGCGGAGCAGGGTACACAAGTCCTCCATTAATTTCAACATAAATGGGGTCCCTTGGTCAGTCAGGATCTCCTTAGGGATGCCCACTCTCGCAAAAACCTGGAGTAGTTCTTTTGCTATTGCCTTGGATGTGGGGTTCTTAAAGGAATGGCTTCTAGATACCGTGTGGAGTAGTCAAGGATGACTAGTACATTTTGGTGGCCCCGTGCTGATCTTTCTATCAGGCCCACTATGTCCATGGCTATCCTCTCAAAAGGGACTTCAATAATAGGCAAAGGTACTAATGGGACCCGCAAATGAGGTCGGGGGCTATGCAATTGGCATTCTGGGCAGGAGGCACAATAGCGTTGGACCTCCGGGTGTATTCCTGGCCAGTAAAACCTTCGTAAGACACTGGATAGAGTCCGGTCTACTCCTACATGTCCCCCAAATAGATGACTGTGAGCTAACTCTAGTACTGCCCTTGTGTCTCCCCGTGGGATTAAGAGCGGCTCTATTACTTCTTCCCCTCATATTTGCGCTATCTGGTACAACAGATCGTGTTTGAACACATATGGCCTTGAGCCTTTGGTTTTTCCCTCCACAAGTACACCATTTACTTCCACTACCTCTTCCCTCACATTTGCATGTAACGGGTCATTGGCTTGGTCTTGCACGAAATTCTCACGTGCGGTACCAATCTGACCTAATTCCAGGGGACCTGTTTCTACTCTGCCTCCTGGGTTGCCCCTACTTGGGCGAGGAACCGCCTCAGAGTCCTCACTCGCCTGAATTGTCTCCTGGCCTCCTGAACGGGTTCACCTACCAACAAGAGAGGCTTTCTGGTTCTCTGCTAGAATCCTAGTCCCTAATCCTTTATCTGCCCTCTGCTCCCACCTAGACTTTCAGGGCTTCCCACGGGATGAAAATAACTCTGGGGCAAAACTGGAAAAAACTGGGGTGAGGCTATCTGTAGGTGCCTCCGTCTCAGCCCGGGGGTTGCTACCCTCCCCTGGCTCTACTGGGTGGAGTAAGCTCTCAAACCCTGGGAAGTCCCTACCAATTAAGACCAGGTAGGGGAGCCTGGGGACCACCCCTGCAGTCACCCTGGTAGTCTTCCCCTGGATCTCAATCTGTACGGGGATTGTGGGGTAGAAACTTACGGTGCCATGAACGCATGTTACTCCTGTGTTTTTGGCCTGGGTTAGTTGGTCTTGCCCCACCAACTTCCCCGAGACCAGCACGACACCACTCCCGGAATCCACTAATGCTATGGTCTCAATACCATTCATTTTTACCGACCTCATATACCGTGAGGGGTCACTGCGACCCCTACCAGGCCGATTAGGCCACATTGCTCCCCATGATCCCCCAGACTGCACTGCATAGGCTCTTCCCTGTTGGGGCATTGGGCTTCTACATGCCCCAATTCCCCACACTCGTAACACTGACCCCTTACCCCGGTTGCCGCCCTCTGCCTGGGGCTATTTGGCCGCCCCCCTGACCACTCGCTTCCCAAACCCCCAGGTCCCTTCTTGGCCTTGGGCCATTCCTCGGTGTCTTTCCTCCCAGTTATGGTTCTCCTGGAGTTCTCGACAGTCCGGGACCTTGGGTTTGGGACTGGCTTCCTGGTTTGCCGTGTCTCACCCTCTGGGGTCTGGAACAGTTCGCGGGCTGCCAGCTGTCTTTCCACGAGGGAGACCAACTCATCATAGGTGGAAGGGTCATTCTGGCCAATCCAAGCCCGGAGGCCTGGTGGTAGCCCCCTCATATACCGGTCCAGTACCAGGAGCTCCATCATTTTCTCAGAGCTGAGGGCCTCAGGGCACAGCCATTTCCAGGTCAGGTGGATCAGGTCAAACAACTGCGATCGGGGTGCCCTGTCCTCCATATACCACAACTCATGGAACTTCTGGGCTCGCAACGCCATCGTTACTCCAGATCTGGCCAGGATCTCTGCCTTCAGCTGCGGATAATCTGCCACAGTCTCTGCAGCCATATCGTAGTAGACCTGCTGGGCCTCCCCACACAGAAATGGGGCAAGGACACCAGACCACTGACCTTGGGGCCAGGCCTCCCACAGGGCTGCTCTCTCAAAAGCCAGAGGTTAGAGACACCATCACTGCCCATCCTGGTTAATAGCGATTGATGGACCTACCCTCCCTGAACTTATCTAGTTATTTTTTGAACACTGTTATAGTCTTGGCCTTCACAACATCCTCTGGCAAGGAGCTCCACAGGTTGACTGTGTTGTGTGAAAAAAATACTTCCTTTTGTTTGTTTTAAACCTGCTGCCTGTTAATTTCATTTGGTGACCCCCTAGTTCTTGTGTTATGAGAAGGAATAAATAATTCCTTATTTACTTTCTCCACACCAGTCATGATTTGTAGATTTCTATAGACCATAGGGGGAAGGGAGTGTAATCCAGGATTGCTCTCAAGAAATGATGAGGAAAGGGGGTTCATATATAGAAAAGTAGGAGAATCCTAAACAGAGATTGATGGTACTGAAGGGAGGTCTCCATCATTGTCCTATTTTCTCTAATGGGGGAGCTCCAACTGAAAAGGGAGGTAACAGTACCAGGGATGTATAAGGGTCTGGAGACCAAGACACACACAGTACCTGCCAGCAATGGAGACTCTGGTTCAGCAGCCACCAGTAAGTCCTTCTGATGCCTCAAATCTTATGGCAACTGGGTGGATTTGTGACACTGGCGGACCAATACACTTGTCCTTGCAGGATGGTACCAATGATTTTGAGTGCTTCAAAGACAGTGCTGATGTAGACAGAAGCTGAGTCTCACATGGTACCAAAGAGCTTGATAAAGGTACTGGGAGAGCGGTTAAATCCTATGGTACCAACCTTCTCCATTTGCTCTGATCATCTCCACTAGACTTCTCAGAGCCATGTTTACTCTTAGAGCTGCAGGACCTTCCCACCTCACTGGTACTAGAGGAGACCTTAACCTCTACAGTATCAAGCCTCAAGGATGAAATCCCTGAGGCTCTTGACCTGGTTGGAGAGCGAGGTCTTTTGGAGGTGGGTACCTTAAGAGGGGATTAGAGCTCCTCCTCTTAGGATCTTCAGAGTCAGTCTCTGAGACTTTCCCATTTCTATGAAAGTGTTGCGCCAAGGTCAAAGGGGCACTATAAACCCCTGCGGATTGAGGTACAAGGGGGCTCTCCTGACCTGGCTCCAAAGCGGCATGAAGGATCTCCATCATTAACAGTCACAGATCAACTTGCCAGTTCTTCTATGCCCTGTATTTGTGGGCTAAACAGAAGTTACACTTCTGTGGGACATGCAGCCCTCCCAGGCAGCGAACACAATTAGAATGTCTGTTGCTGACTAGGATAGCCTCTCTACACGTGAGGCAGTATTTAAACCCCAGCGAACTGGGCATGCCCCTCACAGGGAGGATTTTCTCAGAAGAAATAAAACTATCTTTCAATAATCAGTACCTAACTACTACCACCTAACAAACTACATAGAATGAACTCAACAAGCAGCTGAGGCACACACAATGAGGACATTCTAAGCTCCATCTCAGGCTGAGGAGGTTGAGAAGGAACTCAGGGTGGTTGGCCCGTGTAGCCTGATATCACCTCGGTGTGGTATCAAAGGATATCAGCAGCGCACATGTGGGCTAAACAGACACTCCTAAAGAAAATTTCTGATTATATGGGCAGCAAATGCACCTAAAGTGGAGCACCCATAGGGACACTACTCAAAGAATGGAGGCTTTCAGGGTGTCAATGCATATGGTACACGTATAGCCCTTCTGCTGAGGCTTGGTCAAAAAGGTTAAAAAGTTGAACAGGTGTTTTGTTTTGTTTTTTTTACTGATGGCTAAGCAGCACCGACATGAAAAGCTACACTTTTGGCTTGCTGGAGCAGAAAGCAGCATTACTGCTACCCTGAGGCAGGAATCAAAGACAGATAACAGCCTGTAAGAGGACTGAGCCAAAGTCACAAAAAGCTAAAAAGGAAGCCAATGGCTGCTAAGTGCCTGAACCTACTGACTCTCCCCAACGGTTGTTACCTGCCTGGATTACTACCTGCATTACTAAAAACTAAACCACAGAATATGATTTATTCTTTCAGCTACCTTTGGTTCCTCTATTGACCGTAAAAGCTACAACAGAGAAACATTTGAAAGAATATTAGAAAGTGCTAAGTTGCAAGAATTCCTCCCATTAAGAAGCTTATTTCATTGATTCTATAAATTACATATATTAACCACAATCACAATTCATTTAAATGATTAAATGCTACACCATTCACTCATATTAAGATTACTGTCATATTTCCAGTAACCCATTTGTATTGTAAAAACAGTTTTTGTTGACTTAGAGTCAGTGACAGGCATTAAGGCCTTTAATGCACTCTCTAAGGTGCCACAAGTACTCCTTTTCTTTTTGCGAATACAGACTAACACGGCTGTTACTCTGAAACCTATGTAAGAATTAAAAGGGTTCTTTCACACCTGTGATCCCTGCATGACAAAGGCTTTTATAAGAGACTGTCTATTGAAAGGGCTCTGTTACTTGCTTCAGTCAGATTCCTTTAAGAGCTATTTAACTTTTCTGGGGTGAGGCACAGTGGGGGACGGGTATGCTAAATGTAGATTTTTTTAAAACAGAACGTAGAAGAAAACAGTCAAAGAAAAAACAAAATTACCTTGATTTCATGGACAAAATTCATTTGTTTCCATTCCATAACCAGTAGCAACATTTTCATTTTTTTCCTCGTTCTCAATCCATCTGTCCCTAAACTATTTTAATGTGCCTCTAACACCTACACAATTTGGAAGACTGGTAGCCATGGTAATACAGGACTAGTTTAAATTCTCGGCCATACTGTAGCATTAGTTTAGGGTTTTCCTCATTATATTCTGTAACCTTCCATTATTCTGCATTGCACAGTTACTTGAAAAATAAGATACTTTGTTTCATAAGAACCGCCCTGTATAAGGCCCTGTATTTTCAGTAGCACCTAGGACACAAATAAGCATCAGCCCAATCATGCTAGGCATTGTACAGTAGTCCCTGCATCAAAGATTTTATGATCTAATTGAAGAAAAGACAACAGTTGTGGATATAACAGAAGGAAGGAGAGGGGAAGTCAGATACAGTGAGTTTCTCTGGGCCCGAGTATGTCAAATGTAAAATTGCAATTTAGAGTGAGGATAAATAGCAAGAGCAGATTCTCTCAAAACAGGATTAGTCAATTTTGAGTTTAACATTGTTAGCAACTAATAAGGGGGGCAAATTCAGTCCTAATATTTTAAACCCTATGAATAAAATGTACATAAAAGTTAGGGCTTGAGCAGAAATATGGGATGAAAGGGTTGGCAAAGAATAGGCAAAAGCATGTTCAGGTTGGAAAAAGTAAGCCTCAGTTTTTATTAAGAAAAATGTAAGACTACTCAAATTGTTTCCATGATTTTAAAATTCCAACGGTTTGTAAACAAAACCAAATATTTCACACCAAGAATCAGAAAGTAAGACCAAAGTCTACACTAGAAAAAGTTTCAGTATAGTTGTACTGGCAAACTCTCTTTGCATACACATAGCTTATATTTGTAAGAAGTGCTTTGCTTTCATTAGTATAGCTTTTCCCAGTACCCTGAGCAAAATAAGCTTTATGGCAAAAGCATTTTTAGGTCAGTATAACTGCATGTACACCAGGACTTACTAGTATAGAGTGTATGACCAGAACGGACCACCTCTTGTATAACACGGGCCATAGAACTTCTCTGAAATATTTCCTCTTTGAACTAATGTAGACCTATTGGAAAACATCCAACCTTGATTTTAAAATTGCCAGTGCGGAGAATCCAGCACAATCCAAAGTAAATTCTTCCAATGATTAATTACCCTCACTGTTAAAAATCTGCACTTTATTTCCAGTCTTAATATGTCTAGCTTCAGCTTCCACATATTGGATCTTGTTATACCTTTGTTTGCTAGACTAATGAGTCACTATTAAATATTTGTTCCTCAGACTGTGATCACATCACCCCTTAACCTTTTTGTTAAGCAAACTAGGTTGAACTCTGAGTCTCTCACTATAAGGCATGTTTTCCAATCCTATGAATCATTCTCATGGCTCTTCTCTGAACACTCTCCAATTTATCAACATACTTCTTGAAGTGTAGCACCAAAACTGGACACAAGATTCCAGCAGCTGTCACACCAGTGCCAAATAAGATAGCGTAATCTCTATTCCTACTCGAGATTCCTGTTTATGCATCCAAAGATTGCTTTAGCCTTACTGGCCATAGCTTCAAACCGCAAGCTCATGTTCAGCTGATTACCACCATGACACACAAGTCCTTCTCAGAGTCATTTCTTTCCAGATTAGAATCTCCAGTCCTGTAAGCATGGCCTACATTTTCTGTTCCAAGATATGTACCTTTACATATGGTTGTACTAAAATGCATACAGTTTGCAAGATGTTGCAAAAAACTCACACCCCTGGCTATCATTACTAGATCAACAAAAGTTTCTTGTGAAGACCTTGCCTAAGACCACAATGAATAATAATGAAACAGACTTTGGCAGTCTTCATTATTTAACTGCAACAAATGTGAATGGTAAATAAAGCAGTATCCTGATTTTTTTAAAATTAGTAATTAACTAAAATAAAACTGTTTAGGTTTAATTCAGGGGTTCTCAAATTGGGGGTCACCAGCTGTCAACCTCCACCCCAACCGCGCTTTGCCTCCAGCATTTATAATGGTGTTAAATATATTTTTAAAAAGTGTTTTTAATTTATATGGGGGGGTCGCACTCAAAGGCTTGCTATGTGAAAGGGGTCACCAGTACAAAAGTTTGAGAACCACTGGTTTAAGTGGAATATCCCCTGAAGTCAGAATCTAGTGTTACCTTAACAATTTATGTGGAAGATTTTATACGGGAACCCATTCTTTGGGCAACTGTAGGCTGCACTGGCAACTTCAATAGGAGCCCTGGGGTACATGGTGCTTACATAAAACGGGGCAGATTACAATGTTTATTAATTAATTATTATTATTATTAATAGGGAGACAAAACAGCTTTTAGTTCCCAGCATGTAATGCTCCATGTTTGTCCACGCCACAGGTCATCTGCTTTGATAACATGGTCCATCACAATAGGACCTGTAGACTCTGCAAGCTACTTCTTCATAAAGATTAAGGCACTAGGCCAAATTAGAGAATTGTGGATCACACTTGACTCGCCAGTGGCTTCATTATGGCTGTCTAGTTTACATAGTAAAATAGTAATAGTAGTAATATAGTAAAACAGACAATGGAAATTTTAATAACTTCCTTCAGAGCCATCTAATGATCTGTATTATACTAATTATATTCTATTTTCCATAGACTACTCTGAGAGCCAAACACCTCAAAAAAAGTTCATTTGTCAAGGAAGTGTTTAATAGTGCTGGTATCCTATATAATGTTTTTAATGTAACTGGTTCTCTCTTACAGAACAGTTTGTGTTGTTCAACTGACTTTATGGAGCCTTCCACCGCCTGCCACATCACTACACAGAGAACAATTGTTCACTTCTCACTATATTCATCTACTCCAGCCTTTCCCTTATAATTTCCCATTCTTGCAACAGTTGCACCAACGGTAATCACAGCGAGTGTTAATGGCAGCCAATATTTTAACCACATCTAGACCATCTCAAAAGATCACTAGAGGTTCTTTTAACTATGATGGCTGTCTTTCTAGAATTCCCATTGTTGCTCCTGCCGGTGGAGCTGCTCCAGAAGTAGCAACAGTCAGAAGTTATGGAGGAGAAAAAAAAAAAAAGGGTAGACACTACTGTACAAGACAACGAATCAGGTGTAAAAACAAATGAGGAGTCCTTGTGGCACTTTAGAGACTAACACATTTATTTGGGCATAAGCTTTCTTGGGCTAAAACCTACTTCATCAGATGCATGGAGTGAAAAATACAATAAGCAGTGTGTGTATGTACACGTACACACACACACACATAATACAATTCAATTAAGGCCTCTTCTAAGCACTTCCAAATTAACTGAATTGGCCTCGTTAGCACTGACCCTCCACTTGGTAAGGCAACTCCCATTTTTTCATGTGCTGTGATATATATATACACTGCTTACTGTATTTTTCACTCCATGCATCTGATGAAGTGGGTGTTAGCCCACGAAAGCTTATGCCCAAATAAATTTGTTAGGGCATGGCTACACTTGCAGATGTAGAGCGCTGAGAGTTAAGCCTGCCTTCGTAGAGCGCAGTAGGGAATGCGCTGCAGTCTGTCCAGCGCAGTGGCGTGGGTACATTTGCGGCACTTGCAGCGGCATTGGGAGTGGTGCATTATGGGCAGCTATCCCAGCATGTAAGTGACTGCAACATACTTTTCAAATGGGTGGGGTGGAGTGTAACAGGGAGTGTGTTGTGTATATGTGGGGGGGAGAGAGAGTGCATTTTGGGGGGCTGAGAGCATGTCAGCATGCTGTCTTGTAAGTTCAGACAGCAGCAGACCTCACACTAACTCTCGGAGCAGATAAGCAGCCGGCTGTCAAACAGAGCTTTCAAATGGCATATTCACATTCCTGAAGTGATTCAAAACAATGACAAGAGTGGCCACTTGACTTCAGGGGATTATGGGACGTTTCCAGAGGCTGATCAGAGCACAATAATGCAACATCTCGTTCACACTGGTGCTGCGGCGCTCCAGTGGGGGCGCAGCAAACATTATTCCACTCACCGAGGTGGAGTACCAGCAGCGCTGTAGCCATGGAGTCAGAGAGCTCTACGTGCCTTGCCAGTGTGGACGGGGAGGGAGCTAGTGCGCCCAGGGCTCTTTTACCACACTGGAAATCGCAAATGTAGCCAAGGCCTTAGTCTCGAAGGTGCCACAAGGACTCCTCGTTGTTTTTGTTGATACACACTAACACGGCTACCACTCTGAAACTAAGCAGGTGTAAACTACACAGGAGATCATAATCCAAGCAGAAAAGCTAGCCAGACTACATATATTCCCCAACAAAGATGATATGATTTAACTATTTCCATACATGGAACTTCCCACCCAGACAGATTTATACAGCATAAGAGTCACCACTGAATTACTTGCAGGTCATGTAGATTAAATCACTCCTCTTTCTGTTTCATGAGCTCCTTTATTTTCATTCTCCCAGCAAGCCAATCCTGCCACTCCACAAAGCAGCTCTGCATATTATCCTACACTATCATCTGACTCAAATATCACAAGGAGGCTAATTTGTTGCCCCAAGGAAACAAATCTCAGGAAAAACTTAACTGTAAAACAATGGAACAGATTGCCTTGGGATGTTCTGGAAGGTTTTCAAAAGGAGGCTGGAGAGTCATCTGTCTGGGATGGTTAAGACCCACCAAATCCTGCATCTTGGCAGGTGGTTATACTTACTAGATGACCCTTGCGGTCGCTTCTAACCCTATGGGTATGTCTACACTACGGAATAAGGTCGAATTTAATAGAAGTCGGTTTTTTAGAAATCGGTTTTATATATTCGAGTGTGCGTGTCCACACAGAAAATGCTCTAAGTGCATTAAGTGCATTAACTCGGCGGAGCGCTTCCACAGTACCAAGGCTAGAGTCGACTTCCGGAGCGTTGCACTGTGGGTAGCTATCCCACAGTTCCCGCAGTCTCCGCTGCCCATTGGAATTCTGGGTTGAGATCCCAATGCCTGATGGGGCTAAAACATTGTCGCGGGTGGTTCTGGGTACATATCGTCAGGCCCCCGTTACCTCCCTCCCTCCGTGAAAGCAAGGGCAGACAATCGTTTCGCGCCTTTTTTCCCTGAGTTACCTGTGCAGACGCCATACCACTGCAAGCATGGAGCCCGCTCAGGTAACCGTCACCCTATGTCTCCTGGGTGCTGGCAGACGCGGTACGGCTTTGCTGCACAGTAGCAGCAACCCATTGCCTTCTGGCAGCAGACGGTGCAATACGACTGGTAGTCGTCCTCGTCGTGTCCAAGGTGCTCCTGGCCATGTAGGCTGGGAGCGCCTGGGCAGACATGGGCGCAGGGACTAAATTTGGAGTGACCTGACCAGGTCACTCTTTAGTCCTGCAGTCAGTCCTATTGAACCATCTTATGGTGAGCGGGCAGGCGATACGGACTGCTAGCAGTCGTACTGTACCATCTTCTGCCAGGCAGGCAAGAGATGAGGATTGCTAGCAGTCGTATTGTACCATCTTCTGCCAGGCAGGCAAGAGATGAGGATTGCTAGCAGTCGTATTGTACCATCTTCTGCCAGGCAGGCAAGAGATGAAGATGGCTAGCAGTCGTACTGTACCATCTTCTGCCGAGCAGCCATGAGATGTGGATGGCATGCAGTCCTTCTGCACTGTCTGCTGCCAGCCAAAGATGTAAAAGATAGATGGAGTGGGTCAGAACAAGAAATAGACCAGATTTGTTTTGTACTCATTTCCCTCCTCCCCTCCCCCGTCTAGGGGACTCATTCCTCTAGATCACACTGCAGTCACTCACAGAGAAGGTGCAGCGAGGTAAATCTAGCCATGTATCAATCAGAGGCCAGGCTAACCTCCTTGTTCCAATAAGAACGATAACTTAGGTGCACCCTTTCTTATTGGAACCCTCTGTGCAGTCCTGCCTGAAATACTCCTTGATGTACAGGCACCCCCTTTGTTGATTTTAGCTCCCTGAAGCCAACCCTGTAAGCTGTGTCATCAGTCGCCCCTCCCTCCGTCAGAGCAACGGCAGACAATCGTTCCGCGCCTTTTTTCTGTGCGGACGCCATACCAAGGCAAGCATGGAGGCCGCTCAGCTCACTTTGGCAATTAGGAGCACATTAAACACCACACGCATTATCCAGCAGTATATGCAGCACCAGAACCTGGCAAAGCGATACCGGGCGAGGAGGCGACGTCAGCGCGGTCACGTGAGTGATCAGGACATGGACACAGATTTCTCTGAAACCATGGGCCCTGCCAATGCATGCATCATGGTGCTAATGGGGCAGGTTCATGCTGTGGAACGCTGATTCTGGGCTCGGGAAACAAGCACAGACTGGTGGGACCGCATAGTGTTGCGGGTCTGGGACGATTCCCAGTGGCTGCGAAACTTTCGCATGCGTAAGGGCACTTCCATGGAACTTTGTGACTTGCTTTCCCCTGCCCTGAAGCGCATGAATACCAAGATGAGAGCCGCCCTCACAGTTGAGAAGCAAGTGGCGATAGCCCTGTGGAAGCTTGCAATGCAAGACAGCTACCGGTCAGTTGGGAATCAATTTGGAGTGGGCAAATCTACTGTGGGGGCTGCTGTGATGCAAGTAGCCCACGCAATCAAAGATCTGCTGATATCAACGGTAGTGACCCTGGGAAATGTGCAGGTCATAGTGGATGGCTTTGCTGCAATGGGATTCCCTAACTGTGGTGGGGCTATAGACGGAACCCATATCCCTATCTTGGCACCGGAGCACCAAGCCGCCGAGTACATAAACCGCAAGGGGTACTTTTCAATAGTGCTGCAAGCTCTGGTGGATCACAAGGGACGTTTCACCAACATCAACGTGGGACGGCCGGGAAAGGTGCATGATGCTCGCATCTTCAGGAACTCTGGTCTGTTTCAAAAGCTGCAGGAAGGGACTTTATTCCCAGACCAGAAAATAACTGTTGGGGATGTTGAAATGCCTATACGTATCCTTGGCGACCCAGCCTACCCCTTAATGCCATGGCTCATGAAGCCGTACACAGGCAGCCTGGACAGTAGTCAGGAGCTGTTCAACTACAGGCTGAGCAAGTGCAGAATGGTGGTAGAATGTGCATTTGGACGTTTAAAGGTGCGCTGGCGCAGTTTACTGACTCGCTTAGACCTCAGCGAAACCAATATTCCCACTGTTATTACTGCTTGCTGTGTGCTCCACAATATCTGTGAGAGTAAGGGGGAGACGTTTATGGCGGGGTGGGAGGTTGAGGCAAATCGCCTGGCTGCTGGTTACGCGCAGCCAGACACCAGGGCGGTTAGAAGAGCACAGGAGGGCGCGGTACGCATCAGAGAAGCTTTGAAAACCAGTTTCATGACTGGCCAGGCTACGGTGTGAAAGTTCTGTTTGTTTCTCCTTGATGAAACCCCCCACCCCTTGGTTCACTCTACTTCCCTGTAAGCTAACCACCCGCCCCTCCTCCCTTCAATCACCGCTTGCAGAGGCAATAAAGTCATTGTTGCTTCACATTCATGCATTCTTCATTCATTCATCACACAAATAGGGGGATGACTACCAAGGTAGTCCAGGAGGGGTGGTGGAGGAGGGAAGGAAAATGCCACACAGCACTTTAAAAGTTTACAACTTTAAAATTTATTGAATGACAGCCTTCTTTTTTTTGGGCAATCCTCTGTGGTGGAGTGGCTGGTTGGCCGGAGGCCCCCCCACCGCGTTCTTGGGCGTCTGGGTGTGGAGGCTATGGAACTTGGGGAGGAGGGCGGTTGGTTACAGAGGGGCAGCAGTGGCAGTCTGTGCTCCAGCTGCCTTTGCTGCAGCTCAACCATACACTGGAGCATACTGGTTTGGTCCTCCAGCAGCCTCAGCATTGAATCCTGCCTCCTCTCATCACGCTGCCCCCACATTTGAGCTTCAGCCCTGTCTTCAGCCCGCCACTTACTCTCGTCAGCCCGCCACCTCTCCTCCCGGTCATTTTGTGCTTTCCTGCACTCTGACATTATTTCCCTCCACGCATTCGTCTGTGCTCTGTCAGTGTGGGAGGACACCATGAGCTCGGAGAACATTTCATCGTGAGTGCGTTTTTTTTTCTTTCTAAGCTTCACTAGCCTCTGGGAAGGAGAAGATCCTGTGATCATTGAAACACATGCAGCTGGTGGAGAAAAAAAAAAGGACAGCGGTATTTAAAAAGACACATTTTATAAAACAGTGGCTACGCTCTTTCAGGGTAAACCTTGCTGTTAACATTACATACATAGCACATGTGCTTTTGTTACAAGGTCGCATTTTGCCTCCCCCCACCGCGTAACTACCCCCTCAACCCTCCCCCCTCCCTGTGGCTAACAGCGGGGAACATTTCTGTTTAGCCACAGGCAAACAGCCCAGCAGGAATGGGCTCCTCTGAGTGTCCCCTGAAGAAAAGCACTCTATTTCAACCAGGTGACCATGAATTATATCTCACTCTCCTGAGGATAACACAGAGAGATACAGAACGGATGTTGTTTGAACGCCAGCAAACATACACTGCAATGCTTTGTTCTACAATGATTCCCGAGTACGTGTTACTGGCCTGGAGTGGTAAAGTGTCCTACCATGAAGGACGCAATAAGGCTGCCCTCCCCAGAAACCTTTTGCAAAGGCTTTAGGACTACATCTAGGAGAACCGCAAATGCCAGGGCAAAGTAATCCTTTCACATGCTTGCTTTTAAACCATGTATAGTATTTTAAAAGGTACACTCACCAGAGGTCCCTTCTCCGCCTGCTGGGTCCAGGAGGCAGCCTTGGGTGGGTTCGGGGGGTACTGGCTCCAGGTCTAGGATGAGAAACAGTTCCTGGCTGTTGGGAAAACCGGTTTCTCCGCTTGCTTGCTGTGAGCTATCTACAACCTCCTCATCATCATCATCTTCTTCGTCCCCAAAACCTGCTTCCGTATTGCCTCCATCTCCATTGAAGGAGTCAAACAACACGGCTGGGGTAGTGGTGGCTGAACCCCCTAAAATGGCATGCAGCTCATCATAGAAGCGGCATGTTTGGGGCTCTGACCCGGAGCGGCTGTTCGCCTCTCTGGTTTTCTGGTAGGCTTGCCTCAGCTCCTTCAGTTTCACGCGGCACTGCTTCGGGTCCCTGTTATGGCCTCTGTCCTTCATGCCCTGGGAGATTTTCACAAAGATTTTGGCATTTCAAAAACTGGAACGGAGTTCTGATAGCACGGATTCCTCTCCCCATACAGCGATCAGATCCCGTACCTCCCGTTCGGTCCATGCTGGAGCTCTTTTGCGATTCTGGGACTCCATCATGGTCACCTGTGCTGATGAGCTCTGCATGGTCACCTGCAGCTTGCCACGCTGGCCAAACAGGAAATGAGATTCAAAAGTTCACGGTTCTTTTCCTGTCTACCTGGCCAGTGCATCTGAGTTAAGAGTGCTGTCCAGAGCGGTCATAATGGAGCACTCTGGGATAGCTCCCGGAGGCCAATACCATTGAATTGTGTCCACAGTACCCCAAATTCGAGCCAACGTCGATTTAAGCGCTAATCCACTTGTCAGGGGTGGAGTAAGGAAATCGATTTTAAGAGCCCTTTAAGTCGAAATAAAGGGCTTCATCGTGTGGACGGGTGCAGGTTTACATCGATTTAACGCTGCTAAATTCAACCTAACGTCCTAGTGTAGACCAGGGCTATGATTCTAAGGCCCTGTCTACACTGGCAAATTACTGCGCAGTAAAGCACTTTCTGTGGTGTAACTCCTGAGGTGTACACACTGCCATACCACTTAGTGCACAGAAACTCCTCAGACCTTGGCTACACTTACGACTTACAGCGCAATAAAGCCGCCCAGAGCACTGTACCTCACTCCCCGTCCACACTGGCAAGGCACGTACAGGGCTGTATCTCCGCGGCTACAGCGCTGCTGGTACTCCACCTCCCTGAGAGGAATAAAGTTTGTTGCGTCACCACTGGTGCACTGCAGCACCAGTGTGGCTGCCCAATGCGCTTTGATTGGCCTCCAGAAGTATTCCTGAGTATCCCACAGTGCCTGTTCTAGCCACTCTGGTCATCAGTTGGAACTCTAGTGCCCTGGCCTCAGGTGACCAGCCATCAGACCTGCCCTTTAAATTCTCTGGGAATTTTGAAAAATCCCCTTCCTGTTTGCTCAGGCAGGTGTGGAGTGCTCTCAGTGAATCTTTTCAGGTGACCATGCCTCCACGCACCAGGCCAGCCCCAGTATGGAGCAATAGAGAGTTGTTGGACCTCAGTGTTTGGGGGGAGGAAGCTGTCCAGTCCCAGCTGCACTCCAACCGTAGGAATTACGATACCTTTGGCAGATATCAAGGGGCATGAGGGAAAGGGGCCATGACAGGGACGCACTGCAGTGCAGGGTTAAATTGAAGGAGCTGCGGAGTGCCTACCGCAAAGCCCACGAGGCAAACGGCTGCTTGGGTGCTCCCCTCACAACCTGCCAATTCTACAAAGAGCTGGACACGATACTTGGGGGCAACCCCACCTCCATTCCGAGCACCACCATGGACACTTCAGAGTGGGGGGAGGAGGAGGAAAGCAGGAGTGAGGGCACTGGGACGCGGGGAGAGACTCCAGAATCCCTGGAGGCATGCAGCCAGGAGCTCTTCTCGAGCCATGAGGAAGGTAGCCAGTCGCAGCGGCTGGTAGTTGGTGGAGGACAAACAGAAGAGCAGGTTCCCGGTAAGCGGCTTTTTTTTTTTCGGTGCCGGCTCTTTGGGCGAGGAGGGTTAGGGCTGCATGCATGCATGCCTAGATGCAGAATAGCATATTGATGTGGTCTATCACATCACGGTAATTCTACTCAGTAATCTCTTCAAAAGTCTCATCCAGAAGCTGGGCAATGCGCTTGCGCAGGTTTATTGGGAGAGCCACCGTGGTCCTTGTCCCAGTTAGGCTAACGTGTCTGTGCCACGAGGGGACCACTGCTGCACACAGGCAAGCTGCATATGGGCCAGAGTGGAAGCCGCATTGCAGCAGAAGACCCTCCCTTGCTTCCCAGGTCACCCTCAGCAGCGAGATATCTTCCAGGACGGACTCCTGTGGAAAATGTTGGGACGGTATTCAGTGTAGGTGCCCCCTGCAGCTGTTGGCTCTCCCCAAGGCACAGAAACCCAGAGGACAGTACAGCCGTGAAACTATCAGTCCCCCTTGACCATGTGCTTACTCACCATTGTGGGTTGTGCGCGCTCGCCTTGGGATGGGAAAATTATGCTATTGTGTAGACTGTGTGCGCCCTCCTTAAGTTGGGGGAATCATTGCTCTGTCTGGTATAAAAAATGCTGCCTCTTAAGTGTTGCATTTTGCCTTGACAGATGCAACCTTGAGATCTCCGCAGTCCGTGTTACCATCGGCCAAGAGACTGCAAAGACTCAGGAAGAGGCCAGGAAAAAGCAAAGATAACATGCTGCAAGAAGTGATGCAGCAATCTCTTAAAGAGAATCAAAAAGTGCAGGAGTGGAGGGAGAGCAAAAGCAGGATCCACCAGGAAAACGCAGTGCACCGACAGCAAAGCACGGATCGGCTGATAAGCATCATGGAGCGCCAAGCGGACTCTATCCAGGCTCTTGAAGCCATGCAGGTGGAGCACTACCACGCCTGCCCCCGCCCTGCGGCATGTGTCCCAAAACTCCTTTCCCTTGTGCCCCCATGTCACCTCCAACCCACCTTCCCCAACATCCGGGTTCTTATCACCACCAGCTGCCTCCAACACCTGTAGCTTCACCACCCAGCCCTGAAAACTATGACCCTTACCCACTGCACTCAACCCCCATCCTGAAGTGCAGCACTCATTGCACAACACTCCAGACAGGAAGGCTGAGTATGAGAACAGGACATACGCAAATATGTGATTGAACCCCACGACACCCCCTTGCCCTTTCTGTTTCCCAAGCAGTTGTGTTTCTTTTCAATAAATGAATTTTCTTTTCAATAAATGGATCTTTTGGCTTTGAAAACATTCGTTATTATTGCATAAAATAAAAGATACCTTAGCCCAGGAAAGAAACAGGCACTGCAAGTCAGAACCACTGCACTTCACTCCCATGCAGGGCACCAGACATTACTGGTGGTTTTCAGCCTCAAATTGCTCCCTCAAGGCATCCGTAATCCTCGCAGCCCCATGCTGGGCCCCTCTAACAGCCCTGCTCTCTGGCTGTGCAAATTCAGCCTCCAGGTGTTGAACCTCGGAGGTCCATGCCTGAGTGAATCTTTCACCCTTCCCTTCACATATATTATGGAGGGTACAGCACACAGATATAACCTCAGGGATGCTGTGTTCTGCCAAGTCCAGCTTCCCACACAGAGATCACCAGCGGCCCTTTAAATGGCCAAAAGCACACTCCACAGTCATTCGACACAGGCTCAGCCTGTAGTTGAACCGTTCCTTGCTGCTGTCAAGGCTCCCTGTGTAGGGTTTCATGAGCCACGGCATTAACAGGTAAGCGAGGTCTCCAAGGATCACAATGGGCATTTTGACTTCCCCTACTGTGATCTTCCGTTCTGGGAAAAAAGTCCCGGTCTGCAGCTTCCTGAACAGGGTAGTGTTCCGAAAGATGCGTGCGTCATGCACCTTTCCGGGCCAGCCTGCGTTAATGTCAATGAAACGCCCACAGTGATCCACAAGCGCCTGGAGAACCACAGAGAAATACCCCTTCCGATTAACGTACTCGGAGGCTAGATGGGGTGGTGCCAGAATAGTAATATACGTCCCATCTATCCCCCCTCCACAGTTAGGGAAACCCATTTGTGCAAAGCCAGCCACAATGTCCTGCACATTATCCAGAGTCACGGTTCTTCTGAACAGGATGCGATTAATGGCCCTGTAAACTTGCATCAACGCGAGTCCAGCGGTCAACTTTCCCACTCCAAACTGGTTCGCGACTGATCAGTAGCTGTCTGGAGTTGCCAGCTTCCAGATTGCAATAGCCACGAGCTTCTCCACCGTCAGGGCAACTCTCAATCTCGTGTCCTTGCGCCACAGGATGGGGGCGAGCTCCTCACACAGTCTCATGAAAGTGGCTTTTCTCATCTGAAAGTTCTGCAGCCACTGCTCATCATCCCAGACTTGCATGACGATGTGATCCCACCACTCAGTGCTGGTTTCCCGAGCCCAAAAGCGGCGTTCCACGGTGCTGAGCAGGTCTGTGAATGCCACAAGCCATCTCATGTCGTACGTGTTACGCGACTCAATGTCATCATCCGACTCCTCACTGTCACTTTGGATCTTAAGAAATAGCTCGACTGCCAAACGTGACGTGCTGGCGAGACTCGTCAGCATACTCCTCAGCAGTTCAGGCTCCATTTCCCGCAGACCAAAACGGAACACAGATTGCGCTGCACAGAAACCGCTGAAATATGGCACCAAATGTGGATGGAAACACAGGGATTGCTGGGATGCAAAGCGATGCACCACGGGGCGCTGGGACAGGACCCAGAATGCCCCACACGCCAAGCCCCCTTCCCACAACCCACAATGCCAGAATGGGAAGAGATGCTCTGTGGGATACCTGTCCATAATGCACCGCTCCCAATGCCGCTGCAAGTGCCTCAGATGTGGCCACAACAGTGCACTGGCAGCTGCCAATGTGGATAGACTGCAGCGCTTTCCATACTCAACTGTACAAAGGTGGGTTTAACTCACAGCGCTGTACATCTGTGTAGCCAAGGCCCCAGTTGCAGCACTGCAAAAAAAAACACCTCCCTCATAAGCCTTAAAGCACAGAGGCTCCAGCGCTGTACTGGCAGTGTAAACACATTACAGTGTCCCACAGTCCCTCAAGTGGCTGCTCTGCTCATTGTTTTGAGCTCCAGAGACTGCCCTGGAGACATGCGCCCCTCCCCTTTCAAAGCTCCATTTCTGACAACCAAAAGCAAACCATTAATATGGAATGCTCGTGCTGTTGAACACAGAGGCAGGCGTGAGTGCAGGCGTGAGTGCGTGCGTACTGTGCTGAGAGATGGGGAGGGAGACGGGGGCTGATGTTGAGGTTTCCCCCTCCCCATCTCAGGACTGGTTGCTTCCTACCGCTGTGTGAACTTACAAGACTGCATGCTGACACACACTCTGTCCCGCAAAATGCATCCGATGAAGTGTGCTGTAGTTTACGAAAGCTTATGCTCAAATAAATGTGTTAGTCTCTAAGGTGCCACAAGTACTCCTTTTCTTTTTTCAAAACACACTGTCTCTCCCCCCGCGCCCCCCCACACCCCGTCACACTCTCCCCACACCCCCGCTTCAGTTGAAAAGCGGCTGGCAATGTAGTAACATGCCCATGGGACAATGGGATTGTGAAACCTGCATCACGTAACACGGTGCCTGCCCCATGAGCTATTGCAAACCCATCCCAAAGCACCCTGAGGCCAGCTACACAGTGGGATAGCTACCACAGTGCACTGCTCTCTTTGCCATTGCAAGAGCTGCTAACAGGGATGCACTCCACCATCACAAGGAGCACGCAACAGCGGTTTAATTCCAGCACTTTTATTAAAATGGTATAATTTGTTGCACAGAAACTTGTCAAGGTAGACATATCCTAAGGCAACTTTTAAGAACTCCCTTTTTGTTTCTTGGAGCAAGAATGACTATTCACAGCTACACAATTAAATGTATTGGACACAATGCACAGCCTTAGAAGTTGTAAGTGTGAATGCACAAAACTTGAAACAGAGTAGCAGTGTCTGAAAGAAATATTACAGTACACTAGTATTAGTCCTGGTTTACACTAGAAAATTAGGTCAGCATAACGATGTCGCTCAGGGGTGTGAAAAATCCACACCTGAGTGGCGCAGTTAAGCGGACCTAAGTACCTGTATCAACAGCACAAGATGGATGGAAGAATTCTTACGTCGACCTAGCTACCGCCTCTCAGGGAGGTAGATTACCTACACTGACAGGAGAATCCCTCCGGTTGGCATAGGTAGTGCCTAGGCTGAAGTGCTGCAGCTGTGATGCTGTAGCGTTGTAAACACAGACAAGCCCTTTAGAGAGACATTATCTCCAGCACAGTGATCTACTATCCATCTCCTTACCCTTAGAGGATTTCCTTCCACATTTAATGTCTAAATGAGAGAACTGAAAGACCTTATTCAGGTTGGTACCTCCTTACATGCAAGTGTATGTGGTTTCTAATTCTTGCTTTAGTTGCATGGAAGATTGTTATATCAGTGTCTTAATTTACAAGGCCAGCTAATCCTCAGTCAGTCAAAGCCAACAACAAAAAGCAGACAGTTTGTCATAAAATATGCCTATCTTTTGTCTAGAGAACCTTGTTGTCCTAAAAAGAAGTGCTGCACTAGTCTAGAGAATGAAGGCCACTCTCAGAGCTTGCCCTGTGGTAGTAGGAACTGACACTCCATTTGAGAATGCAATCCCTCTTTTCCAAACTAAACATATACAGTTCCTTCAGCCTTTGCTCATAAGGCTTACATTTCATCCCTTTGACCATGTGTGTCGCTCACCTCTGGATCCTTTCCAGTTTCTCTACATCCTTTCTATGCATTGGTGACCAAAATAGGACACAGTACTCCAGCTGAGGCCCAACCAGCGCCGAATAGAGCGGTACTATCACCTCCCATGAGTTGCATGCTAGGTCTCTGTTGATGCAAAATAAAACTGCATTTGCTTTTTGTGTGTTGGGGGGGGGGGGCGCGCGTGCACACGCACAACAGCAACGCATTGCTGACTCATGCCGAGGTTGTGATCCACCACAATTCCCAGATCCTTCTCAGCAGTGCAGCTGCCAAATCAGTTTTCCTCATTCTGTATGTGTCTGTTTGGTTTTTCTTCTTTAAGTGTAGCACCTTATATCAGTCTTTGCTGAATTTCAGTTTGTCGTCTATAGCCCAGTTCTCCAATTTATCAAGATCCCTCTGAATTTTAGCTCTATCCTCTGAAGTTTTGGCAACTCCCTCTCCACCCCAAGCTTTGTGTCATCTGCAAACTTGATCAGTATGCCCTCTATAGCTACATCCAGGTAATTAATAAAGGTGTTAAACACCGGACCTTGAACAGATCCCTGTGGAACCCCACTTGGGACCTCCTTCCAATCTGACGTAATTCCATTAATGGTTTCTCTTTATTTGCAGCTGGTTTAACCAATTGTATATCCACTTAATGGTAGTTCTGTCAAGCCGACATTTCTCCAGCTTACTTATCAAAATGTCATGTGGGACTGTCAAAAGCCATGCTGAAGTCCAGGTATATTCTGTCCAGTGCACTCCCCCATCCTCTAAATCAGTTACTCTGTAAAGGGATGAAATCAAGCTGGTTTGGCATGATTTGTTCTTGGTAAATGCACACTGGGGACTAGTGATTACCCCCTCACCTCTCAAGTATTCACAAATTGAATGTTTTGTAACATCATTCTAGTAAACTTCCCAGGCATCAAAGTCAGGCTGACTGGTCTATAGTTCCCCAGCTCCTCCTTTTTCCAAGTTTCAGAGTAACAGCTGTGTTAGTCTGTATTCACAAAAAGAAAAGGAGTACTTGTGGCACCTTAGAGACTAACCAATTTATTTGAGCATGAGCTCTCGTGAGCTGTAGCTCACAAAAGCTCATGCTCAAATAAATTGGTTAGTCTCTAAGGTGCCACAAGTACTCCTTTTCTTTTTGCGAATACAGACTAACACGGCTGTTACTCTGAAACCTGTCTCTACACAATGTGCATGATAATCAAGTTGGGCCATTTCCTGCACAAATCCAGGTTCTCTCACCCCCCCACCTCCATACACACACAAACTCACTCTCCTGCTGGTAATAGCTCATCCAAAGTGACCACTCTCCCTACAATGTGCATAGTAATCAAGGTGGGCCATCTCCAGCACAAATCCAGGCTCTCTCACCCCCCCCCCCTTTTTTTTCCCGGGGACACACACACACACAAACTCACTCTCCTGCTGGCAATAGCTCATCCAAACTGACCACTCTCCAAGTTTAAATCCAAGTTTAACCAGAACGTCTGGGGGGGGGGGGGTTTTGGGGGGGAGGAGAGAAAAAAACAAGGGTTAATAGGCTACCTTGCATAATGACTTAGCCACTCCCAGTCTCTATTTAAGCCTAAATTAATAGTATCCAATTTGCAAATGAATTCCAATTCAGCAGTTTCTCGCTGGAGTCTGGATTTGAAGTTTTTTTGTTTTAAGATAGCGACCTTCATGTCTGTGATTGCGTGACCAGAGAGATTGAAGTGTTCTCCGACTGGTTTATGAATGTTCTAATTCTTGACATCTGATTTGTGTCCATTTATTCTTTTACGTAGAGACTGTCCAGTTTGACCAATGTAAATGGCAGAGGGGCATTGCTGGCACATGATGGCATATATCACATTGGTGGATGTGCAGGTGAACGAGCCTCTGATAGTGTGGCTCTAAGGTGCCACAAGTACTCCTTTCCTTTTTCCAAGATCCTTCTACAATCTTCCAGGATCTCTCCCATCGTTAGTTTCTAAAAACCGATGGAAATTCACATACAGGTAATTATTTACATGAGATATTACAATTAGTCATTGCAGTTTTCCTTTAGAGAGCAGTAGTGCAGATTTCTGCACCTGATAAAATTCCTTCAAAGTGAATGGGGGAAGTCAGAATACAAGTTTAGACAATATAACAAGATACATGCTATTTGTGACAACAGAATAATCCAACCCTAATTCCCAATGACCAGGAAAAAAAAAAAAATTTTAGGCCAAACATTTGCCTTTTCAAATTTAAAGTCTTGGTGATCCACAGAACACCTCCAAGTTTGGACTGGCATTCTACAGGAAGGTTAGTTCATCACTGATGTGGGCATATTTCTCTGGCTGGCAAACAGCAACTACTGTGCTGTTCCCAATAAGCCCCTCTCTCTTCCCATGTCTCAGCCAGCAAATTCAGAAAACCAATCTCAGTGGCTGAGGGGACATGAACTGAAACAAAACTTAATATCCTTCAGTATTCCTGATGTAGTCAAGAAGGCAGGGCATGCCAATGACAGTTATATCTAGACAGGCATCACATTTGACACAATGACTGCTGTATTTTTCACAGTCTATTGTATTTAATATACAAGCCTGCCATACAGAAGAAAGTTAATAGTTAAGAACTGCCACAATAAAGTTGCTTGTGTAACCTTAACTCAGCCTCCTTGGGCTTATGCATTATGATACAGACTTTAATTTCAAGATCACATACTGTTTTTCACAGGATCCATACTTCATTGCATAGGATAGATGAGTACACTGAATATGTAGCTAGTCTACACTTCTTTTTATCTTTATAATTCAGTTTGCAATCCCAGGGCTTATTTACAGTACACCATCCAAGCCATGCACTGAATACAGAATTTCCTAAATGGCTTTATGGCACTCACCACTGTAGCACTTGCAAGTTTCTCAAACTCTAATGAATTGATTCACCTTCAAAACATCCCTTTGAGGTGAAATAGTATTATACCAATTTTATGGATAGAGAACTGAGGCACGCAGACAGACACATTAGAGACAAAAGTATCAAGTGTCCACTAATTATGGCTGTCCGACGACACACACAGGGACTTATTTTTCTGAATACTTAGCATTACATAGAACTTCATATATTGAAAGCACAGTTCCAGTTGACTGCAATTGCAGTTGAGTGCGCTCAGCACTTCAACAAAATCAGGCCTCTGGTGTCTCAAGTTGGGCCCCCAGGAAATAAGGAACACAGTGACCAATGGAGAGAACTTTGGTTTAAGTGCCTTGCCCAGCATCTTATAGAAATTCTGGCAGAGACAGGGACAGGGTAGTTTTGCAGTGATATTCAACTGCCTTAACCATGAGATCATCCTTTTCTTCCTGCAGACCCTTGCCTCATTCACTGCACATCTTCCAACTTCTGCAACAAATAAGGCAGGGCTTCTACAAACAACCTCATTCATTACACAACCAGATTCATTCCCTAAGCATTGCCCATCCTATGTATTGAACGAGACCATGATCCCATGGAAAAAATGGTATTATGTAATTAAAGATAGGTTTCAGAGTAATAGCCATGTTAGTCTGTATTCGCAAAAAGAAAAGGAGTACTTGTGGCACCTTAGAGACTAACCAATTTATTTGAGCATGAGCTTTCATGAGCTACAGCTCACTTCATCGGATGCATACTGTGGAAACTGCAGAAGACATTATATACACAGAGACCATAAAACAATACCTCCTCCCACCCCACTCTCCTGCTGGTAATAGCTTATCTAAAGTGATAATCAAGGTGGGCCATTTCCAGCACAAATCCAGGTTTTCTCATCCCCCCCACCCCCCTCCAAAAACCACACACACAAACTCACTCTCCTGCTGGCAATAACTTATCCAAAGCGACCACTCTCCCTACAATGTGCGTGATAATCAAGGTGGGCCATCTCCAGCACAAATCCAGGCCCTCCTGCCCCCCCCCACCCCCATACACACACAAACTCACCCTCCTGCCAGCAATAGCCCATCCAAACTGACCACTCTCCCCACAACGTGCACGATAATCAAGGTGGGCCATTTCCAGCATAAATCCAAGTTTAACCACAACGTCGGGGGGGGGGGGGGGGGGGAGGAGAGAAAAAAACAAGGGTTAATAGGCTACCTTGCATAATGACTTAGCCACTCCCAGTCTCTATTTAAGTCTAAATTAATAGTATCCAATTTGCAAATGAATTCCAATTCAGCAGTTTCTCACTGGAGTCTGGATTTGAAGTTTTTTTGTGGTAAGATAGCGACCTTCATGTCTGTGATTGCGTGACCAGAGAGATTGAAGTGTTCTCCGACTGGTTTATGAACCTGTATTTGTGCTGGAAATGGCCCACCTTGATTTTCATGCGCATTGTGAGGAGAGTGGTCACTTTGGATAAGCTATTGCCAGCAGGAGAGTGGGGTGGGAGGAGGTATTGTTTTATGGTCTCTGTGTATATAATGTCTTCTACAGTTTCCACAGTATGCATCCGATGAAGTGAGCTGTAGCTCACGAAAGCTCATGCTCAAATAAATTGGTTAGTCTCTAAGGTGCCACAAGTACTTCTTTTCTTTTTGTAATTAAAGACTATATCATAATATAAATACACACACACGGGGATCGAATTAAGGTTGAATGGGCAAACTCAATTCTGGCATTTCATAACTTAAGTGCTTTATGTTGCCAATTTAATCTTAACATTTCTATAGCTTCCTAGGTTTTATAAAAGCAAACTTAAAAAATTCCAACTATAGTGACCCCATAAGTCATCAGTAGGGTTGGAACCTTTAGATCCATAGTACAGGCTTCTACCACTTAAGCTAATGGAGTATCTGGCACCAGAGGCAGAAAAGACAGACTTTGCCAGTGTGTTTCATGGATATTTGCCGACACCACAGGAACGCAAGAACTCGGGAATCAAAATTTCTGTTCTGTGATCTGGAGGGCAGTGTGTCTAGTGGTTATAGACCCTACTGCTTATCCCCTCCATTCTGTTCAGTTTTCCCTCTGCTCTATTCAAACCTCCTCCTATTGACTCCACCTGTCCCCACCTCAGATTTCTCCTTCCACACTGCTCACCCTCTACCTTCAAATCAGGCTGCTTCCACTTCCTTCTCCATACTGCCTGAGCAACAGCAGAGATGGAGCACAGAGAGAATCTCCCTGCTCTCAGTTCCAAGTGTCTGATGTCAAAACGGCCCCATGTACCCAGGAAGACCAACTGCAGGAAACCTCCTGCTCAGCCCCAGGACAGAGCATGCTCAGTGGGGATGGAACATATTCAGTGTGCTTGACACAGAGCTCTGTAGCAGTTGACTCTACCCATCGCAAACAACATTCAGAGAATTTTACTGCCAGCCTCTAACACACCCCTTCTGATCATGTGCAATTATTTTCAGAGGCTTGTATCTTGGCCAAATTTGGGTGGATTTTCAGTGACACCAAAAGGCACCTCTGACCCCAGTGTTATCTCCTTCACACAAAATTCAAGTTTCAGCTCTGAAGAATAGAGATGCTAGAGCTTCTTAACAAAACAGCTGTAAGATTTTTTTTCCCCTCCTAGCACCAGCAAAGCACAGTATTTTTCCACAACCTCGCTCTCTGAAGCGACAACTGTTTTTACTGAAACTTTCCAAAATGATTCAACCTGAGGCAGAGACCCAGCATCAGAAATTTAAGCCCACATAATGAAAATCTGACGAAGTTATAAGCAACTGAAAATAAGATTTTACAGTGAAAGGTGTCAGACAACCTTAACTATAAGTAGCACTGCGAGCCCTACCTATAATTTCCTCCTTTTAGCGTCTCATATCTGTGTTTTTCAAAGTTTACAGAACCTTTTCAGGTCACTCATATCATGGTGATGAGCACTGTACAAGAACCTAAAGAGACAGGGATAGACAGGAAACTGATCATCACAGTTTCCATGAAGGCTATGCAGCAGTTAAGGCAGCAGGTGTGCAACAAGTTAATGGCAGATACCCAAGTATTGTGCAGCTCTCAAGATAATGGCCAATATTACAGAACAAGAGATGATGAAACAGCAAGGCACAACTTGATGCAATCAAAGGAAGACTTAGGATCAGCCACTACTGTAAATTAAAAATTAGCTGTGAGAAAGCAGTAAACACTAGATTTCCAACGGCAGTCTTTAATATCCAACACCTTATACCTCATGTGCAAGCGTGTTGACCCAATACACCTATAACAGCTACAATTATATCAACTTTTTAAAGCAATGATTATATATAAATACACAATTAAGGTCTTTGAGAGCAGATTTTCAACACTAGAGAAAATGTGCAATACTCATCAGAAAAAACAGTTAAACTTGTGCAACAGCTTACTGAACTGGTCATTTCTTCCAAGTTTGGTGCTCATAGGAGCAAAGGACTGAAGGCACTTCATCCATGTCTGCAAATGATTGGTGTCTGTCAACTGAGCACACTTCCTTCTGAATAACTCGTCAGCTGACATTGCCACATTCCTTTCAGCCATTGCCGTTAGGTTTGGTCTACACTACCAACTCATGTCAATATAACTACGCTGCTCAGAGGTGTGAAAAATCCACACCCTGAGCGCCATAGTAATACTGGCCTAACCCCTAGTGTAGACAACACTATGTTGATGGGTGAACTTCACCCATCAACTCAGCTACCACCTCTCAGGGAAGTGGAGTACCTACGCTGACAGAGAAACTCTCCTGTCAGCATTGGTAGCATCTTCACTAAGTGCTACTGCAGCACTGTAAGTGTACACAAGCCCTAAGTAACAACCAAAAACATTTTAAAATTAGCACATTCTACCCCACCCATAAGCAATGTCTTGGGTCACATTTGTAACTTATTAATACACCATTAAATCAGAAGACATGCATTAATATATATTCAATACTATCTGTGCTAAATAATTACACTCCATGCATCATGTAGTATGTAAAAATCATGTTTATGGCAACAGTATATGTCTATGCTTCAAAGGGTTTCTCACAAACTATTTTCTTTAAGATGCCAGGTACCCCAGCTATTTTCAGAAATCTTTGTTTTATTTTTGTTTCTCTGCCATGCCTCTCCTGCCCTCAGATCATCTGGTTTCCTTGAATGAGAAGACAAGTTTAGCTCCTAGTTCTCTGCTCAGAGTTCAAATTAAAATACAGAATTAAAATACTTGCAATCCAAACAAAGCATTTTTTCTAACAAAATTCTTTCTAGGTACTAGGAAGTTCTGCCCCCATTTTTTCTGAATGGGACTATTTGGTTTCTGGATTAGGATAGGAAATGCCTTCATTTCAGGGGTGCCTCTCTGCTCTCAGGGGAACGACAGTGGTTGTACTACCATGTTAAAACACTGGAAGAGTTTGCCCACTTTGCTGAATGACTTGTGCAGCGTCCATTATTCAAGCCCTTCTGGGAAATATTTGGTTTTAGGTTTTTAAGATTATAGGGCCAGATTTTCAAAGCCTCAGCACTCTGTAGATTCCATTTAAACACTGCATTTTTGGAAAAGTAGCAACTCAATTTTAGGTGCCTAAAAGAATTATGTTTTGAAAATCTGATTCTAATTATGGATGCTGAGGATTTTTGAAAATCTGGCCCTTGGGCCCCAATTAGGCAAACCGCTGAGGTAATGCTTAAATCCCACTGAAGTCAAAAGGGACTTCAGCACATGCATGCTATGTAGAAACAGGCCTAGATGCTTGTAGCTGCCGGATATGGACAACCCCGGAGGCTGAAATCCTTTAACTACCAAACAGATACAGCAGGGGTAGCAGTACTGTTAGCTTTCCCAGTCTAGTTTATTAATGTGCCTCAACCAGAGGGATGATCTCTAAATCAGGGGAATTTAATATCAATCCTTTAATTATTAGCTTCTCTGAGACAACTATATATTAGGGAAGTCAAAATACATTAGGATTTTAAATGGAATTATGCCATGACAGGGTGGATAAAAATCAATGATTTAAATAAAAAAAAATTTTTAATCAGATTTTTTTTTATAAAATGCTTTTTGAGGAAATAAGCTATCTAAAGATAGTTTTAATTAAGATACATTATAGCAAAAAGATATCTCATCATCGAATAGGGATTATAAATCCTAATTCTATAGTATGAGACAATATAATCACGTAATGTTTAAGAAAAGCTTTATAAATGAGTTCCAATAGTTCGTGGATTAGGGACCCAATTTTATGGAGTTCCAGAGGCTTCTGTATAGATTATTTAGGTTAATCTTTCTATCTACCCCAATGGGAGTCAATGCTCAGTCTAGAAGATACCATCAGAGATGCTTAGTTTTTCAGTTCTCAAACTGTGGATTTGTGTCTCCAGAGATAACATGCTTGTTAACAGCAAAAATGTTTTTAAACAAAGTAAATATATAGAGGTGAGAAATAACAGACCTCTACCCTATTGTCCCTCTGCAAATTTGTGTACAGATTCAATCCCTTACCTCTCTCTAAAAGTGCAAAGTTTCAAAAAGTTCAATGAATAGAAGATTGTTGAAGGTGGAATAGATCTGGACAAGTAGAAGAAGTCTGGAGATAAACGTGAGAACACAGGGACAGGCAGTAGAAACAAAAGTGAAACTGAGCAGCATATTCCAGAAGTCTTGAGGTCTCAGAGTGTAGCCTTCTGATTTGAGATCTACCATACCATTCTCTCACTAGAAGGGAAAACCTATAATGGCAGCAGGCCATAAAAGAGACCCAGTTTGGGAATTAGAACCATTCAAGAAATATATGTTTGCTGATGATGTTTTAAAAGAAAGTCACACCAGTGAACTGGTGGATATCACTTATTGGATTCAGAGACCGTTGAAGTGATAATCTCACTTAACGGCAGTAGATTCTTCTGCCAATGTAGAAAGAATATTTTCTTCCTTTGGACTAATTCATTCCAAATTGAGAAATTGTTTGGGACATGAAAAAGCAGGAAAGCTTGTTTTCCTTTTCCAGATTATGAACAAACAGGAAAATGAAGGTGAAGACGACTGAGTTAGCTGCAGAAGCCAATATTTTAAATTTCTCATGTTGACTTGGCTGACATGGCAATTTAATTTTTGTTTTGTTTTTTAAAAAATTTCATTGAACTATTTTTGTAAAAGCAATTTTAACAAAAACAAACCTGATTTTAAAAAACTTGAATGTTTAAATAACTACATTCAAAAATTCATATGCTTGTTTTGTTAAAATATCATGTTTGCTGTTGAAGAAAAAAATCCAGAATACATAATGTTCTTGTAGTTAAATAAAATAATTTATAGGTCTGTCTGGTGACGTTCTCCTCCTAATATAGTATGGCAAGAAAATCCTCTAAATATTAATGACTAACCTGTTGAATTGGAGATAGCTCACCTCCCTAGGACTTCATAAATATCTGCTTCAGTTACCTTTGGTAAATGAAATAACCAAACAATCATTCATTTTCTGATATAGCTGTAAAACTAATCTGAAAAGTTTTCAAAATAAATCACTTTATTTTTAGAAGGTACACGTATAGCGTGTACCTTCTAAAAATGAAACCTACATCTATCTGAATTGTGAAGAACATGTATTAAAATTATAACCACGAGAATGCACTTTTATGTAGAAATCCATCATTAAATTGAATCTGATTAGTGATTTAAATCATGATTTAAATCAAATCCACCTTGTGCCATGAGGAATGATCAAAAGCTGTAAAACATATTACTATATATCTAAAAATGTATTCAAGAAGCAAGGACTAGTATATAATTCCCAAGATTTATTTTATGAAAAATGTTATAATTTATAAAAAAATTGTACAGTCTGCATCAAGTGGAAGCAAGAAACCTCATTTTATAACTGCACTAGAACTGTCAAATACTGACAATCTGAAACAAAATAGAAGGCACAATAGCAATAATGTTAGAAACGGAACACCTCAATTATGTGTTAGATATTACAAAAGTGATTAAACTAAAAATACAAGCTAAGCAGCCCTGTTTTTATTTGTGTTGGCAAATAAACACTGATGACATGACCAGTAGGCAAGCCAAAGTAGAAGATCTGGGAAAACTGAACATGGAACAGATAAACAGCATACGCTATGCAAAACTTGAACTACTTACTGTTCTTCCTTTCCTTCTCTCACTTCTTCCCCTGCTCTCTCTTTCCGGCATCATATTCTCTTCTGCCATTCCTTTCCCCATCACCACTCCAACCTCTCATGCTCAGTCCATCTTCATGTTTTCTACAGTACCCATCACTGTAGTATTTAAACAGTAATTTGTGCCCTCCTTCCCAATCCCTGTTAATCTTGTAACCTGTTGTTGCTTCCAATTCTCTTTACTACAGTATTCCATCTTTTCCTCCTCACCCGACCAAAGATGCTGGCCGCCACTAGGGGCCGCTGGACCAGCAAAGCCCAGCTCACAAATAGAAGACCAGGCTGCCGGATGGGGGGGCACGGCAGGCAGAGGGTACCCAATATGCCCTTAAGACGGTGGCCTGCAGGAAACTCTGTGCAAGCCCGGGACCCAGCATCAGGCTGTTTCTTCCTCTGGATCCCTGGGCTCTAGGAGGCTAGCGTCTGAGTGTGTGGTCAGGGGAAGCTGAGCTCTGGGAGACAGGGGGTGTGAGTGTCTGGGCTTTGGGGGAGCGAGTGAGCGAGCGAAGCAGGCCCCATGGGTGCGGGCGTAGAGGTGCCAAAGAAGCAAGAACTGGGTTTTCGTAAGGATTTCTTTAACTCTGCGTCCCTGGGGGAATTTTTGTGCAGGTCTGTATTGTTACAGACACACTTGCTGACAGATATTTTGAAATAAATTACCAAAATACTTGAAATTGGCGTGATTATAGAGTGTTATTTTGGCAAATAAAATGTGCAGAATTTAAAAATATTATGTGAAGGAATTTTTAATATTTTGGCACAAAATTCCCCCAGGAGTAATATCTCTACACCACACACTAGCAGCCCAATTGTGGGCCCAACCCGGAAGCCTGCAAAGCAACCACTTCCTAGGTAGGACTTCATGCAACAGCAAAGAAAGCCATTCCTGCAGGCTGACACAAGGTGAACTGCTATGCTAGGTAAGACTGTTGCCTAACACTACCCTCTGTGGTAACCTGCTGGAACTGCTCTCCTGACCTGATGCAGAAAGCTGCATCTTCACAGACCAACTAGAGATGGAAAGGAATGGCTCAATCCTGAACCCATGCAGAAAATTGACCCTACTTGCCCAGTGACCCAGTCCACAAATGAACATCTCTAGTTCTCACTGACTGCTAACCTGCTCACCTAGAAAAGGGGGGGAGCAATTTTTTTTGGTCTGGTACTGGTTGCAAACTTGTCCCAGAAAAAAAAAATAATATGGCGAAGACCACCACTAACCTGAACTGGAACCCACGGACCTTCAGATATCTACAAATAGTGGGACAAAATCTGTACATGGTTCAAGACCATGACAACTGTGCATTAAGAGATGTGGTTGTGAAGAAAAAGTACAAACTAAACATTCTTTTAAATCTTAAGAATTGCTGAAGTTTTTATATCAGGTGATTAATAAAGGCTTTCCCCTACCAATCCTGTCATGTTTAGCGTCTGCTGCAATACAATACCTTAACACAGCAGAGCAGGAAAGCTGAATGCTTTATTTTGCTTTGGATACTAAGGAAGTAAATCAGTTGCTGCAGAAAGAAAACTGTGAACTCTGGTCTCAATAATAAATGCATTCCCATCAGATCATTGAGAGGATCTCCAAATGCTACATAACATACATTTGAAAATCCACTTTTTGTTTAACGTTTACACGTAGATAGATACAAACTAAATTTATTAGCATAAGTACATATTATATATTTAATAAAGTGACCAGAAAAGATTTAATAAGCAGCCCAGAACATAACATAAAACTAATTTTTGACTATAAATCCAAGTATCTTAGCTGTAAAGATCACAGACCATCCAAAATGACAGTTTGTGTTATCTTTGGACTTGCTTGCACCATCCCTGCTAGAAATCAGAGCTTCCTAAAGGAGACCTTCAGTATTTGAAAGTAACTATAGGTTTATCTGCAGTTCAGGTGACAATGCACAAGTCTAATTTTAATTAAATTTCCATTATGGATACTTTTATCTCTTGATTCAAATCTCACATGTAGGGTTCTAGTAGCAAGTCACATACCTCAAAGACAGACATACATATTCAGAGTCCAAGTGTGTGTAAACATTCATACTGGCTATTTTGGGACTACTGATCTGTTTATTTTTGCAACTATTTATCTGGCTCTTGCAGACATCCCCAATACTAATGTTTTAGTGAAATTAAAGTGAAAGTCAATTTAGGGCCCACATCAACAAACAATTTCCAGCTCATCACCGAACGTATTGCAAAATGTAAATGCATATAATAATCCATATTCAGATTTTCCGAAAACTATTTAACAGATCCCACAAGCTACTGGTCATTAACATTTCATTTTAATAAGATATCTATGGAAAGCTAATTACAGGCTCATTTATTCTAATCAGCTTTAAAAATGGTTTGTCTCCCGGCAAACCAGGACCAACTAACTATTCCATCAAACTGAAGTAGAGCTCATTACAGACAAAAGATGGCAGTCCTTTGTGTGTCCCTAGTTCTGAGATAGGGCTCAACAAAGTAAGAGCGGCACTGATGGCACTAACCAAAACCAGATTCTGGGACAGTGCCAGGAAGTGCTTGGCACCAGACCCCTTGGCAACAACAGCCCCAGATAGCTGCCAAATCCACATAGCTGCTAGTAGATCTTGAAGAGTATCTCCCTGGTGGTTTAGATTAGGCTAAATGATCACAGTGGTTCCTTCTGGCCTTGGAATCCATTAAACCAAAAGCTAGCTGCAAGAGGTAAGCTTCCCAGAGAGTCTCCAGGAGGCAGATCAATCCCAAAGTTAGGACAGATTCATAGATTCGAAGGCTAGAAGGAATCACTTATCTGTCTGATCTCCTGTATAACACAGGCCACAGAACTTGCCCAAAGTAACTCCTACAGTATAGCTTTTTGAAAAACATCCGTCTTGATTTAAAAATTGACAGTGATAGAAAATCCACCACAACCCCATGTAAATTGTTCCAGTGATTAATTACCCTCACTGTCAAAAATGTACCCCTTATTTCCAATCTGAATTTGTCTATCTTGAACTTCCATCCCCTGGATTATGTTATACCTTTCTCTGCTAGACTGAGCACCCAATTACTTAATATTTGTTCCCTATGTAGATACTTTTAGACTACAATCAAGTCACCCTTCAACCTTCTTTGTTAAACTAAATAGATTGGGCTCCTGGTATCTATCAAAGTAAGGCATATTTCTATCGTTCAATCATTCTTGTGGCCCATCTCTGAACTCTCTCCAATGTGTATCAACAACCTTTTTGAACAGTTTCTACTCCTGCTTGAGATTCCCCTGTTTATGCATCCCAGGATAGCATTAGCTCTTTCGGCCACAGCATAACACTGGAAGCTCATGTTCAGTTGATTATTGACCATAACCCAGAAATCTTTTTCAGAGTCACTGCTTCCCAGGATAGAGTCCCCCACCCTGTAAGTATGCTAACATTCTTTGTCTCCTAGATGTATATGTTTACATTTACCTGTATCTAAAGGCACCTTGTTTGCAAGTACACAGTTTACCAAATGGCCCAGATTGCTCTGACTCAATGGCCTAGCCTCTTCATTAGAATCCATTAGAATCACAAGTTTCAGAGTAACAGCCCTGTTAGTCTGTATTCGCAAAAAGAAAAGGAGTACTTGTGGCACCTTAGCGACTAATCAATTTATCTGAGCATAAGCTTTTGTGAGCTACAGCTCACTTCATCGGATGCATACTGTGGAAAGTACACAAGATAACACCATCCTGGCCACTATGGATGTAGAAGCCCTCTACACCAACATTCCACACAAAGATGGACTACAAGCAGTCAAGAACACTATCCCCGATAATGTCACGGCTAACCTGGTGGCTGAACTTTGTGACTTTGTCCTTACCCATAACTATTTTACATTTGGGGACAATGTATACCTTCAAATCAGCGGCACTGCTATGGGTACCCGCATGGCCCCACAGTATGCCAACATTTTTATGGCTGACTTAGAACAACGCTTCCTCAGCTCTCGTCCCCTAACACCCCTACTCTACTTGCGCTATATAGATGACATCTTCATCATCTGGACCCGTGGAAAAGAAGCCCTGAGGAACTCCACCATGATTTCAACAATTTGCATCCCACCATCAACCTCAACCTGGACCAGTCCACACAAGAGATCCACTTCCTGGACACTACAGTGCTAATAAACAATGGTCACATAAACACCACCCTATACCGGAAACCTACTGACCGCTATTCTTACCTACATGCCTCCAGCTTTCACCCTGACCACACCACACGATCCACTGTCTACAGCCAAGCTCTGCGATACAACCGCATTTGCTCCAACCCCTCAGACAGAGACAAACACCTACAAGATCTCTATCAAGCATTCTTACAACTACAATACCCACCTGCGGAAGTGAAGAAACAGATTGATAGAGCCAGAAGAGCTCCCAGAAGTCACCTATTACAGGACAGGCCTAAAAGAAAATAACAGAACGCCACTAGCCGTCACCTTCGGCCCCAAACTAAAACCCCTCCAACGCATTATAAGGATCTACAACCTATCCTGAAGGATGACCCAACACTCTCACAAATCTTGGGAGACAGGCCAGTCCTTGCCTTCAGACAGCCCCCCAATCTGAAGCAAATACTCACCAGCAACCACAAACCACAAAACAGAACCACTAACCCAGGAACCTATCCTTGCAACAAAGCCCGTTGCCAACTGTGCCCACATATCTATTCAGGGGACATCATCACAGGGCCTAATAACATCAGCCACACTATCAGAGGCTCGTTCACCTGCACATCCACCAATGTGATATATGCCATCATGTGCCAGCAATGCCCCTCTGCCATGTACATTGGTCAAACTGGACAGTCTCTACGTAAAAGAATAAATGGACAAAAGTCAGATGTCAAGAATTATAACATCCATAAACCAATTGGAGAACACTTCAATCTCTCTGGTCACGTGATTACAGATACGAAAGTTGCGATATTACAACAAAAAAACTTCAAAACCAGACTCCAGCGAGAGACTGTTGAATTGGAATTCATTTGCAAATTGGATACAATTAACTTAGGCTTGAATAGAGACTGGGAGTGGCTAAGTCATTATGCAAGGTAACCTATTTCCCCTTGTTTTTTCCTCCTCCTCCCCCCCCTCCCCCGACGTTCTTGTTAAACCCTGAATTTGTGCTGGAAATGGCCCACCTTGATTATCATACACATTGTAAGGAGAGTGATCACTTTAGATAAGCTATTACCAGCAGGAGAGTGGGGTGCGGGGAGAGAAAACCTTTTGTAGTGGTAAACACTCATTTTTTCATGCTTTGTGTGTATAAAAAGATCTTGTGTACTTTCCACAGTATGCATCCGATGAAGTGAGCTGTAGCTCACGAAAGCTTATGCTCAAATAAATTGGTTAGTCTCCAAGGTGCCATCAGTACTCCTTTTCTTATTAGAATCACAGAAGATTAGGGTTGGAAGAAACTTCAAGAGGTCATTAGTCCAATCCCCTGCTCAAAGCAGGACCAACACCAACTAAATCATCCCAGCCAGGGCTTTGTCAAGCCAGGCCCTAAAAATCTCTGAGGATGGAGATTCCACCACCTCCCTAGGGAACCCATTCCAGTGCTTCACCACCCTCCTAGTGAAACAGTGTTTCTTAATATCCAACCTAGGCCACCCCCACTGCCATGTGAATCCATTGCTTCTTGCTCTGTCATCTGCCACCACTGAGAACAGCCTAACTCCATCCTCTTTGGAACTCCCCTTCAGGTAGTTGAAGACTGCTATCAAATCCCCCCTCACTCTTCTCTTCCGCAGACTAAATAAGCCCAGCTCCCTCAGCCTCTCCTCATAAGTCATGTGCCCCAGCCCCCTTATCATTTTCGTTGCTCTCCGCTGGACTCTCTCCAATTTGTCCACATCCTGTAGTGGGGGGCCCAAAATTGGATGCAATACAGTAACTCCTCACTTAACCTCATCCCAATTAATGTTGTTTCATTGTTGCATCGCTGATCTATTAGAGAACATGTTCATTTAAAGTTGCGCAATGCTCCCTTTATAATGTTGTTTAGCAGTCGCCTGCTTTGTCCACTGCTGACAGGAAGAGCAGCCCACTGGAGCTAGCTGGTGGGGGCTTGGAACGAGGGTAGCCTGGCAACTCCTGCATCAGCTCCCCTAAGTTCCCTGTGCCGCAGCCTCCCAGCAGGCTATCAATTGCCGGGCAGTTCAGCTGTCCCTCCCCCCACTGTCATATGCTGCTCCTGCCCTCTGCATTGGAGCTGCTCACAGGAGCCTCCTGCTCACTGTGCAGGAGGTGGGGAGGAAGAAGGGTGCTCATGTCAGTGTGTCCCCCTCCCCCCACTCCTGTACCCCATCTCCACAGAGCTTGGTGGGGGGAATAGACATATGATAGGGCTCAGGACGAAGGGAGCTTGCTGGCAGCAGCTGCTGTCTCAACTTGCTGATCTACTTAGAGTGGGGTCAGTGTACTTAAAGAGACAGTGCGCGTGTGTCACACAGTGTGTGTGTGTCTGTCTCTCTCACACACCCCCACCCACCCACCACCCGGCACTTTGGAATGTGGAGGGAGTGGTGCTCCAGCGGGATAGCGTGGGTTCATCATCACGTTCAGTTTCCGCAGGGAATGTCTGCAGCCACTGTCATGTGTCTATTGTGTCTCCTCCGTCCATTCGTGTTGCTTTGCAGAGTGTGAGGCTACATTAACAATGTGTTAACCCTTGAGGGCTCAGCCAAGTGTTAGTTAGCAGCAAGGCATTCCCTGGGAAATACCCCACCCTCTGACTCCACCACCTCAACCAAGCTTCACAATCATCATTGCTGTGTACAGTATTCAACTGTTGGTTTAAAACTGTGTGTGTGTGTGTATATATATATATATATAATGTCTTTTGTCTGGCGAAAAAAATTTCCCTGGAATCTAGTCACCCCCCCGTTTACAGTAATTTTTACGGGGAAACTGGATTCACTTAACATCGTTTCGCTTAAAGTAGCATTTTTCAGGAACATAACTACAACATTAAGTGAGGAGTTACTGTACTCCAGATGTGGCCTCACCAGTGTCAAATAGAGGGTAATAATCACTTCCCATGATCCGCTGGCAATGCTTCTACTAATGCAGCCCAATATACCTTTAGCCTTTTTGGCAACGAAGACACACTGTTGGCTCATTTTCTGCAGAACTGGCGGATAGCCAGTCGGTCCCCAGCCTGTAGCAGTGCATGGGATTCTTCCCGTCCCGTCCCTCTGTCCTTGTTGAACCTTATTTATCACTCCTCCAATTTTTGTCTTATCTGCAAACTTTATCCATAATGTTTTTGCTTTCTTCCAGGTCAAAGATAAAAATGTTAAATTGCACTGGATGAAGAGCCGTACCCTGCACACACACATACACACTTGATGATTCCGTTTAATATTACCAGTTTGTAAACCATTTAATGTGTGCCATGTTAATTTTATATCATTCTAGTTTTTTAATCAAAATGTGGAGTAGACAGGGATCAATGGCAAAACAAGTTGCAGTTTGCCACAGACGGGGTAGGATGAGAGTTGGGTCACCAAGAAACCCCAGCACGGACTCTGAGGTCCATTTTGGCATAGACACATTGGTGAGCAACTCCTTGCACTCTATGGCACTGAAACCTCAGCACCAGATTGGTTCCAGATCTGGGGACTTCAGTGTAACTTATGCAAGACCAAATCCTCAGAACTGAACTTCAACCTGGATGGATGTAGGTACGCTGGCCACTCTGTCAACCGACTTTTGAGAATCAACAATGTTTGATCCTCGGCACTGGACTCAGATTCTGGACAGCACTGTTTATACCTGGCATGCTGTCACTTTGGCAAATGGATTTCTAAAATCAATACTGGATTTCCACTGTACCTGACTTGGTCAACTAGGTTTGAAGAGCCTCGTCACCTGCAACATGAGTAAGTCCTAAACAATATCTTTGACCTATGGGCACCCTTCCTCTTAAAAAAAATATATATATATCTGACTGAAACTACAAATGATAGCTCCCAAAGAGGCAGAACAAGGAAAAAAAAACTGACAAGATAAGCATTAAGGATATCAAGTGATATTCCATCTCACTGCACCTTCTAAGAATACATAGGGAATCATGCCCAGAAGGATAAACAAGAATCCTGCCCAAGAGGAGAGGGAAGAGGGGGTAAGTGACCCAGACACTGCTGTCTAGAAGATTTTTAAAAATTGCCATGAACGTTCCTTGAGCGTACAAGTGGAACTTTAAAGAACCTGTTCTATTTCAAGTCCTAGGTAGAATTTGCTGCTCCAGCAATTATAAAGAATCCTGGTTTTGAAATAGATACGTCTGATCTGGAATCGCTGAAGGAACAGGACATGGAACACCAATACATTATTTCAAAAAGAAAAGGAGTACTTGTGGCACCTTAGAGACTAACCAATTTATCTGAGCATAAGCTATAGCTCACGAAAGCTTATGCTCAAATAAATTGGTTAATCTCTAAGGTGCCACAAGTCCTCCTTTTCTTTTTGCAAATACAGACTAACACAGCTGTTACTCTGAAACAATACATTATTTCAGTAGTTTGTCATTTGTCTGACCACCGCCACAATCTACGCTAATAGAAAGACAAGAAAAATTCAGTTACAACTAGCACTGACCCTCTCACCCAGGAATTCCATTAGTAGAATGAATCACCACTCATTCTGAGATACATGTAATTGTTACAATAGTGCATAATCAGTGTAATTAAAGACTTTCTGCCCTTCTAAAAAAACTGGAACAGTTATCCAGGATGTTGAGAAAGCTACTTCTTGCAGCAAGAGGCCCAGTGCAAGTAATACAACTCATACCTAGGCAACAGTGATGCAGGATGGAGAACCTGATTCCACAACACCTGTTGTAAATTAGGTTGTGTCTTTTCACTGCAGAATTAACTTGGAAACTGGCACCCATGTTAACCTGCCTTGGGTGTGAGCAGCCACACTGCAAAGCTGCACTCAAGTTACGGGGCCCTCACTGATGCTGCACTCGCCAGTGTGGGCAACTAGGACTTCTAGGAGATCATACCATGGTTCTTTGTGCTGAGGTAAACTGAGCCAATCTGATTCTACACCAGTAAATTATGGGAGAACTTGTCTGTCCTTCTGGGCATACTGAGGACTATCAGCACTCAAGCGGTTCAGCCTGTGTCCACACTGCAAAGTGGGTGAGTCATCGACTTTAGTGAAAGCCTTGTTCAGGCTTTAGCCTCCAGCCCCAGGTCGACCAGTTACCTTGGGATGAAAGCACAACTAAACTTGGGTCAGAGGTGTATATGTGGAGGAGTTAACTTTGCAGTGAAGACATTCCTTGAGAGGAAAATCAGTCCCAAAGCTTCAGCATGAATTCTGAATATGAACTAACAAGATTTTGGAGGGGAGGGTTCACCTCCTCATAACCCAGACAAAGCAATGTTAAGTCTGATGATAATACCTGAATGGGAATCTTCCAAAGAATAGGAAAGACTTTTGAGGATGGGAGGAGGATGGCATGTTGAGAATTCATGTACAGATGTCAGTAAATTCAGAGCAGACACTCCCACAACAATTTTGATGGTCCATCTTGAATGTATGCATAACAGGGATATTATTTACATTCCAGTGACATATTAATTGGAAAAAATACATTATAGGAGAAAAGAGAGAAGCCAACAGGTGTTCAAAAATCATAACTCAGACCATGAACTCATACAACTGCTTAAAACTCAGATTTTAAAATAAGTTTTGGGCTCTCTTATTTGCCTTTAGTTTTTTAGCCTCTTGGGGGTTTATGTTTTCAAGCTTTTCTCCACAATAAACTTACTTTGAAAAAAAAAAAAAGAAAACTGGGGATCTCGTATTCACATGACTTCAGGAGCTGGGGCTTTAAGAAAAACACCAACTACCATGAGAGTCAGCAACAGTGCAATTTTCTAGAATTTTAGGCCCCATCTGCATTACAGTTACCACCATATCAGGACACCCAAATACAACATGGTACAGAGTCCCGTTGCATAGGTGGGACCTTTCCCCCAAATCTTACTAAAGAGATGTACATGCCCAAGACTTAAGGAGACAGTTCCATTTTGTAACGCAGATGGAACCTTGTGTTATACCAGTATTGCAGGACAAATGTTTCAGCCAATCATGCAGCACAGAAGGAACCTTAAGTGCACATATACTGTAAGGTCATAATGCATATGGCCTTTTGTAATACAAATTCACAAGTGGGCATAGTTATAGAAGTTGTGGGAAACTTAACGCTTAACTACAAAGGAACAAATACATTTTCTCCTGAATGCATAAAAGTTGCATAAATACATGGTGTTCCCCCACCTCGCACTTTTCATATCAGGCCTTGATTTCCCTGATTTTGCTAATGAATCATGACTGCAAAACTAATGACCAACAACTCAAGTGAGATATTTGTGCAAGTAAGGGAACTGCAGTTAGTCAGACTGCCTCAAAACAAAAGGAAGGAAGGGGCACTGGGGTTTTTAACTTAAACTCCTGACAAGTACTTGGGAGAAGAGCTCTGAGGGAAAGGCAACATTTCAATCCTTCCCAGGTAAAAGCTCAGTTTCCACTCTAGTTCTGAGGTCCCCCAAAAGCTCTCTGATGAAAATATGGAAGACAAGACTTGGGCAGTAAAGGAAAATTTTGAGGAGAAAACTCAGTCTTTGTAAGTAATAAAGCAGTAAAAGCAACAAGCAAGCAAATTTTTTTGCAGTTGATATTTAGCTGTGAATTTTCTGTGTTTTTTTGCAGTTAATTTCAAATTGAATGATGTGTTAATGTAGTATTTACATAGCCTATGAATACTGCAAGCACAAAGTGAACTACTAAACTCAGAAAAGAGCTTCTAAACCAGACCTAATTTTAAGATGAACTCTATAATCATCTATTTTATACTTAGTCTTTTTCTACTAGCTTTATCTCATTATATTCTCCCTCAACCCAAACGTATTCTTGTGCTCTTCCCCTTCCGTTTCTTTTCTTGTGAACAAGGACTAACACTGTGGAGTGTGGTGTACTTACACCATATTGATTATCTATAAAAGAACACCAACTCCCAAATGGTTAGGTTTCTTGAAGAAGTGACTGACCCCTGGGAACAAAGGGCAACTCAAGATCAGGTCAAAGGAAACATCTGAAAAACAGATATGAATCAGAGATGAGGGCAAAAAGATGGTGTGTTAAACATGCAGCATACTTAAATGAGCTGTACTTTCAGACAAAAATAAAGAAAAGAATAATCCCAGGAGGGGAAAAATAAGAAGCAAAGCAGCTGACCAAAGAGTAGAGCAAGAAGCTGCCTTACCAAAAGGCAAATCATATTTGGGGATGCAGTTATAAGGATAAAGTCCTAGAGTTAGAAACAGCTCTGCTTATAACTTTTGGCATAAATACTCTCTCATATCTCTTGACATATGAGAGAGTATTTATGCCAGAAGTTATAAGCAGAGCTGTTTCTAACTCTAGGACTTGATCATTATTGGTGAAGAGTTACATATTTAAGATGTGTGTGGTTGGGCAGCACCATCAGCCAGGACGGTGGAACAAGCCAGAACATCCGGAACAAACTCAATAAAGCCAAGAACACCTTCAGGAGCTTAAATACAGTCTGGAAATCATCAAAATACAACACCAAAACCAAACTCAAGATTTATTAGAGCTGTGTACTTTCAACACTACTTTATAGTGCAGAATGCTGGGGAATGAGAAAGTATGACATTTCCAAACTCTCTTCATTCCATACAACCCGCCTCAGAAAAATCCTCCATATCTTTTGGCCCAGAACAATCTCCAACCAAGATCTACTGATACAGTGCAGCCAAGAGGATCTGAGCTCCATCATTACCAGGAGGCATTGGAGATGGATCGATCATGTGCTTCAGATGGAAACTTATTCCATCACCAGAGTAGCAATAATATGGACACGTAAAGGCAAGCGAAAACAAAGCTGCCTGAAAACAACATGGCGAAGAGCTGTGGAAGCAGAGCTGAAAAATCTGGGGCACAGCTGGGAAACTATTGAAAGACTTGCCAGAAACAGACAGGAGTGGAGGAGCTTTGTCACTGCCCTAAATGCCAGAGGCGTAATAGGAACATGATGACGACGGTTAAGAAAAGCGATCAAGTTACATGGTTTATTCTTGCCCTTATTTGCACAGTCACAAGGGAGGCACAACACAGCTTCATCACCCAAGAAACCACCATTTTTATACAAAAAGAAAAGGAGTACTTGTGGCACCTTAGAGACGAACAAATTTATTTGAGCATAAGCTTTCATGAGCTACAGCTCACTTCATCGGATGCATACTGTGGAAAGTGTAGAAGATCTTATTATATACACACAAAGCATGAAAAAATACCTCCTCCCACCCCACTCTCCTGCTGGTAATAGCTTATCTAAAGTGATCACTCTCCTTACAATGTGTATGATAATCAAGGTGCGCCATTTCCAGCACAAATCCAGGTTCTCTCACTCCCCCCTCCCCCCCACACACAAACTCACTCTCCTGTTGGTAATAGCTTATCCAAAGTGACCATTCTCCTCATATTGTGTATGATAATCAAGGTGGGCCATTTCCAGCACAAATCCAGGGTTTAACAAGAACGTCGGGGGGGGGGGGGGGGGGGAGACAAGGGGAAATAGGCTACCTTGCATAATGACTAAGCCACTCCCAGTCTCTATTCAAGCCTAAGTTAATTGTATCCAATTTGCAAATGAATTCCAATTCAGCAGTTTCTCGCTGGAGTCTGGATTTGAAGTTTTTTGGTTGTAAAATAGCGACTTTCATGTCTGTAATCACGTGACCAGAGAGACTGAAGTATTCTCCGACTAGTTTATGAATGTTATAATTCTTGACATCTGATTTGTGTCCATTTACTCTTTTACGTCGAAACTGTCCAGTTTGACCAATGTACATGGCAGAGGGGCATTGCCGGCACATGATGGCATATATCACATTGGTGGATGTGCAGGTGAACGAGCCTCTGATAGTGTGGCTGATGTTATTAGACCCTGTGATGGTGTCCCCTGAATAGATATGTGGGCATAGTTGGCAACGGGCTTTGTTGCAAGGATAGGTTCCTGGGTTAGTGATGAAGTGAGCTGTAGCTCACGAAAGCTTATGCTCAAATAAACTGGTTAGTCTCTAAGGTGCCACAAGTATTCCTTTTCTGTTTGAGAATACAGACTAACACAGCTGTTACTCTGAAACCTGTCATTTTTATACAGAATATTAAACTAGCAGAGTTCTAACATTTTAATCGAATACTTACTCAGCCAAATGACTAAGCCAAAGCAGATACCAAGGATGGAGCTTCCAACAAAGTCTAGTGACAGTGTTCTCTTGTGGCTTGCCTACAAACAAAAGTTGTACCAATTTAACTGTGCAGTATAGTTAATATGATACAACCTTTAGTGTGAATGCAGTTATACTGTTAAAGAAGAGCTTGTAGCTTATTCCCAAACAGAGGAGAATCTCAAAGCACTGGGAATGTGGTTCAGGAAGTTGGGAGGCCAGATCAAACTACTCCTGCACATAGCATGGTGAGAGCAGCAGAACAAGTCTGACTTTTTTAGAGGCAATCTGAGTTACAAGGAAAGTTATTGGTTGAGGGATTGGTTTATATTTAAAAATATATATTTTCCATTTAACTTTCCAGTCCACCTTTAAATGCCAGAACCTATACAAATGCCTGGATTTTTTCCCTCAGTCTTAACAGCATTCTTTTGGAATTCTACAAATAAGCATCTAACATACACAAGGTTAGAACATTTGTAAACATATGCCTTCAAACTAAAGGCTATGCAATGTTCCTTTGTTGTAATAGGATACTGTTTACAGAGAATGCTTCTTGTCAGGGTACTTTGTTTAGTATTAGATGCCCACAAATAGAAGCAATTAAAAGCTTTTACCTGTCCCAGAAACCACTGCCCTCTCAAGTTGTGCCTAGTGGAGGTGGCTCACCAATATGTAACTTTGTGCCATGTGAATTAAAGTGTCTTTTAGCTACCAATTCAACTAACAGTAATACTCTCACACCTGCCCTTTTCAAGTTATGCAATCCACTTTTCCAGTGCCTCTCCCCCACACCCTTTTTTTCTGGCGGTCTCCTTCACCCCTTAAGCCTCCCATCTATGACAGAAAAGAGGGAGAGTTTGAGAAAGATAAAAACCCAGTATTGAGCTTTTTTTCTTGACTCTACTTTTTCTGGAACAGGAATGATTGAATCATGACCTGCCCTTTCCTCTCTGATTACCAAAGCCCTAATGTCTCTCAGGCCTTGTCCACACTATACAGTTTCGTCAACAACAGAGATGGACCGCCAGATGGACTGGCTAGACCAGTGGTTCTAACTTTTGTACTGGTGACCCTTTTCACCCCTTTTCATAGCAAGCCTCTGAGTGCAACCCCCCTTACAAATTAAAAGCACTTTTTAATATATTTAACACCATTATATATGCTGGATGCAAAGCGGGGTTTGAGGTGGAGGCCGACAGCTCACGAGGGGTCCCAACCCCCAGTTTGAGAATCCCTGGGCTAGACACCTCCAGAGTGTAAGAGAGGTCCTCACTTGCCATGCCACTAGATGACCCTGTCGTGTGCGCCACATAGTCCTCCCAGCTCGACCTCCTCATGCACAACTTCGTCCTTTGGGCTGAGTCCACTGTCTGCAGCCTCCAGCCCCACCAAAGTGTCCAAGGGGCTCTTGGCAGGGGAGGTGGGGCTGCCGCCAAGGATGGCATCCAGCTCCTTTTAGAAGCAGCAGGTCTTCGGCGCAGCACCAGAGCGATGGTTTACCTCCCTTGCCATCTGGTATGCCTGCCTCAGCTCTTATCTTCACACAGCACTGATGCATATCCCATTCGTAGCTCTTACCCAACAAGCCACGAGAAATCTGACTGTAGGTATCAACACTCCTGGAGTGGAGCTGGGACTGCACAGTCTTCTCTCCCCACAGCACCAGCAGATCCAACAACTCATATGCTCCAAGTGCGAGTGTTGATGCGTGGAGCTGCCATGGTCAGCTGGGAAAAGACAATGTGAGCTCTCCACACCAAGGAAACAGGAAGTGGAATTTCAAAAATTCCCAGGTCTTTAAAGGGGGAAGGGCAGAAGCCTGTGCACCTGGGTGCTGGGCAGAGGAGTTTGAACTGCTGACCAGAGCAATCAGGATGGGCATTGTGAGACACCTCCTGGAGGCCATTTACAGCAACATAAAAAAACGCAGTGTCTACACTAACACTTTGTCAATATAACTTTGCAGCAAATAGCTCAATGCCTCTCATCAAGGTGGTTTTATTTTGCTGGCAAAGCAGGACACCTTTGTCAGCAGAAGGAGCACTGCAGTGTGTATACCTCCACTGGTGGACAAAACTGTGTAGTGTAGACAAGACCTTAGAGGTCACTTCTCTTGTTGAGGACTGATCTTTAGTCAACCATTAGAAAAACTGACTACAAGACACCACAGAAAGTGCTACCTCTGTCTTCATCCACTCTGCTAGTTTAGGGATCAAGAGATCAAACTCTACCTAAGTTCATGTGTAATGCCAGTGTGTCTTTACCCTTCTGGCTTTGCAAGTTCTGTTCCCTGCATCCTCAGACTGCAGTGGAGGGGCAGTCAAATCAATGTTTTATCAGCAGTGAGAAATTAATAGCCTCAGATTCACTACATAGGAAGACTGTGTGATTTTGAATCCTGTTATAAGGTTTTTTGAGTATAGGCTGCAGGACATTATAAATTATAGTTTGGTTGTTTTTATTTAAAAGGAAGTAACATAGCTTCTGCAGCTAACAATCTGCCAGCTACACATATTTAGTCTTGAATTATGAATATAAATCAAAACTTTTAAAAGTCAGTTCCTTTTTTTACCCCCTAAGGAACTTTTTTGTTTCCACAGCAACAGGTGACATTCACACCTAATGCAAACCAGGCAGCTGCACTTTACTGGTTTAGTTTCAGCAATATATAGGCTTGGAAAGATTAGGTTTTACGGACAGGGAGAATTTTTTTGTGATTAATGCACTGAACTAGGATTCAGGAAATCTGGGTTCAAATTCCAAAACAAACCACAAACTTCCCATGTCACCTCAGGAAAAATCATTTAATCTCTTGACCCCTTCTCCCCCCCAAATCCATTTTGATCTGTACTGTATCAACCAGGACCATGAACTCAGGACCCCAAACATTCACAGAATCATAGTCTATCAGGGTTGGAAGGGACCTCAGGAGGTCATCTAGTCCAACCCCCTGCTCAAAGCAGGACCAATCCCCAACTAAATCATCCCAGCCAGGGCTTTGTCAAGCCTGACCTTAAAAACTTCAAAGGAAGGAGATTCCACCACCTCCCTAGGTAACGCATTCCAGTGCTTCACCACCCTCCTAGTGAAAAAGTTTTTCCTAATATTCAACCTAAACCTCCCCACTGCAATTTGAGACCATTACTCCTCGTTCAGTCATCTGCTACCACTGAGAACAGTCTAGATCCATCCTCTTTGGAACCCCCTTTCAGGTAGTTGAAAGCAGCTAGCAAATACCCCCACATTCTTCTCTTCCGCAGACTAAACAATCCCAGTTCCCTCAGCCTCTCCTCATAAGTCATGTGTTCCACTCCCCTAATCGTTTTTGTGGCCCTCCGCTGGACATTTTCCAATTTTTTCACATCCTTCTTGTAGTGTGGGGCCCAAAACTGGACACAGTACTCCAGATGAGGGCTCACCTATGTCGAATAAAAGGGAACAATCACGTCCCTCAATCTGCTGGCAATGCCCCTACATATACATCCCAAAATGCCATTGGCCTTCTTGGCAACAAGGGCACACTGTTGACTCATATCCAGCTTCTCGTCCACTGTAACCCCAGGTCCTCTTCTGCAGATTAGCCATTCGGTCCCTAGTCTGTAGCGGTGCATGGGATTCTTCCGTCCTAAGTGCCGAACTCTGCACTTGTCCTTGTTGAACCTCATCAGATTTCTTTTGGCCCAAACCTCTAATCTGTCTACGGCCTTCTATATCCTATCCCTACCCTCCAGCGTATCTACCTTTCCTCCCAGTATAGTGTCATCTGCAAACTTGCTGAGGGTTCAATACACACACCCCCTCCAGATCATTACGGAAGATATTGAACAAAATCGGCCCGAGAACCGACCCTTGGGGCACTCCCACTTGATACTGGCTGCCAACTAGACATGGAGCCATTGATCACTACCCGTTGAGCCCGACAATCTAGCCAGCTTTCTATCCACCTTATAGTCCATTCATCCAGCCCATACTTCTTTAACTTGCTGGCAAGAACACTGTGGGAGACCATGTCAAAAGCTTTGCTAAAGTCAAGGAATAACACGTTCACTGCTTTCCCCTCATCCACAGAGCCAGTTATCTCGTCATAGAAGGCAATTAGATTAGTCAGGCATGACTTGCCCTTGGTGAATCCATGCTGACTGTTCCTGATCACTTTCCTCTCCTCTAAGTGCTTCAGAATTGATTCCTTGAGGACCTGCTCCATGATTTTTCCAGGGACTGAGGTGAGGCTGACTGGTTGTAGTTCCCCGGATCCTCCTCCTTCCCTTTTTAAAAGATGGGCACTACATTAGCCTTTTTCCAGTCGTCCGGGACCTCCTCCGATCGCTATGAGTTTTCAAAGATAATGGACAATGGCTCTGCAATCACATCCGCCAAATCCTTTAGCACTCTCGGATGCAGCGCATCCGGCCCCATGGACTTGTGCTCGTCCAGCTTTTCTAAACAGTCCCAAACCACTTCTTTCTCCACAGAGGGCTGGTCACCTCCTCCCCACGCTGTGTTGCCTAGTGCAGTAGTCTGGGAGCTCACCTTGTTCATGAAGACAGAGGCAAAAAAAGCATTGAGTACATTAGCTTTTTCCACATCCTCTGTCACTAGGTTGCCTCCCTCATTCAGTAAGGGGCCCACACTTTCCTTGACTTTCTTCTTGTTGCTAACGTACCTGAAGAAACCCTTCTTGTTACTCTTAACATCTCTTGCTAGCTGCAACTCCAGGTGTGATTTGGCCTTCCCGATTTCACTCCTGCATGCCTGAGCAATATTTTTATACTCCTCCCTGGTCATTTGTCCAATCTTCCACTTCTTATACGCTTCTTTTTTGTGTTTAAGATCAGCAAGGATTTCAGTGTTAAGCCAAGCTGGTCGCCTGCCATATTTACTATTCTTTCTACACATCGGGATGGTTTGTCCCTGTAACCTCAATAAGGATTCTTTATAATACAGCCAGCTCTCTTGGACTCCTTTCCCCCTCATATTATTCTCCCAGGGGATCCTGCCCATCAGTTCCCTGAGGGACTCAAAGTCTGCTTTTCTGAAGTCCAGGGTCCATATTCTGCTGCTCTCCTTTCTTCCTTGTGTCAGGATCCTGAACTCGACCATCTCATGGTCACTGCCTCCCAGGTTCCCATACACCTTTTGCTTCCCCCACTAATTCTTCCCGGTTTGTGAGCAGCAGGTCAAGAAGAGCTCTGCCCCTAGTTGGTTCCTCCAGGAAATTCCTTCCTAGCTGCACCAGGAAATTGTCCCCTACACTTTCCAAAAACTTCCTGGATTGTCTGTGCACCGCTGTATTGCTCTCCCAGCAGATATTAGGGAGACTGAAGTCTCCCATGAGAACCAGGGCCTGTGATCTCGTAACTTCCATTAGTTGTCGGAAGAAAGCCTTGACCACCTCATCCCCCTGGTCCGGTGGTCGAGAGCAGACTCCCACCTCAACGTCACCCTTGTTGCTCACACTTCTAAACTTAATCCAGAGAATCAGGTTTTTCTGCAGTTTCATACCAGAGCTTTGAGCAGTCATACTGCTCTCTTACATACAATGCAACTCCCCCACCTTTTCTGCCCTACCTGTCCTTCCTGAACAGTTTATATCCATCCATGACAGTACTCCAGTCATGTGAGTTATCCCACCAAGTCTCTGTTATTCCAATCACATCATAATTCCATTCTGCTGTGCTGAGGAGCAACTATGTTAGAGGCACAGTTCACATTCCATCATCCTCCCAGAGTACCAAAATGAAGTAGGGAGATTTTGATTTCCTGAAAATAAGGTTTGTGCCAACTACCTTTTCAATAAAACAGACTGTTCTCCAATCCCATCATTTCAGTAGGCAGATGGACAAATAGCCAGATTTAGTTTTTCTGCCTGTCAGCGCTATTCTACTGGCTGGATTACGCAGGAACCAATCAAGTTCTTTTCATAGCATCATAGTTAAACTTCCATAACAAGTAACATTTTAACAATATAACCAGAAATAGGATACCAAGCACTAAGAAGCAAGGGCAGGCTCCATGACATTAAATAGTTTATAAGTAGGGAAAAATCCTCCTAGCTGTACCTGATCCACTCATGAAGCAATGGGACTCTTAAGTTGCAGGGATCACTAGCCCATAGTACTTAGGGAAGAAAGAGACTTTGACAGTGACTCATCTAACTGTAGGTTGAATCAGCTACCTTTCTACACAGATCTTCTGCAAATCCCCTCCCAATTTAGCTGACAGAGGGAACATGAACTTGCTGAGAGCTCTGATGGGAAGATGTGTTGGAATACTAGGCACCTTTAGGACAGTTTAATCGGAAAGCCTTCAACCAGGATCTGGAGCTCGCTAGGCCACAAGAAGTTCATTCTGCATTAGTAGAATATACAGAATCCAGATCAGGTTGAGGATCTGCCAGAATCATTCCTTTTTAGATTGGTGGTTAAAGATCTTCTGAAATATAAGGAATGGATAATTCCCAAGTCTAGCTTTTCAGATACAATACTAAGACCGGCCTTGTCTTTGTACCTGAAGGAAGTCTAAACTATAGGAAATGAAGGCTCTCTTCAGGATTACATGGGCCCTACATAAAAGCCAGACAAAGTGAATCTGTCAAAGTGCAATGCTCTTTGCTCTTCAAGAGGATGACAATAACTTGGACATAAAATCTCAAATCTAAAAGGAACTGGCCACTAGCAAAAAGTTTATTAGTCGTTTATAACTGACTGGACTTCGGGTAGGGCGGCAAATGAACTCTTGACATGATAAATTAAAGTAGCAGGTCTATATAGCACAGCACAAAAGCAATGAGAATAATTTAAATCCTACCACCTTGGATTTTCTTTAGCACACACGAGATCAGAGAGAACAGGCAGACTTGAATACTAGCTCCCAAATCACCTAAATGAATCTGTATTCTAGTCAGCCAATCAACAGGAATATTGAAAATCCTTGCCAAGTAATCAAGCTACATACAATCAATCAAGTTGCATGAGATCAACCAAGGCCAAAGACCTGATTCCAGGCTTAGACTGACTTTTTGTACTTCTTTGTTTATCTAAATGCCATGACTAGAACATTGTGAACTGACCACAAAGAAAAATCTACAACCACAGTTCAAAAGCTAAACTGTGTGGGCCACACCTTCTCTCCCTCCTTTGACCACGTTCAGGACTTGAGACAACTAATTCCCTAGTACCCCCAACCTTAAAGTACAAGCATTAAAGGTGATCACAATCCATTGAGGATAACATCACTACATTTAAAATTATCAGGTTTTCCTGCATATTGGGAAGAGGATGTTGGGGGAGATTCACTTATCCTAGTGGGTGTAAGTCTAAACTTAGAGAGATCTGGAGCGATAAGGAAGCCAGTTTGAACACAAACTTCATCAGGCCCAGCATGTAGAAAGCTTCCAGATTTAAATGCCACTGACTTTAAATTTATCTAGTGTGGAGTGAAGGCAGCTTCCATCAGTTGGTCTATGTAGGAATCATGATTAAGGCTCCATGACCTCCATGGTTCTGCAACAGCCGGTACACCAGGCCCGGGGGCTGTCTGAGCTGCTCAGGCTGTCCCCGGGCCAGGCACACCAGCCACTGCCAGGGCAGTCTCATGCCCCCCCACACACACACCCCAGCAGCAGGAGTTTGGGTGTGGGGGGGCTCAGGGCAGGGGTGCGGGACTGTGCTTACCTGGGGGGGCTCAGGTCTAGCTCCATGTGCTGCCTCTGCCTGCAGGCACCACCTCTGCAGCTCCCATCGGCCGCAGTTCCCAGCCATTGGGAGCTGCAGAACTGGGGCTTGGGGCGGAGCAAAGGCAGCATGTGGAGCTAGGAGTTGGAGGTCGCCTATTCCCAGGAACTGAGTAGGGAACCTGCCCCAGCCCGCCAACCCACCCACCCACTTGCCCCAGAACCCCTCCCCCACAAGTTTTAGTCAAGGGTATATAGTAAAAGTCATGGACAGGTCACAGGCCGTGAATTTCTGTTTACTGCCCGTGACCTGTCCATGCCTTTTATTAAAAATACCTGTGACTAAAACATAGCCTTAACCATGATCTATGGTTGGCAAAAAGCTCCTGAAACAAAAGGCATTGGATAGCACCAGAGGGTGTTTTCTGCCTCATATCATCCAAAATGTCTGTACACAGCACTGGGAAAAAGAATATTGATGATTCCTGCCTAACACAGCCACTAACGAGCTCAAAGCCTTGTGCCCACTGGAGTGATGTCAGAAAGAGTTTGCTGATCCATATTGCCAAATAGATAAGTAAATGCTGATCCAACATATCATGGGCATTTTAGTACTACCAAGCATGAAAGTGCAGTTTTAGCAGGATTTGGCTAGCAAATGCAACCTAAGGAAAATGGCAAGAGGACCAGTAGCCAAGGCGCAGCCCTATGTGGCCAACAGTCACGCACACCATGGAAGCAGAGTTTGTGGAGATTACTGTTTCTGTGTCATGCTCTACTTCAGAGTCTCTGCTAGTGTATTTCAAACAGCTGTCTCTAATGTTCTGGAGTTCACAAGTCAATATACATGAAGATGGAACTTTAATATCAAACAACCTACTGCAGTTCTGTAATTACCTATTTCACCATTCTCTTTGGTTTCTGGAAAGAAGCAACTTGATGACTCTTTGTCAGGTAATCTGTTGTTCTACTGTACTGTGTAGTAAAATTCCAAAACTGGTTAGCAGTGTTCCCTCTAATTTTTCCCACCTATGTGCAGAATAAATTTTGTTATGACACACATCACCTTCATATCAGTGCACATAAAATCCAGTGGGTGGTGGGGCCAAGGGGTTCAGAGTGTGGGAGGGGCTCAGGGCTGGGACAGAGCATTGCGGAGCAGGGGGTAAGGGCTCTGGCTGGAGGTGCGGGCTCTGGGGTGGGGCTGGGGGATGAGGGGTTTGGGGTGCAGGAGGGTGCTCCAGGGCTACAGAGAGGAGAGAAGACTCCTCCCAGCTCTCTCCCCACAGCAGCACCTGGGCTGGGGCCACAGGATAGGCGCCACTCCCCTGGCCCACGCAGGCCCAGCCAGGATTGGGTTCAGGGAGGGGCATCCTGGCTGCAACAGCCATGCCGGGGCTGGGTTCAGGAAGTCCAGGCTGGGCCAGGTCCTGGTGGGGGGGAGGGGGGTGTCTAGTCCAGGCCCCTTTCAGGGGCAAAGGGGGGAGTGCCGCCCAGGTCCACTGTGCCTGCAACCCAACTCCAGTCCCAGCTGCAGCCCCGATCTGCCTTCATTCCCCCTCTGCCATCAGGCCAGCTCTGCCCCTAGCCCCAGCTCCCTTCTCTATTCTTAGTTCTGCCCCCAGCTCTGCCTTCATCCCAAGCTCCTCAGCTGAGCCAACTGTACAGTAATGGGGGGGGGGGGGAGACAGATTCCATTACTGGTCAGGGGTGGGGCTGCAACAGGAAAAATTAGGGCACCACTGGGTTATATCCACAACTAAAATGGAATTTGGGGGTGTTGGGGAGTAAGGTCTTATTAGGAGGACAGCCTGGAATCTAGGATCCATCTTCTTTTGAAATAAGCTAAAGGAAAGCCCAAAAAATGTAAACATGCTCATATTCCTTTCCTTGAACCATAACACAACATTTCTAAGTTTGAAGGACTCATCGTAAAAAGACTGAGTGGCACATTCTCTCTCTATTTTACATGGAGCTGGGGTTTCAGAGCATCTTTGTCATCTATCACACAGCACCAGCAGGGAGGGAATGGAGGCTCATCTTCTATGTAGCTATCAGCAATTGTTCATTTCATGACTAGGGGAGCAGCAAGATTTTGGTATTGCCACCTCCAACCACTCAAAAATCACAAGTCAGCACCCAAAAAATGAGACAAGATTTTAAAAAGTATTTGTTTCTTTTTATTTACTCTCTGAATTTTTTTTTTGTCATAGACTACACTCTGGTTACTTTTCAAGATTTTCTCTGCAACCATGAAGGGCAGACACTTTCATTAAAAAAAAAAGCATGGCGATTCTCACCTGATCTCATGCTTCGAAGAGCTGGGATTTAAGGGAAAAAAGCCAACTATCACAAGACTCACAATAAAATAGCACTGACAACATTGACTTGCAGGCAGAAAAATTAAATAGGGGAAATTTATTTTTATATTAACAGGGTAGGGTTTTGGTTTTTTGCCTTTTGATTTAATATTAATATTGAAATGTGATCTTTTACAACACTTAAAATGACCTAGCAGCAAGCTTGTTAGAGGGACCAAGTGATTTACCTCAGCTATTTTCAATGCTAGCACTTACTATTGCTGTGTATTTCATCATCTACTCCAGTGGTCTCCAAACTGGGGTGCGCGCACCCCAGAGGGTGCGCGAGATGATCCCAGGAGGTGCGCGGCAGCAGGAGTGCCGCCAGACAGCACTCCGCCGTTCTTTTTTTTTCCTTCGGCAGCAGCTCTGCACGTCCACAGCTGGTGTTCCCCTCCGGCAGCCCGCCTGCGGCTGGTCTTCCGGTCTTCTTCCTTCGGCAGCGCGCCTGTGGCAGGTCTTCACCCTGGGAATGCGCGAGCCAAAAAGTTTGGAGACCACTGATCTACTCAGTGCCAAACCTGTTGCACAAACACCTACTCAAACATTAAGATGAATATGGAGAATCCCAAATTGCTCTGGCTTTGCAAAAACAGAGATGTGAACTTTTAAGTCTACGCCAATTGCATCTATTAAGCACCAGCCTAGTGAAATAGGACTCTGTGTACATAGTCTTCCAAGCAGTGATACTGAACAATTAAGTTTTCTCTCTCAGTGGAGCTGGTCTATTAAACCACTTCTTTACAAACAAGCTCACTGACTGAACTACAGCCACTTTTTACAAACTAGCATATTTAAAAGGAAGAATGACTGGTTCCCAAATGTTTCTATTAGCGTATATGTATTTGCTGCAGCTACCTATTAGCAAATTTGCACTCCTGAAAATTACACCTCCCCCAGGGAACACTTCATCTCTTACATTTTGTCAGTAAGTGAATGTTTGCAGATGGTTTTGAAAACAGGGCTCTTTTAGCGTTCAAGAAGCCCATAGCTGAAAGTACATAGAAGAAAAGGATATCCACTGTTTGCCAATGACTCTGACACAAGGAAAGTCAGAGCTGAAAAAATAAGGCAAAGATAAGACTCAAACATTAAGAAGTTTCACCTTATGTTCAACAATCCACTGTCACTTATACAATCTGAATTAAAATGGATTTCAAAAAAGACAAGGAAAAAATCTGAATGGGCTTGATTCAGTTACTCCATTCCTGCACTTGAGACAAGGACAGAAGTGGGGGCAGGCACAAAGGTGGCTTTAAACCTGTTTTGTGCTCCCTGCATTCTGAAATGAAGGCCAGCCATCAATATAGATTAGGGCAGCCTCATGGTTGCCCCAACTTTACACACTGCTTCCCAGGGCCCTAGGAAACAGAGAATAATAATAGTACAATGCTCTTCTGATACCTACAACACGTCCCCTCCCTAAGCTGGGGGACTGGAAAGCACACATGGTATTGTAGAGCTCCCATGCCAGGTCTATGTAAGGTGGAACATTCTCTGAGGCTATTTCCACGCCTCTTAACACCGCCGGAACAGTATAAAGGGCTTTTGTATAATTTGAGAACAATTCCCCCATGACTTTCCAAAATTTTAAGGATTTTGGGAGTATAATTTTGTTTACACATGTTCAAAATGTCAACTTGATTACCATCTCACGTATTCTGAGAAAGTGTCAGGAAGGAACTAGAATCACTTATACCTAGAAGCAAATTTAACTGGAATTAGTGCACTTGAGCAAACTGTATGGCTATGAATTATTTTAAAGCAATATCACTACCTGTAAATGATAAATGCTGGTAATTCTTTTAAACAGTGTGTCTGGGGGGGTCTTAAGTTCAGCAAAGAAATATGAAGTTCCTGCAATCATTGCCTTGTTTCAAAATTCCCGCGCAGAACAATTCCACAGACTAGACCACCATTGCATATCATAGGAAGTATGCCTCCAGCAAGAGGAGCATCAGCAATGTTAGAGTCAAAGTAATTTGAGCCTAATCAGTTTCAGTCTGCTCTTCTTTGAGCCAAACTAGTGTGTGCATAGAGAGCCCTTAAAAGGTGAAATTGCACAAAGAATGAAGCCCCCTTCAGATTACCAGAGTGACCCAGGAGAGGCAGAAATCAGTTCCACATTGCTCTGGAAAAACTTTTCTGAAACAGCAGTAGCAACATGATTCAGCATGCTGAGGGAAGTAAATGGACTAGAGACAAAAAGAGAGGTGAATATCCCCAGAGACAGAGGAAAAATAGAAAGACAAAGAGGACAAGGAGAGAACAGGAGCATATAAACGCTTAATTTTAGGAAAGATTTTAGTAGGAAAAAATTAATCAATTTGTAAGCACCTAGAAGACAACTGAGTAATAGTAACAGCTAATATGCATTTGTCAAGAACAAGACATGCCAAACCAACCTAATTTCCATCTTTGATAAGGTTCCTAGACTAGTGGATGAGGGGAAGGAGCAAACACGATACGTCTTGATTTTATTAAGGCTTTTGATAGTCCCTAGTTTGCTTATGAGAATGTCATGTGAGAAATGTGTTCTAGATTAAATTACTATAAATATAAACTGGTTGAAAGACTGTACTTCAAGAGTAGTTATCAATGGTTCACTGTCAAACTGGGGGGACATATCAGGTGGGGGTCCCAAAGGGGTCAATCCTAAATCCAGTACGATTCAACATTTTCATTGATGACTTGGTCAGGCTAGTCCAACTCGTGGCCTGCAAGACAATTTTGTCCAGCCCCGAAACGTGTCCTCCACGCAGCAGATCTGCTCTATAATATGACACCCTCACACACATCAGATGTGCACGGTCATGCCAAATGGAGGACACCATTTTGTAGAGCAGGTCTGCTGCGGGACAAAATGGTGTCCTCCACACAGCGTGCATGCGAGGTCACACTGCCTGGAGGATACCATTTTGTTTTTATATGTGGCCCACAGAGGTGCTGCACAACTACACAACTCACATCACTGAAAAGGTTGGACCATTCTGGCTTTGATAATAGAGTGGAGAATATGCTTATAAAACGTGCAGATGAAACCAAGCTCGGAGGGGTTGCAAGCACTTTGGAGGACAGGATTAGAATTCAAAATTACCTTGACATATTGGAGAACTGGTGTGAAATCAACAAGGTGAAATTCAATAAAGACAAGAACAAAATATTATGCATCTGAAGGAAAAAATGAAATGACAAATACAAAATAGGGAAAAACTGGCTAGGTTGTAGTACTGCTGAAAAAGATCCAGGGATTATAGTGGAATACAAATTGAATATAACATAACAATGTGATGCAGTTGCAAAAAAGGTTAATTCCATTGTAGGGTGTTGTATGTAAGACACAAGAGGTAACTGCCCTGCTCTACTCTGCAATGGTGAAGCCTCAACTGTGTCGTCCACACTTCACAAAATATATGAAGGAATTGGAGGAAGTCCAGAGGAGAGCAACAAAAGTGATCAAAAGTTTAGAGAACTTGACCTACAAGGAAAAGTTAAAAAACTGGGCATGTTTAGTCTTGAAAAGAGACAAATGAGGGGAGACCTGATAACAGCCTTCAACTCTGTTAAGGGCAGTTATAAAGAGGACAACAATCAATTGTTCTCCATGACCTCTGAAGACAGGAAAAGAAATAATTAGTTTAATCTACAGCAAGGGATGTTAGGAAAAACCTAACAAGGATAGTTAAACACTGGAACAGGCTTCCAAGGGAGGTTGTGGAATTCCCATCATTGGAGGTTTTTAAGAACAGGTTAGACAAATATCTGTCAGGAATGGTCAAGGTATACTTGCTCCTGCCCCAGAGTGGGGTGGGGTGATGGACTAGATGACCTCGAGGTTCCTTCCAGCCTTATATTTCTCTGAGTCTATGACTAAAGCACAAGTATCTGTAAAATGACAAAGGAGCACCCTAAAAGGCTCAGATGCAATTGATATCAGATGTGTCATTTTAAAAGAGTCTCAATGGGCTGCAGGCAAGTTCCACCACAATCACTTTTCAGTACTGGCATTAATAATACACACAATGGCTGCCTCTTTTCCTAATAAAGCTCTCGAGCAATTTGAGAAAGCCCAAAAGGAATATGAGGTGAAAGTGAACTGTTCTCAGCTTGCCCAAACTAAGCATGAGCAACATGGTACATTATGCACCATCCCCTCAACATTTTTAATTCTTTCCCATTTTTAGCATTAGAATTAACCTATTATAAAAGCCAATCTTTCTCATAAAAATACAGAAATATTCAGCCTAATGCAGTAATCTGATGAACAGAACATTCCTTGAATGGTCTAAATATTCAACTAAAAATTACTTTTATTTTTGACCTAATGATATGAATGGCATACTTGTACCTATCATTCTAGAGCAGGGCACTTAGCTATAAGCTCTCATTTGGAAAACTACATATAAAATGCATAAATATTGCTGCTCTTACCTGAGACCAGGGGTCCCAAAGTGCAATTCATCCAGGCTACCTTGATCACTGCATCTTGGGACCTGTAGCCTCTTGACTATAATCTCCACATTAATTAGAATGATTGATCCAGGCCACATTACAGACCTCCATGGGCTGTTTTTGGTGCATACTTTTACCACCACTACTTAAGTTTCAGCTGAACACGTGTACATTTAAGATTCCATTCAAATCCACTCACTCAACTTGAATTTAAGTGTTTCTACAAATATAGGTTAAAATTGCTCATTCATAAGCCAACTGGTACAAATTCCTATTCATATATATCATGAAAAACTACAATACTTTAGCCAAACTAAGATATCCATATGGAGTTTTTCATTAAAAACCCACATAATGCTAACGCTATTTTTACACATCTTTTTCATGAGTTCATTCTCATTTCATTTCATGAAAAAAGAGTTAGCAATACTACTGCTTGCGGAACATATGAATGAATGAGACCAGAGACGGATATGTTACTCTCCTCTCTCCGTCCCATCAGATTAGTAAACAATAAATATTATTAGTTCCTATATTCACAGATCTCACAGTCCTTTACAAAAAAGGTAAGTATCATTATCCTCATTTTACAGATGAGGAAATGAAGGCACAGGGAAACAGACACAAGGAAGGAAGTGATTTGTCCCAGATCTTCCAGCTGAAGGGGCGGGGGGGTGGGGGAGGCACCAAGCCTCTTGAGTCCCAGTCCAGTACTCTGTCCACTAGTCCCTACATTACAGTGTATTCTGCCAGAGTTTCTCAAAATACTATAGGAGCCAGGTGACCAGTGAAAGTTCCCCACCTTCCTGGGGGCAGTGGGACATGGGGCTTCAGCCTGGGGGTGGTGGGTGGGCAGCAGGCTCTGTCCCACAGCCGCATGGCTTCAGGCTCTGGCCCCAGGCTCACCCCCACCATGTCGCCCCTGGCTCCCGCTGCCTCTTCCTGCCTGCACTCATGCAGCAGGACCCCAGGCCAGGACTCACCCCCACCCTCCCATCGCCCTGACCACCACTGCCTCCTCCACCCCCACATCCAGTCCCCCACCGCCCCTGGCCCTCCTGCCTCCTTACCCACCTCCCCATCCAGGATTTAATATGTCCTCCAGGTTGCTGGGGATGAGAAAGTCTGCTGTGAAAAGTGACACGAACAAATATATAAACAGCACTTTTTACTACAGCAGACTTGCTAGCTAGCAAGTCTTTAAAAAAAATAAAATAATCAACCAAAAAAGGCAAAACAGGCAAAGAGCCTTATTTGTATTTCTATTCTGTTTAGGTCCAGTAAAGAATAGGGACAACTGTACATTATTTTTATTATTGAGTCTATAAAAAACCCTACATAAATAAATTATAATGATTTGGACATATATATGTGCATATGTGTTTTTCCTAAAGTTAATTACATATTTTAGGGAAAACTGTCAGAGCAGCCACCAGTAAGAGTTGGTGGCCGCACCCTGAGGCCACCAAAAATTTTGTTGAGAGAACCCCTGCATTAGGCTATGTCTGCACTACAGACCTTACAGCAGCACAGCTGTGCTGCTGCGCCGCTTTACCGTCTCCCATGTAGCCACACTATGCTGATGGGCATAATTAAACCACCCCCAATGAGCAGCAGCAGCTACGTTAGCCGCTGTCCAAACCAGCACTTGGCAGTGAAACTTATGTTGGTCCAGCGGGGGCGGGGGTGTTGGTTTCCACACACCTGACTGACAAAAGTTTTATTGACAAAAGCCTCAAAAAATAAATAAATATAGGGTTAAAAAAAAAACACACCTTAAGAACATTTGTTTCTACAAATACATGTTCCATAAGCCCTTGCTCTTGTCCAGTAATTAATCCAATTTTACATTTTAACTTAACCAGATCAATAGCTGTCTATAGGACAGCCAGAAATCAGCATCTGTATAGGAAGAATTCACAGCACTCCAGTGAAACTAATTTTGTCAAATTTCAGAGTAACAGCCCTGTTAGTCTGTATTCGCAAAAAGAAAAGGAGGACTTGTGGCACCTTAGAGACTAACCAATTTATTAGAGCATAAGCTTTCGTGAGCTACAGCTCACTTCATCAGATGCAGTGAGCTGTAGCTCACGAAAGCTTATGCTCTAATAAATTGGTTAGTCTCTAAGGTGCCACAAGTACTCCTTTAATTTTGTCAAAGTAATCTTAGTCACTTTCACTCAACAGCAAGGATGGCAGAGAAAAAAATACTTCTGTACTCAAGTGCAATACCCACTGTTTGCAGCTGCAAGGGGGTGGGGAGGGAGAGAGAGAGAGAAACAGACAATAGAACAGGGGGTTCTCAAACAGGGGGTCACGAGGTTATTATATGGGGGGTCGCGAGCTGTCAACCTCCACCCCAACCCTGCTTTGCCTCCTGCATTTATAATGGTGTTAAAAGTGCTTTTAATTTATAAGGGGGGAGTCACACTCAGAAGCTTGCTATGTGAAAGGGGTCACCAGTACAAAAGTTTGAGAACCACTGCAATAGGGTGATGCAAAGAATTCTAATGCTGGTATCTCACATTAAGTTCTAATGCCAAACAGCTAACAGTTACACTCCACAGCAACTACCACACATGTACTTTTTGGTAGCCTGACAGACTACAATGCTATACACAAACTTGTTCACTACTGTTAAGCATTTATGTAGATTCATTTTTTGTTATGCCTCTATTCAATTTTCTTAAGAAATAATCTGAAAAAGGTGTACTAATGGAGACAAATATTAGTTATAACACTAAACTGTAATACTGCCACTTGGCTATTGTTCAGACTCAAAACCAAGTCCCTGAACTCAAAATCTAAAGACTATTATTTAAGATGAGTCATCTTTGGCATATTTCCAGTTCTGCTAAAAATCATTAACCAAATTGATCTAGCCTATACCCACCAACCAATTCATGGCATTTTACTTTAGTTGCTATTTCTCTTTGATGGATGGGAGCCATACCGGTGGTTCATTGAGGGACATTTAAAAGCCCCTACAATGCAGCTGCATCTATTCTACTAAGTTAACTAATGCAACTAACTAGACTGTTATGAATCACTACATCTGCACACAGTATTCACATATGGTAAGCAGGACTGCAGTTATGCAATATGTCCAATGCTAGTGCCGCACCCAATAATTTTAGCAGCAATAACTTCTAAGCACATAACCCAGAGGTCTCCTCACTGCTTCAAACTAAAAGCACTGTGAATGACTGCTTATGGCTAGAGCCATACCAAATTCATGGCCGTAAAAACGTGTCATGGACCATGAAATCTAATCTCCCATGTGAAATCTGGTGCCCAGACAGAGGCTCCTACCCTGTGCATGGTTCCAGCTACTACTCCTGGCTGGGGATGGGAAGGAACCAGACTTCCTCTTCCGCTGCAAGGGCCGCTCCTGGGGTGAGTCAGACCCACCTCCAAGTTCTCCCACAGCTGCAGGAAGCTCCAAGGCTCCAGCTGTCACCACCCCACGCGGGGACACTGCAGCTCCATCACCTCCATAAACTGGACATATGGTAACCCACCACCCATACACTTACCATGCCTGGCCAAGAGACTTCCTCTCTGCTCCCCAGCCCTGAAGACAGTGCCTCTGCCAGCAGCAGGGCACAAGTAAGGGTGGCAATCCCATGACCCCTCTACAATAATCTTGAGACCCTCCCACCCTGGCCCCCTTTTGGGTCGGGACCCCCACAGTTACAACACCATGAAATTTCTCGTGTAAAGATCTGAAAAACATGAAAGTGACTGATTTAAAAAACCCCTGGCCATCGAATTCACCAAAATGGACCGTGAATTTGGGAGGGCCCTACTTATGGCCCACCAGGACCCCGCATTTTTGGACAGAGGTATAACTCTCATATCTACCAACACCACCATCCCTCATATTTCTGAATAAGTCCAGAAGTCAATGAAGACCCCAGCTGACAGTTGGTAGCTGTGGAAACAGCTTTATGTGGCATAGAGCTTCCTCACAAAGCAAAAGCACTGTCACTTGAAGAAAGTTTTCCTAGATGTAAAGATATAGTTGGCATCAGAAGCAGCTGCAAATAGGCAGTGGGAAGTGTTCTATCATTGCCAGGGGAGAGCTCAGCAGTTGTGCAATCAACAGAAAAAGGACTTGAATGCAACAGTTCATGAGTAGCTGCATGGTATCTTAGTGAGCACTTCATCACTGTTAAGCAACAGTTTTGAACTAGACCCAGCAGCACAGACTGGTAGGACGATGTGGTTCTCTGGGTCTCAAATGATCAGCAGTGGCTGCAGAACTTATGGATGAAGAAAGCCACTTTCCTAGAATTCTGAAGCACTCAGGCAGGTCCAGACATGTGAGACCACCAGGATGAGAGCCCTAATACAAGTACAGAGGTATGCAATAGTTACCCTGTAGAAGCTAGTCTGTTACAGGTTTCTTGTGGGCCAGTTTGGGGTCAACAAGTCCCATTGTGGTGGTGGTCTGTGCAACCAAAAGTGCTGTACTTCATATATCAAAGGCAACTAATTCTCAAAATCGATATGTTTCAGTAGCTGGGCCAAACTGTGTTGGTATTCATATACCCATTATCTGCTGACACTACTGACTCTGCAGGTGCTCACAAGCACATCAATAAGAAGGATTATTTCCTGAAAAGGCAAGATTTGGCGGATCATTAAACGTGGCTCATGAACCCCCCTGCACTGGTCAAGTACACGAGAGGATATTCACGAATGCTATTGGGTCCAGGCATGAGCAAGCCATGCTCCCACACAGTAACGTGATCAATGGAGTTTGTTCATATTGTCATTCTGAAAGTATGGCATGGAGCCCTCAGCCAATATTTTTAAGTGTGAATGCATTTAGGAATATGTCCCCATGTTTCATTATTTACAAAACTGTAGACAGATAAAGCAACTCTTATTTATGTGAAGATTTCCAGTGACACACATTTTGTTTGTAAAAACAATTTAAAACTAGTAGGTCTAAAATGCATGCGCCAGCTATGTAAGAACAAATATTCTATTCCCAGCACATTCCTTTTGTGAAGGCAAGATAATGAAAATGAAAAAATCCTACTCTGATAACATGTGAATGCCAAGTTTTCTATGTCACATTTTCAGTGTAGCTATATTTGAGGGTTTGTCTTCCTCTACAATGGACTGCAAATGAAAATACAGCATTTGATAACAAGCACATGACAGACTTTTCCTACAAGCATGGGGAGTGAAATATCCATAGCTTTGCTAAAAGATGCCTTGAGGCAATTTGACAGCTACCTACAGTTATCTGAAGTGGATCAACATTGCAGGAGGAATTATTTAGGATGGTTCAGAGATTAGCAAAGAGAAATAAAATGAAGTAGCAAAAAGACAAGTTTGGGCCATATACCTTGTCATAAATATAAAGGGAAGGGTAACCACCTTTCCATATACAGGACTATAAAATCCCTCCTGGCCAGAGGCAAAACCCTTTCACCTGTAAAGGGGTAAGAAGCTAAAATAACCTCGCTGGCACCTGACCAAAATGACTAATGAGTAGACAAGTTACTTTCAAAGCTGGAGGGAGGGGAACAAAGGCTGTCTGTCTGTCTGTGGGATGCTTTTGCCGGGAACAGATCAGGAATGCTCTTCATAACTCCTCAGAACTTCTGTTAAGTTAGTAAGTAATCTAGATAGAAATGCATTAGATTTCCTTTTGTTAAATGGCTGGTAAAATAGGTTGTGCTGAACGGAATGTATATTCCTGTTTTTGTGTCTTTTTGTAATTTAAGGTTTTCCCTAGAGGGATTCTCTATGTTTTGAATCGGATTACTTTGTAAGGTATTTACCATCCTGAGTTTACAGAGGTGATTCTTTTACTTTTTCTTTAATTAAAATTCTTCTTTTAAGAACCTGATTGATTTTTCATTGTTCTTAAGATCCAAGGGTTTGGGTCTGTGTTCACCTGTACAGATTGGTGAGGATTTTTATCAAGCCTTCTCCAGGAAAGGGGGTGTAGGACTTGGGGAAAAGACGTCTCCAAGTGCGTTCTTTCCCTGTTATTTAACACACTTGGTGGTAGCAGCATAGGGTTCAAGAACAAGGCAAAGTTTGTACCTTGGGGAAGTTTTTTAACCTAAACTGGTAAGAATAATCTTAGGGGGTCTTTCATGCAGGTCCCCACATCTGTACCCTAGAGTTCAGAGTGGGGAAGGAACCTTGACATACCTAAAATCCAGCTCATCAATAAGAACACAGAATAGCATCTCAGGAGATTAGGGAAGGTCAATTTTAGTTAATTTTTAAAAAATGTTTCATGAACATATTAAGTCTCAATCCTGAATTGGATTAATGTAGTCTTTAACTGCCATCCTGATCATAAAAAGGATGTCTTCCCACATTCCCTAAAACTGCAACATTCTACTTGGATGATCAACCAACAAATATATAATACCAGATTTCTTTGCAGATGAGACAGGCACATCCAGATCTCCATATGCTTTCTAGCAGGAAAATATTAATACAGAAATGTCATGTAGTGCTTGAAAGATATCATGGAATTAGAAGTTTCAGAAAGAGACTTTAAAAATAATATGTTTAATATTTAACTTGTCAAACTCGCCAGAAGAAGTCTTACATTTGCATTCCCAAGTTACCACTTAAAGTCAAGGTTTTAGAGTGCTTGCCTGAGTCTTCATTGCTATCTGTGAGCACTTCTTGTTTTCATTTTAGTGATATTCTACATTTTATCTGGAGACATGCCATTCTGCTCATCCTTCAGGCTTCCTGGCTGCACTAAGTGACATCAGTCAATCATTAGACCAGCTGTTAAGTGTTTTGTGTAGAGCAGGGGTAGGCAACCTATGGTACACGTGCCAAAGACGGCACCAGGAGCGGATTTTTAATGGCAAGCTGCTGCCTGCTGGGTCCCAGCCGCCGGCCCTGCTCAGCCCGCTGCCAAACCCAGGCCAGCAGCGGGCTCAGAGTGGCTGCCAGTAGGTGGCACCATACCATTAAAAATCCTGCCTGCCCCAGCCCACTCTTCTCCACCCCCCCACCCCACCCTCGGTGTGGGGTAGGGTGAAGAAGCTTAGTCCAGCCAGCTGCTGCTGCAGGGCAGGCAAGCTCCCCCCTCCTCCGCCTCTTCCCCCAGCGTGCTGGGTTCCTGCCCCTCCTCCTCTCCCTCCCTGCCACTGATCAGCTGATGGCCCTTGCGAGGAAGGGGGAGAAGCGGAGTCGCAGCGCGCTCGCTGCTCCAGGGAGGAGACGGAGAAGAAGTGGGGATGGGGCCTTGGGGACGGGGAATGGAATCAGGGCATATCCCCTCCAGCCACCTGCTGTGAGCCGCTCTGGGCAGGGGGCTGGGAGCACCCCCATGACCCTAGCCCACACCCCAGCCCTCTGCCCTGACCCCTGCACCCTCCTCACATGCCATGCCCTGACTCTTGCACCCCCCACATTCCCACCTCCACCCTGAGCACCAAACAGGAGCTCCTGCACCCCTCACACCAAACGTGAGCTGCCCAGGTAAGCACTCCACACCCAAACCTCCTGCCCCAACCCTGAGCCCCCTCCCTCATTCTAGCTCCTGGACAGACCCTACACCACATCCCCCAGCCTGCTCCTTCACCCCCAGCCCTGTGCTCAGTGCACTCCAACCCTCAGCTCAGTCCAGAGAGAGAGGAAGAGAATGGGCTAGAACTAGGGAGAAGCTAGGTACCCGCTTTATGTGGGCAGGGCTGGGATCCCAGACCAGCAGCAGGCTGAGCGGGGCCGGCGGCCGGGACCCTGGCTGGCAGGAGCCAGCGTACGGAACCCCAGACCAGCAGTGGGCTGAGCCGCTCAGCCCACTGCCGGTCTGGGGTCCCGGCTGCCGGCCACTTGCCAGCCAGGGTCCCAGTCGCAGGCCCTGCTCAGCCTGTTGCTGGCCTAGGTGAACAGAACCCCAAGCTGGCAGCGGGCTGAGTGGGGCGGCGCATAAGATCAGCATTTTAATTTAATTTTAAATGAAGCTTCTTAAACATTTTGAAACCTTGTTTACTTAACATACGACAATAGTTTAGTTATATAATATATAGACTTATAGAGAGAGACCTCCTAAAAAACATTAAAATGTATGACTGGCACGCAGAACTTTAAATTAAAGTGAATAAACAAAGACTCAGCACACCACTTCTGAAAGGCTGCCGACCCCTGGTGTAGAGCCTTTCAATTGTAATTTGCAATCTTCCTTGTGCATGGAAGACATTAATATACATACAGCTGAAGAGTTACATTAGTTGCAACAAAGATCACTCAGTGATGGGAAAAACCCTCCTGGAAAGGCAAAAAGCTGGAAACATAGCTAAGCAACGCAATTCCATTAACAAGAATTAAAGAAAACTAGAAGCAAGCACTGCTCCCCAAGAGCATCAATAAAGACATCAGCAGAAAGCTCTTTAAAAAGCCGTGGCAGTTCTAAAGTGTGGAAAGTAGATGATTATTTCAGTTTAAGGAGATGGTGCACAAGATTAATAATATATAACCTTTCCACTTTCAGGTTAAGATGCTGAAGCCACAAAACTCCAATTTTATTTACATGACAAACTCTACAAATATAAAAAGGAGGAAACCTCATATCTGGTGAGAGATAGGTATGATAATGCACACGCTACAAGAGTCACAGCAGGTATGGGATTTTATCCTTTGTGTCCATTTGCCACTTTTAATTCCTGATTTAGCAACGGTTTGCCAAGTATCAAATACCATTCCTGCAGCTTTTCCTTTCTGATAGGAATACACAGTTTTCACTATAATTTTTTTACAGGAAGTTTTATTATTTCTGAAATTGAGACTCATTCCCCTATGTTCTCATTGGTCATCCAGTTTACTACCTTAGAGGCAGAGGACTGAATGCATCCCAAGGCTGAGCTATCCACTATATGAGTGAACGAGAAGATCTGGGCCATCAGTTTTGAAAATGGAATTTTATTTTTAAAAACCAAGTTTCTAAAGTTTATATTCAGAAAGCTCTTGATTGTGACAACAGCTTTCTGAATATAAAAGATGCAGTGTTGTCTACTGAAGTCTGCAGACAACCCACTCTAGTAAACTCTACTGCTACTGTCTGAAGCTTTCACAAAATAGCAGTTAGTCAACAACTAACCATCATCATTGCTGCTAAGTAACTCCTGGCCTGTAGAAGTCAAAACTATGATTAACCGCAGCAAGAATTTAACCATGACCTTGACCCAAGGTGTCATTTTACTTTAAAAAATGCACAAGCAGGAGGCTCTCAGGAGAAGCTCCAAGGCGGGGACGGGGGGGGGGGGGGGACAGCTGAACTGCCCTGCAATTGATAGCCTGCCACACAGGGAACTTGGGGGAGCTGATAGGGGGACTGCTGGTCCACCCTGGTTCCAAGCGCACACCAACTAGCTCCAACGGGCTCCTTTTTCTGCAAACAATGGACAAAGCAGGCAGCTGCCAAACAACATTATAAGTGAGCATTGCACTACCTTAAATGAGCCTGTTCTCTAACTGATCAACATAATGAAACAACATTGTTGGGACGACTTTAAGTGAGAAGTTACTGTACTAACATCCAGCTATTTACTTCTATGTGCAAGAACTAGTGACCTGTGATAATTTCTTTGATTTCACAAATTAACATACAACCACACAGTACTGAATTATTATGAATGCTAGAGACTGAATTCAACCTCTTCTGAGAAATCCTAGTTAACTTACTCTGATGCCTAGAACCATAAAGTTTTTATATCTAATACTTACTAATAAATGTACCAAAATATGAATGGATGTTTCCTGGGTACATTATAACCCCTCTTAAGCCTTTGTGTAGGCTAAGCACATCCAAAGAATTATGAAGATTCAGAATCTGAGTTCACTAGCTACCTCCTGAGAAATCCAAACCTTCAAACTGTAGTGAATATGAAGTACATAGGCCCAGATTTTTAAAGGTATTTAAACAATGCTCTGCTCAGCTTTCAACCCCATTGAAAGTCAACAGGGTTTAGACTCCTACATGCCTAAGTCACTTCTGAAAATGGGACTTAGCCCCGCTAAGTAATTTTGCAGATTCTCCATCACTGACAGTTTTGGATTCTCCATCAATGAGAATTTTTAAAACAAGACTGGATGTTTTTCTAAAACATGTACTCTAGGAATTATTTTGGGGAAGCAATGATTAAGCAGTCAATTTGCAAACATCTAGAAAATAATAAGGTGATAAGTAACAAGCATGGATCTGTCAAGAATAAATCATGTCAAACCAACCTGACAGCTTTCTTTGACAGGGTAACAAGCCTTGTGAATAGGGGGGAAGTGGCAGACATGGTATATCTTGACTTCAGTAAAGCTTTTGATGCTGTCTCACATGACCTTCTCATAAACTTCTCCGATGAAGTGAGCTTTAGCCCACGAAAGCTTATGCTCTAATAAATTTGTTAGTCTCTAAGGTGCCACAAGTACTCCTGGTTTTTTTGCAGATACAGACTAAAACGGCTGCTACTCTGAAACCTGTCAAACTAGGGAAATACAACCTAGATAGAGCTATTATAAGGTGGGTACAAAACTGGTTGGAAAATTGTTCCCAGAGAGTAATCATCAGTGGTTCACAGTCGTGCTGTGGGGTCCCACAGGGATCAATTCTGGGTCCGGTTCTGTTCAATATCTTCATCAATGATTTAGATAATGGCATAGAGTACACTTATAAAGTTTGTGGACAATACAAAGCTGGGAGGGGTTGCAAGTGCTTTGGAGGACAGGATTAAAATTCAAAATGATCTGGACAAACTGGAGAAATGGTTTGAAGTAAATAGGATGAAATTCAATAACGACAAATACAAAGTACTCCATTTAGGAAGGAACAATCAGTTGCACACATACAAAATAGGAAATGACTGCCTAGGAAGAAGTATTGCAGAAAGGGATCTGGGGGTCATAGTGGACCACAAGCTAAATATGAGTCAACAGGGTAACGCTGTTGCAAAAAAACCAACATCATTCTGGGATGTATTAGCAGGAGCGTTGTAAGCAAGACACGAGAAGTAATTCTTCCGCTCTACTCTGCGCTGATTAGGCCTCAACTGGAGTATTGTGTCCAGTTCTGGGCACCACATTTTAGGAACGATGTGGACAAATTGGAGAGAGTCCAGAGAAGAGCAACAAAAATTATTAAAGGTATAGAAAACATGACTTATGAGGAAAGATTGAAAAAATTGGGTTTGTTTAATCTGGAGAATAGACTGAGGGGGGGACATAACCGTTTTTAAGCACATAAAAGGTTGTTAGGAGGAAGAGGGAGAAAAAAAATTCTCCTTAACCTCTGAGGATAGGACAAGAAGCAATGGACTCACATAGCAGCAAGAGCATCTTAGGTTGGACATTAGGAAAAACTTCCTGTCAGGGTGGCTAAGCACCAGAATAAATTACGTAGGTAGGTTATGGAATCGCCATTATTGGACATTCTTCAGAGCAGGTTAGACAAACACCTGTCAGGGATGGTCTAGATAATACTTAGTCCTGCCATGAGTGCAGGGGACTGGACTAGAAGACCTCTCGAGTTCCCTTCCAGTCCTATGATTTTATGATAGCGGATGATCAAAAGACACCGTTAAACTTTAGCGATAAGTATCCCATTCTTTTGTCGGGAAAAAAGGGCTATCCAAAGCAACACCAGCAGTCTCTCTGTTTTTCTTACTCTTGATTTTTTTTGGATCAGCATGATCCAGTGAATGGGAGAGAGCTCAAGTGCAGAATTACTTTTTGGGATGGGAGAAACTGACTAGACTAGTCAATGAATTTTGACTGCGCAAAGCTTCCACAGAAGTTATATGTGTAGATCATTCAAAACTGTCAAGCATTTTACCATAGAAGATAAGCATCTTGAGTGACTTTTTGCTTTGGCTAGATAGAAGTATATTGAAATGTCAAGAAATCTTGTTGACTCCCTGTTAACTCAAGTTTTTTGTGCACACATGCAGTGTTAACTCAAGTCCAGTTAAATGAGTTAAGGGATCACATACCACAGTGGTAATCGGTGAACAACAATCTAGACCAGAGATACTTGGACTGTGGCTCTTGAGCCGCAAGTGGCTCTTCTATGTGTCTCCTGCAGTTCTTTGCGGCACCTGATATTAAAATATTTAATGAACAACTAATCAGGGTGCTTTTACTGTTATTAACCAATTGTACTTGATAAAGTACTTGGTCCATAACTTAATCTGAGAATAATATCTATATATAAACTAAATATTTCCCTGTCATATTGTTTCAAATATGAATATATAGTTACCATAGTAAATGAAACGATGAATTCATACTACTGTGGCTCTTTAGAGTAATGTTAATAGCTAATTTGGCTCCTGAACCACTGAGGTCTGAGGCATTGCACTGTGTAGTGTTTGGAAGGCCTTCATAGATTCCAGTGCCAGAAGGGACAGTTGCAATCACTGAATCTGACTTCCTGTACAGCATAGGCCATAGAATGAAAGGACTGGAAGTCATCTAGTCCAGTCTCCTGCACTCACTGCAGGACTAAGCATTATCTAGACCATCCCTAACAGGTGTTTGTCTAACCTGCTCTTAAAAATTTCCAATAATGAAGATTCCACAACCTCCCTAGGCAATTTACTCCAGTGCTTAACAACCCTAACAGTTTAGGAAGTTTTTCCTAATGTCCAACCTAAACTTCCCTTGCTGCAGTTTAAGCCCATTGCTTCTTGTCCTATCCTCAGAGGTTAAGAAAAACCATTTTTCTCCCTCTTCCTTGTAACAACCTATTATGTACTTGAAAACTGATGTCTCCCCTCAATCTTCTCTTTTCCAGAGTAAACAAACCCAATTTTTTCAATCTTCCCTCAAAGGTCATGTTTTCTATTTACTTAAGACCATTTCTCCAGTTTGTCCAGATCATTCTGAATTTTAATCCTATCCTCCAAAGCACATGCACCCCTCCCAGCTTGGTATCATCCACAAACTTTATAGGTGTGTTCTCTATATGCCATTATCTAAATCATTGATGAAGATATTGAACAGAACCGGACTCAGAACTGATCCCTGTGGGACCCCACTCAATATACCTTCCAGCCTGACTGAACCACTGATAACTACTCTCTGGGAATGGTTTTCCAACCATTTATGCACCCCCTTTATAGTAGCTCCATCTAAGTTGTGTTTCTCAAGTTTGTTTATGAGAAGGTCATGCAAGACAGAATCAAAAGCCTTATTAAAGTCAAGGTATACCACATCTACCTCTTCCCCCCTACCCACAAGGCCCATTACCCTGTCAAAGAAAGCTATTAGGTTGATTTGATATGATCTGTTCTTGACAAATACATGCTGATTGTTACTTATCCTATTATCTTCTAGGTGCTTGCAAATTCATTGCTTAATTATTTGCTCCATTACCTTTCTGGGTACTGAAGTTAAGCTGACTGGTCTGTGATTCCCTGGGTTGTCCTTATTTCCCTTTTTATAGATTCAGACTATATTTATTTGAGCTCCTGATTAATCGCAGTTAACTCACACGATTAACTCAAAAAAATTAACTGCAATTAAAAAAATTAATCTTGATTAATTGCACAGTTAAACAATAGAATACCAATTGAAATGTATTAAATATTTTGGATGTTTTTATAAATTTTCAAATATACTGATTTCAATTACAACACAGAATACAAAGTGTACAGTTCTCACTTTATATTATTTTTATTATAAATATTTGCACTGTAAAATAGAAGTACTGTAGCGCAATCTCTATTGTGAAAGTGTAACTTACAAATGTAGATTTTTGTTACATAACTGCACTCAAAAACAAAACAATGTAAAACTTCAGAGAATACAAGTTCATTCAGTCCTACATCTTGTTCAGCCAATCGCTAAGACTAACAAGTTTGTTTACATTGACAGGAGATACTGCTACCTGCTTCTTATTTACTATGTCCCCTGAAAGTGAGAACAGGCATTCGCATGGGACTTTTGTAGCCAGCGTTGCAAGGTATTTATGTGCCAAATACAATAAATATTTGTATGCCCCTTCATGCTTCAGCCAACATTCTGGAAAACATGCTTCCAGGCTGACAATGTTGGGGGGGGAACGGGGGGAGGGAGGAAAAAAGTGTGTAAATTAAATTTGTGACTGAACTCCTTGGGGGAGAACTGTATGTCCCCCTGCTCTGTTTTACCTGCATTCTGCCATATATTTAATGTTATAGCAGTCTCGGATGATGACCCAGCACATGTTGTTTGATTTATGAATACCGTTACTGCAGATTTAACAAAACGCAAAGAGGGTACCAATGTGAGATTTCTAAAAATAGCTATAGCAGATGCTTAAATCTTGGGTCAAGTGAAGTGCCATCCAAAATTTGAGAGGGACAAGGTGTGGAGCATGCTTTCAAGAGTCTTAAAAGAGCAACACTCTGATGTGGAAACTACAGAACCCAAATCACCAAAAAAATAATAAATAATAATAATAATCAACCTTCTGCTGGTGGCATCTGACTCAAATGATGAAAATGAACATGCATCGGTCCACACTGCTCTCGATTGTTATCAAGCAGAACCCACCATCAGCATGGACGCATATCCTCTGGAATGGTGGTTGAAGCATACAGGGACATATGAGTCTTTAGCGCATCTGGCACATAAATATGTTGGGATGCCAGTTACAACAGTGCCTGTTCTCACTTTCAGGCAACATTGTAAACAAGAAGCGAACACCATTATCTCCTGCAAATATAACCAAATATGTTTGTCTGAGCAACTGGCTGAAGTAGGACTGAGTGGACTTGTAGGCTCTAAAGTTTTACATTGTTTTGTTTTTGAGTGCACTGGAATGCATTACCTAGGGAGGTGGTGGAATCTCCTTCCTTAGAGGTTTTTAAGCCCTGGTTGGGATGATTTAGTTGGGGATTGGTCCTGCTTTGAGCAGGGGGTTGGACTACTAGATGACCTCCTGAGGTCCCTTCCAACCCTGATATTCTATGACCTCATTATTAAGTGTAGCGGGAAACACTTTAGCAAAAGTTATCTTAGTGCACCTACAACAGCTGGTGAATTGTGTCTATCCTGAATCACAGTGCAGATTCAGGGCTGCATCAACTCCAAGAAAAGTGCAGAGCGCAAAACCGACAATTGTACATCTCCTTTGTGGACCTAACAAAGCATTCGACATAGTCAGCAGAGCAGATCTATTTGCAATACTAGAAAAGATAGGATGCCCACAAACCCTTTTAAGTCTTATATGTTCATTCCACAACAACATGAGAGCAACTGTCCAGTCTCATGGGCCCACTTCAGACAGCTTTAAGATGAAAAGCAGAGTGAGGCAAGGATGTGCTCTTGCCCCTACACTCTTTGGCATCTTCTCAGTACTCTTGAACTGTGCGTTTATGGACATGAAAGATGGAGTGTATATCCACACAAGATCAGATGGGAAACTCTTCAACCTGTCCCAACATAAGTCAAAGACCAAACTCAAAAAGATGCTAATCAGGGAACCTCTATTTGCTGATGATGCTGCCCTCATAACACACAATGAAGATCTACTATAAGAATTCCTGGACCGCCTTTCAAGTACCTGTCAGGCATTTGCTCTCACCATCAGCATCAAGAAAACTGTTCTATTAGGACAGAGAGTTTCACAAGATCATTCAACTACCTTAAATGCTAGAACCAGCTAGAAGTAGTCCAAAAGTTCAGCTATTTAGGTTCTACACGGACCACCAACCTCTCACTGGATGAAGAACTAAATGTTCGCATTGAAAAGGCTGCCACCACCTTCAGCAGACTAACTAAAAGAGCACGGAACAATTCAAAGCTTACCAGCAAGACCAAAATGCTAGTGTATCAAGCTTGTGACCTCAGCACTCTCATGTATGGTGGGAAAACATGGACAACGTAAGGCTCATCAGGAGTTTCCATCTACATTGTTTACACTGCATACTCAAGCAAGACAAGGTGGGTCAGAATATCTTTTACTGGACCAACTTCTGTTGGCGGGAGAGAAGTTTTTGAGCTTACACAAAGCTCTTTCTGCACTAATACCTGCAGTCATCCACATTCATCTGAACATCTGACTACAATCACTACAGACAAGAGACAACTAGTTTGTGAAGAAAAACAAAGCCAATTCGGCTAAGATTAAGAAAGCTTTGCAGAACAGAGTAAATGCCGATTCTGCACACATGCTAAATCTACTGTCAAAAGATTTGAAAGGATAGGTGAGATACTATCTATGCTCCTGATTGCACAATGGACTCCTGTATCCCCACAGACTTCAACATTTCTTTGCACAAGTACAGGGATCCACCCACACAGGACCTTGATCATACAACTGGATTTCTGATTAAGTTATTTTTCAACAGCCACTTTACAGCTTCCAAATACAAAAACAGAAAGGTGGCAGCACATATGTCACATCTCAAGTAATAAGGTGAAAAACTTGTAAGCAAGCTGCAGAAGTATGTTTCAGACTAATCCAAGTGAATAAAGATCTATGAAGAATGTAGACTGAGTGCTCCTCTACGCTTAAAAGGCTGCAACTGCGCCACTGCAGTGCTTCAGTGAAGACACTACCTAAAAAAATGGGAAAGCTTCTACTGTCGGCATAGGTAATCCACCTCCCCAAGAAGCATTAGTTATGTCAACAGGAGAAGCCCTCTCATCGACACAGTGCTGTCTACACCAGGAGTAAGGTCAGTATAACTGTCAATCAGGGGTGTGGATTTTACTGGCCAGAAAAAATTCACTAGAAAATTGTTCAAAATACTGAAGCCAGTAGTAACGGTTTTGTATAGAGAAGTTCGTGTTCCATTGCTGAAGCTACTGAAGCATGGAGGAAGACGAACAATTATTAAAATGCAGAACATGCATTTTATCATTAATTGCAAGTATTATGTGGTACTCCTCATTATTTTCTAAAATATATAAACAATTTCTGCATGTGCTTGTTCCACTCACAGCAGCAGAACCAAACACCTGCATTTATAGGTGTATAATCTATATATATTATAGATTAATAGGTTTATGATGAAAGTAGGTTTTCTGCCAACAATAGTTGAACTGCAAGCCAGCTGCCTCAATTTAAAAAAAGTCTTGTTCACCAGTTGAGTACTGTAACAGCTATCCAGTAATGATAATCTCATGTACATGATCACGAAAGTAGTGTCAATTAACTGCTAAGGGTTCTGTCAGCTCTGAATGAGTATTTTCATCATTTCACCTGGTGCACTTAAAGATTAGAAAACTGCATCAGGACAACTTCAAAGTTGATTTTTGTTTTCAGCATTTTATTTTTGAATGACTTCAAGACCCCCTCTGTGAATTTCAATAACTGGATGCAACAGTAACAACTCTGACTTTTGCTCATTAAGTGTAATTGTTTAAAATGTTACATTACTGATATTAACATTTTGCAAGATTGTATGTATAAAAAAATCAAAATTTTCAACTTTGTTAACATCTTGAAATACTAAGCTTTTCAAGGTTAACAATGACGCAACTTTCATAGTGACAAAGATTTTATTCCACTTCGTATGAATAAAAATTTTCAATAAAAACTGTATTAAGGCTCCATTCTGAAAGCACTTATGCTACTGAAATCAAACTAGTCATGCTGTGAAGTGCTTAAGTGTTTGTATGATGGAATTTTCGTTTTTTGCCTGAAGCAGTTTTGTAAAGTTCAAAAATACCCTATCGTAGTGACACTGAACAGTTTAAAACCAGCATTTATAAAACTTAATTCATAATCAATTTAACCTAAAATTGCAAGCCATACCATAAATTTTCAAATTAAGTTGGGGCTTTACAAAGCTAGTGTAAATCAATGATTTTTAAAGTCCCTCCACCATTTTATTCTATTTTTATGAAAAATGTTCTGTAAATACAACAGAGAACCCCACATCCAAAGTAGCCTGCAGAATTAAGTTTACATGCATCTAATAGAACACTAACCATCTATCCATACTATAACAGTATCATACACAACCACTGGTGATTATTCATGATCTTGGCTGTCTGGTAAACATTTGCCATGCATTTGTCAGCTTAATTCTTTCCATCCCAGTATAGTATGCATTTCAAACAAAGATCTATTCTACAGTACATGCACTTCCTACATTTTCCAGCTATTTTCCCAGTCTCCAATCTGTTTTTATAAAATGTGCAATAAGTCTGAACAACACTAAAACTTTAGATTAAAACAACTTTCTACAGAAGCATTGCTAAACAAGAACTTCACGGAAATAAAGTCTCAAAAAAAAAAAAAGATTTAACAAGGCTTATTGAAAGTTAACTATTTAAGTGACACCTAATTTTTGGCCATTTTTAGTTTTAAGATAAGATATACGGCACTATTTAGGTAAAGAACACAGCATGAACGTTAGTAGTATTTAAAGGAAGATAAAGCTGTATTCTGACCCATTCTTGACATCAATCCAGTTCCAGGACAGACAATAGTTTTGCTTTACATTATTAACAAGCAGCAGGAAAAGAAAAAAAGTTACTAAAAATAAACAAACAAAATAGTCTTCACATTTTTATATAAACAATTAATGGAACTATGAAAATATAAAAATATTACTGAAATACTTTTGCTTTAGCTTTGAGAGAGGAATTTTAGCCATACTACCAACAGTGCAAGTAGATCTGGCTTCTCTGGTTATCTTTTAAGTAGACTTCACCAGTCAATCACAATGCAATGACAGCATATTCAATAGGCAAATTCTGGTTGTCATGTCTAACTGAAGTTAGAACAGGTTTCAGAGTAGCAGCAGTGTTAGTCTGTATCCGTAAAAAGAAAAGGAGTACTTATGCACCGCTACAGACTAGGGACCGAATGGCTCGGCAGCAGTTCTGCAGAGAAGGACCTAGGAGTTACAGTGGAAGAGAAGCTGGATATGAGTCAACAGTGTGCCCTTGTTGCCAAGAAGGCCAATGGCATTTTGGGCTGTATAAGTAGGGGCATTGCCAGCAGATCGAGGGACGTGATCGTTCCCCTCTATTCAACATTGGTGAGGCCTCATCTGGAGTACTGTGTCCAGTTTTGGGCCCCACACTACAAGAAGGATGTGGAAAAATTCGAAAGAGTTCAGCGGAGAGCAACAAAAATGATTAGGGGACTGGAACACATGAATTATGAGGAGAGGCTGAGGGAACTGGGGATGTTTAGTCTACGAAGAGAAGAAAGAGGGGGGATCTGATAGCTGCTTTCAACTACCTGAAAGGGGGTTCCAAAGAGGATGGCTCTAGACTGTTCTCAGTGGTAGCAGATGACAGAACAAGGAGTAATGGTCTCAAGTTGCAATGGGGGAGATTTAGGTTGGATATTAGGAAAAACTTTTTTACTAGGAGGGTGGTGAAACACTGGAATGTGTTACCTAGGGAGGTGGTGGAATCTCCTTCCTTCGAAGTTTTTAAGATCAGGCTTGACAAAGCCCTTACTGGGATGATTTAGTTGGGGACTGGTCCTGCTTTGAGCAGGGGGCTGGACTAGATGACCTCCTGAGGTCCCTTCCAACCCTGATATTCTATGATTCTACTTGTGGCACCTTAGAGACTAACAAATTTGAGCATAAGCTTTCGTGAGCTACAGCTCACTTCATCGGATACATCGTGCATCCGATGAAGTGAGCTGTAGCTCACGAAAGCTTATGCTCAAATAAATTGGTTAGTCTCTAAGGTGCCACAAGTACTCCTTTTCTTTTTGCGAATACAGACTAACACGACTGTTACTCTGAAACAGGTAAGGTGAGATATTACCAGCAGGAGAGCTCGGGGGGAAAAACCTTTTGTAGTGATAATCAAGGTGGGCCATTTCCAGCAATTGACAAGAACATGTGAGGAAGGGGGGGAGGGTTGAATAAACATGGGGAAATAGTTTTACTTTGTGTAATGACACATCCACTCCCAGTCTTTATTCAAGCCTAAGTTAATTGTACCCAGTTTGCAAATTAATTCGAATTCAGCAATCTCTCATTGGAGTCTGTTTTTGAAGTTTTTTTGTTGAAGAATTCCCACTTTTCGGTCTGTAATCAAGTGACCAAAGAGACTGAAGTGTTCTCCGACTGGTTTTTGAATGTTATAATTCTTGACATCTGATTTGTGTCCATTTATTCTTTTCGTAGAGACTGTCCAGTTTGACCAATGTACATGGCAGAGGGGCACTGCTGGCACATGATGGCATATATCACATTGGTAGATGTGCAGGTGAACCAGCCTCTGATAGTGTGGCTGATGTGATTAAGCCCTATGATGGTGTCCCCTGAATAGATATTTGGACACAGTTGACAAGGGGGCTTTGTTGCAAGGATAGGTTCCTGGGTTAGTGGTTTTGTTGTGTGGTTGTTAGTGAGTATTAGAAGTTAGAACAGTTTTCCCTCTTCCACATACTACAGTCAGTAGGGATGTCATAAATATGAAGGGAAGGGTAACCCCTTTCTGTATACAGTGCTATAAAATCCCTCCTGGCCAGAGGCAAAATCCTTTCACCTGTAAAGGGTTAAGAAGCTAAGGTAACCTCACTGGCACCTGACCCAAAATGACCAATGAGGGGACAAGATACTTTCAAATCTGGAGAGGGGTGGGGGGGAGGCTTTTGTCTGTCTGTGTAATACCTTTGCTGGGAATAGATCAAGGATGCAAGCCCTCCAACTCCTGTAAAGTTCATAAGTAATCTGGCTAGAAAATGTGGTTTTCTTTGTTTCGGCTTGTAAATTCACTGTGCTGGAGGGAATGTGTATTCCTGTTTTTCTGTCTTTTTGTAACTTAAGGTTTTGTCTAGAGGCATTCTCTGTTTTGAACCTGACTGCCTGTAAGATTATCTTCCATTCTAATCTTACAGAGTGTTTCTTTTATCTTTGTTTTGTTCTTCTAATGAAGTGCTGGTTTTTTCAGAATCTGATTGGGTTTTTAGGGTTCTAAGAAACCCAAGTTGGTCTGTGGAGAACTAGGGACTCCAAGTGGTCCTTTCCTTGTTCTTTGTCTAAATCACTTGGTGGTAGCAGCATAATGTTCAAGAACAAGGCAAAGTTTGTGCCTTGGGAAAGTTTTTAACCTAAGCTGGTAAAAATAAGCTTAGGGGGTCTTTCATGCAGGTCCCCACATCTGTACCCTAGAGTTCAGAGTGGGGAGGTCACCTTCCTTTTCCTCTCATACTACCAACTCTCCTTTCCAAAACATGAACCAGCCTTCTTAATAGGAAGTTCTGTTTCTGAACAGACTATTTACACTCAAGGTACATTCTATAATCTAGATAACGATTTGGGGGGAAAAAAATCAGTTGTAGTGGGAAAAGCACTGCAGACAGGAAGAAAATATTAGTCACACAATTTCATATTAGCAGAAATCTCACTGTCAGGGATGGTCTAGAATGATAATACTTAGTCCTGCCATGGGGGGGGGGGGGAGAAGAGAGAAGAGTTGTAGAAAAAAGTTAAATGCAAAATTGTTGTAACTGGCTAGTCAAGTTATCTAGTTCACAATATATAAACAGCTATGTCAAGACATTTTTATTCCCTACACTAAATGGACAGTCCACATCAAATAAACCACACTTTTGAATTTTTTTTTAAATTCACTACATCTAAGATTAAAACCAGTAGTTTAAGAAATTCTCTATACAGAATGTACCACCAAATACACAGTATAGTCAGTTCCACTGTTTCTATAATCACTGTATAGCAGCTACCACTTGTTTGAGTCTTTCACACCAAGAGAGAACATTTGTCTTTCTACATTGCAAAATGACAAAATCTGAAGAGCCAGTGCAGTAAACAGCACCAGTTTATACTCTGCAGTGCACCAGAATTCAGGTTACTGCTCTTTCAAGAAAAAAAAAAAAAGGCAAGGTTCATCAAAAGCACACATTGTTCAAAGTCTCTCTTCCCATCAGGCACATTTAAACCGGAATCAGCGCCTCAATCCGGTTTACGGGACTCTGCTAGTGCCACAGTTGCTGTGCAATCTCAAAGAGGACCTTCCAACGGCAGCTGCTTGCCAGACAGCCAAGCGCCAGCAGGCCGGGGCGAGCTGTATCAGTCGGTTACAGTGAACCAGGTTTGACGCCGAGCTGCCTCCTCCTGCTGCACCAGCATCGCCGCTCCCTCCCCAGCGACCTGCCCCCGCACGGCCCTCCGCAGAGACCGGCCCGGCCCGCCCCATCTCCAGGACCCCCAAGAGTCGGCGAGGGGCCCGGCAGCTCGGGGGCAGCCGGGCCCCAGCGCCATGAGGAGCCGGGCCCGCTCTACCCGCATCCACCCCGCGGGGGTGGCGGCGGCCCGGCCTAACGGCGCGGAGGAGAGACGCGGCTATCCCACGCCCTGCCGGCGGCGTCGGGGGCCGCCTGGTCCGGGCAGGCGTGACCCACGAAGGAGCCGGGGCGGGCAGAGCCCGTGAGGGTGGGGTGCGTGACCGCCTCACTCACCGCAAGCCGCGGGGCCAGGCCGGGCCGCTGCCTCCACTCAAGAGCCACCGCTTCCTCCTCCGGCTAGGAGACAAAATGGCGGCGGCAGGAAGTACCATCAGCTCCGCCGCCCCGCCCCAGGGCCCCTGTTCCCGTACGCTGCGCAATCCGCGTACCGAGCTACCCGTGCCCCGGCGGGGCGCAACGGCCCCAGCGCAAACGGCTCCGCACGCCCAGGCAGCCCGCCTACCAAAAAAGCTTTTCCCCACTCGCCAGAGGACAAGCAACCCTACGCAAACATCGCACTTCCGAAAAAAACAACATCAGGCTACTCAGGTCGCTGCGCAAATAGCGCTAAAGCCGCTTCGCCTACCTCTCCAGGGAACAGCCATCCTCAGCGAGGAATCGCACCCAACATACGTAAACCGCGGTCCGCGCGCGGGGGTAAGCCCTATCCGCGCAAATCGCGTAGCCTACAGATGGGGGCAAATCTCTCTCCCACGCAAACTCTGCGCCCTATGCCCTGAGTCCGCTTCCCACCGCAATCGGCGCAAGGGAGCCAGAGACGCCCCTACGCACATCACGTAGCATTCTGCAGGTTAACCAGTCGCCAAATGCGCAAAATGCGTAAACACCAGAAAAAGCCGATCCCCTTCCCGTTCTCTTACACCACCTACGCAGATCGCTGGCTGCAGGACGCGGGCGCCGTGAACGGCACAAGAGTTACGCACACAGCGTAGCACCCCCTCCCCCCCCACAAGAGGAAAGCGGGTCGGAATACAACGTTGAGCAGCAGGCCTCAGCCAGACACAGACGTCCCAACGAAAACTGAGTAGCCTCCCTGACGCAGCGGCCGCATTACGCAATGCGGATTACGCTATCAGAACAACGTAACCGAGGATGTTGAATACCGACACCCCCACCTCCGCTCGACCGCGCCCCCCAGTCGAGGGAGCCGCTTCCCTCGCGCGCGAACTCGGCTCTCACCTGGGGACGGGCAGGCCGCGCTCTCCACCCTCCCGCCGGACCGGGTGCCGTGGGGCCCGGAGCGGGGGAGGCGTCTCCTCCGCCTCGCACTGGAGAGGGGAGGCTGGGGCGCGGGCCTCCGCGGGGCAGATAAAGACCGAGGGGCAGCGGGAGGGACCCACAGCGGCGCCGCACTGACCTCACCGCGCAACGCTCTGCGTCGCGGCGCAACAGACCACGCCCCCTCCGCCGGCGACGTGCGTCCCCCCCCCGCTTCCTTAGCCCGGCCCCTGGAGCCCCGGGCCCAAGGAGGAGCCGGGCGCGGGCGGGGCGCGTGGGAGAGAGGTCGGGTCGCTCTGCGCGCGCGCGCTGCACGGCACTGGGGAGGAAGGGAGCGCTGCGGGGCAGGGCGGGTATTGCGCGGGGGAAGGGCGCTCTTGGGGGTCTGTAGCCAGTTGTGGGGCGTGGGGAAGGGGCAGCTCTGCCGCGCGCGGGGGGGGACGCGCGGGGGGAAGGGGCAGCTCTGCCGCGCGCGCGGGGGGGGGGACCGCGCGGGGGGGAAGGGGCAGCTCTGCCGCGGGGGGGGGGCGCGCGGGGGGGAAGGGGCAGCTCTGCCGCGGGGGGGGGCGCGCGGGGGGGAAGGGGCAGCTCTGCCGCGGGGGGGGGCCGCGCGCGGGGGGAAGGGGCAGCTCTGCCGCGCGCGGGGGGAAGGGGCAGCTCTGCCGCGCGCGGGGGGGAAGGGGCAGCTCTGCCGCGGGGGGGGGCGCGCGGGGGGGGAAGGGGCAGCTCTGCCGCGGGGGGGGGCGCGCGGGGGGGGAAGGGGCAGCTCTGCCGCGGGGGGGGGCGCGCGGGGGGGGAAGGGGCAGCTCTGCCGCGGGGGGGGGGCGCGCGGGGGGGAAGGGGCAGCTCTGCCGCGGGGGGGGGGGCGCGCGGGGGGGGAAGGGGCAGCTCTGCCGCGGGGGGGGGCGCGCGGGGGGGGAAGGGGCAGCTCTGCAGCAGACGGTCACTGCAGGGACGGTGGGAGGGAGCCTCTTCAGCCAGTTGGTCATTGCAAGCAGGGGAAAAGTGGCTCTCTGCAGCTGGGTGGGCGCTGCATAGGGAGGCGGTTTCTGCAAGTTGATGGGCATTGTGCAGGTAGGGGGCATGTCCCTGCAGCAAGGTGTGTGCTGCACGAAGAAATGAGGGGAGAGCTCTCATGTGAATAGCGCATCATCCACTGCATGGGGAGAAGATTCTCTTCCCCCAGTGCTGTTGGTTGAATCACTTGCTCTGGAGAATTGTTAGTCCTTCCACTTTCTGGTCTGCCCAGTATCTGTTGACTCTGAAGTCTGATAATGGTGCAAAATGTCTGTGTTAACTGTTTTACTGCTGATCATTTTAGCAGAAAGATCCGTCTATTCTGGCACTGTGGGTGTGACCCCCTACTAGTATCGTGTAATGCCCCTTCATTGATTTGTATGCAGCACTCCCCAGATTGCTGCGGCCCCTGGTAGCCAGGGCTTACTCACACCCAGTACCGGGTTTACCATGGTGGCATGGCACTGGGCCCAGAGTCAGGAGGGGCCCCGGCCAGCCCAGTCCCCTGGCTGGGAGCTGCCCGGCCCCTGCTCTACCCCCTCCCCGCCTCTTTCCCAAAGTCCCCGTCCCTGCTCACCGGAACTGCCCCACACCTCTTGGGCTGGTGGCTATGGCATCCACCTGTAGGGTTTCTTCCTCCAATCCAGCCAAGCAGCCATCAAGTGACCCAAGTGAGCCCAGCTTGCCTAGGGCTGGTGGGTACAGTGGTGGTTTAGGGGAAGGAGAAGCCCTGACCCCCGCAGGAGCTGTGCTGGTGGGGAGAAGTCCAGACCCCGGCAGGAGCTGCAGGGCTGAAGCCCCCAGCTGCCCTAGTGGCAGAAACTGCAAGGCTGAAGCCCCAAGCTCCCTCTATGCAGAGCTAGCCTGAGCCCCTGTCTCTCCCAATTCCCCCTATGTGGAGCTGGCTCTCATTCTCAGGCTGTGGAGAAGTTCAGCCCAAATCTACCAACCTTGGTATGTTCATTTCCCCCATCATGACACAGCCATGAATGGATTTAACTTAAGAGGCAGGGTCAGCATTAGCCCCATTTGGCAGGTGGGATCTAGGGCTGGGGATCTAGGGTGGGATCCAGAGGTGAAGTGACTTTCCCAAGGCTAAGCAGGGAGTCTGTAACAGAGCAGAGAACCAAACCCAGAACACCTGGCCCCCAGACCTGTGCCTTAATCACCCACTGGCAAAACCAAAAGTCAGTACTATGATGGGATGGGGAAGAGAAGGGGATAGGAGAAGTGGGGGCCCAGCATGTGGATCCCCTTGGCAGCAGCTGGGGCTCTCCTGTTAAGCAGGCCCATCAAACCCTCACCCTGACAAGCCCACCTCCTCTGCGTCTGTACCACCCTGATACACCTCCCCATTGAGCCCCAACTACCTACACATGGACCCCAACCTAAATGAAACCCACCTCCCCTGCATGCACGCACACACACACCCCACCCCACCACACCCCCGAGCTCCAACCACTTTCACTTAGCACCACTGCAGACTCCCATTGCCCCTGCACCTGGAACCTCCCTGTGCATCCAGATCCCCCACTGAGCTGCCCACACCCAGACTGCTCCACACAGAACCCTCTTACCCCCATGTGGATCCCCCCCACACTAAGTCCCTCTGAGCTTGGATCCTGCTGCCAGGCTGAGCCTCCCTGCCCACATCTGGTTGCCTGATGCAAAAGGAGCAGGGCCCCAGGGTGTTTCTGTGGCAGACATGGCCCTTGTGCTGTGTCAGGGTCAGGTTAAGCCTCACTGCCAAGTCCCTGTCCCAGGGGGGCGTGGGAGGCTGCAGGGTATTCTCCCACTGCAGTGGCCTGTGCTCGCCACTGCCATGGTGGAGCTTCCACATTTATTTATTGTAAACAAAAAAAAATTTGCAGAATTTTAAAATATGCACAGTATTCGATGCAGAATTCCCTCAGGAATATGGGGCGCTGTACAGCTGTGATGGTGGGACTGTGAAGAGGATGCTGGACAGTAGGGGATCTGTGGGTGAGGGAGTTAGGCAGGAGGTATGGTGTGCAGAGTGCTGTGCAGTTGTGGTGGGAGGTCAGCGGGAGGGGTCTCTGGGCAGGCGCTGCTGGCATAGCGGGTCCAGGGGCATTGGGCATAGGGATCCGTGGGGAAAGTCTCTGGGTGAGGGGATGCTGGGCATAAGGGCAGGGCACTCGGCAGGGGGGCAGTGTGGAAGGGGCATGTTGGCAGGGCTGGGCAGGCCAGTATATGTCGAGCAGTTGTGGGTTTGTAAACAATGCCCTTGTGCTGGGCTGAGTGGGGCCACTCCCGCTGCACTGTGCCTCATTGCCCCCAACCGGCCCTTCACTCTGTGGACCGCCCCCCATCACATGCCCTATTTCCCCAATGGGGGCCCACAAATATGTTTGACGCCGGGCCCACAAAAAGTTAATCCGTCCCGGCTCACACCTCTCAGAATATGTCTACACCAGAGCTGGAAAATGGCATTTCCAGCTGAAGGAGACATACTTGCATTAGTGCTGATTGAGCAGTGTAGCTCAGGTGGCACTAGAGGCTAGCTGTCCTGAGGATGTACCTACAATTTCAGACAGGATTGTACTTGAGGAAGCTTGCTTCTTGTGCCACCATGGCTGCGTTGCGAAGTTTCCACCTTTCGGGTCTGGTGTAGGCATCCTGTCAGCCAGAGCCCTGTGCTGAGCATGGGGCGGCACCTCACTTCCCCATCAGGAGCCCCAGCAGTCACGGTGATTCATAGAGTCATAGAGTCATAGAATATCAGGGTTGGAAGGGACCTCAGGAGGTCATCTAGTCCAACCCCCTGCTCAAAGCAGGACCAATCCCCAATTTTTGCCCCAGATCCCTAAATGGCCCCCCTCAAGGATTGAACTCACAATCCTGGGTTTAGCAGGCCAATGCTCAAACCACTGAGCTATCCCTCCCCCAGGCAGACCATGCTGCCCAGATGCAAAGGCAGAGAGCACCTACTCATGGGGTTGCCAGTTTTGGTTGGCTGTATTCCTGGAGGCTTCATCACATGACGAAATCTTTAATTAAATATTAATCTTTAATTCTTTGAGACTCCAGGACAATCCTGGAGTGTTGGCAACCGTACCCACTCCTCTTTCTCATGCCCAGGCACAGCATGCCCTCTGCTGGCCAGTGTGGAGATAGCCATTGCCCCATCTGCTGCCAAGAGCAGGCCTGCAGGTGTGGCTGAGATCGACATTGAGGGCACAACATGAACTCCCTTTCCTCCTCCCCATTATACATCCACTCTCAAGCTGGCTACAATCTGGTCCCTAACATCTTGGGTCTAATAACTGTTTTGAAGGACTCCAGCTGTTTGGTCTGTCTCCCTAAAATGATCCATGATCTTTCACAGGATCAGCTGTGCCCCTGATCCTCAAGTGCAAACATAGTCATGCCACCGGGAAGGTCGGGCTCAAGTTCTGTGCCTGTGTTCAGGAGGAAGAAATGGAGACACCGCTATGTGTTTGCCAATCTGAGCAGGAGACCTTTAATATGTGGCCTCTTATAGCTATCCACAGCTATGGTATTAACTATTGGCTGTCTGCTGGCCATGTGTGGTGGGGGTGGGGAGAGAAGTGCCTCAGGAAATCTCTACCACAGCATTAACTGTGGCTCCCAGATCCCAAGCAGGAGGCAGAGGAGGGGTTGATCTGCAGGCAGTGGGGAAATTCATCCCTAGAGCTCCCTGGGTAAACTCAATTCTGGCATTTTCAAACTTCTGAATGGTTGACTTTCCAGCATTATCATTCTTGTAACAGGCTTTTGATTACTATATTGTCTGTATAACTATGGGACCCCAATCTTAAATTAACACTCAGCAGAGGACTGGATGGCTAAAGGGAGAGACTTTCTCCAGAAGATGGACTACAAGCCGTCAAGAACACTATCCCCGATAATGTCACGGCTAACCTGGTGGCTGAACTTTGTGACTTTGTCCTTACCCATAACTATTTCACATTTGGGGACAATGTATACCTTCAGATCAGCGGCACTGCTATGGGTACCCGCATGGCCCCACACTATGCCAACATTTTTATGGCTGATTTAGAACAACGCTTCCTCAGCTCTCGTCCCCTAAAGCCCCTACTCTACTTGCGCTATATTGATGACATCTTCATCATCTGGACCCATGGAAAAGAAGCCCTTGAGGAATTCCACCATGATTTCAACAATTTCCATCCCACCACCAACCTCAGCCTGGTCCAGTCCACACAAGAGATCCACTTCCTGGACACTACAGTGCTAATAAACAATGGCCACATAAACACCACCCTATACCGTAAACCTACTGACCGCTATTCCTACCTGCATGCCTCCAGCTTTCACCCTGACCACACCACACGATCCATCGTCTACAGCCAAGCTCTGCGATACAACCGCATTTGCTCCAACCCCTCAGACAGAGACAAACACCTACAAGATCTCTGTCAAGCTTTCTTACAACTACAATACCCACCTGCAGAAGTAAAGAAACAGATTGATAGAGCCAGAAGAGTTCCCAGAAGTTACCTACTACAGGACAGGCCTAACAAAGAAAATAACAGAACGCCACTAGCCGTCACCTTCAGCCCCCAACTAAAACCCCTCCAACGCATTATTAAGGATCTACAACCTATCCTAAAGGATGACCCAACACTCTCACAAGTCTTGGGAGACAGGCCAGTCCTTGCCTACAGACAGCCCCGCAACCTGAAGCAAATACTCACCAACAACCACATACCACACAACAGAACCACTAACCCAGGAACTTATCCTTGCAACAAAGCCCGTTGCCAATTGTGCCCACATATCTATTCAGGGGACACCATCACAGGGCCTAATAACATCAGCCACACTATCAGAGGCTCGTTCACCTGCACATCCACCAATGTGATCTATGCCATCATGTGCCAGCAATGCCCCTCTGCCATGTACATTGGTCAAACTGGACAGTCTCTACGTAAAAGAATAAATGGACACAAATCAGATGTCAAGAATTATAACATTCATAAACCAGTCGGAGAACACTTCAATCTCTCTGGTCACGCAATCACAGACATGAAGGTCGCTATCTTAAAACAAAAAAACTTCAAATCCAGACTCCAGCGAGAAACTGCTGAATTGGAATTCATTTGCAAATTGGATACTATTAATTTAGGCTTAAATAGAGACTGGGAGTGGCTAAGTCATTATGCAAGGTAGCCTGTTTCCTCTTGTTTTTTCCTACCCCCCCCCCAGATGTTCTGGTTTAACTTGGATTTAAACCTGGAGAATGGTCAGTTTAGATGAGCTATTACCAGCAGGAGAGTGAGTTTGTGTGTGTATGGGGGTGGGGGGGATGTGAGAAAACCTTGATCTATGCAGGAAATAGCCCGACTTGATTATGTAAAGAGTTGTCACTTTGGATGGGCTAGCACCAGCAGGAGAGTGAATTTGTGTGGGGGGGTGGAGGGTGAGAAAACCTGGATTTGTGCTGGAAATGGCCCACCTGTTGATCACTTTAGATAAGCTATTACCAGCAGGACAGTGGGGTGGGAGGAGGTATTGTTTCATGATTTCTGTGTGTATATAAAGTCTGCTGCAGTTTCCACGGTAAACATCTGATGAAGTGAGCTGTAGCTCACGAAAGCTCATGCTCAAATAAATTGGTTAGTCTCTAAGGTGCCACAAGTACTCCTTTTCTTTCTCCAGAAGATCACCAGTCTGAGTCCTTCCCAGTTCAACAGGGCCTAAAATTTTTCTCCATTTGCACATGTCCAGAGAGCAGGCACCTCAGCTAGACGGATCCAGAAATTCCCAGAACAAGGTGTGGTAGTTATCTGACATGCTTAGTATCTGTTTCTGAGGCTGTGTAGGAAGTTTTCATTATTGGCAACCCACTTGGGACGCCATACCCTACGCACCCTCTGAGAGCTGAGCCAACCAGAGATAGGGTAGCCAAGCATCCGGTTTTCGACCGGAACGCACGGTCGAAAAGGGATCCTGGCAGCTCTGGTCAGCACCGCTGACTGGGCTGCTAAAAGTTTGGTTGGCTGCAGCAGAGGGCTCCCAGAAGCACCTGGCATGTCCCTCTGGTTCCTAGGTACAGGGGCGGCCAGGAGGTCTCCGCGTGCTGCCCCTGCCACCGGCGCAGGCACCACCAGAGAACCAGCTCTGCAGCTCCCATTGGCAGGGAACCAATGGCGACGCCTGCGCAGCTCCCTGGCTGCCCCTGCGCCTAGGAGCTGGAGAGACATGATGCTGCTTCCTGGGAGCTACCTGAGGTCAGTGCTGCCCAGAGCCTGCACCCCATCTACTGGTACCTGAACTCACTATTTACTTATATACATATAGAGAGCACTTCTGTAACAGGCGAGCTCTGAGGGGGGAGGTCTCCCAAACCAAGAAGCAGAGGAAAAGGGGCTTCCCCCTTACTTTAGGGCTCCCGCTTGTTGACAAACAAAGGGGTTCTGAAGATAATGATGAAAATTGTGGAAACACCCCATGGGTCATGAACCACCGGTCTCAAACTCAAGTCCATAGGAGCAGCCACACTCCAAGCCCAGCTCCAGTGTGAGGCTCCATCTCTGATGTCTGATTGGTGGAGCCCCAGAGCGCCTAATTGGCCAACTGGCCCTGCTTAAGCCAGCAGCAGGAACAGGAAGCTGTCTGAACAACCGGGCTTCACCCTGCTTTGGACTGTGTGCCTTGTGCTTCCCACCCATGCTGCCTGATATCCTGGCTTGACTCCTGGCATCTGACTTGAGGTTCCTGGCCTCCAGCTTGTTTCCTGTCTCTGACCCCCTGGCAGCTTGACCTGGCCTGACTGTGGTTCCCAACTTGTGGTTCCAATCTCCAGTTTGTCTCCTGCTTCTGACCTCCCGAAATCCTGACCCAGTTGGCTCTTGACTCCTGTCTCCTGGCTGCAGACTTTGACACTGACTACAAGGTCTGAATGCCCATGACCAAGCCACGACACCCTTACAGTGGGATTGATAGTTGGCTCAAACCGGAGACAATTTTCAAAGGCAGGAATAATCCAATGTCTCAGGAATTGCTGTTTAAAAACTAGATGCAACAAAGCTGATGGAGAAGCACCCTTGGTGCTGGGGATATTTCTACCATTGGCCTGTGAACCATACAGGATATTTCAAAATGAAAGGAGACTCTAGGATCTGGTGCAATGACTTCTCCTGCTGTGTTCGCCACCCAAACACCCTTTGGTCCAGGGTAATGTGTATGGGCCTGTTTTCCAGGTGGGGGAACCAAAGGACAGGGAATGTAAGTGACTTGGAAAAGGTTATAGAGGAAATATGGGGCAGAACTGGGAGCAGAGATCTGATCTCCATTCACTACCCGGAACTTGGGTTAATAAGGAGTTATGGTTGGCTGGCAGTGCCTTGTACCCATCTAGAATGTTGAGTGCAACTAGATTTAAATCTCTGAAAACCAGAAAATAAAGAGGTAAGGTGCATAGCAGCCCTCACCCAACCTTGACTCTGCTGGTGGAGCTTGAAAATGCCACTAGGGCTATACTGTAAGTATGGTTCAGTTAGGACTGCCCTGTAATTAGGAGACATGGGGAATGTCTAAGGGCTTGTCTTTGCTGCAGAGTTAATTCAAGTTAAATTCAAGTGTTGACTGTTATGATTATTGGACCTACAAAGTTGCCATGAGCTCAATTGTAAAAAGTATGTGAAAGTTCATAAAAGTTACAATACCTTGAACAATAGGTCAAGTTGTTTACAATGACAAATATTATAGTAGATGCAAGAAAACCCAACAGAGAAACTAGCAGTCCAAACAACAAGGGCTTACTGATACAATTCAAGGACTATGCCAGATCATACTTAGTAAACAAGAAAATATGGAAACAAAGGTACCTATGCCAAGTTTGGCCTTACAACAATTCATTTAAATGATGGACAAATCAATGAGGATAAAATATGCCACCTACTTTTACTCCTTTTTGGGGTTCCTAAAAAGAGACTTTGGGGAAAAATAGTTTTCTCCCCTCAGCTCATCCCCCAATCTGCCAGCATTGCAACTCATCTTGACTTATCTCAGCTTCCTCAAGCTTAAGTCAGACAGAGCAGACCAGGCTAACGATTTCCTGGGGCAGGCGGAGGGAGGAGGCCAGCTGGCCTTGTTCTTGTTGAAGAAACTTTGTTTTCACCTATGAGTGCTGAAAGTCACCACACAATCACGACATCCCCTCCTCAGCCCATCAGTGGGACTGTCTTACATGTCTTTGCAGGGCTGGTAGATCCTATATTGTTTCCCCTTCCCTTGTTGTGTCGCTTTTTTCCCTCCCTCTTTTGTCCTATCCCCTCTCGTTCTCTCAGCTTTTTGTATTAATGTAGTGAGATGAGATGACCACAACTGTGCCTTGTCTAAGGAGCAAGAATCCAAATAGATTATGCCCCCAATTAGAGCATGAACAGGGTCCAAGCAGAAAGTGCTAAGCTTGACCTGCCAGCCAAAGCATCCATTCATGATTGACCAGTATTCCAAAGATATCAATAAAATCAGTATTCCCCCACCTTTCTCCTGCTCTCTCCTCCACCTTGAGCCTGTCTGTCTTAGAAACAGGAGAAGTAAATACCCTTTACACAGCAGGACTGGAAGTAAAATTAACTCTTCTAACCAACAAAAGGTTGTTCTGAAAATAAGTCTCTAATATTTTGGCTCCCAACAAGAGACTTTAAAGGATTTGATTGTTTCTGTTTCAATATAAATGCTTGTTTTAATTTCTTGTTCTTTCTTGTGTTCGATCAATACACTTTCAGTTTTAGAATGAATGCTTTTGGGTGTTTGCCGAGTAAACTAAGGTCTCTGTAGAACTCTTCCCCCCTCCCCCCCGCCAAATCTATCTATTACCATGTGATGTTGGATAGTGAGAGAGTTTATAGTCACCTTAACTCTTCAGGCCTTCAAGATCAATACAATATGCCCCAACTCAAGTCCCATCCTTACAAAACATCTTAAGGGTGGTGCTGCTTTTAACTCCAGTTGGCTGCCCAGTCAGGGATGTGGGCTGTGCTGTTCAAGTTAGCACAGCTTGTCAGCTGCTAACACAGCCCCTCTGTGCAGCTCAAGTAGTATTTCATAGTGTGGCTGTATTTACTTGAGCTGGGCTAACTCCAGAGGAGTTAACTCAGGTGTAGATAATGTCAGTTTACTCTGCTGTGAAGACATTTACCATATGTGCCATGGTGTGTCCCATATAATTATATTCTTTCATTCATCTGCTTGCATGCCCACTGCCTTGCACTGTTTTAGGGACAGCTCTATGGACTGGATCAGGAATTACTTACAGTGGGTTCCTACAGTTTCCAGTGTGATAGGATGGAGGTGTCTCTGTAATAGGAAGGATCATGCAGCCTTGTTTCTGGGATGAGTTATGTGGATTCTCCAGGTAGAGGAGCACTATGATCTATTGTTGCCATGGGGATTTCTAGCGGTCTGGTATCCGACATGACAGTGTTACAGGGCAGAGAGAAGTGCAGGTGGTGTTCCAGAGGGAATCCGTAGGCCAAGGGATGAGGCAGTGCCGCTCATACTTAGCTATTCATTAACCTAGTTCTTGGGCAGTCAATAAAACAGTTACTAACCTGTTCTGTAACTGTTGTTCCTCTAGATGTTGCACATGTCAGTTCCACTTCAGGTTTGTGTGCACCAGAGTCAGAGATTTTTCCTTTAGTGGTACCCATCGTGGTGGCATGCACACACCATCTGCAGCCTTGAGCTGCTGTGCTCTGAATAACAGGTGGAGCCACCTCCAAACCCTCTCAGTTCCTTCCTATTGGACAGACCCCAATATAAAGGGGAAGAATAGCAGGTCCTGGAGTGGACATGTGCAGCACATCTTGAAGAACAACAGTTCCAGATCAGGCTAGGAACCGTTCTTCAAGTGATTGCACTGTCCATTCCACTTCAAGTTGACTCAAATAGTTCAATCCAAAGATGGATTTGAGTCTACCTGAAGGACTACTCATCTGAACTTGGCATTGTTTCTGAAGTGCTGAATGAATCGTGAAGGTGTGTACCGATGACAAAGTTGCAGCCTTACAAATGTCTTGTTTTCTAGCCTAAGGCACTTGGGCTAGAAAAGCTGCAAAAGTTGCTTGACATCTTGTTGATCACCCTTCCGGGCAGGGTTACATTGGTAATGTCATAGCACATATGCATACAGAAGGAAATCCATGAGCGGACCCTCTGAATAGAAACTGGAAGGCCCTTGATCCTGTCTGCAATGCTATGAACAATTCAGATGACAATCTAAACAATCTGGTTCTGTCCAAGTAAAAAGCTAATGTTTTTCTGACATCCAAGCTAAGGAGTCTTTCTCCACCTTTATGAGAATAAGACTTTAGGAAAGAAAGTTGGTAAACTTGATTGAGGTGGAATTTAGACATTGCTTTAGTCAGAAACTTTGGCTGAGGATGTTAGTAAACTTTGCTCGTTAGAAAAGACTGTGTAAGAAGGGTACCAATATTTGTATTTTCCCCACTCTTCTCACAGAGGTAATCAATACCAAAAATGCTACTTTCATGGATAGGTGAAGTAAAGATCAGGTAGCCAATGGTTCAAAGGGTGGAGCCCTCAACTTTAGTAACACCATATTCAAATCCCAAGAAGAGAAAGGACTTGCCATTTGGGGATATAACCTGTCCAGACATTGGAATGAGCATGTCCAATGGGTGATGAGCCAGAGAGTGACTGACTTTAACCAGTCCTACAACTTTCTGAAATGAAGTCTGGCATGCTAGATGACATGTGCAGGAGGTCATGTGTCCCAGAGGCAGTTCCTTACAGCAGAGATGATGGTGTTTGCCACAGTAATCTTATGGGCTCTAATATGGCTTCATCTATGGGTAGAGCTGTGCGGGAAGGGCGTGTTGACCCCAGTATATCCACCAGCCTATGGGAACTCCCTTGCGCTACCTCGACCTGGATTTCCTGAGAGGAAGTAACCCTCTTTAGGAACTACTGAAGAGGCGAGGACGCCCCAGAGACCACCGCCTCCTCAGGTGATGAGGAGTAGGAATGCAAAGGAGGTTGAACTGGAATCTCCTGCGCCTCCCCAGGTGGAGGCTGTGCTTCTGCAAGGCTGGTAGGGGAGGTTGTGACACCGCACCCCCTGTTCTCGATAGCGATATTCCTGTGATATAATTATGACGTATTTTATGCAAGATAAGGTATGTGAGGTGTCACTGGAAAGGTTATTGCTTGCTGAATGTGATTACCCTATTTGTATGCGTGTATTACTGGTGTGGACTTTATTCTGTATGCACATGTCACAGTGCATAAAATGGGTCACAGCTGAGTGCCATTCTCAGGTCAGACTGTCAGAAAACGGCGGAGAGAGGGGGGGGGGCGGTGGGGTGGGGGCTGCTGGCGGGTTTCCCCCTGCTGCTGTCTGAACTTACAAGACAGCATGCTGACACATTGCCCCCCAAAACACACTGTCTCTCCCCACCCCCTCATTTCAAAAACAGCTGGCAATCTAGGAGGATGCCCCTGGAACAATGGGATTGGGAAACCTGCATCGTGTGATGCTGTGCCTGCCCCATGAGGCATTGCAAACCCTTTCCAAAGCACCCTGCGGCCACTTCCACACTGGGACAGCTACCACAATGCACCGCTCTCTCTGGCATTGCAAGAGCTGCTAATGTGGACATGCTCCACCGTCACAAGGGGTAAGTGTGAACACACAGCAGCGCTTTCCCTGCTGCTGTCTCCGAGGGCTGGTTTAACTCCTGGCGCGCTACATCTGCAAGTGTAGCCTTCAGTGGCGGATTAATGATTTTGCTGCCCCTAGGCCCTGAAATAATTGCAGCCCCCCAGCACCCCTCCTGCCCTAGCTCATCTCCGCTCTGACTCAGCCTCCTCTCCTGAGCACACTACCGGGTGCTGCTTCTCCCCACTCCCTGCCAGCGCTTGTGCGCGAAACAGCTTCATGCGGCTGGGAGGGAGAGGGGAAGAGGGGGGAACGTGGCATGCTCAGGGGAGGAGACGGGGCCAGGGCGGGGATTTGGGGAAGGGGACCGATAAGAGCAGGGAGGGGGTGGAGTTGGGGTGGGGACTTTGGGGAAGGGGTGGAGTTGGGGCAGGGCCTGGGGGGGCGCAAGCACCCACTGGTGCTGGGGGAAATTGGTGCCTCTGGCTGCTCTTACAAATATGCTGCCCCTGCATATTTGCTGGCCTAGGCATTAATACACCGCTGGTAGCGATCACCTTAATGATAAAAGGTTATTAAAAGCAAAAATCATCACACATTAGGTTCCTCCAGACCCAAAAGGCCAGTCACTTACTCTAGGTCAAGTATACTCCGGATCTCACCAAAGACAACACTGAAGCCAGTTTCTCTAGTAAACTAACTAAAGATTTATTAGCTAAGGAAAGGAAATTAGAGTTATTGACAGGTTTCAGAGTAGCAGCCGTGTTAGTCTGTATCCGCAAAAAGAAAAGGAGTAATTGTGGCACCTGAGAGACTAAAATAAATAAATTTGTTAGTCTCTAAGGTGCCACAAGTACTCCTTTTTTTTTTTTTAGATTTCAGAGGAACAGCCGTGTTAGTCTGTATTCGCAAAAAGAAAAGGAGTACTTGTGGCACCTTAGAGACTAACCAATTTATTTGAGCATGAGCTTTCGTGAGCTACAGCTCACTTCATCAGATGTTTACCGTGGAAACTGCAGCAGACTTTATATACACACAGAAATCATGAAACAATACCTCCTCCCACCCCACTGTCCTGCTGGTAATAGCTTATCTAAAGTGATCAACAGGTGGGCCATTTCCAGCACAAATCCAGGTTTTCTCACCCTCCACCCCCCCACACAAATTCACTCTCCTGCTGGTGCTAGCCCATCCAAAGTGACAACTCTTTACATAATCAAGTCGGGCTATTTCCTGCATAGATCAAGGTTTTCTCACATCCCCCCCACCCCCATACACACACAAACTCACTCTCCTGCTGGTAATAGCTCATCTAAACTGACCATTCTCCAGGTTTAAATCCAAGTTAAACCAGAACATCTGGGGGGGGGGGGGTAGGAAAAAACAAGAGGAAACAGGCTACCTTGCATAATGACTTAGCCACTCTCAGTCTCTATTTAAGCCTAAATTAATAGTATCCAATTTGCAAATGAATTCCAATTCAGCAATTTCTCGCTGGAGTCTGGATTTGAAGTTTTTTTGTTTTAAGATAGCGACCTTCATGTCTGTGATTGCGTGACCAGAGAGATTAGAGTTATTGAGTAGGTAAAGCAAGCAAATCACATCACAGGTGAATCAACGTTTGTAAGGCCAATGTGACAGCAGGGGTGTAGTAATTTGCTGATTTCCATTAGTCTCTCAGGGTTACCCAGAATGGCTCTAGGGATCTCCATCCAATTGCTCAGAATTCCACCCTGTCAGAATTCATCAGGCCAGAGATGCAGGATCATTCCCTTGAATCAGTATTTATAGATTCTGCTCACGTAAGGCAAGCTAACAAGCATCTTGACCCACATGGGTTTTGAGAGTAGCAGCTGTCAATTGAGCTGTGAATGTCCATTGTTGAACAAAAAACAACCTTTGCTTTGAAGTTAACATTCTACTTCCTATGCATCCACAAGTAATCTAGTTACAGTGATATACATAATGTAATTCCTGGCCATTCATTACAATAGGGATGGATGAGTGGGAACAATACAAGTATCCTTCATTAGTATTCATGAAGTTCTGCCCACTAAGTAAATTCTTATCCTTATACTAACATACCTTTTGATCTAGGATTATTTATTACAGGGCATGCATAATAGCAAATAACAGCATATAGTCCATCTTAACAATACAGTTACATTTTACAAGTGAATTCGTTTGAACACACCATGATCTTTTAACATTCCTTTGATTTCTATTAGCATGCGAGTGGATTAACCTGCTGGCAACCTGTGAGATAGCATCACAGCACATTATAAATATGGTCAAGTTATGATCGCTTGAACCTAAGGTACCATTAATTTTTAGTTCTGTGATCATTTCCTCTTTTATCTGTTAAGACAAGAATATTGTATCATTTAACATTTATTAGCTGTATCTTTTATAACATAATTAGATCCTGAAATCAGAATAAGAAAAATCATACATTAAAAAACCCCCCCAACAACTCATGGATCAGAATGAAGGAGAATGTTGTACTGGGCTGAAATCTGCCTTATTTAGAGTTAATAAGAATAACGTGTTTCTGTTTATGTGCACAGTCTAAGATCTATGATGTTCTCATTTTCTTTAAGTCCTTAGTTTTACAGTGTTGCCAACTCTCACAATTTCATGATGAGTTTTGTGCTATTTGGTGTTTTTCTTCAAACCCCCGCTCCAGGAGTCAATTGATTTAATGAGAATCTCTTTTATTTTTAAAGTAATTTTCTAAGCTATTGTGGCTGCAGAGAATAGCCTGAAAACATGACCCACGTGCACCTTAAAGGCTCAAAACTCAGAAGACAAAATACCCCACGTTTATTATTTTTTAAGAGATCTCATTATTCTGAAGCCAGTCTCAGGATTTTTTTGAGGAGGAGGGGGGTCTGACTTAGGATTTTTTTAACTCTTGGGGTTAGTAGTGGTGATGGGATAGGTGACACCATTGCTGTCACGTTAACAACCCTCACTGTTGTGGTTCTGTACACACAGTTTATTGTGTGGGACCATAATGTATAAACTGCATAGCTGTGGAGCAGATCTTCATAGGATAATGATCAAATATGTGCCATTGACATTGCAGAGCTGCCCAGTCCAGAGCTGTCTCAGACCTATTAAACCCCACTCAAGGGAACATTCCCAGCTCCGAGGCACCCTTTGTCCTGAATGTCTGCTCCAGAAGTCATGGTGAAACAACCCTTCCTCAAAGGAAAGCTGTTATATAACAGTGTATAAAAGTACTGGGACCTGCAAGTGCATGGGCAAAAAACTACAGAGACGCATTCCTAGGTCAACTGACACTAATAATAATGGGGCCAGTAGGCCCTCGCCTTCCTGATGTGAGCAGCTACCAGTTACCACCCCAAGGACCTGCTAATGGATTTTACCAGCTGTCCAGGGACTTGTGCCCAAACCACATAGTGCAGCCCCAAAGGCCTCAGAGAGCAGGGCTGACTGGGACCCAGGAATATGGAGGGTGAAATTCTTACCTCTCTGTAGAGGGGCTAGCACCAGACCTAGGCACCACTTAAGTCCTGCTTCAGACCAGAGAAGTGCCTAGGCCTAGAGGGAGAGAACTGAGGCCTCAGCCTTGTGCTGCCTCCTTTGCACAGAGGTGAGTTTCACTGTGTGGGTCTGATCCTAAAAACTCTTCTGTAAGAGAGTAATTGTGGGATTAGAATCATAGAATATCAGGGTAGGAAGGGACCTCAGGAGGTCATCTCAGGAAGTCCTCAGGAGGACATTGCAGGTCCCCTGCTCAAAAGCAGGACCCATACCCAATTAAATCATCCCAGCCAGGGCTTTGTCAAGCCTGACCTTAAAAACTTCTAAGGAAGGAGATTCCACCACCTCCCTAGGCAACGCATTCCAGTGTTTCACCACCCTCCTAGTGAAAAAGTTTTTCCTAATATCCAACCTAAACCTCCCCCACTGCAACTTGAGACCATTACTCCTTGTCCTGTCCTCTTCCACCACTGAGAATAGTCTAGAACCATCCTCTCTGGAACTACCTCTCAGGTAGTTGAAAGCAGCTATCAAATCCCCCCTCATTCTTCTCTTCTGCAGACTAAACAATCCCAGTTCCCTCAGCCTCTCCTCATAAGTCATGTGTTCCAGACCCCTAATCATTTTTGTTGCCCTTCGCTGGACTCTCTCCAATTTATCCACATCCTTCTTGTTCCAGGTAACTCAGTTGCTTTACTCGCATGAGCAAAGTTAATCCTTGCTTTAAGTATTTGCAGAATTGGGGCCCTAAAGACTAATTTAATAAGGAAATTAGCATAAATAAATAGCAGTGTTGCCAATTCTTTGTATTTTATCACAAGTCTTGGGAGAGTTGATGTTTTTACTTAAAGCCCGTGTGATGTGGGTAATCTGAAACCTCAGGGATTTCCCTGAACTCCCCCATCTCCCCACCCGTGGTGAACCACCACTGACCGGGCCATTAAAAGTCCAGCCAGTGATGCAGCAGGGCGGGCAGTTTCCCTGCCTGGCTCTGCACGGCTTCCTGATGTGGCCAGGATGTTCCTGCAGCCCCTAGGTGCAGGGGTGGCCAGGGAGGCTCCACATGTTGCCCCCGCCCCAAGCGCCAGCTCCGCAGCTCCCATTGGCCAGGAACTGCATCCAATGGGAGCTGCGGGGGTAATGCCCGTGGATGGGGGCAGTGTGCAGAGCTGCCTGGCCCCGTCTCCACCTAGGAATCACGGGGACATACAGGCTGCTTGCAGGGAGCTGCCTGACATAAGCGCCACCCAGAGCCTGCACCCCACAACCCCCTGTACCAGCCCTGAGCCCCCTCCTGCACCCAAACTCCCTCCCGCACTCTAACGCCCTGCCTCAGCCTGTTGTCCCGCACCCCAGAGCCCACACCCCCAGCTGGAGCATGCACCCCCTCCCGGCCCCCAACCCTCTGCCCCAGAAAAGGAGCGAATGAGCCAGGGGAGGGGGGAATGGAGTGAGCAGGGGGCAGGGCCCCAGAGAAGGGGTGGGGCAGAGGGTGTTGGATTTTCTGCCATTGGAAAGTTGGCAACCCTAATTATGGGGCACTGACAGCTTGGAGCCCTGCCACCCGGGGTTGACAGCCAGCGCTGCACTGCCTGGGGCTCCCCAGGTGGAGGGGCTCTGGCTGTCTGCCCTGAGTGGCAGGACTCGGTCTGTCGGTTTCCAGGGGTAACAGCTGGAACAGTCATTACAATGTCAACACTACATCAACCCAACTACTTTGACCTAAGCGCTGGGCCTCTTGTGGAGGTCGAGTTGTTAGGTCAGTGTAGTGGGTGACTTACATCAGCAGGAGAAACATTATAGTGTAGATGCTTACAGAGTTAGGTCGACGTAAGGCAGCTTACACTGACATTACTCTGTCGTGTAGTCCAGGCCTAAGTCTTGCAGATTCTTTCTGCAGAACATATCAAAGATACGGCCTTTCCTATCCATCCCCACCCCTAAAACCCATGCAGGCTCCTATCATCTTACATCTTGATTACCGCAACACCCCTCTCTCAAGCCTTGACAAATGCAGTCTTTCCCTGCTCATATTCCATTCTCAATGCTGTAAAGATCATTTTCCTGACCTGTCACTTTGACCATGTCACCCCCGCTCTCTGCATCCCTCCATGGGCTCTCCCTTCTCTATTGCATCAAACATAATGTGACAAAGTTCTTCCTCTACTTTGGTGGGTCTTGCACTTATTGGTGGATTTGCTCGTCTTAGAGCTTCACGGCAGCCCTCAGTTTGGAATCTCCTTCCTTAGAGGTTTTTAAGGTCAGGCTTGACAAAGCCCTAGCTGGGATGATTTAGTTGGGGATTGGTCCTGCTTTGAGCAGGGGGTTGGACTAGATGACCTCCTGAAGTCCCTTCCAACCCTGATATTCTATGATTCATAGGATCTTGAATTCTATCATGTTCAGCTGGTTTCCACCACAACCTCTAGGTCTGTTTCAGAGTCACAGCTTTCCACGATACAGTTCCCTATCCCATAAGAATGACCTATAGTTTTTGTTCCTAGATGTATGACCTTGCATGTAGGTGTATTTAAATGTATACTGTTTGTACTTAAGCTTACTCACTCTATACTAATGACTTGTTCTTATTTGCCTAATTCACCAGTTTGGCACATGCAAATTTTACCAGCAATTACTTTATGCTTTCTTTCAGTTCACTGATGATTGATCAAGAGAGTGACTTTGATGAAGATTAACAACAGCTACAGTTTGAGATTCATTTTGACACAATGAAAGTAGTCCTCTTCATTTCCTCTCTTGAACTTGTGATGATGTACAATAGCTGCTCTGCTCTACTCCGGGGGTGGTTGCATTGGTCCCTGTGTATATACCAGCTTCTTAGATTTGTAAAACCCCCAGGACGATGATCGATTGTTGTCCATGTCCAAATAAGTCAAGAAGTAATCAGCTTAGTTTGCAACAAGGGAGATTTAGGTTAGATATTAGGAAAAACTTCTAACGGTGAGCATAGTTAAGTATTGGAACGGGTTACCTTGGGACACTGGGGGATCCCATCTTTGGTTTTTAAAAAACATGTTAGACAAACATCTGTCTGGGATGGATAAGGGACACTTAATCCTTTCTTAGGTCGGGGGTGGGGGAAATGGACTAGATAAGTTTTTGAATTCCCTTCCAACCCTACATTTCTATGATTTTATGCCACATTTAAAATACAAGTATACTTCAGTTACATGCGGTAGCCAATAATTTATTCTTATTGGGGGCAAGGATATGGAGAGAGAAGTGGACATGAAGAAGATGCTACTGTATTAGATATGCACAATGACATTTTCCACTGTGACTAACTTTGCTCCATGTGATCTTGTGCAGCCATCAGTGTTAAAGAAGGTGGCCAAATGAGAGATCTAGACACTGCATTGCAAAAAGCCAGAGCTCCTGAAACCAAGCAACTACTAATCTGTTCTACAAATATACATGTTCGAGGACATAGCACCCTCATCAACCCAACTAAGCAGGCCCCCCCCTTTTAGAGATAACAGCAAGAAAGAACATCTGAAGATAAATAAAATATTGCCCTGCAATATTCAAAGCCTAGTGTTTCTTCTTGCTATGTTTAGTGTGGAAGAAAGAGCAGAGTTGAAAAAGCATTCACCTACTCATATCATCAGGCTGGCCGGTTGTGACAATCCAAATCCAGACACTGCAAAGGGAGAACAGGGCTCTAAATCTGAAGGAATAAGTAATTGAAGCAACTGGTTGTATACAATATTATTGTGTATAAAAATACATCACATAAGGTCTTTTATGAAAGCTTGTCATGTTCTGAACTTGGTCATTATGAGCTGTGTAAAAGAAGTTACTCACCTTGTGCAATAACAATGGTTCTTTGAGATGTGTTCCCCTATGGGTGCACTACTAAAGGTGTGTGCTGCTGAGTGGAGAATTTCAATAGCAGTCCATCCTGCCGGCACATGCATGATTCCCGCCTACCATGAGGCAAGCTGGTGTGTATGGGGACTTCCTTCTCTATCGCAGAGTCAACCAATGAAGCTCCGAAGTAGAGGGAAGGAGGGTGGATCGTGGAGCACCCATAGGGAGACATCTCGAAGAACCCTCATTACTGCACAAGGTGAGTAACTTCGAGTAATGTCCCTATGGGTGCTCCACTGTAGGTGACTCCTGAGCAGTACCCACTGCTGGAGGCTGGGACTTCGGAGTCAAGTTCTGATAGAGGTGACAGTACTGTGGCACCAAATTGAGCGCTTGTAGTCAAATTCCCCAGGATGGCATAATATTCTGCAAAGGTATGCACAGATGCCCAGGTAGCACTCTGCAGATCTCTGATATAGGGATACCCTTGGGAAAGATGAGGAGACTGACCTTGTGGAATGCGTGCGTATTGAAGATGGGGGTACTACCCCATGCAATTGGTAGCAGATTTAATACAGCCAGCAACTCATGTGGAAAGCCACTGAGCTGAGCTGGCTGCACCTTTTGATCTATCCAGAATGAAGACGGAGAGTCTCGGAGATTTTCTATAGGTCTTTGTTCTGTCCAAATAGAAGGCCAAGGCTCTTCTCACATCGAGCATATGAAGGATGGCTTACCTGTTGTCCTCATGTGGTTTGGGATAAAATGTTGAAGCTGAATAAGTTGATTCATGTGAAATGCAGAAGTCACTTTAGGGCTGAACTTTGGATGTGGTCTGCATGTGACCTTGTCAGGGAAGAACACAGTAAAAGGGGGATGCACCATCAAAGCTGCTCTCTCCCCTATCCTTCTGGCCAAAGTGATGACGGAAAAGGTGAGTTAGTGAACAAGAGGCCATGGGTTCAAATGGTGGTCTAGTCTGTCCTTTTATCACTAGATTGAGATCCCATTGGAGAGTGGGGGGCCTGGGTTGTGGTTTGCTATGCCTTTAAGAAACCTCTTTGTAATTGGGTGGTTGAAGATTGGGTAGCCTTCTACCTGCTGGTGGGAGGTTGCAACTGCTGCTAAATGAACCTTCAGCAAGCTAATAGAGCGACTCAATTTCTTTAAGGTAGTCTAGGACCACCTGTGGCTGAATTAGAGTGACATCCTTGGTTTGGCACCAGATCTGGAACCTCTTCTATTTTTGAAGGTAGATAAGATGAGCAGTGCCCTTTCTATTGTGTAATAGCACCTCCTCAGAACAAGATGTTTCTATGTGCTGGAACCATGAAGGAGCCATGCTTTGAGTTGAAGGACTTGCAGATTGGTGTGGAGGGTGTGACCCTTGTTCTGCGACAGGAGGTAAGGAGTGATTGGTAGAGTTATCGGTGGACATGCCAATTGTGACAGGTAAGGGTACCACATCTGCCTGGGCCAGGTGGAGGTGATCAGAATGATGTTTGCTTTTTCCCTTTTCATCTTCAACAGGACTTTCAGCAATAGAGGGAAGGGGGAGGAGGCATAAAGAAGGCCCTTATCCCAAGGAAGGGGAAGAGCAGCTCCCATGGAACATCATCCAATATCCGCCCTGGAGCAGTACTGTGGACACTTCTTGTTCTAATGAATAGCAAACAAGTCAATTGCCAGCGTACCACATTGTCAGAATATGTTGTGTAGAATCGCAGACTATTTCCCATTCATGGTCTTGCAGGAATTTGTGGCTGAGACTATCAGCTATCGGGTTGTGTATTCCCGGTAGGTGGGCCGCTAATATTAGGATATTGTGGGAGAGGCACCAGTTCCATAGCTTCAGTGCTTAGATGCACAGAGAATGAGATCTGGTGCCTCCCTGTCAGTTTATGTAGTACATGCAGGCCATGTTGTCCATCGTGACCTTCGGATGCATGATCAGTGGGAGGAAGTGAGCGCACACGTTTCCACTGCTCTGAGCTTAAGCAAGTATATGTGGAGGTACGTCTCTCCTGGATACCATTTGCCCTGTATCGTGTGACCCTTGAGACGCACTCCCCATCCTATGAGGGATGCGTTGGTGGTCAGAAGGGATGGGGAAGACTGAGCAAACAGGATTCCCATACAGATGTTTACTGGATCCTTCCACAAATTCTTCTGCTTTCTTTATTAACGTTACACAAGCACTTAAAGGCTGCAATTGGGATTGGGGCCCTGTTGCTTGACGCTGGTGGGCATTGATAAAAGCTTGCCCATATTGTCTTTATTCGGCCTGTAAACTGAACCAAACCGTGCTTGGAGGCATCTCATGTGTAATCTGGCATGAGCAATAACCGATGTGCCCACGGCCATGTGCCCCAGAAGCTGAAGGCAATGTCTGGGCGAGATTTGGGAACTGGATTGTATTGTCTCCATCAACGAGGAGAAACTGAAAAATCTGTGATATAGGAGGAGTGCCCTCGCCTGAATGGAGTCGAGGTCAGCTCCAATTAATTCTAGTCTTTGAGCCTGCGTTAAGGTCAATTTTTGTTCATTGATCTGTGGGCCCAAATTCAGAAACATGTCCTGTGTGGTCTGAGTGACGTGTTGGGCCTCTGTGCAGGACTATGCCCTGAGAAGGCAATCATCTAGGTAGTGATAAATCATTATGACCTGAGAGTATAAGTGGGCCGCTACTACAAGAGGACCTTGGAGAACACTCTGGGAGCCAAAGAGAGGCCGAAAGAGAACACTCTGTACTGGTAGTGGTCCTGGCCCAGCATGAATCTGAGCTTACGCCTGTGATCTGGTATGATAGAAAATGTGGAGGTAGGAGTCTTGAAGGTCAAGAGCCGAAAACAAATTGGGATGATCACTGATGGGGTGACCATCTTGAATTTCTGTCCTCCCTTTTTCTTTGGTATCAGGAAGTAACAAGAGTCAAAGCCTTTGGCTCTGAGATGTACGGGCACAGGTTCTATATCCCCTACGCTGAGGAGACTGTTTACCTCTTGACATAGTAGACGCATGAGGTGGATCCCCGAAGAGGGACAGAGAAGGGTGTTTGGGAGAGGGAAGGGAGGAGGTGAATGGCATATCCATTCTGGATGATTTCCAACACCTACTTGTCGGAGGTTCTCTCTTCCTAGGTGCTGAGGAATGGTGTAAGGCGGTCTCCAAAAGGAGGGGTGGGGTTTCCCACCATAAGGTGGCAAGGACAGTGTACTACAAGCACCTCAACAAACCCCTAAAAACTTCTGCTTCAAGGTTGAGGGCTGAGATGAAGTCAGTTGTGTTCCTGATTGCTTTTGCTTGGGGAACCTTGATTTCTTACTCTGTGGCTCCCAAGAGCTCTGCGACGAGTACTGAGGCATGTACTGTGATGACTGGGGCGTAAACAGCAGCCGAAGACTGCATTTTCTCTTATAGGCCAGCATGTATATCCCTGGGGGACAAAGGGTCACCCGAGAATCCTTCAACATGTGAAGAGACACATCTGTCTTTTCGGCAAACAGATTAGTTCCCTCAAAGGGAAGGTCCTCCACCATGGTTTGGAACTCTTTAGGGAGCAGAACAACTAGCCACAAAGCCCTTCTCATAACCGTGGCCATAGAAATAGACATGGCAGACAAGGTGACACGTTCAAATGCAGACTGGACGGATTTTTTGCCACCGGCTGGCCCTTGTTAATTATTGCCATAAATTGGTCTTTGTGGGAGTTCAGGAGCTGATCAATAAAGGAACCTAGTTCCACATAGTTCTGGTAGTCATATTTGGCCAACACGACCTTGTAATTAGACACCTGGAACTGAAGAGTGGCTGATGAATATGCTTTTCTGCCAAACAGGTCCAAGTGGTTCCTGTCTTGGTCATACGGGGTGGATTTAAACTGGTAAACTAGAATTGAGCACATCCACAGTGATGGAATTTGGAGGTGGGGTAGGAAAATAAAAATTCCATGCATAATACTTTTTGCTCGCCCGCTTACATGTTGGTGGATGGATGCAGGGATCTGCCATACAACTCTGGCAGGATCCAGGAGCACCTCATTAACTGGAAGGGCCACTCTGGCAGAGGTGGAAGAGTGCAGAATGTCCACCAGTTTGTGGTGAGGCTCAGTAACTTGGTGCAGCTGTATTTGCGGGGCTTCTGCCACCTTCTGAGCTAAGTCCTATAATGATTTCGTAGAATATCAGGGTTGGAAGGGACCCCTGAAGGTCATCTAGTCCAACCCCCTGCTCAAAGCAGGACCAATTCCCCGTTAAATCATCCCAGCCAGGACTTTGTCAAGCCTGACTTAAAAACCTCTAAGGAAGGAGATTCTACCACCTCCCTAGGTAACGCATTCCAGTGTTTCACCACCCTCCTAGTGAAAAAGTTTTTCCTAATATCCAATCTAAACCTCCCCCACTGCAACTTGAGACCATTACTCCTCATTCGGTCATCTGCTACCATTGAGAACAGTCTAGAGCCATCCTCTTTGGAACCCCCTTTCAGGTAGTTGAAAGCAGCTATCAAATCCCCCCTCATTCTTCTCTTCTGCAGGCTAAACAATCCCAGCTCCCTCAGCCTCTCCTCATAAGTCATGTGTTCTAGACCCCTAATCATTTTTGTTGCCCTTCGCTGGACTCTCTCCAATTTATCCACATTCTTCTTGTACTGTGGGGCCCAAAACTGGACACAGTACTCCAGATGAGGCCTCACCAATGTCAAATAGAGGGGAACGATCACGTCCCTTGATCTGCTCGCTATGCCTCTACCTATACATCCCAAAATGCCATTGGCCTTCTTGGCAACAAGGGCACACTGCTGACTCATATCCACTGTCACCCCTAGGTCCTTTTCCGCAGAACTGCTGCCTAGCCATTCGGCCCCTAGTCTGTAGCGGCGCATTGGATTCTTCCGTCCTAAGTGCAGGACCCTGCACTTATCCTTATTGAACCTCATCAGATTTCTTTTGGCCCAATCCTCCAATTTGTCTAGGTCCTTCTGTATCCTATCCCTCCCCTCCAGCGTATCTACCACTCCTCCCAGTTTAGTATCATCCGCAAATTTGCTGAGAGTGCAATCCACACCATCCTCCAGATCATTTATGAAGATATTGAACAAAACCGGCCCCAGGACCGACCCCTGGGGCACTCCACTTGACACCGGCTGCCAACTAGACATGGAGCCATTGATCACTACCCGTTGAGCCCGACAATCTAGCCAGCTTTCTACCCATCTTATAGTGCATTCATCCAGCCCATACTTCCTTAACTTGCTGACAAGAATACTATGGGAGACTGTGTCAAAAGCTTTGCTAAAGTCAAGAAACAATACATCCACTGCTTTCCCTTCATCCACAGAACCAGTAATCTCATCATAAAAGGCGATTAGATTAGTCAGGCATGACCTTCCCTTGGTGAATCCATGCTGGCTGTTCCTGATCACTTTCCTCTCATGCAAGTGCTTCAGGATTGATTCTTTGAGGACCTGCTCCATGATTTTTCCAGGGACTGAGGTGAGGCTGACTGGCCTGTAGTTCCCAGGATCCTCCTCCTTCCCTTTTTTAAAGATTGGCACTACATTAGCCTTTTTCCAGTCATCCGGGACTTCCCCCGTTCGCCACGAGTTTTCAAAGATAATGGCTAATGACTCTGCAATCACAGCCGCCAATTCCTTCAGCACTCTCGGATGCAACTCGTCCGGCCCCATGGACTTGTGCACGTCCAGCTTTTCTAAATAGTCCCTAACCACCTCTATCTCCACAGAGGGCTGGCCATCTCTTCCCCATTTTGTGATGCCCAGCGCAGCAGTCTGGGAGCTGACCTTGTTAGTGAAGACAGAGGCAAAAAAAGCATTGAGTACATTAGCTTTTTCCACATCCTCTGTCACTAGGTTGCCTCCCTCATTCAGTAAGGGGCCCACACATTCCTTGGCTTTCTTCTTGTTGCCAACATACCTGAAGAAACCCTTCTTGTTACTCTTGACATCTCTTGCTAGCTGCAGCTCCAGGTGCGATTTGGCCCTCCTGATATCATTCCTATATGCCCGAGCAATATTTTTATACTCTTCCCTGGTCATATGTCCAACCTTCCACTTCTTGTAAGCTTTTTTATGTTTAAGATCCGCTAGGATTTTTTAAAATCATCTACCATGGATGGCAGGGGGCATCACTGCCTCATCAGGTGAGGACAAGAAACGAGCTTGAAGAGTGTCTTCCCTTTCTGCCTCAGCTTCAGCTTCCTCCCCCAGTTGCTCAGGAGGTTCTGACCCCTCTGACGCCACATCTGAAGGAGGTACCTCCTTGCCTGTTGGTATATCGCACTAAGGGCCTGGAAAGCTTGTTGCCTCAGCCTGCCAGGGGTCCCAGTATGGCTATTGAGGGCAGGGGGCTGGTACCATGGCAGCTGAGGTCGGGTGGGCAGTACGCCACGTGTTCATGAAGAAATTGAGACCCGTATGGTGGGTAGGATGAGCGGTAGGAACCCAAGTCCTCTTGCTCACTATGTGCAGCCTGGAGAGGTCATTGAGTCCAATGCTCTGGGAGAGCCTGGCACTGGAGCCCCAGTACTGAATAGGGGCGAATCCGGTGCATCAGACACCAAGAGATCCGTTGCACACCAGAAATCTGCCAGTGCGGATGTCAGTGCGACTGGTTGTCAGTGCAGAGAAGCTTGTACCAACAGAAGTGAAGACGCAGCCCTAGTCATATGGTCAATTGGTGCCACGCGCACTGGGGTCAGTGCTGATGACCATGCCAATGTAGCCTTCCCTGGGGCAGATCTTTCATGCTTTTCATGCCCCTGTGGTACTGGTACTATTTTTCCATTGGGTCTTTGGGCAGACAGACTTGCTCTGTTTGGTACCAACATGCCCTTGTACCAGCTCTAGATGGCTTCACTGCCCTCGGTATCAGTGGAGCCAGAGACAGTTTCTGGCTTGATCAGGGCTTGGTATGGGGACACTCAGATCTTTTCTTAGTGGTCTTGAGGCTCGTCTCCTTGGGATCACCTGCCTTCGACGTAGAAGGTTGCAGTGATAACTCTCGCTGGGACTCCGCCAGTTGAAGGGCCGACACAATGGGCAGGAGTTTAAGCCATAACTCTGTCCTTCCTGGACCTGGATTTAACTGCTGGCACCAACCACACTTTTGTGGATTGTGCTTTTCCCCAAGGCAGCGAATGCACTGTGAATGTCTATCCATCACTGGGATGGATTCTTTGCAGAGAAGGTACTTTTTGAAGCATGGCGAGCCAAGCATACCCTTGCCGAGGGGTGTCATCTCCCCCTTACCCCCAACCGTGGTTGGCAGAAAGCAAACCCTTTCTTTTTTTTCTTTGGCACAGTGAACTAAAAACAAACAAGGTACTAAAAGAAAAACACTTCAAAGGAAGCTAAAATTTGCAAAACTATAGGGGGTGAACTGTCAGGCTGGAAGGAGGTTACCAGTTGAGTTCCTCAAGGATCGGTTTTGGGACCAATCTTATTTAATCTTTTTATTACTGACCTTGGCACAAAAAGTGGGAGTGTGCTAATAAAGTTTGCGGATGATACAAAGCTGGGAGGTATTGCCAATTTGGAGAGGGACCGGGATATCATACAGGAGGATCTGGATGACCTTGTAAACTGGAGTAATCGTAATAGAATGAAATTTAATAGTGAGAAGTGTAAGGTTATGCATTTAGGGATTAATAACAAGAATTCTAGTTATAAGCTGGGGACGCATCAATTAGAAGTAACGGAGGAGAAAAAAGACCTTGGAGTATTGGTTGATCATAGGATGACTATGAGCTGCCAGTGTGATATGGCCGTGAAAAAAGCTAATGCGGTCTTGGGATGCATCAGGAGGAGTATTTCCAGTAGAGATAAGGAGGTTTTAGTACCGTTATACAAGGCACTGGTGAGACCTCACCTGGAATACTGTGTGCAGTTCTGGTCTCCCATGTTTAAGAGGGATGAATTCAAACTGGAACAGGTACAGAGAAGGGCTACTAGGATGATCCGAGGAATGGAAAACCTGTCTTATGAAAGGAGACTTAAGGAGCTTGGCTTGTTTAGCCTAACTAAAAGAAGGTTGAGGGGAGATATAATTGTTCTCTATAAATATATCAGAGGAATAAATACCAGAGAGGGAGAAGAATTATTTAAGCTCAATACCAACATGGTATTGTTGAGAACAAGAACAAATGGATATAAACTGGTCATTGGGAAGTTTAGACTTGAAATTAGACGAAGGTTTCTAACCATCAGAGGAGTGAAGTTTTGGAATAGCCTTCCAAGGGAAGCAGTGGGGGCAAAAGATCTATCTGGCTTTAAGATTAAACTCGATAAGTTTATGGAGGAGAAAGTATGATGGGATAACATGATTTTGGTAATTGATCTTTAAATATTCATGGTAAATAGGCCTAATGGCCTGTGATGGGATGTTAGATGGGGTGGGATCTGAGTTACCCAGGAAAAAATTTTCTGTAGTATCTGGCTGGTGAATCTTGCCCATATGCTCAGGGTTTAGCTGATGGCCATATTTGGGGTCGGGAAGGAATTTTCCTCCAGGGCAGATTGGAAGAGGCCCTGGAGGTTTTTCGCCTTCCTCTGTAGCATGGGGCATGGGTCACCTACTGGAGGATTCTCTGCACTTGAAGTCTTTAAACCACGATTTGAAGACTTGAATAGCTCAGACATAGGTGAGAGGTTTTTCGCAGGAGTGGGTGAGATTCTGTGGCCTGCGTTGTGCAGGAGGTCGGACTAGATGATTATAATGGTCCCTTCTGACCTTAGTATCTATGAACAGAAAGCTCTTACCTCCATCTCTAGCCGGGGTCAGCTGTGCGTGCACTGGCGGGATGGACTGCTATTGAAATTCTCCAATCTGCAGCACAGTGGAGCACCCATAGGGACTGCACTCAAAGAAACTATGGTTATGAATATACATATTTATGTATATAGAAAAAAGTGCTCATAACCTGTATTACAATTTCAACTACACCTCACAGCAGGGAGGGGGCACCTCCCATCCCAGGTGTTTATACAAAACCAGATACAAGTAACAATCCATCGTACAACCCTGGAAAAGGCAACAATGAACCATTAAAGGTAATGGAACAACATTGAGACAACTGGTTTCAGAGTAGCAGCCATGTTAGTCTGTATTTGCAAAAAGAAAAGGAGGACTTGTGGCACCTTAGAGACTAACCAATTTATTTGAGCATAAGCTACAGCTCACTTTGAATATCTGTAGTGACTGAAGAAAAAACTCTTAAAATGGAAGGAGTTTGAAATGAAAGCATGTAGAAATTGAGGGACAGTCTACAAGCAGGAAGCAGTCTCTGAAACACTGGAACCCCCTACAGTCAGGGGATACACTGGGAAATTGTTCAGAGACCACAGGTAACTTGTATTAGAAAAGGGATTTTATCACCTACAAAAGCATAAAGCCTGAGGCTGCAACTTTGTTTGATTCCTTACTACTTCATCTTTGAATCTGTGGTTTTTCTATTAAATAAACCTTTATTTTTTTTACCCCAAGCAAATCTCCAGAGTGCAACTGCATGAAGTGTATGTGCCAAACTAAGCTCGGGGGGAGGACTGGTTTCATGCCTTCAGCAGTGACAAACCAGAGTGGAATGGTCCAACAGCTGGGCAATTATGAACTCAGGAACAATAGATTTGAGGAGACCGAGTGCTGGAAGGGCTGTTGGTGTCACCCTGAAAGGAGTAACTAGGCTTGTAAAAGCCAGGGTGAGACATTGACAGGCTACCAGCATCAGATTCTGAGCCATAGCAACACAGCATAAATGCACCCCAAGATTACAGAGCAGGTGGTTTCAGAATCCCTTATTGGTCTGCATGATCCCCAAGACATCACACCAGTACTGGAAGAGATGTCTATACCATACTCCCACAGATGTGTACAGAAAATTTGCACTCACTTGAAGCACTACTTGTATGTACATTATTATACACTCATTTGATACTCAAAAATGGCTTCCCAAATAAAATTCTCTATCAGAAATAAGAGCAATCGATGTATTAGCATCTACTAGCCAGCAAGTAAATGAAATTCAACCAATCCCCATTCCTCTAAAGCACGGGTGGGCAAACTTTTTGGCCCAAGGGCCACATCTGGGTATAGAAATTGTATGGCAGGCCATTAATGCTCACGAAATTGGGGTTGCGGAGTGGGAGGAGGTGAGGGCTCTGGAGTGGGGCTAGAAATGAGAAGTTGAGGGTGCAAGAGGGGGCTTGAGGCTGGGGCAGGGAGTGTGGAGTGGGTGAGGGCTCCAGCTGGGGGGGCGGGCTCTGGGGTGGGGCGGGGGAGTTTGGGGTGTAGAAGGGGGCTCTGGGCTAGGACTGAGGGGTTCAGAGGGTGGAAGGGGGATCAGGGCTGGGGCAGGAGTAGGGGTGTGTGGCTCAGGGGTGCAGGCTCTGGGTGGCACTTACATCAAGTGGCTCCTGGAAGCAGCAGCATGTCCCGTCCCCACCCCCCGTCCGCAGGCACCACCCCTGCAGCTCCCATTGGCCACAGTTCACAGTCACTGGGAGCTGTGCTTGGGGCAGGGGCAGCGTGCAGAGCCCCCTGGCTGCCCCTATGTGTTGGAGCTGGAAGGGGGATATGTTGCTGCTTCCAGAAGTAGTGCGAAGCAGCCCCTGACCCTGCTCCCTGGCTGGAGCAGGGCAAGCTCCAGACACCACTCCCCAACAGGAGCTCAAGGGCCGGATTAAAATGGCTGTTGGGCTGGATCTGGCCCATGGGCAGTAGTTTGCCCACCCCTGCTCTAAAGTCTCTCATCTAATCCAGTGTTTTGTGCCCTTCTCTTCCCCAGGAGCTATCTTGCATTCAGCACACTGTCGGTAAATGAAATTTACTGACTATGCATGGGCACTGTTCAGTTATTAGGAAAGCAGAGGGAGAGGCCCAGGCTGCAGCTTTATAGGACCCACAAGGCAATCTCCTTGCTGCTCCCAGTTCTACAGGGGCCTTAGCATTCCTGGAAATGTAGTGATTACTGAAGATCAGATCTTAGCAACAAAGAAATCAACACTTCCTGAGATAATATCATGCAGTTTATGGAAGCCTCCCATATTTACAGCTATTACACCAGAAGCATTACTGGCTTTGAAAATAATTCAAAGTTACATTTTAATTTAGCTTAGCAACTAAAATGCTTCCTTTCCTGCGTTGCAAGAATGAAGAGAAAGCAAACCTTCTCACCCAGCCACAACACAGAGCTAAGAGAGAGGAGGTGGTGCAAAAATTATTGCATCTGGGGAGATCAGGCTACCTTGCTACTTATGCCTACCTGACTTGGATTTCCCTGAAAAGCCTCTTTAGTTTAGGTGTACCAACCAGTTGCACTAGTGTTCAAGCTCTTATGTTCCTTTCTCTCCGTAATGTAGTCTCACTGCCTCCCTCCCACCTCCATAGCATCCTGATACAATCACACACAGCCGGCAGAAGTTTATGGACAAGTAGAAAGGGAATCTGCAAGCAAGGATGTTCACACTTCCCCATTTCAACCTCCAAGTTCTCCTTTGTTCACATTGGAGTTGTTCCATAAGAAATCAGCTGGGTTTGGGTGTGCACATGATCAGCACTAACCTACTGAATTTCAACTGGAAGACCTGCACCATTTGCTACTTTGAACTATAAATGTAGGGCTCAGCCAACCCAACAAGAGATTGGAAAACCCAAGTGCTATGTGGACATGCAGACAGTGGCAATGACTATCAGGAAAAGGCTTGCCAATGATCTGTGTATGCAACATCTTTAACCTCTTGATGCCCTGAGAATCAGACCAATGTATTGTTACCAAGATCTTTGGTGCCAGGGATTTTAGCAGTTACGAAGTGCTATTTATTGCAAAACTTAGCTGCCGCTCCAGGCAAATGTCTCAGCTACTCTCAGACAGCCAGCCAGGCAGACAATCAATCATGTTTGATACCTCGGTTTTCCCTTTGCATGTACAAATGTATCAAAGTATATTGGTACAAGGGATCGGAGGCAGAAATGGATGTGATTCTTACTGCAGCCTCCCAACCCTCCACTCGCTGTGGAAGAGAGAATCTTTAAAAAAGCACCACCCGCATTCGGTCTTTGGTAAGAAGCGTGTGATATCTTCCCAGAACCTGAGACCCAGAGATGGAGCTGGTGGTTCTCATTTTACAAATCTTTAACGATTGCTCAATATGCAGACATTTCATGGACAGCTCAATTACAATTAGAGGTGATTGTTGTTTTTTTTCCAGATTCAGAAGTTTATTTAGACTTTAAGACCAAGAACTCTGGGTTTATTCAAAATGATAGCGGGTCTATATCAGACTTAAACATTTTATATCACAAGCATAGATAATAACACTTAAGTCAGCAGTTCCTATCATTTGCTGATCTTGGTATTGTTCGAATAACCCTGTGACAGCATTTGGCAATCAGTTTTATACTGTGAATGAGACTATTGTGACCTTATTAAAATTTAAGAGGAAGGAAAAATGGTTTTCAATGGAGGTGTAATTTCCCCCCCTCAAAGTAGGTCTCTAAATCAGTGCACTATACAAAGAGTGGCCTGATTTCTAGACAAACTGACTTGGTGCTTAAAAACTGTAAAACTACGTACCCTAATTCTCATGCAGTACTGGAGTTTTGACAGACGAAGCCAGTGGATTTCACAACAAAAAATCCTCTCCTTTCTAGGGAGTATTTAAAATGGTAAGTACTCCCTACAGGTAGGGATAAAAAATGTTGAAGATATTTATTGGCTCCCAATTAGTAAAAGGACCAAGTCTCTGTTGCAAAAGAAACCATACTGCTTTAGTGCTGCACTTAAAAACCAAACAGCTGTCAGAATCTAATCATCATGTTTTTATTTTGCAAATCCTGCTTTTCATTCTAAAAATTCAAAAAGATGATGATGCACCTCAAGTGTTTCTTGGGGAATGTACAGCTTTCTGCAGTCTTCAACCTAAAAAATTATGTAGAAAGCAGAACTAAGCAAATCTACAGAACAAGACAGTTAAGCACAAGACTGCTCCCATAACAGAACAGTTGGGTCCCTCCCCTTGAACAAAAACAAAGCCAGCTGAATTTCTGGCAATGCGCATTCAGGTACTGCATTCGAATAAGACAGGAAAAAAATCAAAATCATGGATTATACAATTGTGCAGGACAAGTCACCTTCACACAAACATTCACAGAGTTATTCTTGCTGCAGCTCCACTTCTACAGGGGGTGCCTCCTCTCCCACCTTTGCATCACTGGTTCCAGCCTCTGTTACCCCACTCGGTTTCTCCTCTTCCTTTTCAACCTGCTGTACCTCAGCTTCACCTCCTGCAGAAGCCACTGTCTCAGCTGTATTTTCTTGAGGAGGGGATGGTTCCTCTGTTACAACCACTGCTGCCTCCGCTGCTTCTTCCATTCCAGCCTCTGCCCCAACCTCAGCTTCTTCCTGTGGTGGCTGCTGCTGCTCTGCCTCATTTTTAGGCAACTCCTCACTTTCAGGCAATTCCTCAGAGGCTTTTTCTATTTCTTCTCCTTCTGCTTTAGTGGTTTCAGGGGCTTCTGTAGCTTCCGTGGCTTCACCTGCATCCCCAGTACCTTCCTCTTTTGTCTCTGCAGTAGCACTTTCATTCGCCCCTTCACCACCACCACCACCTCCTTCCAAGGCTTCAGTTTCATCAACATCCTGGTCAACAATTTCATCTGTAAATGGATCATCGCCCTGACAAAGAGAGGGGGAAAGGACAGCAGTCATTTGCCTGTAATATGGTTTACGTTTCTCCTAGAGGAAACCTCAGACATGAAATTCAGAGGTTTGCAACAGAGATCAATTGGAAACGACAGATGCTCAATTTCAGGAAAGAACTGTGAAAATTGATCAGGTCCAGCCCCAAAGCTCCTATAAAAATTGTGCACTCTAAACTTTTATCATGAAAAGCACCCCAGGAAAGTGTTTGTCAAAGCCCCACATCAATAGGCAATCTTACTTATTGCTGGGAAAGCCTCTACCTTGCAGGAATGGAAATTGTATGTGACTCTCCTGTACTGCAACCTGCTCAGGGTGCAGTCACCCATGGGCTGGGGGAGGGAGGGTATACTCTTACAAACTGTGTGTGCTGCAACAGCTAGGCAAACCAGGGGTGTCCAATCTCAAGTGGGAGGAACTCCTCTTCTAGAAAGCAGTTATATCAATTTTTTCACCTTCTGTCCAGTCCCACTTGAGCATACAACCCAGTGGTAGAGAAATCTCTCCCACTGGGAGAGGTCCAGGCAGATCAACAACTGAAGTAACACTTTTCATACTACTCTATCTTTGGGAGCCAAGAAATCCAGGTATTTTTTGAAGTGTTCGTATAACTAATGGTTTCAAGTGAAAACCGTCTTGGTAGTCTCAGGAATTGGTTCCTGCTCTCTCCATCCCACACTAAGTGATAACTAATTAGGTTTTGTTATTTCAGTAGGAGTTATTCACTTTTTTCATAGGAGGTCAAGGCCCTAAGGGTTTTGGCCTCTTTCAGCCTGAATAAGGCTGAGATATCAGAGCTCACTTCTACTCCTGTTGGGACAGGGAACCTATTTTTTATTATTTGGCTTAGATTGGGTTTCAGAGTTATCTGAAGGAGAATATTGTACAGCCAGCAGATGGACCCCCTGCATGGTTTGTTCTGGATTATGGAATGGTGGCTCCTAAACTTTCCTTCCCTTCCTCACAGATCACCTTGGTATGCAGGCAGCCTGCAACAGATGAAGTGTGAATGAGGAAGATAACATGCCAGTGGCAGAAATCTTGCCCGGAATCTAATCAAGTGTGACTAAGAGCTTTTGAACTCTTATGTCATGGTTGTGATGGAGGTGAGGAGAGAGTTCTCCTGCTCCACCAGTATCTGTGAAATCCTGCCCAGTGGAACTGTGCTGGGTGACAGACAGCCTAGTAAAATTGGGCCATCTTTGCCTAGCAACAGCCAAGTGTTTCTTTTGAGGAGTTTTCTACTTCACGGACCAGAATGATCAGATTCAGACCAGTCTGGCTGCCTCCACAAGTGCAGATCCATGCAGGTGGAGGACAAACATAATGTCGTCTTCTCTGGCTGGATTTCAGCCAGCCAAACTTATCTATTGAGATTCTGGAGGAACTCCAGGCTATACCCTGCGATCTGGACCCATGTCCACAATCGCCAGTAAAATCTACAGGGAAATATGGAGTCCACTATTGGTGGAGACTGCCTCGGCCTCTCTTTGTAAGGGCAAGGTGCCAGCATCCCTCAGAGGAGGAATCATTAGGCCCACGTTCAAGAAACCATCTCTTGACGCTGACAGTCTTGGCAATTATCACCCTGTCTCCAGCCTTCCTTGGGGAAGGTTGCTGAGAAGGTTTTGGCGAGGCAGCTCTGGCATTACCTGGAATCCTCAGATTTCCTTCACCCCTTTCAGTCTGGTTTTGCACCTGGGTATGGTACGGAGACCGTGCTGGGATCGGTCGAAGATCTCCTCCTGCTGATGGACAAAGGTCAGGTGCCCATGCTGATTCTTTTAGATCTGCCGGCAGCCTTTGATACCGTTGATCATGAGGTGTTGTTGATGTGCCTGCGGACCCTGGCAGGGGTAGACGGAGTTGCACTTGAGTGGTTCCGTTCTTTCCTCTGAGAGATCCCAGAGGGTAGCACTGGGCAATTGCTCATCTGCCCCGAGGGCTCTCTCGTGTGGGGTACCGCAGGGTTTATTGTCACCCCTCCTGTTCAACGTGTATGAGAGGCCGCTAGGGGAGACAGCCTCGCTATCTGGGCTGCAGTGCCATCAATGTGCTGATAACTCTCAGCTCAAAGTCTCTTTCACTGGACCCAGAGGGTGGAGTCTCAGTTTTGCTAGTGTCTAGCAGAGACTGGGGCTTGGATGAGAGCTAGTTGGCAGAGGCTCAATCCAGATAAGACCAAAGTGATGCCGGTGGAACAGGGGAAACAGTTGCTCCCCCCCTTTGAGGGGGTTTGCCTGCCCTGTTAGCCAAGTTTGCAAATCAGGGGTCCTGTTGGATCCTTGGCTGCTCCTGGATTCCCAGGTAGCAGCAGTAGCCAAAAGTGCTTCTTTTCATCTTCGCATGGCAAGGAGGTTGCGACCTTTCCTCTCAGATGTGGACCTCGCCAGTTACCCATGCCCACGTCACCGCCAGATTGCATTACTGCAATGTGCTCTAAATGGGCATACCCTTGAAGGCAACTTGGAAATGTCAGCGCAGGACGCAACTGCCTGCTTACTCAGCGGTGCTTCCGCATGGAGCATATTACACCCATACTCTGAAGACTGCACTGGCTTCCAGCTTCTTTCTGGATGCAATTCAAAGTGCTGATTTGACCTAAGAATTCTACCTGTTGTGGCCCTGACTTTGTCCTCACACTCCATCCTGACAGTGAGGATCGGCTAGGGTGCTCTCACTGATACTCCCCTGCTTTGATCTCGAGGGACATGGATAGGGCCTAGAGGGAATGTGTTTCGACTCTGGCATTTGATGCCCCTGTTGGTCTGTCAGAGTTTGTTGACCTGCTGGGAAAGTTTCAGAGCCTAACTGTTCATGCAGGGTGAAATTCACCCCAGGCAGGTAGCCAGGATGAGGCCTAAGCACCACTTCAGTCCAATTTACGCCCTATGGGACTTAGATGGTGCCTATGCCTTGTGCCTCCTTTTGGCACCAGGGTGAATGCCGGAGGGCTGACTTTAGGGCACTGAAGTGTCTTTTGATATTTTGTTCCTTTAATATGTTTTGGTTTGGGTGATTTCATAACTAATCTACATGTGCCTGGGGGTTGCAATAGGTACAATATGTAAGTTTTTAAAAAATACATGAAAAGTGATAAACTGCCTAAAAAGAAAATAAAGACACCAGACCCAAGGCTCAGCCTATGCATAAGAAAGCGGAGTGGTATCTATGCTTCTCCCCATTGTATATAGAAGCGAGTTTTGTGACCCACATGCAGCACACACAGTGATACTCAACTCTGTGCTCTGTACCAGTTCACTGTTCAGGACCAAGTCGGCGTGTATCCCCACTGCTCTGTGGAAAAGCAAGACTAGCTGGCAACTTTCTTACTCACTCACCTTGAGATACTTTTCCAGCATTTTTACAATGTGCTTGTTATTTAGGACACTCTTGGCAACATGGAGACTAGTCTTCTTGAACTGCTCGGCTGCCATCTGAAAAGGAAACCGGACACTGGGGTTACTCTGTGGGTCAAGTCAAGGAAGAGCTTAACAGAGACCAGTCACAAGATCTTAGTTTCCTGCTCAGCTATGCTGTCAAGGGGAAATTCCAGATTCCAGCCATGTTCTGCAGTGGCTGCTCTGCATAGGGTGCATGTTTTGGCCTCGGGGAAGAGCATGCCCAATCGGGCAATACAAGCCCTGAAGGAAACTCCATTTAAGGACCCTAACTGTAGTTTTCAGAGTAGCAGCCGTGTTAGTCTGTATTCGCAAAAAGAAAAGAAAAATTTGTTAGTCTCTAAGGTGCCATAAGTACTCCTTTTCTTTTTCCTAACTTTGCAGTGGTCACCAAAATGCAAGACTGCTGGGCGAGGAAGGAGAAATGTAGCAATCCCTGCTTAAAGAAGCAGATTCTTACGTCTTTTCACTACCAAAGTAAGTTTATTTCGGGAAACAAGACAGCTAAACAATTTCTGCTATGCTGTGCATGCATTTACATCCAAATACCATCAAGTAGTGGGTGACTTTATGCCTTGACTTTTAAATTCTGACTGAAACTGCTCCCAAATTGAGGTGATCCCAAATCAGACATGAGCATATCCCTCAAATGCCTTAGAGTAAAATCAGATGCAATGAAGTTTTAGGACTTCAAAATGAATACTATTCGGCAACAGATAAAGCTGTCTGCACAAATATCAGTGTGCGATCTCTAGCAGACTGGCTAGCACCAAATGAGCAGGTGCACCATACTTAGGCTTGGTAGGATTTGATTTTAAACTGACAGATGTCAGTAAACACTGATTTCAGCTGACACAAGGAAACTGATGAAAACAACAGTCAGTGGGACTGCATCCACCCCGCCCCTTGCCCTGTAGAGACTGTCACCAGCCCTGCAGCAGCGCATAGTCCCCTCTGCAGCCCTGCTCCTTCACGCCTGTGGCAGCAGGGCTGCAGAGGGCTCCCTACATGGCTGCAGGGACAGTGACCCCTCGTCCCTGCAGGCGCAACATACAGGGAAAGCTGTGATCCTGGTGGAATGAGTGGAGACCCCCCCACAGCTAGGGCTGCGAGAACAACAACAACAAACCCCGACACAGGGAAGGCCACCCACTGCTGAATGGCTCCTGCCAGGAATGGAAAGTCACAGAATACGTGATTGCCATGACTATATTGTAGCTTTACTCATCATGTATTGCTCCATTTTGAACTGAGATGAAGGCCTGTGGGAAGATATATTGTAAAGCTCCACTGTGGCTAATGCGGGTTTAGATGCTCATCTAATATTATGACTTCTGTTAAAATTATTATTGTGCCTGCCTCAAGTGTTCTGACAAGGGAGGTTTTTGAATTTTTAATTAAGCAGCACTATAAAATAGTGCAACCTCAAAGAGAACACTTGGTGTGTAATTTATACAGCACTCCTGAGTCAGAGCAGTTTAAATCCCAAGAGAACAGGAAGGAAAAGCCAGAGCCACACAGAAATTACAGGAGGGGGAGGGGGGGGAGGGGAGGGAAAGGAAAAAAAAAAGAATGATGTCCTCTAAACTGTGTTATGCAGGTCAGACTAGATGATCACAGTCCTGCCTTCTGGCCTTAAAATGTAGGAATCCCATCCAAAATCTAATTCTTGGCCCAATGAAAGATCTGCCCTTAAGGGTCTATCTCCCTATGTATCCCAGTCAGCATATGGAAACTTCAGCTCCTAACAATGATTACATGGTTCTCGAATTCATTGACATACTGTGGGATGGCAGATTACAAAAGGCAAGACCAGATCTCACTTTCTTTGTAACCACTTCTATTCATCTCTCTCTCACTCCCAACATGTACTACAACCCCTTGCAGCTCAGCTGCTAATACCTACCTACCAGCCAATACCTGCAGGAGAACAAAATCCATATGGCCAGTTCCTTCGTCTTCCCACAACCACTAGTGACCACAAAGCTACTGGTTGGTTTTGCATTCCATCAGGTTGGGAACAATAAGCCAGAAGATAAGAAGGATTTCTAGCAGGTGGAAAGCAAGTTAGCATTCCTCCATGCAAGAGCCCTCAGCAGTCAGGAGCCTTCAGCAGTCAGAAACCCTCAGCCCCTTACTTGTCCATTCAGCCAGTTCTCAGAGTTAAAGATGAAGTTACTTTAAAATTATCTAATGAGTAGTTGGCCAGAAATGAGTATGCTTGCTTACCCTGCGGTTCCTGTTGTGGTCTGCTGACCTCAGGTGTCTTTGGAGGAGGTGGTTCTGTGCAGGAATTAACATGTCACAAGCCATACAGTGAGCTGCCTCGATCTTCTTGAAAAAGTGTTCCTGGCCGATACCTGGGGTGATACAGACAGGTTAGCCAACATTCAGAGTACCTGTTACCTCGAAAAACGTTCTGCGAGTCCCATCAACACCCTCTCACCACTCCCATAAATAAAGATCACAAAACTCCCTCTGGGATGTAACTGGCAGTAATTTGACACCGGTATCTCATCTCCTTTCAATTCTGCCTTGCTTTCTGAGAACCATCCATGCGTGTCATTCTAAGGATTTGAGACGCCACTTGTCTCACCAGTCTAGATTCTTACACATGCCCCACTCCTGTTGTATCAGAGCACATCACAAATATCACCACTTATCCTAATGCCAGACAAGCACAAAAATCATTGACTTCCACTAAGCAGAGCAGGGAATGGAACCTAGATTTCCTGAGTCCCAGGTAAGTGCCTTCGCCACAAGGCCAGCCTACCTTGAAGTGGCTTCAATGAGACTCTAACAAAGTCTCAAAGGCAGGACAGCACAAATGATTTCCTACATTTTGGAATATTTCACTCCTCCTTTACCCATTTTCAGAGGCCAACAGCAAAAACCTGTTAGCTGGCTTACTGTCGGCCAAAGCACAACTTAATTCAAGTGTAACCACCTATCACAGGACCCAAGCTCACAACATTAGTACAAATGCCTTTTCACTAACTGGCTGCGTCTGAGGAGACCCTGCACTGCAGGAAAACATGCTGGGAATTGTGTGCTAAGCAAGACCTTGTAGGTGCTGTGGCAATGTGCTATTGTAGAAATGGGGGCAAGAACAAATCAGGAAAAAAACAGCCCTACAGTTTTTAATGAAGTTAAATAGTAAAATGAACACGGGATCTGCTGTGTTCAACTGAATATTTACAAAGCCAATAAAACCCTTTGCTTTTGAACATTTTCTCATCTCCCACTGCCATACATCTTCACTGGCCACAGAATTCAGCATCAGTAATACTGCAGTGGATTCTCATTAAACCATGCAGAGAATCTGCAGTCTCTCCCCACCTGATAGTGTGGCCTCTTATTTTTGTAAAATCTGCCGTGGCACCCATGTGTTCTGTGACATAGCATCTAGAAGCAAGGCTAAGCCACAACTGCCTACAAAAATGAACAGAGCACAGAGTGACTCAGCCGTTTAAAAATGGCACTTGTTCACTTTCTAACATTCAAGATGCAGCCATCTTTAGCAGGCCTCCCAGTCACTGGGGTAAAATGGTAAGATTAAACTGGATACTGAAGCTGAGGGTGGGTGGCAAGTTTAAATTTCTGCCTTATCCCAGCCCTCTCAGATAAGAAGTTTGGCCCGAGAAAGGAAAAGTAAATGTGGCTCCTTTTTCCATCCCTCAGCCAGCAGCATCCACACTGTTGGCCTTTTCCTTCAGCACTTGCCATTCCAGGGCTATTGGATTTCCAGTGACCATCTAAGCCACACCATTTCAGAGTAATACAACTGTTTTCTGCTTAGGGAGTCGGATAGTTTGTGGCATCTTGGGCCTAATTAAGAGCTGACTGAGCAGGCAATACTTAATTGTAAAATCCGTAGAGCAGGGACTGTCTTTTTGTTCTGTGTTTGTACAGCACCTAGCACAAAGTGGTCCTGGTCCATTCCTGGTGCTCCTAAGTGCCACAGCAAAACGAAGTCTCCACGCATACACAGACATCACTTACCCTTGAAAGGGTCTGGTTTCTGCTTTGTACCCTCCTTCTCAGTCAGCTCCTGACGACGCTTTTCAATTTTCTTATTCCTGTTCACAATATACTCCTGGGGGGGGGGGGGGGGGGGGGCAGGGAGGGAGGAAGAGAGAATGAAACTCTCCACCACTTGTACAAGCCAATGGCATCAATAAGCAGCACAATCTATAGCATGCCACTCAGAAGGGACATGAGCGCTCTCTAAGAAAACCCATGGGGAGGGGAAGAGAGCACAACTAAATAAGTAAGAGACTTGCCAAGCACTTCCCCTGCCCCCACCCTGCCTATACCTTCAGGAGCTCAGACATATCTACTCAGTCAGAGCCACACTCCATACATCTCAGCATGCTACAGTAGTCAATAGTGCCATGACACTGGCAACTGTCTCTTTAAACCATTCACGTGACCTTTGTGTTCCTGAAAGATGCCTACTGACAGCCTGGAGACTTAAACACCCAGCTGCAGAAGCACAAGTTGCCTGACACCTCACCCGAAAGACATGCTTTTAGAGCTGAGGGGAGGGGAAGGTCAGTCTCTATGGCTTAATTCATTTCTTGGCTTCTCTGCTGAGCCAGCCAACTTAAGGCTTAAACAGTGCCAACTGAGAGTTATTTGTGTGACACGCACTAGGAACTAGACAACCCTAACCCCACATTTCACATGAAGAGTTATCAATTGATGGCTCTTTACTGATTCATGAATGCTGGCATGAGCCGGAAGGGAGCCAGTGGGCTCTGTACCCCGTTACCAAGCTCTGGGCAATGCAATCAGCAGGTGTGACAGACAGTAACAGAATTCCTCAATTACCCTGTGCCTTCTCCTACGCCATTCTAGGAATTTTAAGTAAGGGTTAAAAAAGGCTGAGCCATCCACATACCTGCAGGAATTCAACGGTTTTATCAGGGAGTTTGGTGCCAATGTATCGCAGGGTATCTTTGTGAAACTTGCTTTGCAGATGTTTCTGGATTTCTTCATCTTCAAAGCTGCGGAACTTACACACAGAGCAGGCGAACTGGATTCTGAAGAAAGTAACGTGCGGTACAATAATCTATGTCTACAGTGAAACTTTTCACAAGAGTAAGCTCCAGCATCCTGACAAAATTCCAATTTGAGGAATTTTCTGCTTACCAAACTTTCCTCTCCAGTTTCAGTTGATGCAGTACTACTACATTCCTGTCAGAAATTGTGTAATTTTGCTTTGTAGCATGTATGTGCATGTTGAAAGAATACAGGTGTATTTTACGGGTCAGAGTTAAGCCTAATGTTGGGAATAAACAAAATGAATTTTCATTTGACAATACTATTGTTAATTTGTACATAGGTACTGAATGGGTAAGTTATCTTAATTGGTCATTTAGTCTTTAGAATGCTTACTTTTTAAAATGGCAATGCTCTGTATTTAGCATAACAGTTATAAAGAATTACTTCTACAACTGTAACTATTAGACAATACCTCCATTCCCCTTTCTTTAATGTGAGTTACAAAGCACAAAGAGAAGAGTATTATAGATTGACTGGAATTGAAATGCTGATTCCACTGTACCGACTTCAAACGGGAACTTATATTTGTGTTGTGTGAACAGGAGGGAGTTCAGATCTCCTGCAGGGATCCAAAGAGAATTCTTTTGTGCCAGGTGGATTAGGGATGATGAGTCACAGCACTGCCCTTGGGAGATTGATGTATTGATTGCTTCCTCTATAGTCACTTACCTGTCCATAGCACGATCACGCATTCTATCTCTTCTCCTCTGTTTCTCCCTCTTCTTTTTCACCTCATCATCATCATCATCACCGCCATCTCCAGACGCTACAGAGAATCACATTTAAAGTTTCTATATCACACCTAATGTAAACATTTTTTGTTGGCAGAAATCTAATTCTTTGGGTTTTATTAGGATGTGAGCTACTGTGCTTCCCTCCCATGCTAGGCTTCAAGAAATCCCTATCCTTCCTGATCTCTGACAGCTCCTCTGTCTGATCTGTTTTCTCAGGCCACTTTTCTATCATGTGTGTGTTTCTGGAAAGCCACTCAGCTTCCAGCCTAAATATTCTTAGAATTAAGAGTTCTCAGTCTGAGTAGTACCAATTGTAACAGACCCCATTCCTGACTCTTGGTGCCCATCACTTAACTTCAGAAGTTGCTGGGTTCAGTGAAGACACAGCAACCACCAATGGAACCAGCTCTTACTGCTGACAGTGAAGGCCCTCCCTTGGGGTAGCTGCATTGGGTGACACAAATTTACCCAACTTCCCCTGCATGACTAGTGTCTGTCCCTCCCTCATAGCCTTGGTTTCCTTGGGTGGTCGAGTGCCGGTAACGCACATTCTCAGTGACTCATTTACCTGAGAACTGAAGCACAGACTCCATTTTGTATCACACTATTATATTTGGTATTTTCCTTTCACTTTTTTCACCTTCTATTTTTCAGGATGCTAGAAAAGCACCCCAGAGGGTTCAAAACACCTCGCATGCCATTCCAGAATGTCTGCCACAGATAAACATGACTGCTGTCTGGTTTCTCAGAGGAGCTTTGAAGCCACTGCTGTACTATTTCTCCAAAATCCTTAGTGAGAAAAGGAATAATATTTATAGCTAAATTTACATCATTGGGGCTTTAAGGCCTCTGGAACCACGACAACTAAGTGTAAGCCAGGGAGGGAGAAATGGACAGAACCTCAGTCCCAGTCTCCAACTGAACTAGATATCCAGGTATTTTTATCTTCACTGTACAGCCTGCTGTCTTCAAACTGCACAGTTCTAGGGCTTTTCCAATGCACAGCCATGTATTCTGCGAGGTCTCCACATGCATAGGAGAACACAGGATTTGAAGAGAGCAACTAGCCAGAACCCAATAGAGAGAGCAACCCTACCCCACTGCCTGTACTGTGCTAACACCTAAGATAGGGGACCCTCTGTGGGTCAGGATCTGGTTATCAAAGAGGAAGGTTGGATAAACATCCGAACATCAAACTATATCCCAATGTCAGCCATGAGAATGTCCTATGTGTGGCTAGAGCAGAGCACTAATTCCCCATACAGAAAACGTGTGGTTCCCCCCCCAATAATCATGTGCTGCATAGCAGCTAACATGCAAAACCATCTTGTTCCAAGTTTCTGCTTTACTTCAGCATTTAATAAGCCACAAATACGGCTTTCTACATTCCCACAACTATGCAGATCACAATTTCAAACAAGCAGTGGCTTGTGAATCTCTAAAAGACTCATATATGTCTTGAAAGCGTAAGAGAAAAGGGGAGTCTAGAATTGACTAACTTAGGTCTCCAAATGTAGAATTAAGACAACAGGCCATAAGTGAAAATTGTGACAAGTATGCTATTAGCTAAAATTCTTTCCACAAATACAGACAAGGGGTGTAATTTTCAGAATTGCTCAGCACTGGCATAACTGCTTTCACTGAATTCAATGGTAAAACTCCTACTGAGTTAAGCCAACGCTGAGCACTTTTGAAAATCCCAGCTAAGAGCAATAAATGGGGCAGTCTCAATGTTTAGTCTCTGCCTTCCTATTTTTGTGGTTTTGCTATCTAAGGGTTTACCCCTCAAACTGATCGCACAGATTAGCCAGCTCTGTGTTATAAGTCCCTTCAGTGACATTACCCTCAATCTGGAATTAATAAATATGCTTTATGACTTGATGTCAGACTCAAGTCCCTCTTCGCAATCAGCAAGTGAAAAAGAGGTATCTTCCCCTTACGGTGTAGGCCCAACAACCTGCCAGACATGCATAGCACGAATACAAGAAACACATGGATGCAAGGGGAGACGGTTCTGGCTACAAGAGACCCAATAAGACACCTCCATCTATAAATTCTAAGATAAAACTCTTTACATAACAGGCCCCTTCCCCCATGATAGCAGATAGCCCAGATGTGGCTGCGCCCTTTCTGTTCTCTATTCAACTCAAAGGAATTCAGTTAAAAAGGAATGACAAGAGTGGTTGTCACACGAGATAATAAGGCTTTCAAACTAACCCTTGATCTAATATGCTTCCACCTGCTCTGGACAGAGACATATTTAATTTAGAGTGTCACTGTTAAACCACCACCCAAGAAGTGTGTCATTATTAGAGAAAATCCTGCTTTATCCATTTACTGGACCACTGGTGTTTTGTTTTTCCATCTTAGTTTGTAAGCGTGGACAGGCACTGTGACTGGCTTTTCAGTACAGCCGTGAGCACAGTGTCAGAGCTCTGATATGTCACAGGCAAGGGGCATTATTCCACCAGGCTGCAAAAGACTACACTAAAGCAGCAGCTCAGGCACCTGGACCTGTGTGTGTTGTACTTGACATTACATAACACACTCCTAAGTTTTATAAGCCTTTGACTGAATGCTGAACTCAAGATAGCTCCAAGTGTAAAGAGGGAAAACACACTAATTGGGTACGTTAAGTCCACAGGAATCATGTGAAGTGGAGAAATCACCCTACCTTTCTTCTCCCAATCTTCACCACAACCCTCATTCTCCTTTAAAACAAAAACAAAGAAAGCCATCAACATCAGCTACTACTTTAAAAATCCACATAAACTGTATCTGCAGTAATCTGTCAGTGACTGACAGAGTATACAGTGTACAGTCATTTTTACATCAAACCATCATATTTAACTAAAATTTGCAAAATTGTTTTGCTAAGGCTATTTCAAAATATGACAATGAGATCCTATTTTGCCAGTCTTAACATTTTATATGTTGCTAAAAAAATGAGTCATAGCCATGGACAAAATTTGGTGTTTGTACAGTGCCTAGCACAATGGGGCTCCATCCTTAGTCAGCCCTTACGCACTACTGTAATAAACGTAATTAATAAGGAGTTTAACCCCACTATCCTAATTACTAGATCATACTCCCTCCAAAATCATGGAACAATAATGGAGCATTGTGCAGGTCTAGAAAGCAGAGTTCAGAGCACCCCAACATTAGGGGCAGTCATACGTATCCCATATTGCAGTAGGAGGGAACTTTTGGGTACTCAGCATTTTTGAGAAAAAGATGTCTAAGTAAATTTAGAAGCCAACCTTTAGGCTATTTTTGAAAATTCTGGCCCTGGTGTATGGGAGCGAAGTAAAGGACACTAGCTACAATAGTCTCAAATCTTCACTCTCAGGTGAGGCTAATCTAATAAAGGTAGCTCAGAAAGAATCTAGCAGACACGTTCAGAAAATTCACATTCATTCTATAGAGGCTCTAGAAAGTTACTTACACCTTTGTCTCCTTCATCTCCAGATTTGTCCTCTCCTTCACCATCATCTGCCAGATACACAAGACAGGTCATTTAACTAGGGTGGGGAAAGCCTGTCCCCCAGCTCTTACTGCAAGTTACAAGACACCAGCACTATATAGTTGCCTATTTACTCACAGAGCACTGGTTCATAACCACCAATACAAAACTCAACTTGCTGACTATTCTCTCTCCTATCTGGTAGTCCCTGCTACAAGTTCTGTCCCTACCTTAATGATGAATTTAGAGCACCAACTTCTCTGATGAGTCTGCAGATCACTGAGGAAAGCCTGAATGCTAGGAGGCACCTAACAGTGTACCACAGTAACAGTGACAGACTATAGCCTCAGATTAAGGACCACTGAGTTTTAAGATCTAACAGACAATATCTATAGTGCTGGTTGCCAGCCAGTGAAGAGAGGAAGCACTTAATCAGTGATGTTAGCTGCGAGCCTTTCTAGTCAAAAAAACAGGACTGTACCATTCTCGGTGTCGTCTCCTTCGCTGTCAGTCTTTGCCTGTTTGCTGTCTGGTTCATCTCCACTTTGGGACTGTTTCCGCTTGCGCCCTCCTTCACTATCTGATCGACCCCCTGAGCGGTTGCGGAAACTCCTCCTCTTGGGCTAGAAACACAAACTAGGTGAAGTATCTTATGGACCATCTTTTCAGCATTAACCAAGACGCTCCAGCTCTTCTAACCCTTCTGCAGCTTAAATGAAATGAGCTCCTAAAAGCAGATGTGACCCTGTAACCTTCTGTCCAGATCAGCGGTTCTCAAACTTTACCAACCCGTGGACCCCCATTTTGACTTAAAAATTTTCAGGGACCTCCAAGCCCCACCCCCCAACTCAGCCCTTGCCCCGCCCCTTCTCCGAGACCCCACTCTCACTCACTCCATTCCCCCTCCCCCTGTCACTTGCTCTCCCTCACCCTCACTCACTTTCACCAGGCTGGGGCAGAGGGTTGGGTTGTAAGAGAGGGTGAGGGCTCTGTGAGGGAGTTTGGGTGCAGAGCCCAACCCTCTGCTCCAGCCCAGAGCTTGTAAAATGGGAGGGGGTGACCAGTGCGGGTTCTGGCCGGGCAGTGCTTACCTCAGTCTGCTCCAGAAAGCAACTGTCACATCCTTCTGGCAGCAGCTCCTATGCCGGGGGTGGGATGGGTGTGTGTGTCAAGGGGTTTCCACGCACCACCCCTGCCCGCAGGCACCACCCCCTCAACTCCCATTGGCCACAGTTCCCAGCCAGTGGGAGCAGCAAAGTCAGCGCTCAGTGCGGAGGCAGCACACCGAGACCCCCTGCAACGTGCCAGCCGCTTCCGGGAGTGGCGTGGAGCCAAGGAAGGTAGGTAGGAAGCCTGCCTTAGCTCTGCTGCACCACCGGACTTTTAGTGTGCAGGAGGCACTGGGAGGGAGGGGGAGGAGTTGATCAGCGGGGCCTGTGGAACGGGGCCATTTGAGAAACGCTGATTTAGATTAGCTGTACTTAATGCAGTAAATCCTTTTATAAACTGAGCAGATGAGCTGTGCCAACGTTATCCAAAATACTGTACACGGTTCCCGGCCTCCCAAATAGTTAAATTTTTCTAAAGAAAAAGTCTGCTCGGAACTATATTTTTTGTACAGAGAAACAGCACACCAGCCTGTTGACTCTTTGAAAAGTGACTGTGAAATCTGGCAATTATCAAAGGAAAACATATCCTTTTAACAGGAAGAGCGTACTTCACAGCTAATCCCATTGCCCCTGAATTAACAATGCACTGCCTGTCTTTTAAGGGTAACTACATGAGTAAAAGCAAAGGGTTTTAAGAACAAGAACAAGTGGTTTGACGGCTCTTACCATAAGAACGTTCAGATGCCACGGCACTGTACTCACTCTGTTTCGTTGCCTGCCGACTCCATATGGCATGTTACCATACCTTCCCATTCCTGGCATTCCCATCATGCCATAGTCATAGTCACCATAATCTCCGTAGTCACCATAGTCACCATAGTCGCCATAATCTCCATAATCTCCATAATCCCCGTAATCACCATAATCCCCGTAATCGCAATAGTCAGGGACAAGGGCTTGAGAGAAGAGGGAAGGAAGCCTGTTGGGGCAGGGACCACCCATGCTCCGCCCACCCATATAGTTCAACTCATTCCAGCGTGCAGACAGTCGCTCAGTACTTGAAGATGGCATGAAGCGGTCGGTGCGGTTGAAAGCATTTAGACGCCCCCGATTTTGAATCCGATTCTGGCCCCTCCCTCTAATGAGACCATAGCTGTTTCCTCTGTTGCTGGACTGATTCCTGCGGCTGTCAAATTGGCTTCCAAAGGAATCATTCCGATCAGTTCCAACTTCGCCATAATCGTAGCCAGCTCTGTACAGATCACGATCGTTCATTGAAGACCTTGAGTCATAAGACTCAAAAGACTCAAACCTGAAAGAGCTGCAGAGCAAGCAAGGAATCAAATAAGTAGCTAATAAAGCACAGAGCCATGCTCTGCCAAACATAAAAGCCACCGAGAAATTTACATCCAGATTTAAATTTGGGTTAAAACTAGAATCAGGACACAAAGAATTAAGATGTAAAGAATGAAAATAATACTGTGGTCCCTGCTGAGTGACATCTTTGCACAGGAACTCACTCACCTTGTCCTTAGTCTTAGGGTGACTTGAGAATTGAACCAAAAATTGTAAGTCTGCTGCACAAATATGTCTAATCAGAAATATGACTGAAAAAAGAGTCTCACTTTTAATTTTTATCCTCTCTGAGTGGGTACCTGCTGATCTGTCAATCAAAAAAGCTGATGGGTTTATCCACCTTAATCCCACACTGAGGTACAGCCAAGAGATCCCCTTCCCCACTGCCAGCTAGCTCCCTGGCTGGCACATTAGGAGAACTACAAGCATACAGGAAGCGTGGCACAGTACACAGCTGCAGAAATAGGAAATAACTGGAGAATTAATTAGATACAGAGGGACAAAAGAGCAAAAATCCCTGCCTGAAGTAGAAGCCCTGAGGAGAAATGAGAAATACCTCTGCTTTGCAGGGTAGAGGCAGTACACAGGGGTTCCAACGTACTTGCAATATTCCTAACATAGCAGCATGGGCACTAATAAGGAATCCAAGAGAAAAAACTTTTGGTTTTACCTCTGGGTGTGGAATTAAAGCAGATAAATCCATCAGCATCTTGGCTGACGAAGTAGCAGGTACCAATGCCACAGAAAGGTTATGTATTTCATTTCTTCCTTCCTACAGCTGATGTCAGGATGCATATTACTGTCTGAATAACAGAGCAAGCATCTGGTACTTTTCTTCATACTGACTGGTCTAGCAATACAAACTATTTAGATTACAAGGCATTATTAGAAAAGGTAAGAAAAATACAGTTGCAGATTAAACATCTCACTTCAGCATCTCATCATTAATAAAAGTAAGTTTTGGTACAACTAAGGATGAACAGAGAAACCAGCTTTGAAAATACATTGTTATGCTGAATAGGGGTTGATAACATAATTTGGGACTGAGAGATCAAGGCTGCATTTTGTACTAATGTGTCTGTTTAAGAGGAATTAATATTGGACCATTCCCTCTGCTGTAAAATGTTTCAAATTTAATTTGAAGTTACAGTGATTTAAGATTTAAAATCTCTGTGAAAAGAAAGAAGTGATAAGTCACCTTTCCTGGTCTTCCATTCCTTCCCCGCCTCCACCACTGCCTTCCTTTGACAGCATATCCAGACGCTGGTTTATTTTGGCTATGATGGAGTCAGAGTTCTCATTTGCCACAGTTTCCGTACTATAAGTTGCAACTGGCATACTGGTGTTGACATCAGCAGTCATGGTCATGTCGGTAGTTTTGGGAGTCTCCCAGGTATTAGTGGTTGCAGCTGCAGCTGCAGCTGCTGCTGCAGCATAATTGTATGAGGCAGCTGTAGTAGAGCCGGTGGTTTGGGTGCCATAATAGTCATAGCCTTCGTAGCCTTGCAGAAAAGGAAAGTAAAATTGAATACACTGTCAAAGAAATGTAGGCTCATCGGAGGAGTTTAGATTCTAATGAACTCGCTCTACTAGTCAAGGTTGCATCTGATCTTTACTATTTGATGAAAACTTGTAAACTAGAACAACTATGGTCAGGTTTTCCATGAAGGAAAATTCATATTTCCTAAAGCTACAGAAATCAGAAATAGAAAAATATCTGTTGCAACCAGCCAATTATCATGAACCAGTGTAGGATTATTCCAGTGCTTGGTCCAGCTTGGTTTTAACTGATATGAGAGAGATCCTGTACTACCATAAAGATGTGTTGTTATAATAATGTTCAGTATCTACAGCATAATACATTGTCAGCATGCACTACCCATGTAGTATGGCTCCATGAAGCTATGCTAAAATTTGAGAGACCTGTGTTGCTGGGCTTGTAACCACGTATGCAAGAATAAATACGATATTAACATACATTTAATAGACTAACCAGAAAATCTGAAGTGATGAGTCATAGTCTAGCTCTGACAACAACATAAGCTGCCTTATGGCAAGATCATATAATGGTGAGGGGGAAAAGCACTGCACTACATCTATGTTCATGCCACTATTGGATACTGCTTATGCAAATCCAGAGATGACAGTGCATGACAGTACAGTAACTCCTCGCTTAACGTTATAGTTACATTCCTGACAAAAATGCAACTTTAAGCTGAATGTTAAGCGAATCCAATTTCCCCGTAAGAATTAATGTAAATAGGGGGGATTAGGTTCCAGTGAAATTTTTTTCACCAGACAAAAAAACCTATAGTGACAAAGTTCCTCCTCTGCCTTGGTGGGTCCTGCACTTATAGACAGATTTGCTTGCCTCAGAGATTCATGGAAACCCTCAGTTTGGCCACTTTTGCTAGTGGCTCAGACCTGCCATCCACTCAGCTAACCTCATCACTGACCAGCATGGGAGAAACAGAACAATCCCCACAGTCTCTGTGTCCCACCTAGTGGGTCAGGGACAGGCCAGATCCCTTTCCAATTTAGACCTTCCCTTCTGGCGTTTCTCACAGACCAGGTCAACTCCTCCTGTGCCCGATCAGGAATTGGGGGGGATAGGTGGAACCTGGGCCCACTCTCTACACCGGGTTCCAGCCCAGGGCCCTGTGGATAGCAGCTGTCTACAGTGTCCCCTGCATGACAGCTAAAACTCCCTGGGCTACTTCCCCATGGCCTTCCCCTAGCACCTTCTTTATCCTCACGGCAGGATCTTCCTCCCAAAGCCTGATCACGCTTGAACTCTTCACTCCTCCAGCAGCACACCTTCTCACTCCCTGCTCCTGGCACGCCCCATTACTATCTGTTTGGAGGTCCTTTTTAAACCAGGTCTCCTGATTAGCTTGCCTGCCATAATTGAGTCTAGAAGGTTCTTAATTGGCTCCAGGTGTCTTGATTAGCTTGCCTGTTTTAATTGGTTCTAGCAGGTTCCTGATTGCTCTAGGGCAGCCCCTGCTCTGGTCACCCAGGGAACAGAAAACTGTTCATCCAGTAGCCAGTATATTTGTCTTCTACCAGACTCCTGTACCCCACTGGTCTGGGTCTGTCACAATATCACATATATATTTTATATATATATATATATATATATATATATATATACACACACACACACACACACACATACATATATACACACACGCACTATAAGTTTTAAACAAACAATTTAATACTGTACACAGCAATGATGATTATGAAGCTTGGTTGAGGTGGTGTATTCAGAAGGTGGGATATTTCTTAGGGAATGCCTTACTGTTAAATGATGAAGTAGCATTCGGCTGAGCCCTCAAGGGTTAACACATTGTTGTTAATGTAGCCTCACACTCTACAAGGCAGCACAAATGGAGGGAGGGGAGACAGCATGGCAGACAGAGACAGACACACACACACCCTGTGTGTGTGAGAGAAAGATGTGCATTGCCCCTTTAAGTACGCTGACCCCACTCTAAGTACACTGCCTTTTTAAGTATATCAGCAAGTTGAGTCAGCAGCTGCAGCCAGCAAGCTCTCTCAGTCCTGAGCCCTGTCGTGTCCCCACCCTGCTCTATATGGAGAAGGGGTAAGCAGCAGGCAGGAGCAGGGGGGAGGGAGACACCCTGACATTAGCCCCCTTCTCCCCCCCCCCCCCACAGCAAGCAGGAGGCTCCCAGGAGCAGCTCCAAGGCAGAGGGCAGAAGCAGCACATGACAGTGGGGGGAGGGACAGCCAAACTGCTTGGCAATTGATAGCCTGCTGGGCGGCTGCCACACAGGGAACTTAGGGGAGCGGGGAGCTGATAGGGGAGTTGCTGGTCCACCCTGGTTCCAAGCCCCCACCAGCTAGCTGCAATGGGCTGCTCTTCCTGCAAGCAGTGGACAAAGCAGGTGGCTGCCAAAAAACGTTACAAAGAAGCATTGCGCAACTTTAAACAAGCATGTTCCCTAATTGATCAGCAATGTAACAACATTAACCAGGACGACTTTAAATGAGGAGTTACTGTACAGAGAATTCTTGTAACAGCACTACACATACACAACCTGCCAGTGTGCTACAAGCAGTGCACTGACTCATCAAGCCAGGGCTGTACTGGTTCTGAAGAGAAAATGCATTTCTGAGCCATGTACTAAAAGGCAAGCTTCCTCTCAGAGCTCTTCCACTGCTACTTCTAACCTCCAATACCCTCAGCTATGCCAATCCTAGGGCTCTAGTTAAGTGGCTGCCAAATCATGGTCAAGAACCCTCCTCAAAACTCTCTCCATTCTATTAAGCCCACAATAAACTTGACAACTTTAGGCCACTGGTGCACTGACGCTATTGCCTATCCTGAGGACCAATACTGTCTCATTTCCTTGTACTTCCCCACCTGTCTTATCCATCTGTTGTCTTGTCTTAGACTGTAAACTCTTTGGGGCAGACACCATCTTTCTGTTCTACACTTTTTCAGCACCTAGCACAATAGTCTATAACTAGGGCTCCTAGGAACCATGATAACACAAATAAGAGAAACTCATTTTTCCCTATTGACTTGACCAGAGGTCTATTGTCCTCTGTGCTACACAATACCCAATTTTTTAAAGTGAAGACTAGAGAAAAAGAAGACTAAAAGTAATAATAATTAGTTCTTCCCAAATTAAGGCACAAAACCCAGCTTTAAAAATACTTCAAACCAAGGCAAATTACACGCCAGAGTGAAAAGCTAAATTCTAAACCCAATGCAAGGATTTATTATGGAAACACAGACAAACCCTTTAGCAGTACCAGCAGGCAGGTACAGCTCTGTATACTGCACACAATCAAGGTGTCATTTAATGTCAAGAGCATAATCCTAGCTTTTGAGGGGAAAGGTTTGGTACCCAGGCTCATCATTATTCTGGCTTGAAGCCCAGCATAGTGCAGAATGACGAAGCAAGGTACAAATAAGGGAGCTGGAGAATAAACCTAGGTATTGCAGTCAACTTAATAAGTTGAACAGAGTATAGAGGACTTAACACAAAAATAATATATTTATAACACATACCTTGCCAATTTGCTGCGTTTGCTGCATATGTACCTATGGGGATGAAAAGACAAATGCATTATTTCAACATTAGAAGAATCACCCAATGGTATTCAGTTTATAAAAGGCTATGTGAATATCACTCCATTTCATGCCAGCAAAAAATATTATCCTTTCACATAAGCAGAAAAGAAAAGGCTCGCAGAAGTACTGTCTTATGAAAATGTAACAAGTAATGGAGAATTAAATGGAAAACTGTATTATGTGGGAAATATTTCTGATTTATTTCAAGAGAAAGCCAGAGATACAGAAATACTGTACCAGAACCTCAGGGTCCAATACACGCAGACTATCCAGTCACAAAAACCAATATTATATTCTTCCCAGTTTATGGTTCAAAAAGAAAATCTTTGTTGTATTTCTACAAATATTGAAATATTATTTAGCGCTATTATCTTTAGCCCATGTTCACCATCAGCAGACCCAAGATTGTTGGCTGACTCCAGTTCTATTAACACTAGCTCAAGATAGGAAAACCCACAAAGAGGAACTGAAAAGTGTAGGATTGCTTCACAACCACAAATCAGTTCTCAAGTTTCTCAGCAGAGGTCACAGGGCATAAGCAACTGCAGAAATTAGATTCCAGTTTCATTCAACAAACGCTTATTGGCAAAACCATAGTGAAAAAGCTTCCAAGTCAATGTTTAATAAGATCAAAACACTCCTGGAAACATAGAGGAGGGGTATAAAGAGATCAAGTAGTAGGACCTGATCCAGCAAACACTTGGGCACATGTTTAACTTTACTACCGTAAGTTGCCCACTGAATAAAGTTAAAAATGTACCCAAGTGTTTGCTGAATCAGTGCCTAGGTCTGGAAAGCAAACTTCCAATATAAGAGCCCAGGAAAATGATGGGGAGATGGAAGGACAGACAAACACCACCACAGCACAGAAGTGAGTATTCCTTGAAAAGCTGGACTAAACATTTACAAAAACTTACCCAGTGTGATTATAGAGGGTAAAAGCTATCAGCCAAAAAATGAGGAATGTTACACTTTCTGTTATAGAACATTAGAAAGGAAAAGGCATAAAACAAGTTATTTTTAAAAAATGCAATTCCCTATGTCAGCTTGAAATATAACTGTGAAACTTACCTTGAGCATTGGTGGCAGCAGTGCTCCAAGTGCCATAACCTGTAGAAATAAACAAACATATTAAGCTACTTTAAGGACATGCTACTCTTTCCCCAGCGTCTTGTGGAATGAAGGCTACCCTAGGAACTAGCATTAGTGGCTAGCATGGTTTTTGTTTCCTTCTTTACTGGTTTGAGGGATGGAGCTGAGTTTATTTTTGTTTGCATGAGTATTTTTACCATTTGGCATCTGGAGCCCTGGGTCCCCGCATTTAAAAGACAAATTGCTAAACACAAAGATAAATAATCTCCAAGTGAAAGCAGAAACATTGAGAAATTTAAGAGAATCCACATTTTATAGGAAAATTATTTTCAAAATAAGCACCTTTTTTGCAGTTATAAACCTACCTAAGCCAAGACAGTGAACCTGCAACTATTCTGATTTTCAAGTCAGTCAAGTAAGTCTCTTATGAAAAACTGAGTGACTGGACTACTACGTAAATTCAAGAACTGTTAGCCAGAATACTCCAAATGCACTGGAGCGATCTTGTGTATTACCTGAGTGCACATGTTGTTACCCTGGTGGAGAAGAGATAGGAAGTGAAGGACTGGTTTTATTTCTCAATTTCTTTTTGGCTACCAATCCCATTATTAATTGAAAAGAAGCCAATGTAATTTTCACCCTGGTAACCAAATAATTCATTTCTCTCTTTCCTCAATTCTGGACTCCACCCCTTTTCCAAAACATCTAGGGTGGGATTTTAAGGCCCAGTATGCTGCTTCAGCAGCCAACAGAGCCATAAACACCACAGAGCTGACTGGATGAGTATTCCCTTTGCCCTCTTTCCCTCTTGGCTATAAATTCTGCTTCACCTTGTAGAGACTCTTGCCCCTAATTTAGTTTCACCTCTAAGTGAGGAGAATTTAGTCTTGAAATTTAATTTATATATTTTTTAAAAAAAGGATTCTGTACATTTACTTACTGAATTCTCTATTCCAAAATTCCATTTAGAACAGGAATCCTGAGAATTTAGAGGAGAGCATACTGGATATTTCCCTACTATAATAAAAGTTAACTTGGCAACTTAATCTGCATTTTCATAAGAACAAATCAAAGCCGATATTACTGAACAAAAAAGAAACCTTCAGGGAGTCTAAAATGTATCTCCCAAGAGGAGCTCAGCAAGGATTACTCTCATACAACACTTACAATAGGAGCATGTAAGAAAGTACATCGCTAAAGGCTACTGTAGTGCTCATGACAGCAAATGGTTAAAAGTCATAGATAAAAAATGTTTTAAACATGGTCCTCGCTTTACAAAGTCTACAAGTTTTGATGTTTACTTTTCAATATTTAGGCGGTTCACATTTTGCATTTCTCTCAGGATGAACATTTATTACTTTCACTTCTGTTCAGCAATTTCACTTTCCAGTTTTTACATATTAGAATTAGGCTGCTCTGTTTGGGCTACACAGGGGACGCTGCATGGAAGGTTTAAACCGGGGTCAGCAACCTTTCAGAAGGGGTGTGCCGAGTCTTCATTTATTCACTCTAATTTAAGGTTTCACGTGCCAGTAATACATTTTAACATTTTTAGGTCTCTTTCTATATGTCTATAATATATAAACTAAACTATCATTGTATGTAAAGTAAATAAGGTTTTTAAAATGTTAAGAAGCTTCATTTAAAATTAAATTAAAATACCCCCCAGACCGGTGGCCAGGACCCAGGCAGCGAGAGTGCCACTGAAAATCAGCTCGCGTGCGGCCTTTGGCGCACATGCCAGACGTTGCCCACCCCTGATTTAAACCCAGTCAAAACATACAAGTGCATTTTTTTAAGTTAATGATAAAGCCTCAAACCTATAAACGCCATGTGTACACAGACACCTACAACCTCAGAGCCCTAATTTTGAAGTCCATCACTTGAGTGAACAGAAAATAATCCTTTTATAAATATGAAAAAAATAAAAGGGGAAGCAGAGAAGAGTAAATATTGGTATTACAATGAAACTTGAGAGCCCAAATCAGATCAGTGTCCCACTGTCCTAAGCACTGTCCCTATCCAGACTGTAAGACAAAGAGTGGGAGGGGAAACAGAGCCAGAGGAGAAAGTGACTTGCCCTTGCTCACAGCAGGTCAACAGCAGAGCCAAGAAAAGACCTCAAGTCTGGAGTCCCATTGCCCTAGTCACTGGATCACAATACCGTAACACACAAAATAAGCCCATTTGTGAAAAATCCCCAGCATAGGTTTTTTAAATACAAATTATGTCAAACTAGAGCTTACTTAGCAGTATATACAAAATGTGGAAGACCACAAAAGGCCTAAGTAGCTCTACAATATACCTTACAGCCATCCTCAGTTTTGATACAGAGTTAGTCTGCACAGTTAGTCTGTGCTACTTGGCCTAGTATGACATCTAGTTTGGTCCATGGCCAGACTGCTCTGTATGCTGGAACCTGGAGTATTCACAGACTGCACCTCAATGTCTTGACAAGTTGTTAATGCAAACCCCAGCCAGGCATTGCTTATAGACATATTATCATTAATCTAGTGTTCTTGTTACATGACTGGAAAAATCTGGATTAGATAAAGCCATTATAAAAATGGATTTTCTAACCTGTTTTAAACCCAAGTTAAGAGGGCAAGGATTAATAGTTCGGCATCAGCTTTGTTTGGAAGCATTTGTCTAGGGGAGTCAGGAGATCAAGCACTAACACATTTATTAATGACGTAGTAAGAAGGAGCAGAGAACAAATTGGTAAAAGCTGTGATAAATACAAAACTGAGACTAACCACTCCAGAGAGGAGAGCAGAAATTCAACACAAGATGGAAAATTCAGAGACAGGCTAAGTTTAACAAAACAAATGCAAACTTCATTTCGGAAGCGAGAACCAAAAGACACAAATATAGAATGCAAACACACCTGCTCAAGAATGGTGCTGCAAAAAGAGCTTGGGGCGAAGTCAAGGCTCAAAAATGCCCTTGTTGGCGGCGAGTCAAATTGGTGCAGTGACGGGAGCTTTGCCATATGGATTTACGCTTTTGGTACTCTTCTCCCTGAAGCAGGGTGCTGAGTGCCTGTCTCAGGAGTGTCTCCCCACTCCACTCCAATATTAAATCACAAAATGTAATGAAAATCTGTTTTTCTAAGTGGGGATGAAAAACAGGTCTAATGGAACACTAGTTATAGCCGCAGCTGTGGAAAAATACTCTCTCCCCATAGTAAAAATAATGAATAAAGCCTGCATTTAACTATCTTACTAAAAGATAAATATGCCTATTTTACAGAAGGACAAACAACTTTCCAAGGGTCAGAAGTCAGAAATAAGTCACCAGGTGTTGAGGCTCCCACTGGAACACGGCTGCTACTCTGAAACCTTTATTTAGCTTGTTATTTATCTTAAAGAGAAGATTAGGGGGTGACTTGATTACATTGTGTAAGCATCCACATGGGGAAGAAATATTGAATAATGGACTCTAGCAGACAAAGGTATAACACGATCCAATGGCTAGAAGTTGAAATTAGACAAATTCAGATTACTCCTTATTTCCAAATTTTTGACAGTGAGGGTGATTAAACATTGGAACAATTTACAAAGGGTTGTGGTGGATTCTCCATCACTGACTATTTCTAAATCCATTCTGAATGTTTCTCTAAAAGATCTGCTCTAGGAATAATTTTGGGGAAGTTCTGTGGCCTGTGTTATGCAGGAGGAAATGGTACCTTCTTAGAATCTACGAATCTGTGACAAAGCAACTTCTAACATTCAGCCTCCTGGGTCCATACAAGACAGATATGCTGGAACTGTAAATCACATTCATCACTGGCTTTGGTTTTATGATTGAAACAATCTGCTAATTGAACTGCAATCAGCTTTTGTTGCATTATTTGCCATCTACCAGGGGAAATGGTTTCCACCAAGGACTTTGGAGACATTAAAAGAAAACAATACATGTTCTGTCAGAGCAGCATTCTGAACTGTCCCATAGTCAGCAGCATTTCAATTCAGGTACAGTAGACAATTGTACTGAAAATTATCTTTTGATTAATCCTTCTATGTACAAATTATTTTCCTCACCAGAAAGGCACACTGATGATTAAGAGAAACCAAAGGATGACAACACACACAAGGATTAGAAAATAGTTATGTGAAGTTCAAGGACCTTAATATGTACAGTTGTAATCCTTTGTTCAAAGTCTGTGACAGAATATAACTGCACAAAAATATTTAGAAGATAATTCAAGATGGGGGAGTTACATGCATGGCTTAAAAAGAAACAATTTAGAATTAAAATAAGAAATGCCTAGGTTAGTGGGCAAGAAAAACTTAAGTGGCCAACCAGGGATTCAAATGGGCAGGGGTGGGTTTTGTTTTAGTTTTTTTACAATATCATCTAAGAACATATACACCACCTACCATCATGACAACAAGTGACAATGCTTAGCATCTACATTTTGGGACCAATCTTATTTAATCTTTTTATTACTGACCTCGGCACAAAAAGTGGGAGTATGCTAATAAAGTTTGCGGATGATACAAAGCTGGGAGGTATTGCCAATTTAGAGAAGGACCGGGATATCATACAGGAGGATCTGGATGATCTTGTAATCTGGGGTAATAGTAATAGGATGCAATTTAATTGTGAAAAGTGTCAGGTCATGCATTTAGGGCTTAATAACAAGAATTTTAGTTATAAGCTGGGGACGCATCAATTAGAAGTAATGGAGGAGGAAAAGGACCTTGGAGTATTGATTGACCACAGGATGACTATGAGCCGCCAATGTGATATGGCTGTGAAAAAAAGCTAAATGTGGTCTTGGGATGCATCAGGCAAGGTATTTCCAGTAGAGATAAGGAGGTGTTAGTACTGTTATACAAGACACTGGTGAGACCTCATCTGGAATACTGTGTGCAATTCTGGTCTCCTATGTTTAAGGAGGATGAACTCAAACTGGAACAGGTACAGAGAAGGGCTACTAGGATGATCCAAGGAACGGAAAACCTGTCTTATGAAAGGAGACTCAAGGAGCTTGGCTTGTTTAGCCTAACCAAAAGAAGGTTGAGGGGAGATATCATTGTTCTCTATAAATATATCAGAGGGATAAATACCGGAGAGGGAGAAGAATTATTTAAGCTCAATACCAATGTGGACACAAGAACAAATGGATATAAACTGGCCATTGGGAAGTTTATTAGACTTGAAATTAGACAAAGGTTTCTAACCATCAGAGGAGTGAAGTTCTGGAATAGCCTTCCAAGAGAAGCAGTGGGGGCAAAAGACCTATGTAGCTTCAAGATTAAACTCGATAAATTTATGGAGATGGTATGATGGAACAACATGATTTTGGCAATTAATTGATCTTTAACTATTCATGGTAAATAGGCCCAATAGCCTGTGATGGGGTGGGATCTGAGTTACTACAGAGAATTCTTTCCTGGGTATCTGGCTGGTGAATCTTGCCCACATCCTCAGGGTTCAGCTGATTGCCATATTTGGGGTCGGGAAGGAATTTTCCTCCGGGGCAGATTGGAAGATGCCTTGGGGGTTTTTCGCCTTCCTCTGTAGCATGGGGTACGGGTCACTTGCTGGAGGATTCTCTGCACTTGAAGTCTTTAAACCATGATTTGAGGACTTCAATAGCTCAGACATAGGTGAGAGATTCATTGCGCGGGGGAGGGGGGGAGGGTTAGATTCTGTGGCCTGCATTGTGCAGCAGGTCAGACTAGATGATCATAATGTTCCCTTCTGACCTTAATATCTATGAGTCTAATATCTATATATAACTGTCCTAACATCAAAGTGGACACACAGCAAGACAGCCTAATATTAATAAACTGGTATTCTTTGGAATAAAATGAAAAAGGATTTTCTCATAGTTTTAACAATCTTCATGTTACTACAATCTTTTGGTAGTCAAATCAGCTGTCTTCATAAATTCCACCCATTACTCTCTAATGCATACACACACAGATTTGTTATTGTACTCATGAGTAAAGTGTTTTAGCTTATAAATATACTCAAATAAATATACATTAAAATGTGTTATCTAAAGAGCCTGGCAGTGAAATTAAAGAAAATATGCTAGAGTTCCATTAGGTATATGTGTAGCTTTCATACAAGATCTCAGAACATACAAATGTTGACACAGGTAAGAACCCAAACTGTCAGAAACCTAAATAATTCCCTTTTCCAGGCCACATCTGGCATTGTTTTTGTTCCTTTCAATCACATCCTTGTTTTCACAGTTGACAGTGGGTAGCTCTGTCATGAGAAACACCAAGTTTGAAACATATAAACTGCCAACTTCAAATACTAGCAGGTTCATGGACTATGCTGTTACTGAGCGGCTTTAACGTGGCAGCAGTGTTAGAGGAGAGCACTGAAACTATGTTAATATGGCATATAGGGGATAACAGGATTGCGCTGGACTACTCTGCTTTGTAGTGGTGGAACCATGGGTGAGGACTAGAGCTGTTCCGGTCTGAACAGAAAATGTGTGTATACTGACAGTTTAAGAGGTCTGCACCAGCACTGGTCTGCTCTGGAAAATAGGAATTGCCAGACTGGTTACTGGATTAGACGAACCACTAGTGTGATCTAATTTCTGACAATGAATGGCAAGTTCCAGCTACTATCCCCAACACAGGGAAAGTTCCCTCCCGCCAGTCAACTTGTAACTTAAAGTTTAAGGATTTCTCAGTGTATTTTTTTTAATGTTTACTTTTACAACTCCACATATTCTTTTCCGTATAACAGAAAAGAGATCTGGGGTTGCATTACAGGGCTGCCCGGGGGGGGGGGGGCGCTGAGGGGAGGCAGACGGGGACAGGTCACAGGGCTACACTGTGGGGTGAGGCAGAGGACTGCACGGGAAGGGGAGAAGCTGTAGCAGTGGAGACAGACGGGGAGAGAGCCAGAGACCCGCACAGGGTTACGGCGGTAGGGGGTGGCCAGAAACCTGGGCTGCTGAAAGAGATGGGCTCTTGGTCCAGGCCTGAGCTACGGGGCTGTGCGGGGGAGGAGGCTCCCCTAGGCAGCCCTGGGAGTGTTGGGCCCAGTCCCCGCGGCAGCGCAGCGCGTAGGGCGCCACTGGAGCAAAAGGCGACAGCAGCTTCCCACGGCGCATAGGGGGGCCGCGCACGGGACCGCAGAGGCCGCGGGGCCGCGCACACGCGGCGAGGGGCAGCCGCCATTTTGTGTCGTCTTCAGAAATGAGACCCGCTCCATTTCCAATCGCGGGAGAGGGAGGGGTGGTCCCTCCCCCATTCCCCTCCCCCTCACGGGGGTCCTGTTCCCCACCACGCCACTCCTCACGGTGAGGGGGGGGAGGTGGGCAAACTCCCTCACAACGCCATCCCAGGCTGCACCAATCGGCAGGGGTACCTCGCTAAGAGGCGGGTCCGACAGCCAATCAGCAACGCCGTCTGCACACGGTAGGCGGGGTTAAATATGCCAGGGGGTACGTTGCCCCCCCCCAAATAAACGGGGTCCGCGGCGGCGGGTGGGGGCCCACCGCGATGTCCCAGCGCTCTCCGTACGGCTCAGGCCTCATTCCGCCCCGCTTCCTCGCTTTACTTACTGCCGTATCCCTGATCCATGTCTCCCTCCGCCTTCGGCCAAGTCCAACGGCTCCTCCGCACTAACTGCACGCCCTTCCGCTCACTACGCAAGCGCCACACGCCCGTCGCCCATTGGCCATTGCAGCGATCGGGTACCGCCCCCAAAACACCCTATTGGGCGTATTCCCGAGTTCCGCCCCACGTCGCACCCATTCGTCAGGTCTCCCACAAAGCTCTGCCCCCCTCCCAATTTCCATTGGCTAGTGTTTCTTCTCCTCGCGGACGTTCGAGAAATCCCATTGGACTAGACGACTTCTTCTTCGGTGACCTTGAGCGTTCTCCTTGGCCCGTTTCTGTGCTTTTAGCCGTCAATCAAAGCTAGTGGCTGGCAAAGGGAAGGCTGCCATGTTGGAACGCCCAGGGGAGGTTCGTGGAGCGGTGGGTTGGGGGCCTGCTGCCCCCCCCCTCCCCCACTTCTCCAAGGTGGTGGCAGCTCCTTCTGCCTGGAGGGTGGGTGAGGCATGGGAGCAGGAAGGGCTCCTCCTACACTGGGTATCGCCCCAGGGTGAGGCTGGAAGTGGCTGGGGGTTCCCTAGGGCGGCCCCCGGGCACACGGATGGGCGAGGGGGAGGAGAGACTGGGCTGTGCTCGGGTATGAGCAGCCACCTGTGGCTCTCGCAGGCTGGGGTGGGGGCCGTAGTGCTCAGGGGGTCTGGCTGGGCCTGTGGCTCAGGGCTTACACCTGCACCCCCAAGGCAACTGTGCGGCTTGTTGCCTCGTGGTGATTTCATCACAAGGTATTAATGATGATAATAATTAATAATACGCCCTGGGGACCTCACCTGGACAGGGTGAGAAGGCTTACACGTGACCGTGAGAGCTCTGCTGCCAGGGGTTTTAACTCCTGGTAGGGCCACCCAAGACAAGTCAAAGGGTAGGGGCCAGGCAAAAAGCAATTAACTGATTCTGGAGGGTGCGGGTTGACAACAGGCCAACAACCTATTGTGACCTTAAGCAAATTCCAATGCCAGAGGGCAAGGGGCTCACTGAACATAGCATAAGAATGGCCATACTGGGTCGGACCAAAGGTCCTTCCAGCCCAGTATCCTGTCCACCGACAGTGGCCAATGCCAGGTGCCCCAGAGGGAGTGAACCTAACAGGTAATGATCAAGTGATCTCTCTCCTGCCATCCATCTCCACCCTCTGACAAACAGAGGCTAGGGACACTGGTATTACGTAGCGAGTTTCAACTGGCCTGAGTAGTGTATCTCAATTCATTTATAGCATAGTCTGTATCTAATAACAGCCATGTAGGGCAAAGTGCAAACTCAGTGGGTGCTCCAAGGCTGGAGCAACCCTGGAAAAAAATAGTGGGTGCTCAGCACCCACCAGCCAATCGGCTGTTTGGTGGCAGGAAGGACGTGCTGGTGGGAGGGTGCGGAGCGAGGATGGGATCTTAGGGGAAGGAACGGAGTCTGGGCAGGGCCTCTGGGTGGAGCACCCACCCAGAAAAATTAAAGTTGGCACCTGTGATATAGGGTATCATTGAAAAAAACAATAATATACTGATCATTAGTATTTTTGTGTGGTGTATGTACAGTAAATGCCCAGAGGACTGTACAAATGTGAAGGAAATACAAAGGTCTAAAATGTATCTGATCCAGACAAGTCTGGGGAGTGGGTAAACAGATTTTTTTCCAGACAAAGGAAAGGCTGATGCCTCCATCCAGATGTAATCACAGGTAATTGGCAATCACAATCAAGTGGCCATTCACTAGCATATCAGAGGCTGCAGAGACAGATTTTTATTGTAAAAACACTAGGGGAGAAGGAACCAGCATGAACCTTTTCCATCAGACTCCATGGCACCTTTCCTCGCAGCAGGGTAGTGAACTTTGTACCTTTGAAAAAGTTGCTGGCTTATAAAAGAGAGGAGCAAAGGACCCCAAGTGATCTTTCACCTAAGACAAAGGAGCTGAGCACATTGAACTTTGTGGGAGATCCTGACCCTGGGGTTGCCAGCCATCTTGCAGGAAGGAGGTGTGGGAAGAATCTTACCTTGAACCAAGACTAGTTTTGTTAAGTCTCGGTCACTAGATAACATTTTTCACTTTTGTTTGTAACCATTTCTGACTTTGTCCCTTAAACTTGATACGCCTGAGGGAATTCTGTGCCAAAAAAATTTAAATTATGCGCCTAAAAATTATGCGCACAATATGTTAAAATTTTGCAAATTTTATTTGTCAATAAATGTGGCTCCGCCATGGCAGTGGGGAGCACAGGCCACTGGCTGCATTGAGGTAGGAGATCACCCTGAAGCCCCCACCTCACCTGGTACAGGGACTTGGCAGTGAGGCTGCATCTGACCCTGACACAGTGAAAAGGCTGGGCCTGCCCCAGAAACACCCCGGAGCCCTGCCCTTCTGTGCCAGGTACATCAGGTATGGGTGGGCAGGCTCAGCCCAGCAGGAACCAAGTGTGCAAGGGCATACTATGTCGGGATCCACTTAGAAAGGAGCATAGAATCATAGAATATCAGGGTTGGAAGGGACCTCAGAAGGTCATCTAGTCCAACCTCCTGCTCAAAGCATAAACCCTGCCAAATTAAGTGTAAAAATGTAATTAGAAAAGCCAAAAAGGAGTCTGAAGAACAGCTAGCCAAAAAGCTCAAAAGGTAATAACAAAATGTTTTTTAAGTACATCAGAAGCAGGAAGCCTGCTAAACAGCCACTGAGGCCCCTGGATGATCGAGATACAAAAGGAGCACTTAAAGACAATAAAGTCATTGCGGAGAAACTAAATGAATTCTTTGTTTGAGTCCTCACAGATGAGGATGTTAGGGAGATTCCCAAACCTGAACTGTCCTTTGTAGGTGAAACAAATCTGTGGAATTGTCACAGATTGAAGTGTCACTGGAGGAGGAGGTTTTGGAATTAATTGATAAACTTAACAGCAACAAGTCACCGGGACCAGATGGCATTCACCCAAGAGTTCTGAAAGAACTCAAATGTGAAATTGCGGAACTATTAGCTATGGTTTGTAACCTGTCCTTTAAATCAGCTTCTGTACCCAGTGACTGGAAGATAGCTAATGTAATGCCAATATTTAAAAAGGGCTCTAGAGGTGATCACATCAATTACAGACCGGTAAGTCTAACGTCAGTACCGAGCAAATTAGTTGAAACAATAGTAAAGAATAAAATTGTCAGACACATAGAAGAACATAAATTGTTGAGCAAAAGTCAACATGGTTTCTGTAAAAGGAGATCATGTCTTACTAATCTATTAGAATTCTTTGAAGGGGGTCAACAAACATGTGGACAAGGGGGATCCAGTGGACATAATGTACTTAGATTTCCAGAAAGCCTTTGACAAGGTCCTTCACCAAAGGCTCTTACATAAATTAAGTTGTTATGGGATAAGAGGGAAGATCCTTTTATGGATTGAGAACTGGTTAAAAGACAGGGAACAAAGGGTAGGAATAAACGGTAAATTTTCAGAATGGAGAGGGGTAAATAGTGGTTTTCCCTAAGGGTCAGTCCTAGGACCAATCCTATTCAACTTAGTCATAAATGAGCTGGAGGAAGGGGTAAACAGTGAGGTGGCAAAGTTTGCAGACGATACTAAACTGCTCAAGATAGTTAAGACCAAAGCAGACTGTGAAGAACTTCAAAAAGATCTCATAAAAATTAGTGATTGGGCAACAAAATGGCAAATGAAATTTAATGTGAATAAATGTAAAGAAATGCACATTGGGAAAAATAACCTTAACCATACATACAATATGATGGGGGCTAATTTAGCTACAACTAATCAGGAAAGAGATCTTGGAGTCATTGTGGATAGTTCTCTGAAGATGTCCACGTAGTGTGCAGCGGCAGTCAAAAAAGCAAACAGGATGTTAGGAATCATTTAAAAAGGGATAGAGAATAAGATGGAGAATATCTTATTGCCCTTATATAAATCCATGGTATGCCCACATCTTGAATACTGTGTACAGATGTGGTCTCCTCATCTCAAAAAAGATATACTGGCATTAGAAAAGGTTCATCGAAGGGCAACTAAAATGATTCGGGGTTTGGAACGGGTCCCATGTGAGGAGAGATTAAAGAGGCTAGGACTTTTCAGCTTGGAAAAGAGGAGACTAAAGAGGGATATGATAGAGGTCTATAAAATCATTAGTGGTGTGGAGAAAGTGAATAAGGAAAAGTTATTTACTTGTTCCCATAATATAAGAACTAGGGGCCACCAAATGAAATTAATGGGCAGCAGGTTTAAAACAAATAAAAGGAAGTTCTTCTTCACTCAGCACACAGTCAACCTGTGGAACTCCTTGCCTGAGGAGGTTGTGAAGGCTAGGACTATAACACGGTTTAAAAGAGAACTAGATAAATTCATGGAGGTTAAGTCCATTAATCGCTGTTAGCCAGGATGGGTAAGGAATGATATCCCTAGCCTCTGTTTGTCAGAGGGTGGAGCTGGATGGCAGGAGAGAGCTCACTTGATCATGACCTGTTAGGTTCGCTCCCTCTGGGCCACCTGGTGTTGGCCGCTGTCGGCAGACAGGTTACTGGGCTGGATGGACCTTCGGTCTGATCCAGTGTGGCCGTTCTTATGTTCCGATCCAGGTGTGCAGTGAGAGGTTTCTGTGCGGGGCAGTCTGGGTGCGAGTGGCTCGGTGAGAGACCTGGAGGCACGGTGGCTCACTGGAGGGTGCAGGGGCAATGGGACTCTGCAGGGGATCCAGGTGAATGTGGTGGGGAGCTCACTTAAAACCTCTCTCTGTTTGATTAAATAAAACTTGTTTTACTTGTATTCTAAATCAACCCACTGCTGTGTTTGGCATGACGTGATTATGAACTCCAGTTAAAGCAACTAGCTCAGGGGTGGGCAAACTTTTTGGCCTGAGGGCCACATCAGGGTTCTGAAACTGTGTGGTGGGTCAGTGTAGTGTATTGAATTGCTCCCCCTAGGAATGTGCTACATAACTGTGTACTACTTATGGCTGCCAGTCCCGGTGCTCTGAGCAGCATGGTAAGGGGACGGGGAGCAGGGCGGGGGTTGGATAAGGGGCAGGAGGTTCTGGGGGGCAGTCGGGACAGGGAGCAGGGGGTGGTTGGATGGGGTGGAGGTTCTGGGGGAGGGGGTCAGATCGGCGTGGGAGTCCCGGGAGGCCTCTCAGGGGGTGGGGGTGTGGATAGGGGTCGGGGCAGACAGGGAGCAGGGGGCGTTGGATGGGGTGGGGTTCCGGGGGGCGGTTAGGAGCACGGTGTCCCAGGAGGGGGCGGTCAGGGGATAAGATGTAGGGGGGGTTGGATGGGTGGGGGATTCTGAGGGGGGCAGTCAGGGGGCAGGGGCCAGGCTGTTTGGGGAGGCACAGCCTTCCCTACCCGGGTGTATTGTATTAGATTGCTCCCTGTAAGAATGTGCTACTTATGGCTAACAGTCCTGGTGCTCTGTAAATAGCATATTCCTACGGGGAGCAATTTAATACACTACACCCGGCAGCTCTTGCAGCCATGCTGCCCAGAGTGCTGGGAGCATGGTGAGCTGAGGCTGCAGAGGAGGGGCCAGGGGTAGCCTCTCTGGCCGGGAGCTCAAGGGCTGGGCAGGACAGTCCAGCGGGCCAGATGTGGCCCGCGGGCCGTAGTTTGCCCAACTCTGAGCTAGCTGCTGTGCTTTTGACTCTTTAAAGAAGCAATGGACCTTATTACTCCTCGGAATGTTCCAAGAGAGGCCTGGACATTTCAGGGCACACAGTTTTGGGGAAATTTAGGTCTAAGGTTGTGTTGGGATTGTAGTAGGAAGAGAGCTTGAGACATAAGCCCTTGTATTAGAGGCCTGGTGTACGGCAGGACCTGCTCACAGAATCTGGCAAGAACAGGGCTAATAATGCAAAAATACACATTCCTAAGAAGTGCTAAGCCCAGAGTACTTACACAAACACATCCCGATATCAAGTGGTACCACAACATCCCAGTATTAAGGATGGTACAAAAACATTCCACAAGGTAACAGGAACACACTGACCCCTTCTAAAAGATAAGGTCAGGATGACAGAACATAATAGAGATGTTTTGTTTGAACCAACATGTACCAGGTGATGGGTAATAACTAGCCATGTAAGGGGGCAGTAACTAACTATGTCAGAGGCAGTACTAACTTGTTTGTCTCAGGATATAAAGATGTATCTCAGAGGGAGTATCTTTTTCCAGCTGAGGGGGTAATGGAAAGTCCCACCATTCACTGAGCTGCATCCATTGTCATGGGTATACATGTTTTAGTATCCTAGTAGAGTTTGCCAGGTGCTATTACCATGCCTTGTCAACAATAAACCTGGCCGCGTGCCTTCGTCCCTTAACGGATCTTGTATTGGGCAGTTCACTCAAGCACGGCTGTACTGGCTGTTTTTACAGAGCTGGGGCAGCACACAGGGAGAACAAACATGCAGATGAACATCTAACCACATTGGTGACCCCCAAATACTTTTTTATTATTTTTATTTTGTTCAAACAAAAGTAAATTTTATAACTTTTTTTTAAATACAAGTGGTACCACACTATTTTAATAATATCGTTGAGGTATAACCATCATAATATTAATACCATTTTTTTAAAGTTCAAAAAGGTCTTAGTTATAAATATATATACATATATTTCTGCCTCAACCAGTAATGCAAATAAAAACAAAAAAGAATGATCTTTTATTAATCACATATTTTTATTTTTATTCAAAGAAAAAAATGTAAGGGGAAACCTCAACATTAAGGTAAAGGTAATATTAACAAAATGTCAATTTCTTGTTTGAGTTTTCATGAACTTGTTTGCACTTTTAAATATAGTATAAAAGTGTCATAGCAAAAAATGTTTTAAAATAATAATTTATGCATAAAGCTAACCAAACAATTACAACATGTTTCCACCTTTTCAGCAAGTTTCCACCTTTGGCTCCCAAACACAACAAAGTGTCATAAACACTTAATACCCTCAAAGTGTTTGCATGAACTTGCATTTAACATGTATTTTAGTTTAATTGTTGTACACTTTTATGTTATGTTAAAGGGAAGTAGTGGTTGTTGAAGTTTGTGCTTCTAAATATATAAAAGTGGAATTGGTATCACAAGTAAATTAACTCTAAAAAGCTTGGTAAAAATTATGTTACTAACTCTTTTGCTAAAACAAAGTGCTCAACAGGGGAAAGCAATACACCGCAAAAACTGTAAGCATCTATTCTAGCAATTAAGCATTACATTTAGTATGAAATATTAGTAATGCACCTCAAGTAAAAATGGATGTCTATACAACAATTGCAAAAGTATAGTTTGTTATAAAACCCTTAATCCCCATTACATTATAAACAAACTAAATTATTAAATTTAAGTTTCTGAAAACAAAACAAAAAATGTAAAACAAACAAAAACCTTTAGTATGTTAACTAACTAGCTGTTTAAGGCTGCATCCCACAAACCAAAGACACCAAAATATATCACACCACAAAAACACCAGAAAATATCAGGATACAGTGAAGAAACCCCCAAGTGTAAAAAAAAAAAAAAAAAAACCAAAAAAACTGGTCAACTACACCTCTGTCTACCATATATAAAAAATGAAGTTGGCAATCAGCTACAACCCACCAGCTGGACCAGGTTAAACCGTCCTTTAATTTAAATGTGGTTACTATGTAAAGACAACTGTATTATTGCTATATTGTATTATTTTTGTGCACCATTTATAATGTGCATAACATTGCTAACCGGTTCAACCAACACACAAATAAAAATAAAAAAGTAAATGGCAGCAAACAACATAAAAGCAACAACAACAACAAAATTTTGGTAAAAAAGTTACACAGTAACTACAAATTGGGTAAACAAATTACCTGGTAGTACCAGTCACACTTTGAAGTCAGTAACACTGCATCCTAAGTCAAACAACCTTGTTCAGTGTCTGGGTACTAAATGCTGATACAGGAATATTTAATAAATTAATTACTGTCCATTCAGTAAATTATCTAGAAAACAGCATCCGTAAAAAACAACTGAATCTACATCAGCTACTAATGTATCACAAAGCAATGCAACCAATAAAACAAAAAAGGCTAGCAGTTCCTGTTTCGTGCCCAGCAAAGCTTACCCAAGGATAGATAACAACAAGCAGTAATCAGAGTAGCAGCCATGTTAGTCTGTGTCCGCAAAAAGAAAAGGAGGACTTGTGGTGTTAGTCCCTGGGTGCCACAAGTACGCCTTTTATTTTAACCAGCAGTAAGGGTAACCTATAACATAAATAAACAGCACTGTGTACTAACTAAACACACACAAACGTATATATAAAAGCCTCATTTGTACTGTCACTACTCCAAATTTCTGTTTTACTTCTCATATACATAGCACTGTGGAACACACTATAAAAATGCCTATCCCAGTATTTCAAAATACTCAGCCTACTACCAATAATAATACAAATAGTAATTGTAATTGCCCTAATAAAAGTGTGTTACTATCTACAGCACCACAGTGAAAAAGCCAGATTACAACATCATATTAAAAATATTGTTATACTTAAATATAAAGTGGAGTCATATGTACATACTATACATAAATACTCGTAAACACATATGCATATTATTATAATCCTAACTAAAGCCCATCTCATCAACCACTAACTAAGTATAAAGGCCTCCTCATGTCACCTACAAATTATCAAAGTACAACTCTACACCGCCCCCCCTTCATAGACTCATAGATATTAAAGTCAGAAGGGACCATTCTGATCATCTAGTCTGACCTCCTGCACAACACAGGCCACAGAATCTCACACATCCACTCCTGCAATAAACCCCTCACCTATGTCTGAGCTATTGAAGTCCTCAAATCATGGTTTAAAAACTTCAAGGTGCAGAGAATCCTCCAGCAAGTGGAGAATCCTCCAGTCATGGTCCCAGGCCTAACATTTCCAGGCCCACCATAAAAAACTAAAAACAATTAAAAAATAAAATCTGTCCATCAGGCGTACAAACAGATGTGCAAACTAAGAGACAGATGGGGCCTAAATGTGTGAATGGGAAAGTAAGGTGGTCACATAACAGTGTTTAGCCAACTAAGCCATCTTCAGTCCATGCATTATGCTTTTCCAGGACAACGGGTAAACGTTCTCCTCCACTCTCCCTGGTATAAGGCAGGACCTGCTCACAGAATCTGGCAAGAACAGGGCTAATAATGCAAAAATACGCATTCCTAGGAAGTGCTAAGCCCAGAGTACTTACACAAACACATCCCGATATCAAGTGGTACCACAACATCCCAGTATCAAGGATGGTACAAAAACATTCCCCAAGGTAACAGGAACACACTGACCCCTTCTAAAAGATAAGGTCAGGATGACAGAACATAATAGAGATGTTTTGATCAAACCAATACCAGGTGATGGGTAATGACTAGCCATGTAAGGGGGCAGTAACTAACTATGTCAGAGGCAGTACTAACTTGTTTGTCTCAGAGTATAAAGATGTATCTCATAGGGAGTATCTTTTTCCAGCTGAGGGGGTAATGGAAAGTCCGACCATTCACTGTCCTGTGTCCATTGTCACTGTGATGCCGTATGGAATCTGGGGGACACTTGAGGATATTATGAATGTCAATATTGTAAAATTACAGTGAGTTCTGCCAGATATGCCATCTAAGATATCTGCAAAAATGTTATAATTTGTCAAATATGATAATCTCATTTATGTATTTGTATCACCTTTGTATTTTGGGTTTTTGATATGTATGTATGTCTGTATTTTAAAACTTGTGCTATGCTTCTGGGTGATACCGCCAGACAGTTTCAGCACTGTCTAGCCTGCTTGATGGCCCATTAAAGACCATCATCTATACAATTGACCGATTGAGAGAAGGCAAGGGATACACCTGATGACTCAGCAAGGTATGGACAGATCTCTAAGTCTTTCAAGCCATGTGCTGGGCAGCTTGTGTCTGGGACAAAAGAAGCACAAACCGCATGGCAAAAGACTATAAAAGGCAGCTGCATCTTCTCCATTTTGTCTTCAATCCTGCTTCTTAGCTCTGGAGGAACTTTGCTACAAACTGAAGCTCTGAACAAAGGACTGAATGACCCATCCAAACTGTGGATGTATTCCATAGATGACTTTCAAGTCAGCAAACTCACCAATATTGCTAGGAATCTGGTATATGGACTTTTAAGTCTTTGGACTGCTTTACCATTTAACATCTCTCTTCTTGTTCTTTCTTGTTTATGTATAATAAACCTTTAGTTTTAGACACTAAAACTAGCTACATGGCTACTTGGCTAGCAGCATGGTATTTTGGGTAAGATCCAAATCTATACTGACCTGGTAACATGGCTGACCCTTTGGGGTCAGAAGAACATTTTGTATATGTGAGCAGAGTTTTTTAAATAACTTCTCACTGTACTGGACCTATGTGCTGATTGGGAGCCAGAGAACTGGAATGCAATAAAGGGGGCTGTGTGATTTCTTTTTTGCTTCTTGATAACCAGTGTGGGGGATCAAAAACAGATTGTGACTGGTTAGGGAGTTTAACTTCAGTGTTACCCACCAGTCTTAGGAGTATCTGCTCTCCCTTTTGCAGCCTGCCCTGACCTTGGTGTTTCCAGTGTGGGCTGCCCCAGGCACACCAGGTCACAGTCATAGGCATACATGTCTTAGTATCCTCATAGAGTCTGCCAGGTGCTATTACTGTGCTTTATCGACAATAAACCTGGCCGGGTGCCTTCGTACCTTAACGGATCTTTTGGTCATTGGGCGATTCACTCGAGGTCTGCTGTGCCAACTGTCTGCACAGAGCTGTGGCACCACACAGGGAGAACACACACATGCAGCCAAACATTTAACCACAGGGATCACTTGGCTAATATTGGCTAATCAACAAAGGCTGGTGGCGACTAGGGTAACAAGCAGGCTACTGGAGTCAGAGTTGCAGAACCAGGATTTCTCAACATACAGACATTCAATATATACTTGTGTGCTGGCTGGGAGTTTCCAGACAGGGAGCTAAAGCAGCAGAGCATTTTAAGGCACTCAGGGTTATAGGACAAGTGGTGACACTGGTCTGGGTTAAACCCCAAAAGTGACACCTCTCCATGTAAAATGTGTCATAGAAACACAAGAAGGAAGCCATTCTGGCAAACAGGATGATAGACATTTTTTTGTGCCCCAAGTGATGCCTGATGGTTCAAGAATGATTTAGAGTCACAATAATGAAAATACCCAGCTCCTATATAGCACTTTCCACTAGTAGCTCTCAACATTTTTAAAATGAGGGCAGAATTATTACCCCCCCTTTTACAGATGGAGAAACTGAAGCACAATGAGGTGGAAGGAACTTGCCCAAGGTCATCTAGCAGGCTAGAGGCAGTACTGGGTCTAGAACCTAGGTCTCCTGAGTCCTAGTCCCAGTCCCATGGGCTATCCAGTAAGACAGCAAGAAAGGTTGCTGCCTAATGACTAAACTAATACAGAGTGCTGGTTGCCACGCAGTGCCTTGCATGCTTTCTGAACATTGAGTCCACCTAGACTTAACCCCCTGAAAACCAGGGAATACAGAATGCAGGAGATACACACCAGCCCTGACTCACAATCTTAACTCTGGCACTGGAGTTGGCAAGATCCACAGGGAATATACTGCAAGTGTCGTTCAGCCTGGGATGTTGCATAATAAACAGAATGGGAAATGTGCTATGTGGTGCAATGTATGCCACAGACTTGCATTCTCTCCTTTATCGGCATGCACTCCAGCTGCCCTATGACAGGGAAACGGTGCAGGGATTACTTTCAGCAGGTCACTACGGTTCATGCTGCTATCTGAGGAAAGGTGCATCTGCACCCAGAAGGATCATGCACCCCTATTTCTGTGCTGTGATATGTGGGTTGTGCAAGTAGAGAAGCACTATGGTCTATCCTCACTGTGGGGATTTCTAGCCACCTGGAATAGACATGACAGTGCTACAGGACAGGTGGAAGGGAATCCTTAGAAGAAGGGTCATGGAGTGATAAGACCAGGCATCTCTGGGATGGTTTGTGCAGATTAGATGAAGTGGTTGAGTGTAGACAAGGTATAGCCAGCCTGACCTAATCACTAAGCCTGACCTAATCACAGCATTGCCTTAGTCAAGACAAAGTTTGCTAGTTTGTCCTATTGCACTCATGTGCTGTGTTCCCACTGCACTCCACATCTGGAAGGGTAGTGCGCTCTGATGATTGTCTGGGGCAGGTTGGGGCATTGCTCAAAGAGGGCAGAAGCATGTTATAGGGTGGGGCTGCATTTCTCTGTATTTCCTGGTTTAGTGAGCGGTAGCTCATGAAAGCTTATGTTCAAATAAATTGGTTAGTCTCTAAGGTGCCACAAGTACTCCTTTTCTTTTTCCTGGTTTTAGAGGTTTAAGTCTAGGTGCCCTCAACATTTTGGAAGGTTACAAGGCAGCGCTAAGCCATCTTAAATCTGTTTAACAAATTTTTGGGGGAAAACAAGTCCTTTGTTTTTTGAGGAGGTGGTAGTAGTGAGAGGGGCATGACTCAAAGGCACCTGTGGTGGGGCAATGAGAGTCTTTCTGGAACAACTCACTGCCTCTTAGAACATAAGAACATAAGAATGGCCATACTGGGTCAGACCAAAGGTCCATCCAACCCAGTATCCTGTCTGCCGACAGTGGCCAACACCAGGTGGCCCAGAGGGAGCGAACCTAACAGGTCATGATCAAGTGAGCTCTCTCCTGCCATCCAGCTCCACCCTCTGACAAACAGAGGCTAGGGATATCATTCCTTACCCAACCTGGCTAATAGCCATTAATGGACTTAACCTCCATGAATTTATCCAGTTCTCTTTTAAACCGTGTTATAGTCCTAGCCTTCACAACCTCCTCAGGCAAGGAGTTCCACAGGTTGACTGTGTGCTGAGTGAAGAAGAACTTCCTTTTATTTGTTTTAAACCTGCTGCCCATTAATTTCATTTGGTGGCCCCTAGTTCTTATATTATGGAAACAAGTAAAAAACTTTTCCTTATTCACTTTCTCCACACCACTCATGATTTTATATGCCTCTATCATATCATAGAATCATAGAATATCAGGGTTGGAAGGGACCTCAGGAGGTCATCTAGTCCAACCCCCTGCTCAAAGCAGGACCAATCCCCAACTAAATCATCCCAGCCAGGGCTTTGTCAAGCCTGACCTTAAAAACTTCAAAGGAAGGAGATTCCACCACCTCCCTAGGTAACGCATTCCAGTGCTTCACCACCCTCCTAGTGAAAAAGTTTTTCCTAATATCCAACCTAAACCTCCCCCACTGCAACTTGAGACCATTACTCCTCATTCTGTCATCTGCTACCACTGAGAACAGTCTAGATCCATCCTCTTTGGAACCCCCTTTCAGGTAGTTGAAAGCAGCTATCAAATCCCCCCTCCTTCTTCTCTTCTGCAGATTAAACAATCCCAGTTCCCTCAGTCTCTCCTCGTAAGTCATGTGTTCCAGTCCCCTCATAATTTTTGTTGTCCTCCGCTGGAAGTTTTCCAATTTTTTCACATCCTTCTTGTAGTGTGGGGCCCAAAACTGGACACAATACTCCAGATGAGGCCTCACCAATGTCGAATAGAGGGGAATGATCACGTCCCTTGATCTGCTGGCAATGCCCCTACATATACATCCCAAAATGCCATTGGCCTTCTTGGCAACAAAGGCACACTGTTGACTTATATCCAGTTTCTCATCAACTGTAACCCCTCGGTCCTTTTCTGCAGAACTATTGCCTAGCCTTTTGGTCCCTAGTCTGTAGCGGTGCATGGGATTCTTCCGTCCTAAGTGCAGGACTCTGCACTTGTCCTTGTTGAACCTCATCAGATTTCTTTTGGCCCAATCCTCTAATTTGTCTAGGTCCCTTTGTATACTATCCCTACCCTCCAGCGTATCTACCTCTCCTCCCAGTTTAATGTCATCTGCAAACTTGCTGAGGGTGCAATCCACGTCATCCTCCAGATTATTAAGGAAGATATTGAACAAAACCAGCCGCAGGACTGACCCTTGGGGCACTCCACTTGATACCGGCTGCCAACTAGACACGGAGCCATTGATCATTACCCGTTGAGCCCGACAATCTAGCCAGCTTTCTATCCACCTTATAGTCCATTCATCCAGCCCATACTTCTTTAACTTGCTGGCAAGAATACTGTGGGAGACCGTGTCAAAAGCTTTGCTAAAGTCAAGGAATAACACATCCACAGCTTTCCCCTCATCCTCAGAGCCAGTTATCTCATCATAGACGGCAATTAGATTAGTCAGGCATGACTTGCCCTTGGTGAATCCATGCTGACTGGTCCTGATCACTTTCCTCTCCTCTAAGTGCTTCAGAATTGATTCCTTGAGGACCTGCTTCATGATTTTTCCAGGGACTGAGGTGAGGCTGACTGGTTGTAGTTCCCCAGATCCTCCTCCTTCCCTTTTTAAAAGATGGGCACTACATTAGCCTTTTTCCAGTCGTCCGGGACCTCCCCCGATCGCCATGAGTTTTCAAAGATAATGGCCAATGGTTCTGCAATCACATCCACCAACTCCTTTAGCACTCTCGGATGCAGTGCATCTGGCCCCATGGACTTATGCTCGTCCAGCTTTTCTAAATAGTCCCGAACCACTTCTTTCTCCACAGAGGGCTGGTCACCTCCTCCCCATGCTGTGCTGCCCAGTGCAGTAGTCTGGGAGCAGACCTCGTTCGTGAAGACAGAGGCAAAAAAAGCATTGAGTACATTAGCTTTTTCCACATCCTCTGTCACTAGGTTGCCTCCCTCATTCAGTAAAGGGCCCACACTTTCCTTGACTTTCTTCTTGTTGCTAACGTACCTGAAGAAACCCTTCTTGTTACTCTTAACATCTCTTGCTAGCTGCAACTCCAAGTGTGATTTGGCCTTCCTGATTTCACTCCTGCATGCCTGAGCAATATTTTTATACTTCTCCCTGGCCATTTGTCCAATCTTCCACTTCTTATACGCTTCTATTTTGTATTTAAGATCAGCAAGGATTTCAGTGTTAAGCCAAGCTGGTCACCTGCCATATTTACTCTTCTTTCCACATATCAGGATGGTTTGTCCCTGTAACCTCAATAAGGAATCTTCATAATACAGCCAGCTCTCCTGGACTTCTTTCCCCCTCATGTTATTCTCCCAGGGGATCCTGCCCATCAGTTCCCTGAGGGACTCAAAGTCTGCTTTTGTGAAGTACAGGGTCCGTATTCTCCTGCTCTCCTTTCTTCCTTGTGTCAGGATCCTGAACTCGACCATCTCATGGTCACTGCCTCCCAGGTTCCCATACACCTTTTGCTTCCTCTACTAATTCTTCCCGGTTTGTGAGCAGCAGGTCAAGAAGAGCTCTGCCCCTAGTTGGTTCCTCCAGGAAATTCCTTCCTAGTTGCACCAGGAAATTGTCCCCTACACTTTCCAAAAACTTCCTGGATTGTCTGTGTACCACTGTATTGCTCTCCCAGCAGATATCAGGGTGATTGAGGTCTCCAGTGAGAACCAGGGCCTGCGATCTAGTAACTTCCGTTAGTTGTCGGAAGAAAGCCTCATCCACCTCATCCCCCTGGTCCAGTGGTCGAGAGCAGACTCCCACCTCAACGTCACCCTTGTTGCTCACACTTCTAAACTTAATCCAGAGACTCTCAGGTTTTTCTGCAGTTTCATACCAGAGCTCTGAGCAGTCATACTGCTCTCTTACATACAATGCAACTACCCCACCTTTTCTGCCCTGCCTGTCCTTCCTGAACAGTTTATATCCATCCAAGACAGTACTCCAGCCATGTGAGTTATCCCACCAAGTCTCTGTTATTCCAATCACATCATAATTCCTTGACTGTGCCAGGACTTCCAGTTCTCCCTGCTTGGTTCCCAGGCTTCTTGCATTTGTGTATAGGCACTTGAGATAACTTGCTGATCGTCCCTCTTTCTCAGTATGAGGCAGGAGCCCTCCCCTCTCGCACTCTCCTGCTCGTGCTTCCTCCCGGTATCCCATATCCCCACTTACCTCAGGGCTTTGGCCTCCTTCTCCCGGTGAACCTAGTTTAAAGCCCTCCTCACCAGGTTAGCCAGCCCGCTTGCGAAGATGCTCTTCCCTCTCTTCGTTAGGTGGAGCCCGTCTCTGCCTAGCACTCCTCCTTCTCGGAACACCATCCCATGGTCAAAGAATCCAAAGCCTTCTCTCCTACACCACCTGCGTAGCCATTAGTTGATGTCCAACATTCAACGGACTCTACCCAGACCTTTTCCTTCTACAGGGAGGATGGACGAAAACACCACTTGCACCTCAAACTCCTTTATCCTTCTTCCCAGAGCCACGTAGTCTGCAGTGATCCCTGTCTTTTAACCAGTTCTCAATCCATGAAAGGATCTTCCCTCTTATCCCATAACAACTTAATTTACGAAAGAGCCTTTGGTGAGGGACCTTGTCAAAGGCTTTCTGGAAATCTAAGTACACTATGTCCACTGGATCCTCCTTGTCCACATGTTTGTTGACCCCCTTCAAAGAATTCTAATAGATTAGTAAGACATGATCTCCCTTTACAGAAACCATGTTGACTTTTGCTCAACAATTTATGTTCGTCTAAGTCTGACAATTTTATTCTTTACTATTGTTTCAACTAATTTGCCCGGTACTGACGTTAGACTTACCGGTCTGTAATTGATGTGATCACCTCTAGAGCCCTTTTTAAATATTGGCGTTACATTAGCTATCTTCCAGTCACTGGGTACAGAAGCTGATTTAAAGGACAGGTTACAAACCATAGCTAATAGTTCCGCAATATCACATTTGAGTTCTTTCAGAACTCTTGGGTGAATGCCATCTGGTCCCGGTGACTTGTTACTGTTAAGTTTATCAATTAATTCCAAAACCTCCTCTAGTGACACTTCAGTCTGTGACAATTCCACAGATTTGTACCCTACAAAGGATGGCTCAGGTTTGGGAATCTCCCTAACATCCTCAGCTGTGAAGACTCAAACAAAGAATTGATTTAGTTTCTCCGCAATGACTTTATTGTCTTTAAGTGCTCCTTCTGTATCTCGATCGTCCAGGGGCCTCACTGGTTGTTTAGCAGGCTTCCGGCTTCTGATGTACTTAAAAAACATTTTTTTATTTTCTTTTAAGTTTTTGGCTAACTGTTCTTCAAACTCCTTTTTGACTTTTCTAATTACATTTTTACACATAATTTGGCAGCGTTTATGCTTCTTTCTATTTACCTGACTAGGATTTGACTTCCACTTTTTAAAAGACGCTTTTTTATCGCTCACTGCTTCTTTTACATGGTTGTTAAGCCATGGTGGCTCTTTTTTAGTTCTTTTACTGTGTTTTTTTAATTTGGGGTATACATTTAAATTGGGCCTCTATTATGGTGTCTTTGAAAAGTGCCCATGCAGCTTGCAGGGATTTCACTGTAGTCACTGTGCCTTTTAATTTCTGTTTAACTAACCTCCTCATTTCTGCATAGTTCCCCTTTCTGAAATTAAATACCACCATGTTGGGCTGTTAAGGTGTTCTTCCCACTACAGGAATGTTAAATTTTATTATATTATGGTCACTATTTCCAAGCTGTCCTGTTATAGTTACCTCTTGGACCAGATCCTGGGCTCCACTCAGGACTAAATCAAGAATTGCCTCTCCCCTTGTGGGTTCTTGTACCACCTTTGCCCTCCTCCTGGCCAGTACGTGTCCCAGTAGTGCTGGAGGGGCCTTTGGGAGAAGGGAACATGGTACCCGATCAGCTGTGAGGAGATCATCTATCAGCTGGAGGCAGGCAGGGGAAACCCTGACTCCCAATTCTATTTCAGGAGCTAGTTTAGGGCTCTCCACATCTCTCTACAACATAGACGGGAGATTGTAGAAGTGTGAAGTGGCCTGTTCAGCACAATGGGGTGTTCTCAGTTAAATCAGAACAGTCCTTTGAAATTAATATAGCCAGACACCAATAGCCCAGAGAGGTATGAGCTGACCCATTCATCTCAATGGGTGTTCTCCCCACCATCCAGCTAACGTCTACCCCAGAGGCTGCTGCAGAATACCAGTTTTAAGACAATCTCACTATTAATGTGGGTTTGAGACCAATGTGAATAGTACATTCAACTCCTTATTGGGGAACTGTATCTGGGAAGTCCCTTGACCTAATGACCCCAAATTTTCAATACAACGTACATCTCTACCTTTGTTGTGGCGTTCTCGTATTCAAGCTAATCGCACTATGGGCGTGGATTTTAGAGCATGTTGAAAATTTCAAAAAGCTCATTTTGTGGTAGGCAGCTCTATTGCAGCACACCAGGTTTTAAGGCAATTTCATTATGTATATGGATTAGAGAGCAGAGGTTCTCAAACGGGGGGGAGGGGGGGCATGAGAAGCTTTAGGAGAAAAAAACGTATTGCGGACCTTTTACCCACAGAAATGAATAAACTAGTAAAGCGGATTCCTCCAGACATAGGTCTTCAGCTGGCACGGTGCATTTTGACAGATTTCTGTTAAGCGTGCGCAGCATTATACAAAGTCATTGCCATCTGCATGTTAATCCATTTGCCATGACATGGTGTGCACATTTAACTGTAAGCATGGACCACAACAGCAGTTTTACTCTTATTACAATTGATTGTTGGCTCATTCGTGCAACAGAAAGAAAAGCAACTCAAGTGAAAAATAAAGAATCCAAAACTGATTCAAGTGAAGCACTGCTGCCATATATGTACTTATGTAATGGGGGGGGGGGGGGTTTACAATCAAATAAATTTGAGAACCACTGTATAGAGCACTTTTTAAAAAATGGGTGGGTGGGGGTAATATCTCAGGAATTCCTTGATCAAATGGTCCTGCATTTGCATCATGAACCCCACCCAAATCCCTGTTGCAAATTTCAGCACACCTCTCCATAACTCAGCTATCGGGTCCCACTTCTTCCTGGACCCTCCATGCCCCTGGTAAGGTTGGAGGGAGGAAGCTAGTGCTGCTGTGAGGAGTCCATGTACCAGCTGGAGATAGCAAATGGAAAGAGAGCAGAGATTCAGAGTCCCCATCCCAAATCTGGGCCTAGTGCATTGGGAAGGAGCCCTGCATAGCCCTCTGCAGCATAGGGGGCTCCCAGAGGTGTGAAGCAGCCCATTCATCTCAGTGGAATGTTCTCAGATGAAAGAGAATAGAGTCTGAAATATTAGCTCAGAGATGTGTGAACTGCTCATTCATCTCAATGGATTCTTTCATCCACCTTCTTTGTCTTAGTGCTTTGATGCCAGTGCTAAGCACCAAGCATACTGATTCTCAACCCCCCAGTGCCATTCAGTGCCTAGTAGGTGAACTGAGCATGCCTATTCCCAGTGTCCAGCACAGACCTGGTCCATCATGCCTCATGTTGCTCAGCCTGAGTGCAGCAAATCTATCTCATCGGAGCACGGATTCATCTTGGCTCAGACCCTTGGGCTGGCCTCTCTGGTTTCTTTATCAAAGTATCAGCTAGTCCCTGCCATATCAACCCAGCCCCACACCACTATACTGGGTTTCATGTTACAGATGTAGGGCAACTCTACACTACAAAATAATGTAAGTTAGGTCTACTTAGACATACAGCCACCGCAGTAATGAAATCACTTTTGTATGTCCATGCTATATGCTCCTTGTGTTTGCAGAGCTTGCTTCACTGCAGGGAATAGCGTGCTGTGGGTAGCTATCCCACTGTGGAACTTGCCATCAGCTAGCACATAGTATTTTGGGAAGGGTTTGCAAGGCCTCATGAACCCTGACTCCCTACTCTTATTTCAGGAGCTAGTTTAGGGCTCTCCACATCTCTCTACAGCATAGGCAGGAGAGTATAGAAGTGTGAAGTGGCCTGTTCATCCCAATGGGATGTTCTCAGTTAAATCAGAACAGTTCTTTGAAATTATGACAGCCAGACACCAATAGCCCAGAGAGGTATGAGCGGACCCATTCATCTCAATGGGTGTTCTCCCCACCATTTTTGGCAAATGAGTCTTGCAAAGGTGATTGGGAGGGTGGTTTCAGTGTCCCATGATGCAGTTTTCTCCATCCCATAATTTTATCTGCATCCCATAATGTTTCATGTCTTTTTTCAAAAGCCCTCTGTGAGCAATATGGATCCTGCACAGCTCTGCACTGTTGTGATGAGTGTTGTAAGCACAATGTGCCTGATCCTGCAGTATTTGCAGAGCTGCCAAAGGAGCTGCAGGGAACACGACAATTCCTTGGAGGCTTGGATATAGAGAGAAACAATTCAAGGGTGTTGTTGGCATTCACAGGGCAGCTGCAGACAGTGGAGCTCCAGTACTAAGCTCTAGAAACAAGCACGGACTGGTGGAATTGTATCGTTATGCAGGTCATGGGATGACAAACAGTGGCTGCAGATCCACAAATACTGGTGGATTACTGGGGACATTTTACTGACATCAGCACGGGATGGTCAGGAAAGGTGCATGACGCATGCATCTTTAAGAACACAAGGCTGTTCAGAAATCTGCAAGCAGGGACTTTTCTTTCCAGACCATATGATTACCATTGGGGATGTTGAAATGCCAATAGTGATCCTGGGAGACTGAGCCTACACCTTAGTCCCATGGCTCATGAAGCCATACACCAGCCAACTTGACAGTAGCAAGGAGCACTTCTATTCCAAGCTCAGCTAGTGCAGAATGACAGTTGAATGTGCCTTTGGCCAGTTGAAAGGCCGCTGGCGCTATCTACTCATGAGATTAGACCTCAGTGGAAAAAATATCTCCATGGTTATAGCAGCCTGCTTCATAATATTGTGAAGCAAATGCGGAAAAGTTTCCAGTGGGGTGGAGGTGGAACGGCTGTCTGCTGATTTTGAGCAGCCGGATACCAGGCCTATAAGAAGAGCTCAATGTGGAGCTATACAGCTCAGGGAGGCTTTGAAAGACCATTTTAATAGTGAGCCACAGTAATGTGTGTTGCCATAGAATGCTCTGCCTGGCCTTGGGTTTTTTTTTGCACTCTGGTATGAACCTTGTGTGCGTATAGTAATATGACATTACAAATGCACCTATAGCCATTATCTGTGAATGATGTCAGACCCAGCCAGCATATGTTGTGAACTAATAAAGATGAATTAAGCTTCTATAAATAGACTTTTATTCCAAACAGACATATTTAGAACTGAATGAAATTTTATAAATACAAAGAAAATAATCTTTGAAAAGGAAAGAACAGTCATTTCTATTTTACAAACATTCACCAACCGTGTCTCTCACAGGTATGCACAATTGTGATTGTCTGTACTCTCCCCCAGGGTGGAGCGGTATGGGTAGTGCAGTGGCCCTGGACATAATGTGGAATGTGTGGTGGTGGGGTGTAGGGAGGTGCCAGAATGCTGTTCTCTAGGGGCTGAAGAGGGAGAGGAGCACAAGTCTGTTGAACCTGAAGTTCAACAAGAGTCTCCAGCATGTCTGTTTGCAGCTGGAGAAGTGCTATCATCTCCCGCTGCATGTCTCTCCTTTTCCTGTGCTTTTTGCCTGTCCACATTATCCCTGTCCATTCTGCCTACGAGGGTAATCCTCCAAGCCCTGTGCTCTGTATTTGAAGCCGCAGAGGCTTGCAGGATCTCTTGGAACATGTCATTCCACATAGAATCATAGAAGATTAGGGTTGGAAGAGACCTCAAGTCATCTAGTCCAACCCCCTGCTCAAAGCAGGACCAACACCAACTAAATCATCCCAGCCAGGGCTTTGTCAAGCCTGACCTTAAAAACACCTAAGGATGGAGATTTCACCACCTCCCTAGGTAACCCATTCCAGTGCTTCACCACCCACCTTGTGAAATAGTGTTTCCTAATATCCAACCTAAACCTCCCCCACTGCAACTTGAGACCATTGCTCCTTGTTCTGTCATCTGCCACCACTGAGAACAGCCGAGCTCCATCCTCTTTGGAACCCCACTTCATGTAGTTGAAGGCTGCTATCAAATTCCCCCTTACTCTTCTCTTCTGCAGACTAAACAAGCCCAGTTCCCTCAGCCTCCTCTCATAAATCATGTGCCCCAGTCCCCTGATAATTCTCGTTGCCCTCTGCTGGACTCTCTCCAATTTGTCCACATCCTTTCTGTAGTGGGGGGCCCAAAACTGGACACAATACTCCGATGTGGCCTCACCAGTGCTGAATAGAGGGAAATAATCACTATCCTTGATCTGCTGGCAATACTCCTACTAATGCAGCCCAATATGCCATTAGCCTTCCTGGCAACAAGGGCACACTGCTGACTCTTATCCAGCTTCTCATCCACTGTAATCCCAAGTCCTTTTCTGCAGAACTGCTGCTTAGCAGTCAGTCCCCAGCCTGTAGAGGTACATCCTCTTCCTTCTCCTCATCTGGCTGAGCCGCTCTGCTGGTGTAGATAGAGAGATCCTCAAGGCCACATTTCCAGCTGTAAAAGATACATAGCACTGAGGTACTATTGAGAGCACATTCACAAGATAAATAGAAGCTTGGTATACTGAACTCCCTCCCCTTGATCCACACAAGTTACAAGCACTACATTCTCACTTCTCCTTGGGATTCATAGAGCACAACAGTCCCAGCCATGGTTAGTACAGCCTGGGGGGGTGGGGGGGGGAAGGGGGAAGTTGGGACAATAATAGGGGGTAGCTCATGGGCATGAGTGTATGTGGAAAAGGGCAACTGAACTGAATACTGGCACCGTTTTCCACAGATTTTATCTGATAACTCACTCCTGAAGGTAACGGAGGCTAAAAGGGAACAGCTCCTGCATGTGTCAGGCTGCAGACCAGGTCTGTATGCTGCTAGCCTGTGTGCTGCAATGGTGCCTGCTGAAGAAATTGCTGCGTGGCGTGGGAAAGTGTCCTACCACGGCAGAAGAAATAAGGCAGCCCTTCCCAGAAACCTTTGGCAGAGGATTGCAGACTATCTCCAGGAAAGTTTCAATGAGATCTTTATGAAGGATTCACGGGACATCCTGGTGCATATAAACAAGTTGTTCTGCAGGGCCCCCTCTGCCTCACTGTACAGGGGAATGAGAAACAGACAGCAGCTCTATCTCTATTGGCTATTTCACTACTTCTTCTTGCATGTAAATGAACAGATGTGTCCCTGCAATATCAAACTCTATCTTCCCTCTCCTGCATCAGGCTCGCCTGTGTTGGACTGTAGGGACTGGCTCGACTGCTCTGGAGTCAAACACAGGTCCTGGCTTGCTGCACCCACAGTATCCCCCGGTCACCTGTCCCCTGTACTCCCTCTCTTCCTCATCCAACACCTCCTCCTCACTGTTCACTCCATGGGCCTCGATAGGATTCTTGGGGGTGGTGGTGGGGGCTCCGCTAAGGATGGCATGCAGCTCTTTGTAAAAGCAGCATGTCTGCAGCTCCATACCAGAATGGCCATTAGCCTCCCTTCTCTTCTGGTATGCCTGCCACAGCTCCTTGCCTTTCACACAGCAGGTCCCTCTTGTAGCTCTTCTCCCCCATGCTCCGAGTGATCTCATATATATCGACACTTCTGTGGTTGGATTGGAGCTGTGCCTGCATAGCCTCTTCTCCCCACAGATCCAGGAAGGAGATCCATCACCACCTGCCTCCTACAGGCAGGAGCATGTCCGCAGCGTGGAGCTGGCATGGTCAGCTGGGCAGTTGCTAGGTGAGCTCTCCACACTGAACAAACAGGAAATGGAATTTCAAAAAAAAGGGGTGTGGGTATATCTGGCCACCAGGCAGCAGAGTTCAAGTGGTCATGATGGGCCATTGGGGGACACCTCCTGAAGGCCACTAAAGTTGAACTAAGTAACACAGTGTCTACACCGACACAGTGTGACATAGTTATGGCAAAGCAAAGTGCTACTCCTCATGCAGAGGTGAAGTTACTAAGTCAGCGTAGCAGGCACGTTACATAGGCAGGAGTGATATTTTAGTGTAATTGTTTACAGAGTTAGGTCAATGTAAGCTGCCTTGAATTGACCTAACTGTAGTCTAGACCAGGCGGGAGTACTGTCCACCACCACCAATGGCGTTCAGTGTTGCAAACTTTCTATAAGTAGCAATGATAAAGCTTTAATAAAAGCAATAATTTCTGAAATATTTCTAAACCTTGTCCTTCATACCATTCAATAGCTGAGCTCAGCTGCAGTCTACAGATACAAATTTAAGAAGGGGCTCCCTTATTTTTTTTCTCAAGTTCTGCATCCCAAAACTTAAAATAATCTGAACATTTTATATACAGCTCTTTCGGGGGGACCTGTATCTCAGGAACCCCTTGAACAAACAATCCTAAATTTGCACCACTAACTATACCCCAGCCCCTTTTGTGGCACACCAGTTTTAAAGACACTCTCCCCATTTTGCATGGGTTTTAGAACAATAGGAATATTAAACTCAGCTTCTTATGGGGGAAGGCAGTATCTGAGGAACCCCTTGCCCAGATGAATCCAAATTTGCATCACTAACTGCCCCTGGTGCTGCTAATGCAGAAAAATTTTCTAAACCATAGGCAGCGGCTTCCTCTAGGCTCCATTCCAGGCCCTGCCCCTGCCCCCACCCCCACCCCTTCCCCCAAATCCCCATCTCTGTCCCGCCTCTTCTGGCCCCCGCTCCACCACAGGCCCAGCCCCCCCATCCCTTCCCCCAAGCTCCCACCCTGCCTTTTCCCGCTCCGCCTCTTCCCACCCAGTTCTGCTCCCTCCCCCCAGCGTGCCCCAACGGCGCCTATGTTCTAAACCATTTGAGCTCTACTCCAGAGTTGGCTGCATATGGAGTAAGCTATTTTCAACACAATTGCCAACAGTCACAACACTAGGAAAGCCCTTAAGTGTGTATGGCAGCAACTTTGGGCCTGCCCCTGAAAGTGCTCTGTTGGCTTTGGTGAATACAGTTTATTGGATCAATCCCCATTGCCTAGGCTCAGTGCAGCTGGCTGGCAAGAGGTCTAATTGCAGGATAGTACTATCCATGACACACTGCTGGCTAAAAAGAGGAGAGGACTTCCAGGAGTGATTATTCCATCCTCCCCAGAGGCTAAACTACTGTTCAGAGAATGAAATAGACTGAAACTGATTAGTGGGAGCGTTCCACTGAATCATGGCAGACCCTCTACACAATCAACTAGTGCTGCCATGAGAGCCCTGCAGGAGGATTTCAAACATTTGGGGATGGAGAGACCCCTGGAACTCTTTCAGAGCCAGCTCTACTGGCCCTGGATGGCAAGAAATAGGAGATATGAGTGCATTGTGCATCTAGAAAATATCACCAGCAGCAAGTCCGTGGAACTAGTGTGCATTGATTTCCTGATTCTAGGAGTAAACTGGAAGAATGTGAGAAACATTTTAGTAGTGACTGACTATTCCATAGGGTCATGGAAATATGGGGCTGGAAGGGACCTTGAGCAGATGTCTAGTCCAGCCCCCATGTTGAGGTAGGACCAAGTAAAGCTGGATCACCTGTGACAGGTTTTTGTCCAACCCGTCCTTAAAAATCTCCAGTGATGGGGATTCCACAACCTCCCTTGGAAGCCTGTTCCAGAGCTGTACTACCTTTATAGTGAGAAAGTTCTTCTTTATATCTAACCTAAATCTCCCTTGCTGCAGTTTAAGCCCATTACTTCTTGTCCTGCCTTCAGTAGACATGGAAAACAATTGATCCCCATCTTCTTTATAACAGCCCTTAATATATTTGAAGACTGTTATCAAGAACTCCTCAACCCGATGGACATGCCTCCCCTTTCAGGAGGCAGCACCGAAAGACTCCAGTGAGATCGGATCTATTTCTGATGCTGAGGTCAATACGGCGGTAAAGTGCCTTCTTTAGTGGTAAGGCAGTAGGGATGGACAAGATTCGCCTGGAGATGTTGAAAGCACTGGACAATGTTGGGGTGTCGTGGTTAACGTGCCTCTTCAATGTTGTGTAGAAGGTGGGTGCAGTACCTCTGGATTGGCAAACCAGGGTGGTGGTCACGTCCCATTACACAAACATCCCTCATGAAGATGGCATCATTGCTTGCTTCAAGCAATCTACAAGAAAACAGATAACACTCAGATATCCACCCCAAACACATTGCCAAACTCATCCATTTCATCCTCACCCATAACAATTTTACATTCAAAAATTAACACCTTGTCCAAACCATGGGCACAGCCATTGGGTAGTAGGATGGCTCCCCAATATGCCAACTTCTTCATGGGCCACCTTGAGGAAGAATTTCTCCACATATGCACCATGAAACCAGTGATATATCTGAGATACATCAATGATATTTTCATCCTCTGGACAGACAGACAATCTAAACTCCCTCATAGATTTCCACCCAACTTCAACAACCACCACCCATCCATTAAACTTTCTCTAGGACACTCCCACACTAGCATCAAGTTCCTGAATACCACAATCGGTTTAAACAATGGAATCCTACAGACAACTATATACAAGAAACCCATGGATCATCACACTTACCTTCACAGATCCAGTAACCACCCCAAATATACAAAGTAATCTATTATTTATTGCCAGCCACTCATACCACAGAATGTGCTCCAAGGAGAAAGTCCAGGATACGCATCTTAACACATTTAAAATCGCCTTCACCACACAAGGACACTCCACCATAAAAGTAGACTGCATCATGGAATGGGCCATCTAAATACCCCGAGAGAACCTACTTCAATACAGAAAAAACAACCACCCTCCAACCGCACACCCTTAGTTGTCACCTACCAACCCAAACTAGAACCATGTGGGGTATCATTAAACAATTACAACCCATACTCAATGGGGACCACCTCCTGAGAGAAATCTTTTCTGAACCTCCTCTTCTGGCCTTCAAACAACCCCCTAACTTCTACAAGCTGATGATTAGAAGCAAGGTTCCCACAGACCAGGACACACCAAGTCAAAGCGGCACCAGATCCCGACAGAACAACAGATGCAGAATCTGTAGACATATTTCCATTGCTATGATGATCAACATCCCCTACAACACACCTTTCAAGATTCATGGGTCCTACACGTGCCTGTCATAACATGTGGTGTATCTCATCCAGCGTACTAAATACCCCAGTAACAAATATGCAGGTGAAACAAGACAATCACTATGCTCTCAAATGAACTCACACAGAAAAACGATAAAAGACAAAAACAACGTATCACCTGTGGGTGAACACTTTTCACAAAGAGATCACTCCATATCTGACCTCTCAGTCCTTGTCCTAAAAGGAAACCTGCACAACACCTTCAAAAGACAAGCCTGGGAATTATATTCATAACTTTCCTAGACACTACAAATCATGGATTAAATAGACACTGAATTTATGGCTTACTACAACAATCAATAACCCACTAAACCCTCCCTCCCCCCCCCCGCCAAACACCCACTCTTCCCCCCACTTTCCGCCCTGTTAGTGGAGAGGTGTTAACTGGCCATTTCACCTTGAATGGGCCCTTGAAATATGTGTTAACCACTTATGTTAAACAATCTGTTCCAGCTTGCATTTAGCTGTGACACTCTGACTACCTTTCCCAGACCTGAAGAAGAGCTCTGTGTAGCTTGAAAGCTTCTCTCTCTCCCGAAGAGAAGTTGATCCAATAAAAGATTACCTCACCCACCTTGTCTCTTGAATATCCTGGGACCAACATGGCTACAACACTGCAAACAATACTTTTTGTCAGGTGTTAGGTGAAATTAACGTTTTGTGACATCTATCCATTTAAATTGAATCCTGCCAAGCCTATCAGGGCATTGGGCCCAGATATGGGTGAGGGGCTTTGCACTTCCATTTGCCTCTCCTGCCTCTTCTTACATTCAGCTGGTCTGGGCACTCTTCATGGACCCACCACCTACCCATGGCCTTTCCCAGCTTACCAGGAATAGCAAGTAAGAGGGTGGAGCTGGTCTGTGGGTGGATGTGGTTGGTCAGAGCAATGTGCATGATGAAGGGCATGCTGGAGGAGTAGGAACAGTGTTCGGATTCCTGAGCAGTTGGAGGAGGGGCAGAGCAGTGTGTGTGGGGGGGGTGTTGAAATAGTGCACTGAAGTGTGGGGTGGGAATATCTGTGCAGTGGGGGAACATTGGAGGCTTCATCTCTGTCCCCCAAACATCTAAGTCTCCCTGCCCCTAACAATGTCACTAGTGACTCCATGCTAGTCCCTGCACTGTTTCTGCATCCTCTTCCTGGCTCCTCAACCTGTGGGTCTCATAATGAGACCTGCCTCTCTGTGGGGAGGGAGGACTAGGCTGTGCTGGACAGACAGAGAGATGGGAGGTGAAGTGATGCTGCAGGGACAGCGAAAGGACTAGAGTAATAGGACCACTGTGATAATCTAGTCTGATGTCCTCCTTTACAACACAGGCCACAGAACTTCCTCTAATTAATTCCCACAGTAGATCTTTTAGAAAAACATCCAGTCTTGATTTAAAAATTGCCAGTAATGGAGAATCCACCATGACCATGGTGAACCAAAGAATTACCCTCACTGTTAAAAACTTATACCTTATTTCCAATCTGAAGTTGTCTAGCTTCAACTTTCAGCCATTGGATCATGTTATACCTTTGTCTGCTAGAATGAAGAGTCCATTATCAGATATGTGCTCCCTATGTAGGTATTTGTAAACTGTGATCAAGTCACCCCTTAACCTTCTTTTTGTTACGCCAAGGCTATGTCTACACTGTAAAGTTCAGTCAATGCAAAGTTATGTCCATGTACAACCGACAAAGCGTGTATATCTCTTGGGCGCATGCACATTTGGGTGCTTGCATTAGCACTGTACGTACTCACCAGGAGTACTTGCATCAACAGAAAACGTGGTGCATCACAGGCAGGGAAGCCAGCGTGCCCTGTGCCGCCGTCTGGCTCAATGCTTTGTGGGACATTTTTGAAGTGGTTTGGGGATACCAACAATTTGTCCAGGGATTTCTGGGAGCCATGGGTCAAGTTCCCACCATGCCACTTTCTCTTTCCCATAACAACTCCCACAGTACTTTTTGGCCTCTGCCAGACGTATGGAGTCTGCAGAGCTCAGCACAATCATCATGAGTAAGGCTATGATTAGGACATGGAGGTCACAGAATCCATGACTCCATTGATCTCCGTGACATTTTTTGACTTGGGGCTGGAGCTCCCAGCCAGTCCCCCCACAGCTTGCAGCCCCTGCCCTGGTGCTGGGACCCTGCAGCTGCCCAGCCGCAACATGGGGACCCTGCAGCTCCCAGCCGCAACATGGGGACAGCCCATGCCCCCACAGGTGGCCAGGGACCGCAGAGTGCCCACTCGCTGCAGGTGGCAGGGAACACCCTGGAACTCCCTGCTGCTGTGGGTGGCGGGGGCTCCCCAGAGCTGCTCAGCCACCGCTGAGCACCCACTGAACCCACCTCCCCATTTTGTCAGGGATATTTTAGTGAAAGTCATATTGTCCGTGACCTGTCCATGACTTTCACTAAAATATCCCTGACAAAATCTTAGTCTTACTCATGAGTATTGCTAATAAGGGATGCATGATTCTCCTGTATTTCCACAGCTTGAAGGAGTACAACAATTGGAATTGTGATGAGGAAGATGTGGAGCTTTTGGAGCACAATAACTGGATGCTGATGGACTGAGTAAAAAAAAAGCTGACTTCCTGGTGGCGTTCACGGAACAGCTCTACATGGTGGATCATTACTTCTGGGCGTGAGAAACAAGCACTGTTTGGTGTGATCGCATTGCGATGCGGATTTGGGTTGGCGAGCTGTGGCTGCAGCTCTTCTGGATGTAAAAGGCCACCTTCCTGAATCTGTGTGCTGAGCTTGTCCCAGACCTCCAGTGCAGGGTCATCAGAATGCAAGCTGCATTGACTGGAGAAATGACAAGTGATCGAGCTCTGGAAGCTTGGAATACCAGATTGCTGTCAGTCAGCAATCAGTTTAGAGTTTGAAAAGCCACACAGCTTAGAGTTGGCAATGCCAGAGCATGGGCCATTGTAATCCAAGGTTATTAGTGTTTCCTTTTACACAACGCTCTTGGAAACGTCTGGGAAATAGTGAATGGCATTGCAACAATGGGGTTCCTAAACTGTGGTGAGTCAATAGATGGCACACCTTATCCCTATTTTGGCACCATTCCATCTTGCCACGAGTACACCTACAGAAAGCAATAATTTTCGGTGGTTATGCAAACGCTACTGGATCACCGGGGACATTTCACTGATATCATCGTGGGCCCGTCAGGGAAGGTGTGAGATGCATACATCATTAAGAGCAAGGGGATTTTCAAAACGCTGCAAGCAGGGACATTCTTTCCCAGCTGGTGGATTGCCACTGGCAATGTTGAAATGCCAGTAGTGATCCTGGGGGACCCAGCCTACCTCTTGGCCTGCTTGGCTCATGAAGCTGTACACTGGCCACCTCAACAGCACCAAGGGAATATTCGACTACAGACTCAGCAGGGTTGTTGGCACTGTGTCTTCACTAAACTGAATCTCAGCAAGACAGACACTCCCATGGTTATAGCTGCAAGTTGACTACTGCATATGAGGCAAAGGGGGTAAAGCTGCTGCCAGTGTAGAGGGAAAGGTGGAGTGTCTGCTGAATTTGAACAGGTAGACACAAAGGCTATGACTACATTGCAAAGCAAGCCCAGAGTATGTAGAATTCAAGTTCATAGACTCTGGGTTTGTTAACCTAGGGCTTGAATGTCTACACTCTTTTGTAACCCCAGGTTAGGACTTGTTGAACCACGGCTGGTCCCAACCTAGGGCTCCAGCACCTACACTGCATTATGGGGGCCTCAGTCTGCATATCCCAGACTACCTATGCCCTCTGAAAATGTGGCCACTCTAGCCCTTTGTTCACATTACAGTGTGGGAAAACTTGACTGTCCACCAAACTTGACGGTTCAGACGACAAAAAGTCAGCCTGTGGGATTGTGGGATACTGTTGATGGACCCCACAGAGCAGGAGTCCAATGGGACTGCGTCTATATTGCAAAGCAACAGGGTTTGAACTCGGGATCCAGGCTTGATTCAGGCTCACACCTTCCACCCGTTGGGTCCTGGGACCAAGCCTTGGGTTAGTGTGATTTGTGTGTAGACAAAAGGTTGCAGAGCAGTTTTTAAACTAAGAGATGGGGGAAAGCCGATTGCTGCAGAGGCACACCTGGCTCTGACAGAGACATCTCTTAGAGGAGAGTCTATTGATAGAGATTCTCTAGGTTTTAGTCAGGAGGAGAGGATGGAAGAGGATAAAGTATGGGCCAGATTAGACGAGAAACATTCACATAAAAAAGAATCTGACACATCAGAAAAGGGCTGACAAATAAACAGTGACACGTTTTTAAAGTGCTTCTACACAAATGCTAGAAGTCTAAATAATAAGATGGGTGAACTAGAGTGCCTCATGTTAAAGGAGGATATTGATATAATAGGCATCACAGAAACCTGGTGGAGTGAGGACATTCAATGGAACACAATCATTCCTGGGTACAAAATATATTGGAAGGACAGAACAGGTCATGTGGGTGGGGGAGGAATGGCACTTATGTGAAAGAAAATGTAGAATCAAATGAGGTAAAAATCTTAAATGAATTCAAATGTTCCATAGAATCTCTATGGATAGTAATTCCACGCTCTAATAAGAATGTAACAGTATCGACCACCTGATCAGGACAGTGATAGTGAGAATGAAATGCTAAGGGAGATTAGAGAGCCTATCAAAATAAAGAACTCAATAATAGTGGGGGATTTCAATTATCCCCATATTGACTGGGTACAGGTCACCTCTGGACGAAATGCAGAGACAAAATTTCTCGATACTTTAAATGACTGTTTCTTGGAGCAGCTGGTACAGGAATCCACAAGGGGAGAGGCAATTCTTGATTTAGTCCTGAGTGGAGCGCAGGATCTGGTCCAAGAGGTAACTATAACAAGACCGCTTGGAAATAGTGACCATAATATAACAACAACATTCAACATTCCTGTGGTGGGAAGAACACCTCATCAGCCCAACATGGTGGCATTTAAGTTCAGAAAGGGGAACTATGCAAAAATGAGGAGGTTAGTTAAACAGAAATTAAAAGGTACAGTGACTACAGTGAAATCCCTGCAGGCTGCATGGACACTTTTCAAAGACACCATAATAGAGGCCCAACCTAAATGTATACCCCAAATTAAAAAACACACAGTAAAAGAACTAAAAAAGAGCCACCGTGGCTTAACAACCATGTAAAAAAAGCAGTGAGGGATAAAAAGGCGTCTTTTAAAAAGTGGAAGTCAAATCCTAGTGAGATAAATAGAAAGGAGCATAAACACTGCCAAATTAAGTGTAAAAATATAATAAGAAAAGCCAAAAAGGAGTTTGAAGAACAGCTAGCCAAAAGCTCAAAAGGTAATGAAATGTTTTTAAGTACATCAGAAGCAGGAAGCCTGTTAAACAACCAGTGGGGCCCCTGGACGATCGAGATACAAAAGGAGCACTTAAAGACGATAAAGAACATCGATATGATGTGCAATGTGTAACTGGACTGCCATAGAACTCTTTTTGAATTTATTCTCTAACATTGTATTTTGTAACATTAAAGCAATGAGAACTCAGTGCTTCCATTCTATAAAGTTGTTGATGGGATGGGAGACATTTTTAAATGGGGCAGGAAGGGAGATGAGGTTTCAGCAGAAAAAAACAAACCAAACTAAAAAAAAACCTTGATAAGGAATAATGCATGTAGACACTCACCCGAGCTCTCTTCTTGCTCATTAGTGGGCTCATCTGCGTTCACCTGGCTTGATTCCATCAGAGTTTCAAACAGTTCCTGGCTCATGGCATAGTTTAAGTCCCCAGCTGTGTTTGCCCTGCCCCTTTGCTGTTTGTGGTAGGGGTCTCTGCCTTGGGCTCCTCTGAAGTGTCCACAGTAGTCCTCAGAGTGCTGGTGGGTTCACTGCCAAGTATGGCATGCAGTTTGTTGTAAAAGTGGCAGGTCTGCAGGGCAGCCCCAGGGTTCTTGTTGACTTCTCTTGCCTTGTGGTATGCCTGGTGGTATCCCCTGCTGCGCAGCCCTGTCATGCCCCTGTTCCAGCACCCCCTGTGAAATCTGCACATAGTGTTGATATTTCAACAGCTGTTCCATTTCTGGACTCGCACAGTCTTGTCTCACCACAGGGTAAGAAGATCCACAACTTGTTGCTTGCTCCAGACAGGAGCTCTCTGCATGCATGGAACCAGCATGGTCAGATGTACACAAAAAAAGGTAAGCTGCTAGGTGTACTCATCAAGGCGGGCAACCAGGAAAAGGCATTTAAAAACAAGAGGGAAGGGTGGTTTAAAGTGGGGGGTAGGGAAGTCTCTGTGACACTTGGGCAGTGGAGTTCAAAAACTGATCAGAGCAATCGCTGTCATGGGGACAGTCATGACAGCTGGGGGGGGTAGTCCCCCCATCCTGTGACTATGGCCTACATTCTTTGTTCCTACATATACACATTTACATTTGGCTGTATTAAAATGCATAGTTTGCTTTTGCCCAGCTTATCAAATGAACCAGTTTGCTTTGTATCTGGGACCTGTACTCTTCATTATTTACCACTCCCCAGTTTGTGTGTCATTTGCAAACTTTATTGTAGTGATTTTACGTTTACTTTCAGGTCATTGACAAAAATCTTAAATGGCATAGGCTCAAGAATGGATCGCTGTGGTACCTCACCAGAAACACTCACTTGCTGATGATTCCTCCTATACAATTACATTTTGAGATCTATCAGTTAGCCTTTGTTTAATCCATTTAATATGGGCCATGTTATTTTTAGATCATTCAAATTTTTTAATCAAAATATCGTGAAGTACCAAAATGCCTTATAAAAGTCGAAATATATTACATCAATACCATTACCTTTATCAACCTAACTTGTTATCTCAAAGATGTCAAATTAGTTTGACAGGATCTATTTTCTGTAACATGCAGCCAGTGCATTCTGGGGCCAGGGTAATGGCTGCCAAGGAGCCAGAGGCAGTGGAGGAGGAGAGCTGAGCAACATGGGGATGTTTTTTATTTTTTATTTTTTAAAGCCACAGAAATTAAATTATCGAAAAACTTAATTAACACAGACTTAAGGTTGTCCAGCACTGTCACATGTCAGTGCAGAATGTGGAGAGTAGCTAAATTTAAACCTCTGAAAACCAGGAAATACCAAGATACATGCCACCCCCACAACACAACCTTAAGTCTGCCCCCCTGGAGCTGGCAATAGCCATTGTGAATGGTTCAGTAAGGGGGTAGACAGACAGGAGGAAGTTCTGAAAGAATGTTACAGTATTTGTTTTGTGCTCCGCAGCTTTGGATTGCAGCATTTAACTGCATGCACTCTAGCTGCCTTCACCACGTCAAGTGTAGCTGTATTGGATGGTGAAGGGATTGATTAGAGCAACTTAACAGAACTGTTACTGTAATATGACTAGGTGCATTGAAGGATCCACTATGCCTCATTTCAGCACTGAGTTCTGCAGGTTGCATCTGCAGAGGTGCACCCGGGTGTCTTCTTGCCATGGCATTTGTCAGCAGTCTGCTGCCATGCAGGGCAACATCTCCAGGGCTTAGTGAAGGCAGTGTCTCAGGTGGAATCCTCAGAGCAAGGGTGAAGGGCTGGTAACCATCCAACTTTTTGTATGTTATGTGTAGAATCAGTGTTTGAATGGAGATACTGCATACTGCACCTTAGCTTGAGTTTTGCTGTAGCCACAGGTGTTGAGCACGGTAGACCGTCGTATGTGCTCTCTTCCCAGTGTTCTGCAGCATTAGGAGAGGGTGCTAGTACGGGCATTGGTCAAAGATGGCAGAGTTAAGAGTGCGTTGCAGAGACGGCATGCATCTTAACTTGGTATTTCCTCATTTTCAGATGTTTAAGTTTAGCCACTCTCCACATTTTGGAGGGCACAAGGCTGCTCTGGGCAATTTGAACTCTGCATTAATGAAGTTTTTGGGCATGTCACAATGTTCTATAAAGACAGCGTTTATCCCTACCACACAGTTTAGCGACTTAAGACTAAATTGAGGGACACCCCACGTATGGAAATGAGAAATTAGGGGATAAGTCCCCTGCATTCCTTGCTATCTTCAGATTGCTTAAACAGTGCTCCCATTAACACTCCGATACGCCACAAGGCTTCACTTCCGCCTCCCCTGGACACTGAAAAGCAATCCATACTCCAGCGCCATCCGACCCGCCCTCTAAATGCAAAACTTGAACTGGCAACCTCATATGCACTTGGAGCAATAAATTGGCACATCCTTCTGTCACCCATTCCATGCATTTGGGAAGTTATTCTTTCTTCACATTGCTAAGGCCACAATTAAGGCTGTATCTACCCTACAGACTGCTGTTGCCATGGCTATGTGGGACAGGAGCATGAAGAGATGTGATCCCTGACCAACACAGCCATGCTGTCAAAACCCTCATATAGATGAAATATTACCACCAAAGTTGTGCTTTTATGGGTATAGCTTGTTTTGCTTGGGGTAGGTGTGGAATAAGCTACATCAGCAGAAGTAGCTGAGTTTTGCCAATATAAGCTGCATCCACACTAGGAATGCTTTGTTGCTAGAGTATACCTAATACTACCTAGCACAGCTACAGCCTCAGGCACTAGAAGGGGACTTGATGTAGACTTTCCCAATGGGTCACAAAATGATCTGGTAAACAGCTGTAGAAAATTAGAGATCAGGAAGCCTGGGTTCTAATGCCAGCTCTGAAATGACACTGTAAGGTAAAGCTTCACAACATTACCAAAGAACACCTGTAGTTTTGGGTCTGCCATATTAGAGAGCTGGGTTCTATTCACAACTACATCTGAAGTAAACTTGTTTTTAACCTGTTGGCTTATTTGCAAAGGGAGCATGGCTCATAGCTGATTACTTTCTAAAGTTGTAATCATGGTCTAGGTTGATCAGGACGGTGAAGTGCAAGAACTGTAGAGAGACTAGTCATGGGCTTGTGGTTCTTCACTCAGGGCACTGTACCCTAATCTACAGCGTATTTGATGGCTCTCTCACACACACAGCTACCATCACACTGGGCACAGTCCATCACCCAAATACCTATGCAGACTGCCGCATTAACTGCTATGGGGAGGAATAGCAACAGTGATAAATGTCTGCTTCATTCTGATGTATTTAGGGAACACAACTTTAAAAACATTTACAGAGCAAAACAGAGAAGTAATACCTGCTTCTAAACTGGCATTGCTCTAAGCAGCAGGTGTAAAGTTAGTAGGACCAAATACATTTAAAAAAAAAAAAAAAAACCACAACAGACCACAGCTTATAGGTTTTTGCAAGATCCCACAAATTATTTTTTTTTTAAAAAGTGATCTTTTTTTTAAACCTTTGAGTATCACCCCAATCTGCACCAAACCAACATGAACTCCAATATGAATTAAAATTCAGAGGCTATATTTCATGTGGTGGCCACTTTTACATTTCTTAAAAATAATTTTAAGATTTCTAGTCAAAATGAAAGCTTTGTATCCACATGGACTAGACACTTTTTTAAAACGAACATTTCGATTCTGGAACAAAGGATGAATTGCAGTAAGTACCACCACCAGTAAGCTGCAAAGTCCATATGGCCCTGTCCATATGTTACCACGAATGGAAGTTCTGACTTTGCTTAGTAGTATATAGACCAACGTTTCTAGAACAAAGAATCAGGGTTCTAGGCTCTAGCCTGCAGATTTATCTGGTCATGGTCTGGTTGGTTGTAGCAAGCCACCAAACTATTTTTCCTGGAATGTATGATGAAAGATGGTCATGCTTAGTTTATTAAAAGTTATCCTTAATAGAAGTCATTCAGTAGCAGCTACACATTATTTGCCACTATTCCCCTTCACTTGTAACTCTGCACAGGAAGAGTATTATTGTCATTAAGTTTAGGGTACACAAGAATTTTTTGAACACTTACAGGCAATTGGTCAACACATATTTAGAGGCTCAAAATTGACATTATGTAAATAAAGATTAGGTCACTACCCAGAAAACCCATCTTCAGTAGAGTACTTCTAGCTTTACCTACTGTAAAATACCATTAGAATTTGAGGCATAGGCAAATTCCCAAAACTTCACTTGTTTACAAAAATTGGCCTTGGCCTTGCCTACTGTGATGGATGGCTACATTTATTGCATGGCCAGGTAGGTGGTCTTAAGCATCTATGCAGAGCCAGGAAGAAGGAGAAGCCTGCAGATACTTGCTAAGCTCCAAAACAGGAAGAACTGGTTTGTTTGAGGGGGATGGCAGGGAGTAAATATTGTAAATTGAAGATTATAATTGTAAACAGAGACTAATATAGTCTCAATCAAAGCAGGGAGCTGCATGAAAAAGAGTTGAGTCCAATTTTAATATGGATAGTAAGAAGCAAGATGTTATCTTACTTGCCTTTGAATGCTAGGGGATGGGTGAACTGGAGGGCGAGTTGTAGGATATCAGTGGTGGTTCTATGAGAGCTAGAAACTAAGAAATTCGTATGAATGAAGATGGGTGTAAGAAGAGTTCTGGTGCCTAGAATGGAGGCAGGGAAAAACAGAAACAGAGTTAAGTTATTTAAATGCTATTTGATATATTTGAACATAATTGGGGTATGTGAATATTCATATGCTTTCACTCATTTCTACATATATTTTTCTAAAAAGTAACCTTCCTTGGTAAACAGAGTAGCAACCTTTTAGTCCTGTAAATTTCTATGGGTTTGATAAAGTCCCATTTCAGTAACTTACTGTAGTCATCCTCCTAATTCTCTTGCCTCTTCATAATTAATACCTTAAAGTCAAATTTCCTGAAGCCAATGTAGGTACATGCATGTAGGCACAGTCTTAAAGGCCTTATTCAAAATGGCAATATGCCACAAGCTTCAGATCACTGCATGGTGAACTATTCCAGAAAAAACACCCCTACTGATCAGGCTTCAGGTGGCCTCTGGTATCATGGCCATGTTTAAGAGATCAGTAGTGACTGCTATGCCATACTGGTGTACCTACTTCAGACCACTATAGTAAACATTTTGAAATTTGACCCTGTGCCTCAACATTTACACTAGACAGCAAACAAGCTGCTTGTCATGTTAACACTGTCTGTGTTGCAAGATCATGATAGAAAATTCTACATAGATGAACACCTATAGTTTAGAAGCTGTGCAGTTCTACTGTATACTGACAACTAGGCTAACTTCCATGTTATGGAGGAATGAATGCAAGTAGGGAGGAAGAAGTCAGGTTTATAAAGAAAACTCATCAGCTACAGCTACCAGCACTCTATATTCTAGGGAAGTTCCACAGATGTTGGAGCCATTAAAGAAGCTCAAGGCAGCTTGTCCCAAAATGATGCCCTGTCATCCAGCAGAGATATGCCCCTCTTTTCTGTACATGCATCCATGATGGAGCATAAGCTAGCAGAGATTTATCTGTACAAAACTGGTTCAGTTTCCTGCAGGGACATGCTTTGAAATATCATGGAAGTGTCAAACTTTTGATTTGTGAGCTTGACGAATATACTCAGAATTAAAAAGTCAGCGACTAACCTATGGCAACTTTAGGAAATATTTGTGAATATTCACAAGGCACAATTCAGCTGGAGATCTCAGAAGGGTTATATTAGCCTTATAGATGAGAAAAAACACAAAAAAAGAGAAGTGACTTTTTCCAAATCAGCAGCAAAGTTGAGTGGAGCTCAGGGCTCAGTGCAGCAGACCACAGCTATTGTGCAGTATTGTTTCAGTTTAGGAGGGCTGCATCTCAAGATCTCCACCTATTAAGAGTATCACCAGGACACTTACTACTCACCTCCACCTTCAGAAATTAAGGCGCACACAGGGAGTAATCTCAGTGTAGTGCTTTATCTCCACCCACCGAAAACATTCACCTTTAAATGAAAGCATTTTACAAACAATACAATGTCAACACCACTTATTTTTGCTTTGCATTAAAAAGGAAGAGTAAAACATTGGGAAGAGTACTACAGTCACATGGAAATTATGCAGAATTTTACAGCATACACTGCAGAATTTTAAACCCTGGATTTGAGGCTCCTTTTGCTTCCAGGAAGGCTGGCTAAGGGACAACCCACTTTTTTTAAATATATAAAAGTTTTACAGGGAAGATAGTAAGAGATTTAATCTGCCGGATTGTGATTTAGTACGTAGTGCATTAGCACAATTTGTTTTGTACACATGCTCAAAAGAAATTCTCCTATTACAAAGCCATCTAAAAACTTGGACTGCACAAAACCTAGCTACTAAAATGAAGGTTTGGTAAAAAAAAAAAAAAAAATCTATTTCCAAAAACACTTTACAGATAGAGGCGTTCAACTGCCATAACTAGGTAAAAGTTTAGTAGAATGATAACCAAAAACATACTATGAAATTTCACAGATAGTTATGCTTTAAAAACAAAACAAAAAACAAACAAACAAACAACAAAAACAAAAAACAAAAAACAAAAAGACAACTTAATGTTGGGTCTTAAACAGGTCAGCTTCCCCATCCAGAGTCTACTCCACGGGCTCATCCTCTTCTGCTGCAGTAACTCCTTTGCTTTCTTCCTCACCTCCTTCCAGCAGTTGCTCTTCCTCCTCAGCAGTGAGGGTTTCCTCTGCAATTTGTGAATTCTTCTCTTCTGCATATCCTGCTTCTACTTCTGCCTGAATCTCCTCTTGCTCCCCATGATTCTCAGTTGCTTTTGCTTCTGGGTTCTCCTCTCGGTCTTGGCTTTCCTCATCTTTATTTTCTTCATCTTGGTTTTCTGCGTCAATCTTGTTTTCATCCGCTCCTTCAGCTATTCCCTCCTCTGCATTTCCACTTGTTCCACCCTCTCCTTCCTCATGCTCCTCTTTCTCTTCTGGATCATCTGTGAAGGGATTCTCACCCTGTAAGTCAAGACAGAATTATGCTGAAGCTGTATTTGGACAGGTTCTTGGCAGATGTTAGCTAAGACCTTACTTAATTTCACACAAATTCCAGGTACATGAGATCCTCCTTCAGGGCATGAATATTTCTGATCATTAGGCTGGGACCAGCACTTGGAAGTTCTCTGTATGTGAAAGTATTTGTACAAAACCAGAGGGTTTAACCCTGGCCAGCTGTAAGTTAGTGACCCTTACAGCAGTGTGTGGTGAAGGCACCCATGGAGGTTTGCTTTGTTACTGAGAGTTAATTTTATATTATGTGGACGTTACTTGTAGCTCCCCTGTTCCTTCTCCCAGCAAAGTCCAATAAACTATTCAAGTGCCACGTTTCTGCAGATATAAGCAGACTGCTTTCAGACCAATGAAGTTACGAGAAAAGTAAAAAGACTTGGTATACTTGGTCTATTGAAAGCAGAGCTGTTTGTAATGTCAGGAACAGGGGATGTTCAGACTCTGGGAGCCCTCCTGATAAAGTTGAGCTGTTGGAGACTTATTCTGTATCAAATGTAAAGTGACACTCTCCCATCCCCTGTTTTAGAAGGTTTTTACCAGACCTCATCTACACTGAGAATTCACACCAGTTACAGACAGCAGTGTGACTGTACTGATACAAACTGGCAAAACTGTTGTAAACCAATGTTTGCACTGGTGCAAGTCACCCCCTCAAAGCAGGGACAGCTGCAGTGGCACACACTGCAGCTTATTGTAGTTTTGCTTGTCCACACTAGGGGTATGTGCAGCTACACCAATGCCTACACTGGGGATTTCAGACAGCCAAAGGCTTAGTCTTGCAACCCATTTTCAATTCTGATTTAAGCAACCAACATTCAAGAAGTCTATCCATAGTAGAGCTGGATACCAATCTAAAGGTGGGGTTCCAAGCTACCCAATGTTGTGCAGCACCCATGCTAACTGACAGTTTGGAGAAGTACTAAAAACCAAGCTGTAACGGAAGACAGGAAGATATAAGACTTGTTAGAATGTCAGTGATAGAGGCGCTTTACTACTAACAGAAAGACAAGAGCTCAAACCACAATCACCACAGATCAGCAAAGCTATTGACAAATGCTATCACGCAATGCACTGTCAACCTGTGGAACTTCTTGCCAGAGGGTCTTGTAAAGGCCAATGCTATAAAGGGATTCAAAAGGGAGCTAGATAGATTCATGGAGGATAGGTCCATCAATGGCTATTAGCCAGGATGGGCAGAAATGGTGTCCCTAGCCTCTGTTTGCCAGAAGCTGGGATTGGGTGACAGGAGATGGATCACTTGATGATAACCTGTCTGTTCATTCCCTTTGGCTGTCAGAGGACAGGACACTGGGCTTGATGGACCTTTGGTCTGACCCAGTATGGCCGTTCTTATGTTCTTAAGTGGAAAGTCAGGCTTTCTAACCAGGTGCATACTATTAGTTTCCAGCCCTCATGCTTGGCAAGGTATTAGCCTTCAGAATGGTCACTAAACGCAGAGACAAGTGGTGACTTTTTGGTACTAGCCCTGGACTTCCCATGGACCAACTACTGCCTTGGCATCAACGACAAGTTTTTGCATATACGTGGATCATAGGCCCCAGCCTAAAAAGGAGAGGGTTACTCACCTTGTGCAGTAACTAAAAGTTCTTTGAGATGCGTGTCCCTGTGGGTGCTCCACGTCAGGTGTTGGTGAGTCCTGGTGCCATTGATCGGAGATTTTCAGTAGCAGTGCCTGGTCAGGATGGATGTGCGCAGTAGCTGTCTCACGGCACTGTTGGTGCCTCATCTAGCGTGCACACAGTCCGACCCTTTCAGTTTCTTTTTTACCGTTGAGTCTTTAATGCAAACTTTGAAGTAGAGGGGAGGAGGGAGGACAGTGGAGCAACTTCTTTGGGTGCTGACCCTGTGGGTGCTCCACTTCAGGTGACTGTAAAGCAGTGCCCTACTGTTGATGGAAGGGCTTCCAAGTTGTATTCATAGTTGACGCTAGCACCGTTAGGCCTAGTATCGCATCCGAGTCTGAGCTTTGCATTATTGCATAGCGATTAATTAACGTGTGTTCAGATGCTCAAGCGGTGGCCCAACATATCTCTGGGATTGGTACATTAATTTAAAAAAGGTGCTGAGGTCCACACTGATCTGTTCAAATGGGCTCTGATCTCTGTCGGGGATTCTCTTTTTTTGTTGTTGACAGCACAGGTGGATGCAATTTGAGATCCATTTTGAAAGTCTTTATTTTGATATTGCAGATCCCTTTGACCTTTCAGCCGTGGAGACAAAAAGTCTTCAGAATGGTTTCGTTTTATCTAGGTAGAATGCTAATGCATGTCTCACATCTAGAGTGTGGAGGATGGTCTCTTGTGTAATCTCATGTGGTTTAGGGTAAGTGAATTGATTGGTTGAGATGAAAGGATGATGAAACCTTGGGGACAAATTTTGGGTGTGATCATAGTGTCACTTTGTCTTTGAAGAATACAGTGTATGGCTGGTGGGCCATGAGAGCCTCTATTTCACAACCTTGTTGCACATAAATAATCGTGACCAGGAATGCAACTTTCATTGAGAGGTGTAGTACAGAACAAGCCCCAAGTGAGTTTGAATGGTGTTTTGGTAAGGCCTCCAAGGACCAGATTTAGATCCCATGCTGGTGTGGAGTTGTATATTTCTGGGTACATTTTCTGTATTCCCATTAGGAAATGCTTTCTGATCGAGTGTGTGAATACTGAGACACCATCAATCTTATGATGGAAAGCAGTTATGGCTGCTAGATGTACTTTAACCGTACTTGTGGAGAGTCCTGATTGCTTTAGTTCCAATATGTACTCCAAGAACAAATGAAGAGGTGCTGTAAGTGCAGTTATGCATTTGTTTTGGCATCACATGGAGAACCTCTTCCATTTCTGTAAGTAAGCTGCACGAGTGGATGTCTTTCTGCTCTTGAGTAAAACCCAATTAACCTGTTCTGAGCAGGTTAATTCTTTGTGTTGGAGCCATGTCTTCCAGGTCAAGTTTCTTCAGGTTCGGATGGAGGACTTGACCTTCGTCTTGTGAGAGGAGATCCCGTCACAGCAGGAGCGTGTATGGTGTGCAGATCGCCATGCAAATCAGGTATGGGAACCATGTCTGTCTGGGCCACACTGGAGCTATAAGTATGACCTTGGCTTTGCTGGTTTGAATCTTGTGTATTACTCTGGAAATTAAAGGTAATGATGTGAATGTGTATAGGAGAGGTTCGTTCCATCTGATGAGGAAGGCATCCCCTAGGGATTGTGTTCCCAGTCCTGCTCGTGAGCAGAACCTTGGGCATTTGATATTTCATGCTGCTACGAATAAGTCCATGTGTGGGAACCCCCACATGTGGAATGTATTGTATGATGTTGTCGTTCAGTTCCCATTTGTGTTCTTGGGGAAAACTGTCTGCTTAATGTGTCTGCCATCGTGTTCTGCCAATCTGGGAGACATGATGCTGTAATGGTGATGTGTTTATGGAACTGGTCCATAGTTTTATGGCTTCTGTGCCTAGGGAGTGAGATCAAGCTCCCACTATTGGTTTATGCACTGTTGTCCATCATGACTCTTATTGTTTTGTTCTGGATTTTTGGGAGGAAATGGTTACACATATTGTGAATGTGTGTAATTCGAGCAGGTTGATGTGTAAATGCGTCTTCATGGGAGACCACTTCCCTTGGGTTGTATGCTGGTTTAGGTGGGTGCCCCAGCTGATCAGCGAGGCATCTGTTGTGATCAGCATGGATGGTGGATTCGGCTGGAATGGAATCCCCGCACATACATTTCTTGGATTTGTTCACCACTGTAATGAGTGTTGGACTTTTGGTGTTTGTACAAATCCTAAAACTGTCTGTGCTTTCGTGGTACGTATACCGAGTTCAGACATCCCTGCAGAGCACATGTATAGTCGAGCATGTTTTACTATGAAGGTGATGGCCGCCATATGTCCCAGTAGTTGAAGGCAAGTGTGTGCTGATACCTCTCGGCTATTTGTGACCACTGATACAAGAGTAGTCAGTGCTGCAATTCTAGTAATTGGAAATGATACCTTGGCCTCTATGACTCCAGATGCACTCCAATGAAGTCCAATTGTTGTACTGGGTTTAGAGTAGATTTCAGTTAGTTTATTTGCAACCCTAGGGTGTGAAAGAGGGTTATAGTCCTTTGGGTAATATTTACTGTTTCTGTTTGAATAGGTCATTTCAGTAGGCAGTCGTCTAGGTTTGGGAAGATCAATATTCCCTGTCGGCGCAAATGCTACGCAACTACTGCTAGCGTTTTGGTAAAAACTCTTGCGGTTGTTGGAAGTCCGAAAGGTAGCACTCTGTATTGGAAGTAGTCTTTCCCTACTGTGAATTGTAGAAACCTTCTGTGTGCGGAATGGATGGGGATATGAAAATATGCATCTTGTAGGTCGAGGGCTGAGAACCAGTCCCGCTTTTCCATCACTGGGATAACTGAGTTCATGTGACCAGTCTGAATCTGTGGGTACAGACAAACTCACTGAATTTTCTGAGATCTAATATGGGTCTCCATTCACCGTTTTTCTTTTGAGTCAGGAAATAGTAGGAATAAAATCCCTTTCCCCTGTATTATTTTGGAACTTGTTCCATGGCACTGAGTTGAGTAGATGCTTTATTTCTTATAGTAGGTGCTTGTGAGAAAGGTCCCTGAAGAGGGATGGGGACAGGGAAGGGGGATGGGTAGGTGGAATGGAGATAAAAGGGATGGCATAACCTGTTTGAATGATCTCTAATACCCAGTAGTCTGTGGTGATGGAGGCCCACATATGATAGAATGGTCATAGCCGATGACCAAAGGTCTGGGTTTTTGGTAGCACTGGCACTAGTTGTTGGGGGAGGTCAGATTCTTGACCAACATTTCAAAATTGATTCTTGGATGGTGGTGCTTGGGTTGCTGCAGACCGAGACTGGGAAGGACAATGTCTTTGCAGCCGACATCTGTGTCTCTGGTTGTCATGTGGCCTTTGTTGTTGTTGCGATGTATGGTCTCTGTTGTGGGAATATGGTTGGCATCTCCTCTGGCTGTTTGGGGGCGTGTAAATGCCGAGGATTCTCAATATCACTCATGTGTCCTTCAGGGAATGTAGGACTTCATGGTGGAGAACAGCTTGACCCTGATCAAAGGGAAGGTCTTCTATCTTAGTTTGGAGTTCTCGCAGGATACGTGAAGAACGTAGCCACAATGCTCTGCGCATTACTATTGCTATTTGTGTGTGCAGCCGTGTTCGCGACGTCAAGGGATATTTGGGGCGCTGTTCTGGCTACGAACTGTCCCTTATTAACGATCGCTTGGAATTGTTTCCTCTTATCCACAGAGATTTCATCGAGGAACTCGTTCAGTTTAACTTAATTATCATGGTCGTATTTCGCTAGCAACGTTGTGTAGTTGGCCATGCAGAATTGCCGAAAAATAGACTTTCCGCCCAAATAGATCTAATCTCTTCCAATTCTTGTTTTGAGGTGTGGATCGGGATTGGAGTGGTTTACCCCTGGCTGGCTGCATCCACCTCTAAGGAGTTGGGTTGTGGGTGTGAAAAAAGAAAGTCCATGCCTTTATTAGGTAAATAATACTTTGTCTGCAGGTTGGAAGAATAGTGGTTGGTGCTTGCCACACCATTTCCATCAAGGCATCATTTATTAGCAGAGCTATCTTTGCCATAGAAGAGGTGTGTACGATTGTTAAGAGTTGGTGTTGGGTCTCAATTACCTCCTCCAGCAGAATATTCTGCCCGTGTGCCATTCGCCTGAACAATTCTTCAAAATGTTTGAAGTCACCTGCAGCAGTGGAAGGTGGAGGCATCACCGATTGTCCGGAGAGGACGATGAATTGTGAGCAAGTGAGGTATCTTGTTATGTGGATTCCCCTTTATTGTCTCCAGTCTCCTCTGGTGCCTCTGAAGGCTCTGGTAATGATGCTGTTGTTGAGCGTACATGTCTCCTCTGAGGAGTTGGAGGTTTGGAGAAATGAGACTTGTAGGCTCCCCATGGATCCCATTGTGGCCATTGTATAGGGAATGGCATGGGAGGGCACATCCAGGGATTGGTGAGCCAAGGATGCATGTCCCTGGTAAGCTGCTCTCTGGTTCTTGTGTGGGACATTGGTATCTGGTGCCTGATGGGGAGGAGTGGCCTGATGAGAAGACTTCCTCCTCAAGTTCCTCCTCATCTTCGCTGGAAAATGGTGAAGCAGTAAGGGAATCTGGTTGGTCCGGTGCTGTTGGTGCCAAACAGAGGCGATCTGGGAGTAGAGATTACTTCCATGTCTACGTTATGTGTAAGAGGACACAGTGCCATTGTTTAGGGTGCTGTAACTTTCTGTGCCAACACTTTAGAAAGTAGCTTGGTTGGTACAGATGGTTTCGGTGTGGCCTTAGTCAGTGCTGGTGGTGTCCTCCCTGATATCTCTGTGAACAGTTCTGATGAAGTCGGTGCCGGCATCACCAGTGGCAAAGGCTGTGGCACAGTGTCCTTTGTAGGAGTAGTCGGTGCTGTGGAGGAGGAGGCTATTTTGTACCTACCACTTGACTCCTTTCCCCTGCCGGCAGAGGTCCCGTACAGGGGAGGTGTCTGGTGCAGGCAGAGTGGGCACCTCTGATGAGGTTGGCATTGAGGGTAGAAATCTCACTGGAAACTATTGCTTTTTTAACAATTCTCTGCTTGGGGAGGACGTGGCACTTTTCCTTGATTTCTTAGAGGAATTGGCACTTGCTCTGTCCACCGAGGATGTACCTGGAGAGTCCCTTGTTGAGGGTTGTCCAGGATCTGAGGTGGACATTAGGGATTTCTCCATTAAGATGAGTTTAAGTCGGAGATACCGGTCTCTCCTCGCTCAAGCTTTGAGGTTGCTGCAGTAAGCACACTTTTGTGGTATGTGCGACTCACCTAAACAGCAGATGCATTGCGAGTGCCCATCTGAAATAGGCACTGTGTCCTTGCATGAAGTACATCTCTATAAACTTGAGGATCCAGGCATATTTTTGACATCCCTCTTAGAAGTAACTTAGGATGGGAAAAACGGGAGGGAATTTTTTTTTTTTTTGAGGAATGAGCTGTCAAACAGGAGTAACTGAAACTTAACTAACACTAATTTAACTGACTAATTACTACTAACTGAGTTTTAACTAAATAATCTAACATCTTTTCTAGGATTTCTTTGATGCTGTTGGAGAGCTCCGTCTCTGGCTGAGGATGGTTGAGAAGGAACTGTAGGGGTCGGGCTCTGTGCGTCCTAGATGTGCATGCATGTCCCAACCAGGCACTGCTACCGATCAATGGCGCTGGAATGTACCGACACCTGAAGTGGAGCACCCACAGGGACAGCACTCGAAGAAGAAGATTAAGTTGTTTATCTTAATAATACTCAATAACACTCTTCTGAAAGAGAGCAGGCCTGCTGCTGGTAAGCACCGCTTCTTACTTCAACCCCCCCATTCCTGTCTTAACTCACAAAGGTAGTCTGAACTATGGGAGAGGGTATGCATCAAACATCTAGCTTGAACTTGAGCTTCTTACCCACAAATCCATTTCAATACTAGCCAATTGCTTACAGCACCAAGGGAAGTCAAATGAGGAGCTCTGGAAAGTATACACTATCTTGAGAACTCAAACTGACACCAATACCAACAGTAATAGGCTAACAATGCTAGTGACCCTGACTATAAAACTGCGTAAATTCTATTCCATTAAACTGAAAATGGACACTATTCTCATCCCTTGAAGACCTGGACTTCGCAGATGATGCCGCTCTCCTATCACATACCCATCATCATATACAAGAAAAAACGACTCAACGCATTCAGCCAGCTAATTGGACTGAAAATCAACTGCAATAAGACAGATATCATGACCTTTAATATTGCCTCACCATCACCAGTACGGATAGAGGATTATGTTCTCACCAATATAGAAACATTCACATACTTGGACAGCACCATCAGCCAGGACATCTGGAACAAAATCAGTAAAGCCAGGAACACCTTCAGGAGCTTAAATACACTCTGGAAATCATCAAAATACAACACCAAAACCAAACTCAAAATTTATCAGAGCTGTGTACTTTCAACACTACTTTATAGTGCAGAATGTTGGGGAATGAGAAAGTATGACATGCCCAAACGGTCTTCATTCCATATGACCTGCCTCAGAAAAATCCTCTGCATCTTTTGGCCCAGAACAATCTCCAACCAAGATCTATTAACACAGGACAGCCAAGAAGATCTGAGCACCATCATTGCCAGGAGGCGTTGGAGATAGATCGGCCATGTGCTTTGGATGGAAACTGATTCTATTACCAGAGTAGCAATAAGATGGACACCTGAAGCAGGCGAAAACCAGGCTGCCCAAAAACAGCATGGCAAAGAGCTGTGAAAGCCGACCTGAAAAACCTGGGGCACAGCTGGGAAACCATTGAAAGACTTTCCAGAAACAGACAGGAGTGGAGGAGCTTCGTCACTGCCCTAAACGTATAGGCGTAATAGGAACATGATGATGATGAAACTGAAAATCTTAAAAGGAAGATTTGGGGGTTGGACTAGATGACCTTCTGGGGTCCCTTCCAACCCTGATATTCTATGAAGAGCCTACCCCTGTTCATTCAGGAATTACGAGCAACATTAAAGGTGGGAGACCACAGAGATGAGGAAGCTAGTCATACGTACTATGAAAGTCCTTGAGCTCCACTCAGCCAACCCTTAGGGATCTGACGCTGTATTGGGACAGTACTTTGGAACTTCAGCCTGAGAATTAGCTAGCAAGAAATGTAGTCAGCAAAAAGCAGCTAGTAAGAAAATTCAGCAGTGCAGAAGCTGTGTGGCTCTCTGCTCAATCCAACTCAAAGCTGCTCTGCAGGTATTTACCTTCAAATACCGCTCCAATTTCTTGCTGATTAGTTTGTTATTGAGAATACTTCTCGCAACTACTAAAGATGATTTCTTGGACTGCTCCATCATGGCCTAAAAGGAACAGGAATATTTAAAGAAACCAGAGTTAAGTTTTGAACTGAGTCATGTAACACTTCAGTAGTTGCTTCTAGCCCAGCGGTTCTCAAACTGGGGTCTGTGAGGGTACTCCAGGGGTCCGCGAGTTATGTCCAGGGCCACTGGCCCCGCTGATCAACTCCTCTCAGTCCCTCCCAGTGCCTCCTGCACATCACGGACCAGCTGTTCAGCTGTGTGCAGGAGGTGCTGGGAGGGAGGAGCAGGGACGGGGTGCGCTCAGGGGAGGGAGCAGAAAGAGGTGGGGTGGGGTTGGGGTCTTGGGCTGAGTGGGGGTTGAGCACCTCCAGGGAAAATTAGAAGCTGGCTTGTGGGGGGGGGGGGGTGTCTGCAAAATATTTTAAAATCAAAATGGGGGTCCTCGGGCTGCTAAAGTTTGAGAACCGCTGTTCTAGCCACATGTTTATCAGTTATTGCAGACATGCTGAATGACTCTAGATGTGTTTGACACAATCAAGTTTCATATCTGCCACCATCTACCACTCCACCAAATTTAGTTTTCAGCGGGCTCCAGAATTTGTATTGACAATGCACAGCTTTAGAGGTAATGGGCATGTGTGACTTTACATCCCATCTTTCCCTGGATGCCAAGTTTGGCTTTTTTGGCCTTGGGGAGGAAATCTCATCTTTCAATCCTCTTGTGGGCAGGGGTAGATGTAACATGAGCATTCTGACAAAAAACGTACGTAGTGGAGGGATACCGAGCACCTGAACAAGTCTGCTGCTGCCACTGGCTTCCAAGGCACCCAGCTACCCCATTGCACCCTCAGTATCTGGCACTGCGTTAATTGGTAGCCATTTCATTGCTAATGTGCTTTAGTGCTAATATTTAAATAGTCATTGGGCTTCAGAATCAACACCTTCTTTAGACGTATGGGATAATTCAGAGACATCTGCTCAGATTATCTGTTTACAGATTTAGGAAGGCCATTTATACATGTGAGGTTCTCTTTAAAACCAGAAGAATCAGAACATCAGAGGATCGATTCTACAGCCAATGGGTCATAGAAGATATGGGATCCTGCTAGCACTGTTCCTCACAATAGGAAGAGATTACTTTTCTGCTGACCTCTTACAAGAGTGAAGATCAGTGTTCTACAATAATAGACGACCACATTGCAGTATCACAACTCTGAGCTGTTACCATATAGAGACCACCACTGCAGAAAGTTTTAATAAGGCTAGTCCTGGTTTTAGGTTTCATTTTCCCCATATAGCTCATAGGCTGTATGAATGCAATCATACCCAGTTTTTAGCATTCATCAGCTTGTTTTATTAATTAAAACAAAACCCTGCAACCTGGATTTACCATGCAGGGATAAGCTGATCTCCATATCTGCCCAGCCAGCTGTAGTCGTACATGGCCATATACACACACACTTTAAACCAGCTGCATGCTTACTCTGCGGTTGTGGTTGTGGTCAAGGGACTTCAGGTGCTTCTGGATAATGCCATACTGCATTGGAATGAAGAGGTCACATGCAGCACAGTGAGCAGCCTCCACCTTTTTAATGAAGTGTTCCATGCCAATATCTGAGGAGAGACAAGAGCTTTGTTCATCTACCTTGAGCTGTGGTGGCCACCTCAGGGAGTTTTGCAGCTTGTTCTGGGAGTTCATTTATCTTTAATATATTCATGCACCCCTGGTTGTTTCCTACAATGTGATGCTCAGTCTTGACCAATAAGGGTAAGGGGGAGCATTGCATAGCCATAGTCTAACAGACCTGAGGCCCAGAGTATGGCGGTACACCTCGAAGTAGAATGCTGCTGGTCACTGCTGCATCAGTGCATTGACTATAGCATGCAAAATGTTTCCAACTAGTTGATCACCAAGCTAGCTTTTTGTGTCCTACATCAGTGGTTCTCAACCAGGGGTACGTGTAGCCCTAGGGGAGCGCAGGGGTCTTCCAGGAGGTATGTCAACTCATCTAGATATTTGCCTAGTTTTATAAAAAGTGCTAGCAAAGTCAGTACATACAATGACTTGTTTGTACTGCTCTATACACTGACATGTAAGTGATTTATTTTATGATATGGTAAAGATGAGAAAGGAAGCAATTTTTCAGCAACTGTCCTGTGATACATTTTTTTAAGGTCTCATTTTGTAAGCAAGTAGTTTTTAAAAATGAGGTGAAACTTGGGAGCAAGACAGACAAATCAGACTCCTAAAGGGGCACAGTAGTCTGGAAAGGTTGAGTGCCACTGTACTACATTACTTGCTGTTCACACACCTCAGTGCCATCTCTCTCCTAGAAAGAGGAGATTACTTTCTATATTGTACTCTAACATATGAGAAATAAGGCTCCCGTATATTAATCTGCTGATTATTCTTGTGTGAAATTAGAGCTCTCCAAAATAACAAAATTACAATAGCGTGCAAGGTAAATATTAAAGCATAAATAGGGGAAAAGACTTCATCTTGCAAAAAGTAGTAGGGATGAAGAATCACCAGCTACAGACACGTGTTCCTGATCAATATTTCAGTTTTCCAGGAGCAGCTTTTAAAAGCTTGGTTCCACTCGAAGTTTACTATGCAACAAAAGGTGCCTCAGACGCTCTGTGTCTGCATAGGATCAGATGATTTAAGTAACAAGAATACTTTACTCCTGTTGGCACTGTAGAGCAACTCCTATTTCTTCCCGTTTATCAGTCTTGTTTGCCATGTTACAGTTTACATGGCACCGGTGGGACTGACTGGCAACAGCAATTAGGTTGTACAACAACCTGGTTTGCTAAACCTTTACTGGTAACAAAAACAAGGAAAGAATCTAGTTTGAGTCTCAGATCTCAGGATAGCTTTAACCATGCTTTACTTGTGAACTGTGCACATTTTAAAAATTCAGCATAACACAAACAAAGAACCTCACAATGGCTTTTGTTTTTCCCATTTTCTGAGGGAAGTTGCACATTAAGGTAGCCTCACAAAAAAAACCCATGAAGATGCAGGGAGACTTGCTCTTACCTTGGGTAAGATCTTGGTCTTTATAGATCTGTTGGATAACTGCATTAATATCTTCAATTGCTTTACGGCGTTCTTCGGTTTTCTTTGTTTTGTTAGCAACGTAATCCTGTATTGTACAAAAATATTTTATATTAAACTTCAGCTGTACATCTGACCATTAAATGTGAATTCAAAAATGCAAAGCACAACATGTATTGTACTTACTCTACACTGCAGTTGTGCCTTTCATCAGAGCATTTCAAGACATTACAGCCCCTTAGCCCTGCTCTAACTGTTCTCCTGAAGGTAGTCAAGGACTGTCTGCGCTTTACAGATGGTAAAGTGCAGAGGGTAAGTAACATTCAAAGTCACAGGGCAGTTGACATAGAGTTGGGAATAAGAACTCAGATCTTGATGTCCAGTCCTGTACTCTAATCACACCCGTAGTAGTAGTTTCACATCTAAGTTTTCATAGCTTGACTATTTGAACTATCCATTCACATCCAATTATCAAAGTTCTTTTGTTTGTATTTTTTTGTTAGGTCTCCGACAACCAAAATGAAATAGAGGTGCACTGTATAGCCTGAAGTAATGGGAAACTTAACCAAAGATTCACCTGGAGGAAGTCAGCTGTCTGCTGAGGCAGTTTTGTTCCAACAAATTTGAAGTGCTCCTTGTGGAATTTGCTTTCCAGATGAGCATTCATCTCATCCTCATAGAAGGTCCGATATTTGCACAGCGAACAAACAAACTGAATCCTACCGAGAGAAAGTTAGAACCAAGTGAGAGATCAAACCCCAAGCCCAAGGGTTCCACTCCAGACTCCCCATCAGCTTGAAAATACTAGTTATTTCCCTACTAATACTTAGGGGTACAATTAAAAAAAGAGCACAGCTCATTCAAGAGGACAAGTCTTATACCTGGTTTGAATGGTCACATCCCTCCTACAGGTTTTAAATACAGACTTTAAGGCCAGAAGGGCCCATTAGCAGTAATTAGTCTGACATCTTGTATAACCAAGGGCAGAGAATTGCAGTAATTCCTACATCAAGCCCAATAATTTATGGGACAGCTAGAGAGGATTTTAAGAAGGATGTCTGTCTTGATTTAAAGATTTTGTTCATAATGTAGAATCCACCACAGTCTGTAAGTTGCTCCAATGGTTAATCATGTTCACTGTTAAAGTTGTGCAACTTACTTCATGTGAACTTCTCAAGTTTCAGCTTCCAGCCACTGGATCTCATTATGCCTTGGTCTATTAAATTAAAGAGCCCTACAGTCAGAGAGTTCCCTGCATAGGTAACTAAGGGCTTAGATAGGACTCTCACAGTTCACTTATTTAGTTTATCAAAGATAAGGCTAAGCCTCACTGTAAGGTAGGTTTCCAGTCTGTGAATTATTCTTGTGACACTTCTCTGAACCCTCCCCAAATTTTCCAATTTTTTAAAAAAGAAGTGGACACCAGAACTGGACACAATATTCCAACAGCGTTCTCAGCAGCATAATTCACAGAGGGGGAGGTATTGATTAGAGTTTGCCATTTTATAGTTAGCTAACAGTCATCTGTACTTTTGTAATGCTTTTGCCTTACCAGCTCCCTATGAGGTGTTAAGTCAATTTTACAGATGATGGAGAGATGGGTACAGAGAAGGTCAGGTAACTAACCCTCGTTTTACAAACTAGTCAGGTAGAGCCAGGGACAAAAGCCAGAACCCAGATGCCGAGGCCCATGTTCTAAACATTAGGCAATCCTCCCAGAGTTCTCAGACAGGATGTATACTGTGTCACTGGAAGAGGAAGATGTACCTTTCTACCATGCGATCCCGATGCCTCTTTTTCTGCCTCTCTTGAGTTTTCTTGCCTGCCTGCAATTTGCGCTTGATTTGACTGATCTCTTCTTGAATTGTTAAAGCACCTAGATGTATAAAGCAGGTTGTGTTTCAGGGCACTATGTGTGGACACCAACTGATTAAGAGGTTTCACCTAGATGAGTCTAGTAGCCAACTTGACTGACCCATATAGCTCAGAGATGACAAAGTTATAGCTGAGTGTTGGAAAGAGCTGCTCCCTTAATAATTCCTGCTGTTGCCCAATTAAAGGAGCATTGCTAGTCTATTAACAGATGTCCCATCACTCTCTGGCCCAGACTTCAGAAAGGCTGAGCTTGGGCACGAGGGTGAGAGAATACCTCTTCTGATACAGTTTCCTAACCCATCATTTCTGATGGTGATATAATGCCCCTGGTTTTACTGGGAAAAGAAGGCCCATTTTAGATTAGATGTGAATCTGACAGTTTTAAGAGGCAACCACTCTCACCCCTTTGGCTTTTGTGCACAGGACACACACGAGATGAAGGTTGACAGTGAAATAAGAACTGAATGCCTCCTATTAAAAAATCCCAATTTTTTCAAAACAGGGAAGTAACTTCCACTGTTATACTGGAATGGTACCCGAGTACCCCTTTCGTTTCCCAGCCAAGGCTTCTCATATGGTTTTATACTGCTGCCATCACATTCCACTGATAGCAATGGCAAGTTAGATACTGTGCTATCAGGTTTCTATTTAGACAGGTTCTTCCTCTGGTGAGAGGTCACCATGCTTCTCTAAGCAACCCTCTCCCCAGCTACCACAACAGTGCTAGCACGTCAAACTATCACATGGACTCTACTCTAACCAACTAAAACAACGAGAAGTCCTTGTGGCACCTTAGAGACTAACAAATTTATTTTGGCATAAGCTTTCGTGGGCTATAACCCACTTCATCAGATGCATGGAGTGGAAAATACAGAAGGGAGGTATAAAAATACAAAGCACATGGAAGATGGGAGTTGCCTTACCGAGTGTGTGTGTGTGTGTGTGTGGGGGGGGGGGGGGTCCAGTGCTAACGAGGCCAATTCATTTAGGGTGGATGTGGCCTATTTCCAACAGTTGACAAGAAGGGGTGAATATCAGAGGGAAAATTACTTTTGTAATGCTAATGAGGCCAATTCAATCATGGTAGATATGTCAGCATCCACCTAACTGATTTGGCCTCGTTAGCACTGATCCCTCACTCGGTAAGGCAACTCCCATCTTTTCATGTTCATATACCTGCCTACTGTATTTTCCACTCCATGCATCTGATGAAGTGGGTTATAGCCTACAAAAGCTTATGCCAAAATAAATTTATTATACACCAGAAATCTCATATGAGACCTATAACACTGGCTAGGAGCCAGGCAGTCACCAGATGCTGTGCTGGATTTCCCTATGTTTCCTAAAGCACCTCAGTCATGACCAGTAACATACCCTATTATTCTAGGCCTAGCAGGGTGCCAACAGACAGATATCCACTAGGGATTACGTACTGGGTACAGAAACCGGTGCAAGCTCTAGAGTGATGATCTGAGTTAAAGCTCTAGTCTCTCATCGTAATTCACCACCTTTAGGCTTCTGTACAAGCTACAGCTCAGGGAACAAATGGTGCAACGCAGTGCCTGAACCAAGTCAGTCAACAGACTATTACTTGGAGCTATTTCCTCCACAGCAGAGTCCTTCATTGGCAGAAGGTTTATGATGTACAGAGATGTAAGGTCTGAAGAGCCTTAGCACATCCCTTGGTGATGAAGTTCTTGGCTCATTTCCCAAGAATGCTTTTACAGAAGTACACTCAGACTCACCTTTCTCAGAATCTTTTCCTTCTTCATCTTCACCCTCCTAAAATACAATTTCAAGAGGTTATCAGCAATCCCTAGCTATAACTTTTGTTTGTCTTATACACAAAGTGAGTGCATACTAGTTTTACATCTCTTAACCATCCTGCTCCCCAAAGAGACTCCCTCCTGACTTCAGATAGCACAGTTCCCTGTCCGAGGAACACATTTAGCCTGCGATTTGGTAACAGTACTACACACTGTTGATTTCTAGGTTTCCTCCCCCTATTCCCAGTCATTTTCATAAATTCTTTAGTCACACATATTCAGCTCTTTGAAGCAGGGCCTGCCTTGCTATGCACCTGTGCAGTGGTCCAATCAATCTCTATTGGGGCCTGCAGGCACTACTACAATACAAAATAAGTAATCTAGGGAGGATTTGCAACCTTCAAGGTTTCTTCTATGAGGATCCAATCCCCCTCCTCCCCACCAATCCCAGCTCTCTGCCACTGAAAGGTAAGAAGTGGTTCCCACCTCACACTGCAGGAAGATTCATTTGGTTTTAATGCTGCCACCATAACATTCTGCCCTCCACACTAGTTACGTGGCCACTCATCCACTTCCCTCAAGCACTATGGTCTTTACTGTGAATTACAAGTGTTAGTTTCACTTACAGCTTTAGAGCCCTCCTTCTCTGCTGCTTCTCCTTCAGTCCCTTCCTCTGAAAAGCACATCACAAATGGTCACCATACAAAAAGTAACAGTTGGGTAGCTCAGCAAAGAATGGTATTAACAACTTTACCACCAAATTAAAGATTCAAGAGAAATTGAAAATGTCAGAGCCAATTACTACCTGAAACAAAGGCACTCTGATAACTTCACATGACTAAGAACTAACTCATTAGTAGTCACCAGAGAGGTTCTTACCATTCTCAGAGTCAGAGTTGTCAGAGCCATCAGTTTTTGCTGCCTTGCTGTCAGGTTCATCAGTGCTGTCAGTTTGTTTTCTTTTCTTAGAAGTAGGGTCCTTCTTCAGTTTCTTTTTCTGTGACTAGAAAGGAAAATATCATCAGTCCCCAAATATACATTCTGAGACCATCCCCTGCCAGCAGCAAATAAGTCTGCATTAAGCCACCTTAAAGGGGCTTTATATTGAAATAAACTTCCCTGAACACTCAGTTATGCAATGTCAGTCAAGACAGATAACATTTGGCACAGTCCTTCACAGCAACCACCCTTCAGCATATCATATTAAACCACAAAACTATAGCACATTGGACTTTCCTAGCTTTACAAAAAGAGCATCAAGGTTAAACATTTTGGATGCTAAGACTGCACTATGAATGAATGTGGCCTCTTCACACCATTTAGAAAGAACACTAAGATGCCAAGCAAATAATGCACAGAGATACAAATTACACTGTGGAAACTAAGTATGGTATCTCAGAGAATAGGGCCCTTTGCACTCAGAGCTGGACAGTGTAGTTTGTTGGGAAGTGAACAGTCTCTATATGAGGTAAATGGGTGGGAGGGGATTGCACAGGTACTTACTTTAAAGTCTGCGTCCCACATTTTCCAGTTTCTCCTCATTCGCTGTTTCATGCCGCCTCCTCCAAAGCGCATGTTTCCAGAGAAACCTCGCATTCCCTGGAACATGCTGAGTTCTGGGATAATGTTGTGGGAGAAGAGGGATGGGAGCCTAGAGGAGCCGTGGGGACCATGGCCCCGCCCTCCCATTGGCTGTGGCGGCTCATTCCACTGTCCGCCCATGTGCCCGGAATATGAAGATGCCATGGGTCTGTTATTTCGCCCGTCTCTGGCCCAGTTCTGACCCCGCTGGCCAAAGTTGTCCCGTGCTCTGTTCTGGTACTGGTCCCTGTGGTTCCCATAGAAGCTGTCATAGCAACCTTCATAGGCATTTTCGGTGTCATGTTCAGCCTCACTGTAATCATAGCCGGATCTGTATAGATCACGGTCGTTCAGTGAAGACCTTGAGTCGTAGGACTCATATGTATCATACCTGCAAGAGTTGCACAGCAAGCAAGGAATCCAGTCAGTAGCATATAAGGCACCACATTACAGCCTGCCGAGAAATGGCAGCAGAAAGATTAAACAAAAACAGAACTGTTCCAGTCTCATTTATATCAAAAAAGGCTCAGAGGTTTCACTCAACATGGGAGTTTTTCTGTGTGATACAGCAGCGGGAGAAAGGGGCAGCACAAGGCAAAGGTCAGGAGAAGGGCATAAACAGAATGACAAGGAATGGCAGGGATTCAGTTCAACCTCAGTCCATCACCTTAGTCCATCACCATATCTAGTCAGATTTACATATGCCTAAAGAGCCAGGAAGCACACCAAACTAAACTAATCTTCAATTTCTCTGGAAATTACTGTGTGTCACACTGATCTTTTTTAAAAAGAAAAGTTCCCAAGCTGAGCAAAGGTTCCTCAGTTAGTAGTGCTGTGGATTTTCAACTGTGCGGACATTCAGATTTTCTGATTTAAATTTAATACATTCACCACCCGCCCTCTATTTAGCTATGCTTAAATCAGACTGAACAATCCAAATAGTTAAGAATAAATGCAGAGCCAAAAAATAATAGTCCTGATTCTCTTCCCCACCCCCCCATTCTGAATTGTTACAAGGAATGGCTTAATTTAGGCCTTGTCTGCACAAGAAAGTTTGTGTATAATGCATGGTGTGAATTTAAGCCAACAGCTATACTGGTAAAAACGCCTTATGTGGGCATTTATTGTGGTATAAGAGTGCCTTTTCTTGATTTAGCTTGTGTTGCTTGGGAAGGGTTTTTACCAAGTCAACTTTCCCATGTAGACATGACTTAGAGTTATTACTGGTCACTGTAGTTTCCACAAAACCAGTTTTTAACCAGGACAGTTTCAGAAGACAAATACAAAACCTGCAGAGGAGTTTTAGACTTAAGTTCTGTAATATCTAAAGTAATGCCTCTGTACATCTTATGCAGCGGCTGAGACTCAATTTGAAGCAAAGATGATATATCAAAGTTTAAGGGGAGGCTCCACACTCTTCATGATAACTTGCTACTTTACCAGCTGAGGTGAGGGAAATCCACACCCACCAAGACAGAACACAAATTACACAAGGAAGCAAGAACAAAGTGTCAAACTAGCACTGACCACTGCGGCACAAACCCCAATATTTATGCTTTATAGCAAGGTCATGAAAGCAAGGGAATTGGAAAGGAACAATGACTGAGGAGGAGACACACTAACTCCAAGGCCACAAAAAGAGAGCCATTCCATCAACTGATATGAGAAGAATCATTCAGACTAGCAATCACCAAAAAAATCTTCAACTGGTAAAGCTACAGGTGCCCATTTACATAAGCCGAAGCTTTCACTGCAGCAACTGAACAGCCCTCCCCACACTTTGCTTTTTAGGAAATGAGACTAAAGGCTGAAAACTGATGTTTTCTAAACCACTAATTTCATCCTTTTGTCCCTTAAATGGTTTACTACATTCACTCTGGATATTTGATAACTCTTCTCCAGCAAGAGCTAGAATCAAGAGCTAGAACCTTAACAGGGCTGGGTTACCAGCCAAGTATCATCTATCATGACAGAACTATGCATGGTAGCTTGCCTGATGCTTGGGGCTTGGAGCAGAAGATCCCAGTTGTGTGGTGTCTGAATAATAGACAAGGGCTGGATTATCAAATTCAAAGTTCTCATCTTATAAAATTAGAACCCAAGAGTTTAGTCAATTAAACTGTTCACCTGCTGCCTTGCAACAGTCCTTTCCACTCCCAACAAGAGAGGTACAGATTCATAGATGAGGCTAGAAGATACCACTGTAATTGTCTATGATCTCAAGAATAACAGGCCAAAGAACTTCCCTACAGCATCTCTTTTAGAAAAGCATCCAATCTCGATTTAAACATTTTACCCTTGGTAAGTTGTTCCAATGGTTAAGTACCATCACTTTGAAAGTTTGCACCTCAACTTCAGTCTAAGATTTGTCTAGTTTCAACTTGTTTACCTTAGTCTGGTAGATTTAAGAGGCTGCTATTATCAAGTATTTTTCCACAGGATGGATTTTTTTTTTGAAAACTCTGATGTACTTTACATGAGTGCTTTTAAACAGAGTACTCCACCAAAATCTATTTGATGCAAGACTTCAGAGGAGTAATTCCTTAAAACTTTGTGAAGCCTACTGTACATTTTCCCTCTATTCCATAAACACAGTTAACGTAGCAATTTTACAATATTCAAAAGTCATTATATGCTACTAGTAATTACTATTGAATTATACTTTTGGTAAACATATCCCAAGTTTTTGTGATAAACTTCATAAAAAGTTTATATAGTTTTAAACGTGGTTGCTTAAAACAAAAGTACAGATGCAACAATAGTTGACTGCAAACAAACCACAATGCACCCCAAATAAAAGGATGATAATGTATAAAAGTCTCTTGCATGACATTTCCTACTACTAACAAGCTATGCTTTCATTCTAGAGAAGAGGTTCTGGTTTGCTTACATTATATGGAATTTAGTTTAAGTTATTTTGACAATGTCTCTGCATACTTCGTATTTGAACGGTAGCAGACAAACTTCAAGTTCTCTACAAAATAGATGTCTCCCCTACATGGATGTAAACCTGCTATTGTTCAAATCAATACTTGCACATAAGCAAAATACACAGATGTAAAAATACTCAGAAATGGATTTGCTGGGATGAATTAATATTTCACATAAACCTAGAATGAACAGCAGTGTTGTAGAAGTATTAAATTTTGAATATAAATTCGTTTTGAAATTTAACATGAGAAAATCTTTGTGAAGTGAACAGTCCTTATTAGTACTGCATATATTTCTGATTTAAAAACATGGCCAAAACCTCATTTGATCTTTTCTGGACAGCTATACTGTATTCCCAGTCAGCAACCCAAAACTGGAACAAAAATGTCACTTCTAGACTAATAGTTAAGCTTAAAATCAAATGAGGGACAAAGGCAAATGAATGTTGTGGCAATGCTATAGAAATGAAATACATCAGCAGGCTCCCAGAAATAGAAATATTAAGGAATCTCTTCTTTATTCATCTCCAGTTTAAAATTGAGAAGATTTTTTTTCCCCAAGTTAAACAAATCCTACTACTGCTGTAAAGATTGCATCACAATTCCAGTACCTGTCAAACAGACTATCAAGACTTCACTACTCAAACTGGGATACAAATGACTTATTTAAAAAACATAAACAAAAGAAGGAAAATCCAGCTGAGCCAATTCATCTGTTTCCCCTTGAGAGCCAAAATGTGAAGACAAAGTGAGAATGAGGTCAAAATGAGAAAGTAGTAAGAGGTAGCAACTCTGATAGTCAGCAGAAGATTAGAGTAGCGGTTCCCTCACGAAAAGACACTAACCTGTCTAGTACTGAATCTTTTCTTGATCTCTAGACTCACCTGTCTCCACCTGAGCCATAATGTCCTCCTTGCATTGTGTCCGTTTCTAGATGAGACACCATATCTAAGCGCTGGTTCATTTTTGCTATAACAGCATCGGCGCCCGTGGAAGCATTAGGGTCTGTGTCTGAATTAGGCATTTCCCAAGAGTTTGAAGTGGCCATACCATACCCATAATTGCCAGAGTTATCTTGACCATATCCATATCCATAACTATATCCTTCGTACCCTGAAATGAGAAAGTGTCGTTGAGATTTTCAGTCAAGCAGCTGAGCTAACATTTCTATCCAAGCTCAGACGCAGAAGTCCCAAGAATGCCCCTTCCCCACAGAATGGGGAAGTTTTAATTTACATTTAACCCATTTTTCCCTTACAAAACACCTGCCAAGGTGTGTTAGTGTATCCAACACCAGGACTTGAAGGTCAAAACACACACGGAGGAAACTTCACACCAAATCCCAGCAATATAGTAACAGTCTACAATCTGCCCCAACTAATATTTAACACTCAATTTTCATTCTTGCTCTCACTCATGGACAGGGCAGGCTGCAGTGTAGCATACGCAAAGCCTTCCATGGCAATCCATCTGCCTGATAAAAACAGATTCCAGAGAGAACATGGGCCAGTCACCCTCAGAAAGAACAGCAAGTGTGGCACGGACATTTAGGTATGTGTAAAGAGTGCAGGTTGTGTGAGAAGAAAATACAAGATAACGTATTTAGGACAAGCCTAGTTTAGTTCAAAGTGGGCTTGTCTCTGTCAGTTTGACATGAAGTTGTGCTGTATCCATATCCAGTTATGTTCTGACTTCATAGCCAAATGAAATAAAATTCATACCTCTAAGCTAAGCAGTCAGTTCACATTATAATTGCAGTGATTTGTTCGAATTAGAGGACATCACTGTGTCTGGGGTCTATTCTTCTAGAGATGCATAGGAATTTGTGCAATTCGAAAGATGGGACAACAAGCCCCCCCACTAACTTTGACCAGCACACACATGACTCATGTCACTTCTGTTCCCTCTCCTATCCACACATAAATGAGAGAAATGGCCCTCTCAGTTGCATGTTATCTCAGGGGTGATAGAGAACAGTTTCCTCAAATGCAGCCCATGGCATGCTACTTACAAAGCAGACAGGGACAGAAAACTGACTAAAATGGTATCAAGTGTTCTATGCTGTTTCCCCCCTTTTAACTTGCATATTAGGTTTGCTCAGTTCACCCATCAGCATGTCCTACTGCCAACCCTGCAGTTCTGGGATTCTTATTATCATGAAAGTTAAAGCAGAGATTTGCTAATTTGCATTTATGAATCAAAACGCTATTGTGAACAAATTGTGATTTTGCAAGTGAAACAGACAGTACCACCAGATTCTAATATCTTTTGTAGTTTAAGAATATTTAATAGCTTTAGGAGGTAGCATGAGCCAGTGGACCGAGCACTTACCTAGGGGTCAGGATACCTAAGTTCTATTGCGGATATGCCACTGACCTAGAATGTCTTTGGGGAAGACACTTAATCTCTCTCACCTTCTCTCTGTCTTGTCCCTTTAAACTGTAAATTCTTCAGGACACAGACTCTATCACAATACGCATGTTCAGTGCCTAGCATAACAGTACCCTGATCTTAGATGGGGACCCTAAGTGATACTCTAACACAAGTAGTAAAACAATGACACTGCTAGCAAGCTCACCTTACTGTATATTTTGACAAAAAAACTAGTTGATTGAAAAGTGGGAAAAATCATGAATTCTGTCTGGTTTTTACGAAAATAAGTTTTCCAGCTAGCTCTGAAGATAGTGAAAAGGTCATAAAATCCTTCGTACAACACTGACTACAGTTTAAACTACCAGTCAGTAATGCAAAAAAAACCATACTATACTGCTCTGCTAGTCAGTCTTCGTGGAGTGGATAGAGGCTTCCTTGTGCTAATTAAAGCATGCAGATTAGGGAGATTCTCCCACATAGCTGGGCATCACACTCTAGTCTGAGCACAGTGAGCATGGCCTCTGGAAAAAGACAAGTATTTACAAAGGGAGGCCTGTTTCGGCCTAAATGCAGACACACTGCCATTTTTTGCATCTTTCAGGCACAAGAACTAGAAATTCAGTCTTCTAGCATGCTAGGACAGCACTTTAATCTTCAGTGCCGTTTCCTAGAGAAGTGATATCAGACAGAAAGACCGAAGGAAAACAGATAGTGGATTCAAACTGTGCTGACTTCTGGGAACAGAAATATCTGGTTTTGTTGATGCACAATGCAGAACAGTAAAGAGTTGACTGTCACAGTTATATGGGCTCTGCAACGCTGACCGAAATAGTTGTGTGACCTGAAAGGATATTATTCAGACGTGGTGGAACAGATTTGAGCTGTGAAAACCTTCAATTTTATAATCATTTTTCTAACTGATTACATTAAATGACATTTGTTCATAATAATGTATTAAGATTTTACTATACTTGCCTCTGTTTGTCCCAGAGTTCCAGTTGCCATAACCTAGAAAAAGACCAAAAGGTGGTCAAAACCCAAATTAGATGGTATGCTCTAGCTAGAACAGCTGGCATTAAGGAGAATCTATTCTATCTAAGATCTGATCATCAAATGCACCCAAATGAGCCAGACTGTATCACAGTGGATACTCCTAAAAAGAGATCAAAGCTTGACAAACCTGTATTACTCTGGAGGAATTCTGCGCCACTGAGCATACAGAATTCATGTCCCCTGCAGATAAGGATGGGGAAGCAAAGGGAAGTCGCAAGAGCGGCCAGGTGCCCCTCCCCAGCAGCACAGGCATGTGGTATCCAGCACCCAGAAGAGAGGTAAATCACCGGGGGGGGGGGGGGGGGGGGGAGGGGACCCTCCCATGAGCATAGTTTAGGGAGGATAGGGCATTGCCCCTCCTCCCAAAGACATGTGGGGTCACATGCCGCTGCCCATTTTTGCGAGTGCAGAGCTGCCTGGATGATTGAGTGTGCCCCTCCCGCTAGCTAACTCCTCCTCCTGGGTCCTGGTGCCAGTCATACCCCTCTTCTATGCATGCTGGGAGCCATCCTGTTTTCTATACAATGGTGAGGGCCACTGGTGGTGGTGGTGGGGAAATAGGCAGTGGGGAAGAAAGGGGGATGGGAGCAGGAGACAGTGGGGAGAGGAAGGCAATGGGATGGGGGAGAGGCAGTGAAGAAAGGGATAGGATGGGGAAGAGAAGCAGATGTGGGAGGGATCCTGGCACTGGCGGCAGCATCAGCTGGGGTTCCCCAATTAAGCAGGCCCAACAAACCCCCACCCTGACAAACCCCACACCCCTGCACCTGGACCACCCTGACAAGCCCCCTACAACTGGACCCCCCCCCAGAGTCCCAACCAGCTGCACCCAGACCCCAAACCCAGCAAGTCCCACTCCCAGACCGCCCTCACTGAATCCCATCTCTCTCCACCTGGACCCCCCTGCAGAGTCCCATTGTCCCTGCATCTGGAACCTCCCTTGTGCATCCAGATCCTCCACTGAGTTTCCCCCAGCCAGGGTGCCCCACACAAAACCCTCTTATCCCACATCTAGATCCACCTACACTAAGCCCTCCACAGTTGGGCCCTGCTGGGCTGAGCCTACCTGCCCACAACTGGTGCAAAGCCCAAGGGTGTTTCTGCAGCAGGCCCGGCCCTTGTGCTGTGCTAGGGTCAAGTGCAGCCTCACTGCAGAGACCCTGTACAATGGGTGGGGGGCCTGCAGGGTGATCTCTCACCTCTGTGCAGCCAGTGGTCTGTGCTCACCACTGCTATATTGGAGCCTCCACATTTATTTATTAATAAAATTTGCAAAATTTTAAAATATTGTGTGCAGCATTTTTATTTTTCTTGGTGCAGAATTCCTTAGGAGTACCATATCAACAACAAGTAGGAAACGTGCTCTAGAGAGTAGTGTCCTTATTCATCAGTTTCAGTCCAATGTTATTTTAATTCAATCTTAAAATTTCTAGAACTTGTGACTGCATAGATACCATTCCAACTGGGAACTGGTGAGTTTTGTCTTTCAAGATCTACAGAAAGATGCAGCTTGGAACAAAGGCTGTTATTTGCCCAAGGCCTAGCTCACAGCATCATCTTGGACTGGAAGGGAAGGATTCACTCACTAGCAACTTGCTTTCCATCTGGTAATCCAGTGACAGATAATTTTGTACTTACTGATAGGTGCCATCATACCAGGGCAGAACATGGATTAGCTGCAATGGTAATTATGGCCAAAACAGACAGCACCACTTGATTTTAGCCAAAGTTTCTGAACCCCCACTGCCAAATCCTTAATATACAGAAATCTCCCTGCTGGGTTAGGTTCAGCAAGATTCCTTAGGTGTGAATCCCCCTATGTGGGCTCCCAAATTCCTATCCAGACCCAGAGTAGGACTATACTGGATCTGCTACAAAGAGTGTCTGTTGCAGAGAAGGGAGCAGGACTGGTCATAACTTTTTTGGTGAACTACTTGTATCTTAAATCATAGAATCACCGAAGCTTAGCACTGGAAGAGACACAGTCCTGTATAGAAGGAGGCAATTAATGTCCCTGCACACTTGCATGACCAGGGCTCCCACTGCAGAGTTTAGACTTATAGAAGATTAGGGTTGGAAGGGAGCTCAGGAGGCCATCTAGTCCAACTCCCTGCTCAAAACAGGACCAATCCCCAACTAAATCATCACACCCAGGGCTTTGTCAAGCTGGGCCTTAAGAAGCTCCACCACCTCCCTAGGTAACCCATTTCAGTACTTTACCACCCTCCTAGTGAAATAGTGTTTCCCAATATCCAACCTAGACCTCCCCCACTGCAACTTGAGACCATTGCTCCTTGTTCTGTCGTCTGCCATCACTGAGAACAGCTGAGCTCCATCCTCTTTGGAACCCCCCTTCAGTTGAAGGCTGCAATCAAATCCCCCCCCCCGACCCCTCTTCTGCAGGCTAAACAAGCCCAGTTCCCTCAGCCTCTTCTCATAAGTCATGTGCCCCAGTCCCCTGATAATTCTCGTTGCCCTCTGCTGGACTCTCTCCAATTTGTCCACATCCTTTCTGTAGTGGGGGGCCCAAAACTGGACACAATAATCCAGGTGTGGCCTCACCAGTGCTGAATAGAGGGGAATAATTATTTCCCTCAATCTGCTGGCAATGCTCCTACTAATAAAAGAAAAGGAGTACTTGTGGGGCACCTTAGAGACTAACAAATTTATTTGAGCATAAGCTTTCGTGACCTACAGCTCACTTCTGAGCTGCAGCTCACGAAAGCTTATGCTCAAATAAATTTGTTAGTCTCTAAGGTGCCCCACAAGTACTCCTTTTCTTTTTGCAGATACAGACTAACAGGCTGCTACTCCAAAACGGCTCCTACTAACGCAGCCCAATATGCCATTAGCCTTCTTGGCAAGAAGGGCATACTGCCGATTCATATCCAGCTTCTCATCCACTGTAATCCCCAGGTCCTTCTCTGCAGAACTGCTGCTTAGCCAGTCGGTCCCCAGCCTGTAGCGGTGCATGGGATTCTTCCATCCTAAGTGCAGGACTCTGCTCTTGTCCTTGCAAACCTCAAATTTCTTTTGGCCCAATCCTCCAATTTGTCTAGGTCACTCTGGACCCTATCCCTACCCTCAGAACTTGTTGCAGGTGCAATCCATCCCACCATCCAGATCATTAATAAAGATGTTTAGGGGATGGAACAAAAATGATTAGGGGTTAGGCAACAAAAATGATTAGGGATATGGAACGGTTTCCATATGAGGAAAGAATAATAAGACTGGGACTTTTCAGCTTGGAAAAGAGATGGCTAAAGGGAAATATGATTGAGGTCTATAAAAATCATGACTGGTGTAGAGAAAGTAGATAAGGAAGTGTTGTTTACTACTTCTCATAAACACAAGAACTAGGGGTCACCAAATGAAATTAATAGGCAGCAGGTTTAAAACAAATAAAGGGAAGTATTTATTCACACAATGCACAATCAACCTGTGGAACTCCTTGCCAGAGGATGTTGTGAAGACCAAGACCATAACAGGGTTCAAAACGGAACTAGATAAATTCATGGAGGATAGGTCCATCAATGGATATTAGCCAGGATGGGCAGGAATAGTGTCCCTAGGCTCTGTTTGCCAGAAGCTGGGAATGAGCGACAGGGGATGTATCACTTGATGATTACCTGTTCTGTTCATTCCCTCTGGGGCACCTGGCACTGGCCACTGTCGGAAGACAGAATAATGGGTTACATGGACCTTTGGTTTGACCCAGTATGGCCATTCTTATGTTGAACAAAACCGGCCCCTAACCGACCCCTGGGGCACTCCCCTGGATACCAGCTACCAACTAGACACTGAGCCGTTGATCACTACCCGTTGAGCCCAACAATCTAGCCAGCTTTCTATCTACCTTATAGTCCATTCATCGAATCCATACTTCTTTAACTTGCAGACAAGAATACTGTGGGAGACCGTATCAAAAGCTTTGCTAAAGTCAAGGTATATCACGTCCACTGCTTTCCCCATATCCACAGAGCCAGTTATCTCATCATAGAAGGCAATCAGGCTGGTCAGGCATGACTTGCCTTTGGTGAAAAAGACAGTTACCTTTTCCGTAACTGGTGTTCTTCGAGATGTGTTGCTCATGTCTATTCCACAATAGGTGTGCATGCTCGCCATGTGCGCCGGTGCCGGAAGATTTTTCCCCTAGCAGTACCCGTAGGAGGGGGAGCACCTAAGCGGTGCCTCCAGGGCGTGGTATAAGGGGAGCTGCATGTTCTCCCCCCCTGCAGTTCCTTCTTGCCAGACAACTCCGACAGAGGAGGAGGAGGGCAGGATGTGGAATAGACATGAGCAACACATCTCGAAGAACACCTGTTAACGGAAAAGGTAACTGTCTTTTCTTCGAGTGATTACTCATGTGTATTCCACAATAGGAGACTCCAAGCTATATCTATTGGAGGTGGGTAGGATTTTACAAGTTCTGAGGACGGAGGACAGCCCTGCTGAACGCAGCGTCATTCCTGGTTTGGGAGATGATCGCGTAGTGCGAGGTGAACGTGTGAACCGAAGACCAGGACATTTGTAGAGCCACCACGTGGATGGGGCCGTGGGCCAAGAAGGCCTGCGCTTGAGACGAGTGCGCCTTCACAATTGGGGGGGGATGGGGACGGGACCCGCCAGCTCTTAACAGGTATGGATGCACGAAGTGATCCGGTTGGAAAGTCGCTGACTGGAGATCGACCGACCCCTCATGTGCTCAGCTAAGGTGATGAACAGTTTCGAGGACTTTCTGAATGGCTTGGTCTGCTTGAGGTAGAAAGCCAGAGCCCACTGCACACTGAGCATGTGGAGACGGCACTCGTCACTGGACACGCGGCGCGTGGGGCAGAGGACTGGCAGAAAAATGTCCTGCTCTATGTGATAGGCAGAGACCACCTTCGGGAGGAACGCAGGGTGTGGGCGGAGCTGGAGCTTGAACTTATGAAACACCGTGCATGGGGGCTCGGAGGTCAGGGCCCTCAGTTCCGAGACCAGCCTGGCCGACGTGATCGCGACCAGGAAGGCCACCTTCCACGAGAGGTAGGACCAGGAGCACGCGGCTAGCGGCTCAAACGGGGGCCCCGGGAGACGGGTCAGCACCAGGTTCAGATCCCACAGAGGAACTGGGGGCCTAGCATATGGGAACAGATGGTCTAACCCCTTGCGGAACCAGCCAGTCATAGTATGGGAGAATACCGTGTGCCCCGGCACCGGTGGATGGAAGGCCCATATGGCCGCCAGGTGAGTCTTGACTGATGAGGGTGCCAAGCCGTGGGCTCTAAGGTGGAGAAGGTAGTCCAGGACAAGCTGGATCAGGGCAGCCACCTGGGAAACACCCCACTCAGCCACCCATCTGGAGAACCAGGACCACGTTGCCAAATAGGCGCGGTGTGTGGAGGGCCGCCTGCTTTCTAGGAGGGTGTGCTGGACCCCTTTTGAGCATATCCTTTCCTTCCTACCTAACCATTGAGCAGTCACACCGTGAGGTGGAGAGCTGCTAGGTTGGGGTGGAGGAGGCAGCCCTGGTCCTGGGAGAGCAGGTCTGGGTGGAATGGCAATAGCCAAGGTGGAGCAACTGCCAGACCCGTGAGGGTCCTGTACCAATGTTGCCTGGGCCATGCTGGGGCAATCAGGAGGACCCGGGTTTTGCCCTTCTTTGTCTTTTCCAGGACCTTGCTGATCAGTGGGAATGGGGGGAAGGCATAGAGAAACTGGCCTAACCAGGACAGGAGGAAGGCATCGGAGACAGTGCCCCATCCCAGTCCCCCCCGGAGCAGAACCGGGGATAGTGCCGGTTCTGCCAAGTCACGAACAAGTCCACCTGGGGAGTTCCTCACACTTGGAAGAGCCAGTGAGCCACTTCCGGGTGGAGAGACCACTTGTGCTGAGAGGAGAAATCCCTGCTCAAGCAATCCACCCACATTTCCGGGCATCTGGTAGATGGAAGGCCTTTTGGCACATCCCACAGCCTGAGGGCTTCGCAGCAGAGAACCGGGCCCCCCCTTACCTGTTGATATAGAACATCGAGGCCGTGTTGTCCGTGAGGACCCTGACCACCTTGCCCTTCAGGTGCAAGCGGAAGGTCCTGCATGTCAGGCATACCGCCCTGAGTTCCTTGACATTTATGTGTAGGGTCAGATCCTGAGCCGACCACAGACCTTGGATCTGAACATTCCCCACATGAGCCCCCCAACCCAGGCCTGACGCATTGGACACTAGCTCCAGCGACGGGGCCCTGTCCCTGAATGGGACCCCTTGGAGCATGTTGCTCGGGGCAGACCACCACCGTAGGGAGGCGATCACTGAGTTGGGTACGGTGAGGACTTTGTCCATCCTGTCCCTAGCCTGGGAGAACTCCAAGGCCAACCAGAGCTGGAGGGACCTCATCCTGAGTCTGACATGATGGACCATGTACGTGCATGCCGACATGTGACCCAAGAGCTGGAGGCACGCTCTGGTTGTCATCACCGGGAACCTTGTGACCATGTCAATAAGCCCCTTCAGGGTCTCAAACCTGTCCGGTGGGAGGGAGGCTCTGACCGACGAGGTGTCCAGGAGTGCCCCGACAGTCCCGGTCCAACGCATAGAGTTTAACGTGGACTTGGTGTTGTTTACCAACAGGCCCAAAGAGGTGCACGTGCACAGGAGGAGCGTCACGTAATGCCTCACCTGCAACCAGGAGCTGCCCTTGACCAGCCAATTGTCCAGATAGGGAAAAATCTGGGGTAGGCCGCTACCACCAACATACATTTTGTAAATACCCCGGGGGCAGTGGACAGGCCAAATGGGAGGACCGTAAATTGTAGGGATTCTGTCCCACCAATAAAACGGAGAAAGCGTCTATGCCCCCTCGAATATATGACTATGGAAGTACGCATCCTACAGGTCAAGGGCAGTATACCAGTCCCCGGGATCCAGGGAGGGGATGATGGAGGCCAGGGAGATCATGCAGAATTTGAGCTTCACCATGTACTGGTTCAGACTGCGCAGGTCCAGGATGGGCCTGATTCCCCTTTGGCCTTCAGGATAAGGGAATAGCGGGAGTAGTACCCCTTGCCCAGGGAGTTCAGAGGCATCACTTCCACCACTCTTAGGCCCAGGAGCCGCCCCACCTCCTGCTCGAGCAGAGCTTCATGCGAGGGGTCCCCCAGGAGGGACAGAAGCGGATGATGGTTGGGCGGGGAGGAAGTAAACTGGAGGGTGTAGCCCAGGGAGATGGTGTTGAGGATCCATTGGTCCGAGATCAGCAGAGACCGCTCCAGGAGGAAAGCGCACAACCAGTTGGAGAAGGGGAGCTTTATTGAGGGAGGATCCCTGATGAGAACTGGCAGGGCACCCCTGAGCGTCTCATCAAAAACGCCTTTTCCCCGCCTACTTGCCCTTGGAGGACCCAGGTTGGGGGACAGGCCGAGACTGCCTCTGAGGGAGCCTCTTATAGTCTCGCGACTTCTTAAGGGCAGCCTCGTATTTCAGGTGTGTAGCCTGAGTGGGAGTCTGCTGTGGCTTAAACTTAGCTTTAGCCAGAGCTGGAACATAGAGACCCGCACAACCCTCCAGACTCTCTGGAAGTCTTTCATGCCATGCAGCCTTGTATCTGTTTGCTCTGCAAAACAGAGCTTTGCCCTCAAACGGGAGATCCTGCATGGAGGTCTGCGGCTCACTGGACAGCCCAGAGAGCAGGAGCCATGACGCCCTTCTCATGGACACCGCGGAGGCCATGGACCGCACAACCATGTCCACCGCATCTGAAGCTGCCTGCAGAGTTGCCCTGGCAGCCACTGTACCCTCCTCCACCACTGCTTTGAACTCCTTCCTATTGCGCTCCTGGAGGGAGTCCTCAAACTTGGGCAGGGAGCCCCACAGACTGAACTCGTACCGGCCCAGGAGAGCTTGGTGGTTTGCCACTCATAACTGGAAGCTCGAGGATGAATAAACTTTCCTTCCAAAAGAGTCCAGCCTCTGTGAATCTTTATTTTTCAGGGTAGGGGCTGGTTGGCCCTGCCATTCTTTTTGGTTGACCGACTCGACCTCCAGGGAGTTGGGCGCCGGGTGGGTGTATAGGTACTCGTGTCCCTGGGTGGGTTAAAAGGACTTGCATTCCGCCCTCTTGGAGATGGGGGCCAACAAGGCCAGTGTTTGCCACAGGGCATTTGAAATTTTTGCCACCCCTTCATGGAGAGGCAAGGCTACCCTGCCCAGTGCTGAAGAGGATAGCACTTTAAACCGGGAGTCTGAGGACTCCATCTCCTCTGCCTGGAGGTGAAGGCTTGATGCCACCCTTCCTGGTGGCCCTAAAGTCCTCCTATGGGACTGAGCGGGGCAGGGCCGTAATCACCTCATCCACGGAGGGCGAGAAGGCCGGTGCGATACTCTGGGTGTCCACCGGCAGGGTCCACCACCTGCTTGGTCTCTGGGCATGGTGCCGGGGATGTACGTCCCACTGACTCCTTCCTCTGGTCTAGAGAGGGAGATCTGGAGAGGGAGGCCGATGGTGCTTCCGAGGCTCCGGCCACAGACCGAGTCCCCACCAGGGGCTGCGTTGGGGGCCACGGTGCCCACTGGTACCACTGTCCTGGCCACGGTGCTACAGTTGTTCGGTAGGCCCAGTTGTTCGGTCTGGCTCATGGATGGGCGGCTTCGAATGGAGGCCGGGCTGGTGTATCACCTGCCGCTGTCCTGGGACAAGGAGTGCCAGGAGCGACGTCGAGCATGGGACCGCAATCTCGATGTGGAGGACCAGTACCGTTGGTAGCAGCTGCTCTGCAATTGACTCTGATGGGCAGACCCGCGACAGCTCAAAAGTGGAGCGGTGCCGCGAGTCTCAGTCAGATGGAACTCAACCAGACTGTTTGGTGGGAGTTGAGGGCGATCCACATGGACGTTGCCCTGAACGGTTGCTGGGTGATGAACGGGGTCGGGAACGTTCCCTGGACCAAGACCGGTACCAAGCCAGGTGTGACTGCGGAGATCCCAGCAGTGGCTTGCCCCTGGAGCGTGGGGCTGATATCGGTGGTGCTCCTGGCACAGGCATGTACATGAGATCCTGGGCTGCCCGCAGGGCCTTTGGCATGGAGGGCATCTGGACGTCCAGGGAGGCCTGGTCTGAAGCAGCCGGGCTACTGCGCTCTACGTGAGTCGGAGGCCTAGAGGCCAGAGGGGATAGAGGACTGCCCAATATGGGTCTTGCCTCTGCTTTGGGTTTACCTCAGTGCCACTGCGAAGAAGCTGTCTTTTTGGCCTTCTTGTGCCCCACGGACTGGTCGAAGGCGCCGGAGGGTTGTCACAGACTGACACCACAGTGCCCAGTGCCGGCTCGGGGCGGCGCGCCGGAGTTGGGATCAGCGCCGACTCCATCAGAATGGCCTGGAGTCTAATGTCTCTCTCTCTCTCAGTCTGAGGCTTGAGCAACCTGCAAATCTTGCAACGATCGCTGATATGGATTTCTCCCAAACAGCGTAAACAGTCTGTGTGCGGGTCACTCCTTGGCACAGATCGCCTACAAGTGTCACATGACTTAAAACCCGGGGCATGAGGAATGCCCCAGCCCAGGCTCTCTTAATAACTGATCAGCTAACTAACTACAGGTATTAACACTGAATGAACAAGCAGTTCTGGAGACTAGCTACAACGAAGCTGGAGCAGAGTAGTTGCGATGCACCTTCACTGGCAGCAAGAAGGAATTGAGGGTGGGGGGAGCGTGCAGCTCCCCTCATACCACACCATGGAAGCGCCACTCCAGGGGTCGCTAGGGCGCTCCCCACTACGGGTACTGCTGGGGAAAAGCTTCCAGCACTGGCGCACATGGCAAGCACGCACACGTATTGTGGAATACACATGAGCAATCGCTCGGAAGAAGAATCCATGTTGACTGTTCCTGATCACCTTCCTCTCCTCCAAGTGCTTCAAAAATGGTTTACTTGAGGACCTGCTAAATGAGCCAAAAGCTTTTTAAAACTGGCATTATTGTCTCCTCTTAGAACCTAGAATACACAAGTTTCCTGACTAGTTTTAGCATTTTCCTACATCAGCAATAGTGCTGCATTTCTAGCCCTGCAAGAGGCTGACTGACATGCTTCTGTTTGATGCTGGTACAGAAAGGTGACTCCTCAAGATTACACACACCTCAACAGGTGCCACATACAAAGTGAGCTCACCTCTTAAAGTTACCATCAAGTCACTGAGAACTTTAGTTAGAAACTGAAGACTTCACACTAGATGATACCAATTTTAAACAGACAACTCCATTCAAGAATGGAGTTACATAGAGGTGTAGTCTTAGTTCTTCTAAAGATAAGGAACAGAGATATAATGCCTACTTCCAGTACAAAGATAGGAGGGTTTTGCTTTACCTTTGCTTCTTGTACATGTCTGGGTATGTTTAAGCCACTTTATATCAGAGATACAGAAGTTAATACAGAACGTATTAAGCTGTAAGTCATGCCTCTTGTATATGCAAAACATTTACGTAGAATCCTTTACCAAAGAATCATTTAACCACAGATATATGAACAGATAATGGAATCTTATTAACTTTTCTGCTAATCGAATCACCTGTACAGAGAAACTGAATGACTATAAACATAATATACTGCAGGAAAGGGAACAGAAGGGCAACCAACAACTCAAGTTACAACAGGGCTAAACTGTAGCCTAGACATACCTTAAGTTATATTTCTGGAAGATTTGAGTAGAACCTGGATATAGGGCCAGGTCCATCATCCATCCCAACACCACACTCCACTCATTTCACAAGGCCAGAAACATCAAAAAGTAACTGTATTAGATGAAGACTAGTGAATTAAGTGCAAGAAACCCCAGTCTGGTCTCATCACACCTCTGACCACACACTTTTGCACACAAGTAATTGCATCAGCATACCCTTCCTGCTCCGTCTGTGTTCGTAGCTGGCAATTTCTGGCACCCAATTCCCAAAGTCAACCACAGTTCCCAAAGTCAACCAATTTCTTCTGTTATGCCACATTCATCTAGCTTCAAAGTCTGCACACATTCTTCCAGGGCTGAGCTATTTAGTTGTTTTTTTTGGTTTTTTAATTTTAATATGGGCATCTATTTTGCAATGGATACTCATCACATAAATGTGTTTTCTAGGTGAACAATGATAAAAAAACGTATGTATATCGAGCCATTACTATGTTCTACCCCTACCCCCACCTCCTCCTCAAGAAATAATCCTATAATCCATACAAGCATTAATACAGACCTCAGATTAAGGCTTCTAATTCCACAAAAATGAAAACGGAGAAAGCCTCAAGTAACATATATTCTTAATATTTGCAACAGCCTACAAGGTTGCAGTCAAGGAGTACATCCTGAAAACCTTCATCTCCCAATATAAAATGCATTCTTGTTTTGAGGAGGGCTACATGCTTCACATCACTTTTACCCTATTTCTATAAAAATAAGACTTTCCCTACAAACTGTATAATAGACAAGCAAAACTTCTATAGTTCCTTCCAATATACACCACATCAAAGCTCTTTACCATACTACTTAATAGGGATTCTTAACTTTTATCCACTGATGACCCCCCAAACCAACCACTTCTCCTTCTGTAATGCCACATCCCAGAACCTTTTGTGCTGTTTCAGCAATGAAAAGAGCTAGCAGTTTGCTTTTGCAAGTTCTTTCACCTATGGTAGAGAGGGGAGGGCACCCAGAGCCACAGGGGCAGGGGAACACACTCAGAACCCCCAGTTTGAGGGTGGGTTACAGAGACTAAAATAGAGGGGAATGTGAGGGTGGCATTCAGGGAACTTGTGGGGGGAGAAAGAGGGATACAATCAGCTGCAGGTGCATGTTATGAGCTGGACATACAGAAGCAACAAATTCTATGACCCTCTAGTTATGTTATGGATGACTGAAATCAGTTATTACAGTCAATGCATGTGAACTCAATCATTTAATATTTAAAAATACATCAAGCAAAAATTATTTGTAACATTGTCCATAACGAAGTACAACTTTCCCCTACAAGATAGATAGAATAAACCTAATAACTGGAGCAATTTGTATTCAGAAGGTCCTTCACAACCATAATAAATGGAAACAGTTTTTACATTAAGCCTTAGAGTCTGTAGAAAATGATAGCAGTTCCATGACCCTAAGGCTGAGAATCGTTCCTATACCTGCACAGCATTGAACAGGCTGCCACCTTGGGGAAGAAAGGGAGCAATACAGTGGCCAGCTATCACAGTGCACAGTTGAGGTATGGGTCTTGATAAGTGAGAGATTTTCACCACTGATCAAGGTGAACCCCTTATATTTAGACACAAAAGTGTCAAGCAAAGCAGGAGTTACAAACCTAATTATACTATTAATTTGTCCAAATTGCACACATTGTATTGGAAGGTAACGTTCTGAACATTCCACATACAATTGAGTATACCAGAATAAGGCAAATTTCATAGCTAGATTAATAGTCTTTTAGCAGTACAGTATTATTGAATCTGAGCTCTAAGGTTAGTACTTTCCCTGCCTCCTCCCACAACCTCTCTCATTTTATTTAATGCAAAACGTGTAACCCAGCACCCAAAGGCAGTTAATTGCAACCACACTGAGGAAGAAAAAAAATCTCAAACCTGTAGCAAAAAGCAGCAAAGCTGCAAATTCTGGGCTACCAGCCGAATACCCGAGGCTCTCAAAGGACAACTTCAACTACCTTTTCCTTTGTTTCAGCAGAGGGTAGGAGAAGCAGGGATTGATGCCCCCTCTCATATGCAGAATCCCACATGCCTTGTCACCCTAGCTGGGTATAAATCTCAATTTCTCTCTCCCGAGCTCATCAGATGCAGGGGGAAAGGGAAGAATCTGTGCCAGCTTTATCCTGCTTATTCCCCCACCCTCCCCCGAGCTCATCAGCCAGGGATATTGGTGCCAACTTCTTCTTCTTCCTTATTACATGCCCTCCAAAGCCATGCAATAGTGTGAGGGGGAAAGGAGAGAAAATATCACCATCACCTTCTCCACCCTTATCATACCCCATTCCTTCAATCAATGGTGAGTGTATGTGAGGAAACAGTGTAAATTCCTTCCATCATCCATCATTGCCAAGATGATGCAGTGACAGTAAGCTAAGGGTATAATCAGTTCCACCTTTACCCTCACAGTCTCCAAAACTCACAGATGACAGAGAATATTACCAATGCTGGGTTTCCCTCTCCATCATTAATTATTACACACATACTCACGCCAATGCAATGCTGTATACAAGGGGAAACCACGTCAGCTTCTACTCTAGTTATTATACCCCCTTTACCAGAGGCCTATTCAATGTTATGTATGGCAGGATAGCAGAGCCAACTCCTCCTCCTGGTTACTACATCCTCCCAGAACCTGTTGTAATGGTGTGTGTGTGTCCCTCCTCCCCTTGTATATCTTCCCATATGTCCAAAACCCATGTAATGCAGGATGGTTGGTGGTGTATGTGGGGGTGTCAGGGGCAGAATCCCCCCATCCCTGGAAGGTCTCAGGCAATTCTGTTGTGTGGTGTGTGCATGTTGACTGCCAGCCCTCCACACAGAGTGCTACACAATGGGGATGAGGTATGTATGCGTGTGTGTGTGTGTGTGTCAGTGCCAGACACACACACACCCCAAACTCCGTAACACACTGTGTGGTGGAGATAATGTGTGTATGGGGAGTATCAGGCCCCCTGTAATGCTGTGTGGTAGGGGGAGGGGATCAGTGCCCCACTAGGCCCCACGCTGTGCAATAGGGGGACAGGGTCAGCACCAGCCCCCCACCAGGCCCCACACGGTGCCATGCGCCAGAGGGTCGGAGCCAGTGCTGATCTCCGTGCTGTGCCATGCCACGCAGCAGGGATCAGGACCAGTGCCAGCCCTCCTCCCCCTTGGAGCCCGTGCTAACCCCCATACCATGCCATGCAGCAGGGGGGTCAGGGCCAGTACCACCCGCATGCCATGCCGTGCAACAGGGGATCGGGATCAGGGCCAGCCCCACCCCAAGGCCCCAGGCCATGTTTGCGGTAGGCTGTCAGGGTCCGCCAGCTCCAACCCCTTCAGGCGCCGTGCCATGCAGTAGGGGGTCGGGGTCAGTGGCGGCGGCCCCCCCTGCAGATCTAGGACAGCTCTGTGCTATGGGGCCGGGGTCAGAACCGGCCGGGCCCCCACAAGCCCCACGCTCATGCGGCGGGTGGAAAGCGACGGTCAGGTCCCCACCCGCCGTCCCCCCAGCCCCACGGCGGAGGCGGTGCGCAATAAGGAGCGAGCTCCTGGGCCAGCCCTTCGCCCGCGTCCAGGCCCGCCCCGGGGCGCCGAGGGCACGGGGAGAGCTCGGAGCAAGGCCCGCAGGCCGCGGGGAGGGACGGGGGAGGAGGGGCAGCGCAGAACCCCCCTCACAGACGGGGGCAGCCGGCCCCCTCCCCGAGAGCCCGGCCCCGGCAGCCTCTCACCTGAGTAGCTCATGACAGCAGCTCCACGTCCCACGCTCACCTCACACACTCACCCCGGCCCGCGGCTGCCTCCTGCGACAGACGGTAACGGCAGCTGTCCAGCCCCGCCTCCCGACCGCATTGGACGCGCTGCTCCGCCCACCTGCAAGTCATTGGTGGCCGGGCCTGCCACGCACCGCCTCCCTCCCTGTCCACCAGAGAAATTTCCCGCTGTGCTCTGTTGCCATTAGAAGAAAAAGCCGTCAATCAATATCACTCTTACTTTCCATAGGGTGGACAAATGTCAATCAAGGACCTCTTCAAATACGAAAGGCGGACATTAACGTCAATCGAAATGAGTTTAACAGCTCATTGGTCAGGCTATTTGTCAGTCATTACACGCCAAAGCAAAGAGGGGGGATTGGCCAAGATAACTATCGATCAGGAAGCAATGTCAGGGGCAGTATCCTGCTCTCTGGTTGGTCAGCAGGAGGCAGGCTCGGCTGTACGCTGAGCCGCTTCACCTTAGGTACGGCGGCAGGTCGGCGGGCGGGGACCCAACCCAGGCTGGCGAGGCTACGGTGTCTCCGCAGGGACATGGGGCGGTACGGCTGTCAAAGCCTCCCCGCCAGGCGGCCCGAGCCGGGCCCTGCCCCCGGGGCTCACCCCGCCAGGCGGCCCGAGGCCCGAGCCGGGCTCCCGAGCTGTGGAGAGCAGCCGGCTGGAGCCTGGCCGCGCCCAGGCCGCACCCCGAGGGTGGCGGCGCCTGGCCCCTCGGGGCGGGACACAGCGGCGTTAGCGCAACGTGCAGCCCCTTCACACGGAGGCTTCTGCTCTGGGGCGGGATCCCCAGCCCGGCAGCCGCACGAACAGGGACTGGGGCGGGCACCCCAGCGGCCGGGGGAGGCTTGGTGCCGCTCGCTGCGCTCCCCAGGCGACTGCCAACGTGCTGAGGAGCGGGCCTGTCCTGCCTTCCCCCGCAGAGAGACCCCCGCCCATAACCGGGCCTGGCCTCGCGTTCCCCCGCCGAGCCAGCCACCGGCGTCCAGTCGCACCTTCCCCGTTAAGCCATCGCTGGGCCCTGCAGTCCGGACCCGGTCCCAGTCCCATCTTCTCCGATTGAGCCAGCTGTGGGCTGAACATACGCAGGCTACGGCCCCGTCTTCCCCCACTTAGCCGTCAAGGGGCCTTGCAGGGTGGGGCCCAGCCACCTGTTCCCCTGCCAAGCCAGAGATGGGTCTTGCAGACCAGGCCCTTGCCCTACTTTCCTCCACAAAGCCCTCAACGGGCCCCACATGCCCAGACCCAGTCCTACTTTCCCTCATCAAGCCATTTGTAGGCCCTGCTGGCCCAGACCTGGCTCCACTTTCCCCTGCCACACCAACTGTGGACCTCGCGTACCTGGACCAAGTCCTGTGTTCCCCCGCCGAGCCATTGATGGGCCCTCATCCCCCCTCATGCTAGGTCTGAGAATGCCTGTATCTCAGGCTGGAGAGGCAGGGCCTTAAATCCCTGGGCCCTTTAAATCCTGACATGGGGTAGTGCAGCTGTCAAATCTTGATTTAAAGGGCCCAAGGCTCCAGCTGTGGTAGTGGTGGCTGGGAGCCCCAGGCCCTTTAAATCACCCCCCCCCCAACTACCAGCTGCAGAGGTGGCTGGGAGCCCCGGGGCAATTTAAAGGGCCCAGGGCTCCAGCTGCTGCTATGGCAGCAGAGCCACGGGGCAATTTAAAGGGCCCAGGGCTCCAGCTGCTGCTATGGCAGCAGAGCCACGGGCCCTTTCAATCACTGAGGAGCCCTGAGGGCTCCCAGCTGCCACCGCTACCTGGGGCTCTGGGCTCTGGCAGAGCTTTAAAGGGCCTCGGGGTCTGCTGTGGTAGCAGCTGCTGGAGCCCCCATCCCTTTAAATGCCTGCCTTTAAATGCATCCCTTTAAATGCCAGGGGTAGCGGTGGCAGGGCTCTGGCAGGGATTTAAAGGGACTTGTCCAGAGACCAAACCAAGGGTGGCTCCTTGTTCAGAGGGGTAACCTGAAGGGAAAGACTGGCTAAGAGCCGGGGAACATGAGTGACAAAAGCCAGGACTTTCAGTGTCTTGGGACAACTTACAGATTTCCCAGGACAGCTACTTAAAAAAATGGACAGTCCTGGACAGATGGCAACCCCTTACTCTGATTGAGCTAGCATGGTAAAAACAGCAGTGTAGCTATGGCAGCACGGGTTAGCTGCCCCATGTACATACCCAAGCTTTCAGACAGGATTGTACTTGAGGCGGCTAACCAGACCCCTTGCCCATGCAGCTGCAGCTACACTGCTTGGCACATGCCTTCCTCTGCTGCCTCTCAGGGATCTGCTATGACTAGCAGCTCTTCTACCTCCATATGAAGGGTCTCCCGCAAGACCTCTATGAACTGCCAGTCTTTTACCAGGACCGCAAAGCTAGTCTCAATGACCAGGTCCGCGGTGGCCACCGAAGGGGAGGACCTCCTTATGGAGTCGCTGGTAAACAACCCCTATCTCGGTGTGCAGGTGGTGGAGTCCCCCTCGGTGTACTGGAGGTTGGTTCTGACTGGTATCACCAGGATTGGAGATCCAGGAGAACACAACCGGAGGGACTGGGTGGACCCTTGGGTGCTCAGCAGGCACATAGGGCTCTTCACCCCTTGCATCTCCCAGTGTATACTCCAGGAAGCGAGGGCAGCATTACTACCTGTCTCTTGTGATTTCCTCAAGTGGGCCTGGTGGGAGGATGCTCTCTGTCCACCCCTCACCTCTGGCCCTCCAGACCGCACCATCAGGCCCCTGCCCCCGCAAGCCTCCCTGGCTGCATCACCTAAGCACGCTGCGTGACCTGTGAACTGCGCCCAAGGAACAGTTGCTCCACACCCATCACTTCCTCACCCTCATGTCTCACCCAAACACCCGGGACCTCCTGCCACCCACGGAGGGTGAGGAATGCCGGTGTATTCCACCTTGTATTCTGTATTCTACCCTGGTCCCACTACACACCCAGGATATTATTTGGCAGCTCTTTCACAGAGCCTTGAGCACGTGTAGTTCAGCACCTCCCTTGACACCTGCTCCTTCTGCGCGGAGGGGGAGATGCTGGCGAACATCTACCTTGAGTGTGCCAGATTGCAGCCCCTTTTCTGGCTCCTCCTGAACCACCTCGTCACACCTGAGCCACACTTTCCCCCTCATCTCCTAATATATGCATACCCCACCTGTGGCCCTATGAAGTTGCGAGACCTCCTCACCTTAACCTCCTCCTGGCGTTGGCCAAACGCCATACCAGGGAGGAGAAAGCTAGATGTGCAAATGCTCTGTGGCTGTGGGGCCTATTTCCGTTTGTCCCTGAAGTCACGTCTCCAGGCACAGTTCCTTTGAGGAGCAGTGGGTGCTGTCCAGCATTCTCTGCTTGGTGTCCCCCTCTGGACCCCTGCTTTTGACTCTGTGACCCTCATTCCTGTCCCTGTTTTTTCATTTGTTGTCCCCCACATTCAGTTGAGACCTGGGCCGGGTAGCTCCTCCCCTGAGGCTAGGAGGAGGGGCTGTTGATTGTGGGTGGGCTTCCCCCAGAGCCTCAGTAGGTGCAGCTGCATTGCTATTTTTACCATGAACTAGGGTGGGTATGTCTACTTCAGATGGAGATTACACCTCCAGCTCCCATATAGACCTACCCAATCACTCTGTGCAGTAATCCAAGCACTCTGCAGCTCCAATTTTATTTCACACTGTAGCTGCTCTCACTCAAACTAGTCTAACTCCAGAGGAGTTAGCTCGAGCAAAGGCATAGTCTCAGAGAGCTCCTGTATAAGCAGAGGGATGTTGAGTAGGAGTAGGAAAGTGGAAAGTGAGAGATTGAAGGAGCTCAGTTTATGTAACTTATCAAAGGTAAGGGTGACTGGATCACAGTCTATAAGCACATCCAGGGGGATATTTCTGACAGAGGAGGGCAGACGGAAATGCAATAGCTGGGAGCTAAAGCTATCCAAATTCATGCTAGAAATAAAATGCAAATGTCTAATAGGAGGTGAATTAAACAATTGGAATAACTAACCCCAGGATAGGGTGGATTCTCTATCACTTGGAGACTTTTTATCAATGACTAGATGTCATAGTTTAAACAGAAGTGATGGTAAATAACTGGCCTGTGCTAGGCAGGTCAGACTAGATAATCATTATGGTTGCTTTTGGCCTTAAAATTGATAGCTATGAATGGTCAGCCCCAGGGGTTCAAAAATCATGAGTCAGGCTCCCAAAAAACCATGAGATTAAAAAAAAAGAATGTTTGGGAGTTCTCGTGTTTTAGCTTTTTGCATTTTTCAGTTTTTCTCTGCAACCACAAGGGCTAGAAACTGACTTTAAAAAAAAAAGGCTATAATTTTCACAGAATAACGACTCCAGAAGCTGGTGCTTATAACGGATCACAAATTGATTATGGGTGAAGAATGCGATGCTGTTGCAAAAAAGACCAATGTCATTCTGGGGTGTATTAGTAGGAGTGTTGTATGTAAGACATGGGAGGTAATTGCTCCATTCTGCTTGACCCTTGTGAGGTCTAAGTTGGAGTACTCTGTCCAGTCTTTAAGAAAGAAGTGGACAAATTGAAGAATCCAGAGAGCAAAAAAAATTATCAGAGCATTAGAAAATATGACCTGTGAGGAAATGTTGAAAGAATTTGACATGTTTAGAGAGGACTGAGGGGGGACACAACAACAGTCTTCAAACATGTAAAAGTTTATAAAGAGGACGGTGTCATCTGTTCTCCACGTGTGCCAAGGGTAGGACAAGAAGGAATCGGGTTAATCGGCAGTAAGGGAGATTAAGATTAGCTAGAAGGGAAAACGTTCTAACTAAGTACTGGAACAGGTTACTGAGGAAGGTTATGGAATCACTGTATCGGGGGTAGCCCTGTTAGTCTGTATCCACAAAAACAACAAGGAGTCCGATGGCACCTCAAAGACTAACAGATTTATTTGAGCATAAGCTTTTGTGGGTAAAAATCCCACCTCTTCAGATGCATGGAGTGAAAATTACAGATGCAGACATAAATATACTGACACAAGAAGAGAAGGGAGTTACCTCACAAGTGGAGAACCAGTGTTGACAGGGCCAATTCGATCAGGGTGGATGTAGTCCACTCCCGACAATAGATGAGGAGGTGTCAATTCCAGGAGAGGCAAAACTGCTTCTGTGATGAGCCGGCCACTCCCAGTCCCTATTCAAGCCCAAATTAATGGTGTTAAATTTGCAGACACCTACAAGATCTTTACCAAACCTTCTTAAAACTACAATACCCACCTGGGGAAGTGAGGAAACAGATTGACAGAGTGAGACGGGTACCCAGAAATCACCTACTACAGGACAGGCCCCACAAGGAAAACAACAGAACACCATTGGCCATCACGTACAGCCCCCAGCTAAAACCTCTTCAACACATTAGCAACGATCTACAATCTATCCTGGAAAACGATCCCTCACTCTCCCAGACCTTGGAAGACAGGCCAGTCCTCGCTTAGACAGACCCCCAACCTGAAGTAAATACTCACCAGCAACTACACACCACACCACAGAAACACTAACTGAGGAACCAATCCCTGTAGCAAACCTCGTTGGCTACTCTATCCCCATATCTACTCTAGCGACACCATCAGAGGACCCAACCACATCAGCCACGCCATCAGAGGCGTTATATATGCCATCATGTGCCCCTCTGCCATGTACATTGGCCAAACCGGACAGTCCCTACGTAAAAGAATAAATGGACACAAATTGGACATCAGGAATGGTAACATACAAAAGCTGGTGGGAGAACACTTTAATCTTCCAGGACATTCTGTAACAGATTTGAAAGTAGCTATAATTGAACAAAAAAAAAAAACACTTCAGAAACAGACTTCAAAGAGAAACAGCAGGACTAAAATTCATTTGCAAATTTAACACAATTAATTTGGGCTTGAATAGGGACTAGGAGTGGCTGGCTCATCACAGAAGCAGCTTTGCCTCTCCTGGAATTGACACCCCCTCATCTATTGTTGGGAGCGTACTACATCCACCCTGACTGAAGTGGCCCTGTCAACACTGGTTCTCCACTTGTGAGGTAACTTCCTTCTCTTCATGTGTCAGTATATTTATGTCTGCATCTGTAATTTTCACTCCATGCATCTGAAGAGGTGGGATTTTTACCCACGAAAATAAACCTGTCAGTCTTTAAGGTGCCACCGGACTCCTTATTGTCTTTATAGAATCACTGTCATTGAAGGTTTTTAAGAACAGGTTAGACAAACACCTGCCCGGGGTGGTCTAAGTATACTTAATCCTGCCTCAGTATGGGGGGCAGGACTAGATGACCTCTAGAGGTTCTTTCCATCCCTACATTTCTATGATTGTTTTCTTAAAATGAGTTGCAGTTACTACTTCCAGTGCAGCTCCAATTGCGGCAGCACCAGTGTACACTGGCTTCAGGTTTAGATGACACAGTGATTAAAATGCTAATGCCTGTCACCACCCATCCCTGCAAAAACTACTGGAATACCATGTCCAGTTCAGGTGCCCACAATTCAAGAAGGATATTGATAAACCGGAAAAGGGTTAAAAGAAGAACCACAAGAATGATTAAAGGATTAGAAAACATGCCTTATAGCAGGGGTTCTCAAACTGGAGGTCAGGACCCCTCAGGGGGTCGCAAGGTCATTACATGGGGATCACGAGCTGTCAGCATCCACTCCAAACCCCACTTTGCCTCCAGTATTTATAATCGTGTTACCTATATAAAAAGGTGTTTTTAATTTATAAGGGGGGGGGTCCGCACTCAGAGGCTTGCTATATGAAAGGGGTCACCAGCACAAAGTTTGAGAACCACTGCCTTATGGTGATAGACTTAAGGAGCTCAATCTTTTTAGCTTAACAAAGAGAAGGTTAAGGGGTGACTTGATTACAATCTATAAGTACCTATATGGGGAACTATTTATTAGTGGGCTCTACAATCTATCAGAGAAAGGTCTAACACCATCCAATGTCTGGAACTTGAAGCAAGACAAATTCACACTGGAAATATGGCATGAATTTTTAAGAGAGAGAGAAAATTAAGTTTACCAAGGGTTGTGGTGGATTCTCCGTCACTGACGATTTTTAAATCAAGATTGGATGTTTTTATAAAAGCTCTGCTGGAGGAATTATTTCAGGGAAGTTGTATGGCTTGTGTTAAACAGGAGGTCAGACTAGATGATCATAATGGTCCCTTCTGGCCTTAGAATCTATGAAATGTAGGGAATTTTAAGAAAAATATTCTAGCCTTGACAAGGTAGGATGGAAAGAGCTGTAAAGCCAGTCTATGAGCAAATGCCTTTGGACCTTAGACTAAATATTGCCCCCTGAAAAGAGCAGCTGCATCTTCAGTGATCACAGGAAAAACTTTTGTGGGAACACAGATGGAGAACCCATAATAAATCCCAGCTGGAGGCTAGACAGACACACAACTGTTATAAGACACGGCATCTGAAATGGGACACTAGGATGGAAAATGGGTATGCTGGAGCAGGTTTTATTTCATATGGAGAGACACTGCAATACAACAGGAAATAACAGATATTAAATCTTAAATATTAATAACAGTATTAAAAGAAAATTTAAAAAATGGGACTAAAATCTAGGTATCCAAGAGGAACTAAAATCCTGGGATGGAGTCTGGCCAGAACAGACAAAAAGAGGGAACAAATGCTAGGGAGCTGCCCATGGGACTGAAATGGCCTGCATTCTGTCTCCCACTGTCTATGTAGACAGCCTGTCTATATGAGGTTGAAAGAATGCATAAGTTAGACCCCCTTAGACTTGCCTTATTACAGGTTCCTTAGCTCTTGTGGCAAGTGGGATCATCTCCTGGATATTGCAACAGGCGAGGCTGGGGTAGGCAGCCGCTGCTGGCAGTATGAAGAAGTCTAACTCCTGGGGAGGGTTTCTAGTCTTTGGCATTGTACACTCAGTAATTTCTCCCCCTATTAAGTGTCTTGCTGGCCCCATGCTGTTTACTGCAGTGTTGGGAGCTTGCTCAGGAAACAGACACGTTGGCCCGGCCCATGTTCAGGGTTTCTGTGCTAGGTGGGTTCTCTGGTGCTCTATGAGGTTGGAGCTCCAGCTGAAGCTCTTCCCACAGTCACTGCATTGGTAGGGGCGCTCCCCCGTGTGGATGCGCTGGTGCTGGGCAAGGTTGGAGCTCTGGGTGAAGCTCTTCCCGCAGTCAGAGCACTTGTAGGGGCGCTCACCTGTGTGGGTGCCCTGGTGCCGGATGAGGTGGGAGCTCTGGCAGAAGCTCTTGTCACAGATGGTGCAGCGATAGGGCCGCTCTCCAGTGTGGGTGCGCTGGTGGCTGACCAGGTGGGAGCTTTTGCAGAAGCTCTTCTCGCAGTCAGGGCACTGGTAGGGGCGCTCGCCCGCGTGGCTCAGCCGGTGGCTCAACAGCTTTGCGCTCTCCCCAAAGGTCTTTCCGCACTGGGGACATCGGTAGGGCTGGTCACCTGCATGGCTGAGCTGGTGCCGGGTGAGGTGGGCACTGACCCCGAACCCCTTTCCACAGTCCCCGCACTTGTAGGGTCTGTCACCCGTGTGAATGCGCTGGTGCTGCACCAGATACGAGCTGCGCCCGAAGCTTCTACCACACTCCCCACACTTGTAGGGCTTCACTGCCACATCAGCTCGTGGCTGGCTGCCGGCAATGCGGGAGAAGCGTGTCTCACAGTCAGCACAGTGATGTGGTCGTGGTCTCTGCTGGATGCTCTGGGTAAAGCTCTTCCCACAGCTGGTACACGTGCAGGCCAACTCTCCAGCGGCATGGGTGCCCTGGTGCCGGATCAGGTGGGAGCTCTTGTTGAAGCTCTTCCCGCACTGTGTGCACTTGTAGGGTCTCAGCCCCTTGTGGATGCGCCGGTGCTGGATGAGCGCAGAGCTGCGGGTGAAGCTCTTCCCACAGTCGGGACACTTGTCTGGCCGCTCGCCTGTGTGCACGCGCTGGTGCTCAATGAGGTTGGAGCTCCAGCTGAAGCTCTTCCCACACTCTCCGCACTTGTAGGGGCGCTCGCCCGTGTGGATGCGCTGGTGTTGCACGAGGTTGGAGTTCTGGCTGAAGCTCTTTCCACAGTCAGGGCACTTGTAGGGGCGCTCGCCTGTGTGGGTGCCCTGGTGGCGCAGGAGGTGGGAGCTCTGGCTGAAGCTCTTGTTGCAGTTGGTGCACTTGTAGGGCTTGACACCCTGGTGCACACGCTGGTGCTCCGTCAGGTGGGAGCTCTGGGTGAAGCTTTTGTCACAGTCGAGGCACTGGTAGGGGCGCTCGCCTGTGTGCACCCGCTGGTGCTGGGCGAGGTTGGAGTTCTGGGTGAAGCTCTTCCCACAGTCAGAGCACTTGTAGGGGCGCTCGCCCGTGTGGGTGCCCTGGTGCCGGATGAGGTGGGAGCTCTGGCTGAAGCTCTTGTTGCAGTCAGTGCAGTTGTAGCGTTTCTCCTTGGATTGGAGCCCTCTCTCCCAGGGCGGGGATCTGCCCAGCGGCTGCTGCTCTCTGTCATTGCCCCCCAGCAACTCTGACCCGCCAGGACTCTCTGAGCCCACTTCCCAGGGGATGTACCCTTTGGGTCTACTCCCTTCCTCAGGACATCCCTGCAGAGGGCTCTCCACCTCCTTCTCACTCATGTTCCCATCTGCTGGAATAAAAGAGAATCCAGGCATCACTCACTCACTTGCCCCCTGGATTGGGAGGAAAGAAGAGCTGCAACACAAGAATTTTTGAGGGCAAAAATTGGAAAGGGGAATGTGCAAAAAAGGTTTGCTGTTGGACCTAACAGAGAGCACTGTCACTTTAAGGGCATGCTTATTACAGGGTCTCTGTCTCTTTAAAGCCAGGCATTCTGGCAATTGTTGGGTCTAGGGCTCAGTCACAGTTGGCTGAAAGCAAGGCCTGCTGGGATTAGACAGATAAAAAGCCAAGCTGCTGTAGTAGTAGAGAAAGGGCTCTTTTCTGGGGTGAGCAGCTATGGGTGTTAGGTCTTTTCTGGCCTGAGCTTGGAGAAGGAACCTGTCTGGAACTATGAGCGTAGGCTGATGAGAAAGCTAAGAATTCCCTGCAGCTCAGCAAAGTGAAAGGGCTGTCATCAGAGTCCAGTGGGAGGGCTAAGGGGAGCCTCTGTAGCTGAGAGGTGAAGGCCACTGTGATCCAAAGGAGGCAGGACTGTCTGCAGACTGTAGTCTAGAAGCATAAGGATAAAGTGTGGCTGGAATTGGGGGAGGGTGTCCTGTGCAAGTATTGGTATCTTTTGGGCCATTAATAAAACCAAGACCTGGGAAGTCAGGCTACTTTGGAACTACAGCTGAGGGGGTGTGTGTGACACAATGTTGCCAACTCCAGTGACCTCTATTGTGTGATATTTGGTGTCAGCCCTACTGGCTGGAATTAAGAGATTGCATGAGAATTTCCGCTTTAATTCTTCAGAGAGGTTTCCTGCATTCCTGGCTGCAAAGAACTGCTTGAAAATGTGAGTGCTTGTGTGCCTCCTGAAGCTCAAAACCAAGAAGGCAGATAAACCTGGTTTTGTTTTCTTAAATCTCATGTTTAAGTCATTCGTGGTATTTTTTTTTGGGGGGGGGGGGGGAGAAGCTGACAGTTTTTGAATACTTGTAGTTGGGGATAACAACAGTCACTGATGGAGGATGGGGGGGAAACTGAGGCACAACTGTACCCCTGATGAAGGAGTGAGTTGAACCGCCTACACAAACAGACCAAGCACTGTGTTGCCCAAACATGTCTAGAGGGGAAAGGCAAGGAAAGCCGATGAGCAGCTGAAGTAAAACAGAGAGCATAGATGAAGTGAGGGACAACCGCCAAAAATCCAGCTGGGATTGATAAAACTAGAGCGTCTCCCCTCCAGCTCGCCCCATAAAAGATCTCCTTCTCCCATTACTACAGTGGCTTGGCTTTTATAGCCTTCTCATCTCAGCAGGCCTTGCTCTCAGCCTGTCGACACATGAGCTATAGGTACTACAAGTCCCAGAACACCTGGGGACAGAGCACCTGTAACATGAGTGCTCTTAAAGGCTGAAGAGCAAAACTTTCTTGCAAATTCCTCTTTCCCCCCTCCCCCCCCCCGCCACAAACAGTCTGTTTTGCAGTTCCTCTTTCCTCCCAGTCATCAGTGGGTAGATTAAAAAAAATCTACATTTCAACAAAGGCATCAAAGAAAAGTTTATGCTTGATCCTGTTTTAATATTACCTCTCCCTGTGCTGCCATGGAGTGAGCTGGCTGGTTTACAAGGCAGAATGGGGTGAGAGGCTGCTGGGCTGTGCACCCCCAGAATTAGTTTGGGATACCCTGCTGGGCTGTGCATGCTTCTCCCCATGTGGCCCTGGAGTTGGCGGGGTTGTGCTGGGGGAACCCTACTGGGCTGTGCATTTACTGCCCCCCAGCATTCTCCCATACAGCTAGCTGATTGGGTTGCAGGGGAGAGCCCTGCTGGACTGTACATTTCCCCCACCCTTCCCCCATGCTGCCCTGGAGTTGGCTGAGTTGTTGGACCTAGCTAAGCTGTGCATCCCCACATCACCCCGGTGCTGCAGGGCAGTGCACACCCCTGTGCGGCCCTGGGGCTGGCTGGGCTGGGGGCCACTGGAGGGTGTTGCAACCCCCGTGCAAGGTGGGTGTGGGGGGGGTCCCTGTAAGGCGGTGAAACCCCTGTGCTGCCCTCAGGCTAGCTGGGTTGGGGGGTCCACTGCACCCCCATGATGCCCTGAGGCTGACTAGGTTAGGGGTCCCTGTGGAACAGTGCACCCCTCAACTCACCCCATGCAGGCGGTGCAGGGAGCCCCTCAGCCTGGCCCCGCTTCGGGAGAAGTCCCTCGTTAACACAGGGCACTTCTGAGCCTCTCTAGCCGCTGGAGGATTAAGCAGCTCTGCGGTTGTATCGCTCCCATTCCCAGCTGCATGTGGGGCTGGACCAATCCACATGCCCTGTTCCTGCAGGACAGCCTGGGTCGCTTGCCCATCACAGCCAGGGCTAGCAATCCAGCCACTTTATCACAGTAGCAATACTGGGGGGGTTTCCCTTGCTGCCTGGGCCTTTAAGGGTGCGTTTAGGGCTGGTTCTCCAGCGCTTCTCAGCCAATGCCAGGGCCAGACACTCACTTGGGTTAAAGTAAAATCTGCGATTTCTCTGTGATCACTGGACTCCAGGAGCTGGGGCTAGAAGAAGAGCCACAGAAGTCACCAGTGTCAAAATGTGACCCCCTAAACGCTTAGCGAGGCAAGTAAAAGAACCCCAGGATAATTAGTTAAAGAATAACAAGACTTTTAAAATAATCTCTTGATTTTGGAATGTGTGGCTGACTTTTGAAAAAGATGGCTTTAGGTAGTCTTTAGAGTTCAGGGCTGTTGTTGGGTGTGTTCCCCCCTACTCAGAACCATTTAGTTATGGCTTCCCCACTGCAGCATTTCTCATTCCATAAGGGGGTGGAGGGGGAATCCAGCCACAGACTAGAAATGTTTTTAAAAATAAAAGTTGATATTGCTCTCAAGAAATTTGTGTTCTTTCTCTCCTGTCTTACATGACAAATACACTAGTTAAAAATTGTAGGGATTTAGCATTAAGGTGGATTTTATGATTGCATGCAAGTTAACCAGTGACATAACTTTTATAATATGTCACACATGGAGCAGTACCAAATTTGGCAGCTGTTGAGATAGTCTGTGCTTTGGAGAGCTTACAAGTGAAGACCCTAATCCTGCCAAAACTTCCCACACTGTGTAGGCTGAAAATTGAGCATTTGCATAAATCTTGGTAGAATCAGAGCTTAAACAAATAGACAATTCATTAAGGGAAGGGATCTTGCATACCATCAGGGTGATGGTTTGCAAATGTCAAGTTAGAACCATGATGTTTTGTGTCTTGCTTAGAGACCCAAAACTGAGACTGGATCACCCAGCACAATGGGTCCCCAAATAGCTTGGAGTAAAAATAGGGTTGGCTGGGTTATAATCAAGTACTGGGTAGTTTTTGCTCTTGTCATAAATTAAAGGGAAGGGTAACCACCTTTCTGTATACAGTGCTATAAAATCCCTCCTGGCCAGAGGCAAAATCCCTGCACCTGTAAAGGGTTAAGACGCTAAGGTAACCTCGCTGGCAACTGACCCAAAATGACCGATGAGGGGACAAGGATACTTTGAAATCTGGCAGGGGGAAGGCTTTTGTGTGTCTGTCTGTGTGATGCCTCTGCCGCGGACAGATCAAGAAAGGAAGCAGTTCAACTCCTATAAAGTTAGGAAGTAATCTAGCTAGAAAATGCGTTAGATTTTCTTTTGTTTTTTGGCTTGTGAAATTCATTGTGCTGGAAGGAATATGTATTCCTGTTTTTGGGTGGGAAGTGATTTTTGGAGTCTATTGTGTGGTGGCAGGAATTGGTTTTCCAGAGGGAAAGAGAATTGGGGGAACTATATTTGGGGTGGGATGGTTCTTTGAACAGGGAGAGAACAGATTGTGGGATGAGAGGGAAGAGCGTTGTGTAGTGAGGAGGCTAGCTTGTGGGGTACCATTCACAAATCACCTCTTATCCTTTGACTCAGCCCCAGTGTTGTGGTGGGGGAAATAATCATAACTGGTTGCGGCTGGGGGCCCTGAGGAAGGCTGGGTGGCGGAGATGGGCTCATTAGCCCTCTGAGTTTTTCAGTGGGCCTACAAGACCCAGTGGTAGCAGGACTGATAGGTAGAGGGGTCATGAGTGAACTTAAAGATGCTGGGAAGTTGCTTCAGTGGGAAGCTCCAGGACATGATGCAGGCATGTTTATTTTGTTTGGGCTTCTGTTGCAGTGTAGGGAACAAAACAAGAACCATGCTGCAGGTGACACACTGCTGGGGACAGCAGCTGGCTTAGTGGAACTTCCCTGCTAACACTTCCACATAGCACTTGATTTTATCGATAAAGGGTAGCCCCCTGGCTCCCGGCCCAGCCACAGCTCCACCGCCAGCCATGGCTCCACTTGTGGCGCTGTGTCCAACCCCAGCACTGGCCCCACTCCCAGTCTGTTTTTTTTTTTTGGGGGGGGGGGGGGGGGAGAGGAGAGGAGAATGTGGACAGGGGTAAGAGGGGAGTGTGAGGTAAAAAGTTTGGGGATCACTCATCTAGGTTGCATTTCCCTAGTTTGTTTATGAGATAGTCATGCGAGATAGTATCAGAAACCTTACTAAAGTCCAGATATACCACATCTACCACTTTCCCCCCATCCACAAGGCTTGTTACCCTGTCAAAGAAAACTCTTAGTTTGGCTTGACAGGATTTGTTCTTGACAAACCCATGCTGACTGTTACTTATTAGCTTATTGTCTTCTAGGTGTTTGCAAATGATTGCTTATTTACTCCATTATCTTCCCAGGTACTGAAGTTAAGCTGACTGGTCTGTAATTCCCCAGGTTGTCCCTATTTCCCTTTTTTATAGATTGGGACTAGATTTGCCCTTTTCTAGTCCTCTGGAATCTCACCCGTCTTCCATGACTTTTTGAAGATAATCATTAGTGGCTCCGATATCTCTGCAGTCAGCTCCTTGAGTATTCTAGGATGTATTTCATCAGGCCCTGGTGACTTGAAGACACCTAACTTGAGTAAGTAATTTTTAACTTGTTCTTTCCATAATTTAGCCTCTGCTCCTACCTCATTTTCACTGGCATTCACTATGTTAGACGTCCAATCACCACCAACCTTCTTGGTGAAAACTGAAACAAAAAGAGTCACTTAGCACTTCTGCCATTTCCACATTTTCAGTTATTGTCTTCCCCCTCATTGAGCCTACCCAGTCCTTGATCTTCCTCTTGCTTTTAAATGTATTTGTAGAATGTTTTTTTATACCCTTTGTTGTTAGCTAGTTGAATCTCATTTTGTGCCTTGGCCTACATACTTGTGTTATTTGTTTATATTCATCCTTTGTAATTGGACCTAGTTTCCACTTTTTGTAACACTCTCTTCTGAGTTTCAGGTCATTGAAGATCTCCTGGTTAAGCCAGGGTGGTCTCTTGCCATACTTCCTATCTTTCCTACACAGTGGGATAGTTTGCTCTTGTGCCCTTAATAAGGTCTCTTTGAAAATCTGCCAACTCTCTTGAACTGTTTTTTCCCCTTAGACTTGTGTCCCATGGGATGTTACCTATCAATTCCCTGAGTTTGCCAAAGTCTGCCTTCTTGAAATCCATTATCTTTATTGTGCTGTTTTCCCTCCTACCATTACTTAGAATCAAGAACTCTGCCATTTCACGATCACTTTCACCCAAGCTGCCTTCCACTTACAGAGAGGAACTGGTTGAGAATGTGTGTCAAAATCAAATCTAGAACAGCCTCTCTCCTGGTAGGTTTCTCCACCTTCTGAAATAAAAATTGTCTGCAATACATTCCAAGAACTTGCTGGATAATCTGTGCCCGGTGCTGTGTTTTCCGCCCCCTCAACAGATGTCTGGGTACTTGAAGTCTCCCAAAACCACCAAGTCCTGTGCTTTGGATGATTTTGTTAGTTGTTTAAAAAAAGCCTCATCCACCTCTTCTTCCTGGTTCGGTGGTCTGTAGTAGACCCCTATCATGACATCACCCTTGTTTTTTTACCCTTTATCCTTACCCAGAGACTTTCAACAGGTCTGTCTTAATGGCTATTAGCCAGGATGGGTAAGGAATGGTGTCCCTAGCCTCTGTTTGTCAGAGGTTGGAGATGGATGGCAGGAGAGAGCTCACTTGATCATTACCTGTTAGGTTCACTCCCTCTGGGGCACCTGGCATTGGCCACTGTCAGCAGACAGGATAATGGGCTGGATGGACCTTTGGTCTGACCCAGTATGGCCATTCTTATGTCTCCTATTTCCATCACAACCTCAGTACAAGTGTATATATTTTAAAGCAACATCTCCTATCTTTTTTCCCTGAGAGAGCTGTGCCCTGGTATACCAATATTCCACCAAGTCTCTATGATGCCAGCTATGTCATAGCTGTGTTTATTAACTACCATTTCAAGTTCCTGCTTATTCCCCATAATTCTCGTATTCATATACATATGTCTAAGATAGTGATTTGATTTGCCCCGTGTTTTCTCTTGTCTCTTCCTTATCCCTGCTCCCTCCCAGCCAGAAATGAGGACAATGCACTATAGCTTTTAATAATACAATATAAAATGAAGGCACAGGAAAGCCCTGTGGTTTATTATAACAGACATGATCTGAATGACCCCATCATCCTGAGGAGTCTAGGACCTTCTTGTCCTGAAGATTGCTATAATTCAGGATCAAGAACAGTATCAGGCTGGAAGGACTTTGAGAATTCATCATGTCCAGCCCCCTGTGCTGAGGCAGGACCAGCTAAACAGACAGTATCCCTGACAGGTGTTTGTCTAACCTGTTCTTAAAAACAGACTATTAGAAGAGAACTCAGAGCTCTTTCCATTCCAATCCATAGCTCTGTCACCACCCTATACTGCAGGACTCTGATCTGTAAACGGATCAAGGAGGCACCAGTAGGGAACAGCAGGATTTACTGGCCAGGTTTCCATGGTCTTTCAACTGGAAACAAACAGAGCAGTGCTTCACAGAGATTCTTCTGGTCTCCTAGAGAGAGCTCCGCTAAGTGGGGCATCCCAGACACCAGTTCCCCGGGAAATCCACTGAGTGGCAGATCCCCACCCCCAAGCTCTGCTACAACATCAGGAAGACTGGTGACTTAGGGCCTCACTTAGATATAAGGGCTTTGTATTAGTCTGATGTTTTTCTGTTTGGTTCTAGATCCAGGCTCTGCACTGTCCTCCTTACCTGACGGATGTGTTCTGGGCACTCACCAGGAAAGGAGGTGCACTCCTGTCTTGCGATGGAGGCGTTGAAAGCTTTCTTGATCTCTGCAGGTAGGTGGCATGGGTTGACAAGAGCGTTGAGTCTTTTGTGTTTGGGCGCCCTGCACCTCTGACTTGTGCTCTACCCTTTGATGGGTACAATAGCCTCAGACACAGCGGGACTGATGCACTCTTCCCTGCTGGCTGTGGAATAGGGACAAATCCACATTCGTTCCAATTTCCTTTTCTGCATGCGAGGAACAGTGCTGTGCTTCCAGGGACAGGGCTCCAAGTGCTGCGAGTCTCCTGGCCAAGGAGAGACCCAGTAAGTAACAGTTCCCAGAAGAATAGTTTGCTCAGTAACCCCAGGGATTAGCCCCATGCATGTATGGAGGGGGCAGGGGAGGTAGATTAAGCACTTCCTCAGGGTGGCTTCATTAGTCTCCTAGTGGAAAGAAAATTTACCTTCTGCCTGTAGACTCCAAGGTGCTGAACAGAGCTTCTCCCAGGCCCTTTGATGGTAGCACCACTGTAGGGACAGATGTTCCCTCCACGGCCCCTCACAATCTTCTCTAACTATTTATTTAGGAAGGTTTAACAGGTTTACAAATCTCTGCCATGTAAACGTTGGAGACAAAATAGTCATTACAACAGTGAGCTCTTCTTTAGAGCAACCTAGTCATACAATAAATCAGCTCTATTTCACAGGGTGCTACCACTTTACAATGCCCACAACACGCGGGTTCTGTGATTTTATCACAGAGAGTAAAATCTGATTGCACATATCGAACAAGCCAGGCCTATCAAATAGTAATATTCAAAAAAATTGGACAGGTGCACTGATATTTTGCAGGAGAATGTACTTTGAGTATTGAATAAAGGTAACCAAATATCTAAGTAACTATTTGTCCTTTGTTTTGCCGAGTATGTAATTGGTGCATTAATTTTTCCATAACAACCTGCCACATTTTTTGAACCATTCCTCTAGAGCTGGACTATTTTTTTTTCCTGCTAGGGGGCTAGCAGTAGCTTAGCAGCTACTAGCAGATGAGATTAATTCTTCATTCTGTTTATGTGACCATTTTTTGCTAGAAGGATTATCGGAGGATCCTTTAGAATAGATATCCAACAGTTTGTGAAGTTTGGTTATGAATTGTATCCCAATGCTCTAACAGCTGGGCACATCCACTGTATATATATACACAATCTCCTCTTTCATCGCGGTTTTTCCAACATTTATCCCCATTTAGTATCTCACCGTTGTGAGGCACCATTGAAGCAGTATCTTAAGACATTTTTTGTATCATGTTACAGTTGCTGCTCCTCTCTTCCAAATCAAACCCCGTTTCTCTGGGGTAATTTGTCAGTCCAAATCCTTTTCCTAGCATGTCAGATATGGACTTTTTTTTTTTTTTTTGTTAAGAAAGTGGTCTGCAAAGATTGATTTGTTTTAATTCTTTTATTTCCTAACTACCAGATGCCATTGCTTCTATGAAAGTTTTCTTTTAAAACAAAAAGCTCTCTTTTCTAGAATGGTGAGAAACATAATGTTTAACCTAAAGGTACTGGTACCATGGGAGAGTGGGTCAGTTAAAATTGTGATCTCTGAATAAATTAGAAATGTTCCTCACTGAGTGCACCTCACACTCTAACGTTCTTATCGTCTCCTCACCCCTTTGTACATATGGGGAACTGAGGCACAGAGAGAAGTGACTTGTCTGAGGTCACACAGGAAACTCATAGCAGAGGCGGGAATTGAACCCAGGTCTCCCAAGTCCTTAGCTCATGCCTCAATCATTGGCCCATCTTGCCTCCTACCAGGGCCTTAGCTGGAGACACTTGGGCTTGCTACGCCAGCTCCTGGAACTTGTCCTAGTTGAGAGACAGTGCTGTTGGCTGACTCTTCTAGATGCCAGAAGAGCAGAAATAGGCTTCTCTGGCTATTCCTCAGTCCTTCGTCTCCTTCCAAATGCCAGGCAGCTCAACTTTGCCTTTCTGGATTGTCCTAGTGAGCTGGTTCTTGCAATAATGGAACCTCTCTGTGAAGAAGGAAGACAGGAGGGCCTGATGCAAGGTTGATCAAGCCAGAGAAATCCTGTCTCCTTGGTCAATAAAGAGCTTACCCAGACTTACCCTTGCTCTCCCCTCCCTGATCTTCTGGAGGATCTGGGACAGCATAAACACTGGATGGAAGGGATACCAATAACTCTGGCTGTACCTGAGACAGAACAGGAGCAGTGGATGCTGTGAGATCTCACCTCCTGGAGATGAATATCTCATGGACGCAAATGGATACATTTAGCCAAAGCACTGGGCAAAGGAGCTCGAGCCCACTGACTGATTGCTCAAGCCAATCTGCTTTGGTACTCAGCTTCCCTTTTAGGGTGCAGAGAAGTACAGATGATCTCTGCCTGAACAGGGGGGAGAGGATACTTGGTTCCTCCTTGCTCACTGATCTGTGGCATGGCCAATGTGTTCTGCAGTAACAATGTAAGGACTCAGATGCCATTCTTAATGCAAGCTGTACTTTGTTCTAATGTCTTTTGTAGTTTAAGAATATTTAATAGCATTAGAAGGTCGTAGACAGAGCACTTACCTAGGAGTCAGGATACCTCAGATCTATTCCTGATCTACCATTGACCTAGAATATCTTTGGGGAAGTCACAATCTCTCTCACCTTCCCTCTGTCTTGTCCCTTTAACTCTGATCTTAAATGGGGACCTTAAGTGATACTCTAACACAAGTAGTAAAACAATGACACTGCTAGCAAGCTCACCTTACTGTATATTTTGACAAAATAACTAGTTGATTGAAAAGTGGGAAAAATCATGATTTTTTTTGGTTTTTACAAAAATAAGTTTTCCAGCTAGAGTTGACTGTCACAGTTAAATGGGCTATGCGATGCTGACCGAAATAGACTGGTGTGTGACCTAAGAGGATTTTATTCAGACATGGGGGAACAGATTTGAGCTGTGAAAACCTTCAATTTTATAATCATTTTTCTAACTGATTACATTAAATGACATTTGTTCATGATAATGTATTAAGATTTTACTATACTTGCCTCTGTTTGTCCCAGAGTTCCAGTTGCCATAACCTAGAAAAAGACCAAAAGGTGGTCAAAACCCAAGATTATATGGTAATGCCAGCTGTTCTAGCTAGAGCATAAGGAGAATCTATGCTATTTAAGATCTGACCATCAAATGCACCCAAATAAGCCAGACTGTATCACAGTGGATACTCCTAAAAAGAGATCAGAAAAACGTATATTACTCCGAAAGAATTCTGCACCTCTGAGCGTATAGAATTCATGTCCCCCACAGATAAGGTTGGGGAAGCAAAGGGAAGTCTCAAGAGTGGTCATGTGTGTCTCCCCAGCAGCACAGCACCAAGAGCAGCCAGAAGAGAGGCAAATCGGGGGGAGGGGGGTCCCCTCCCATGAGCATAGTTTAGGGAGGAGAGGGGGTATTGCTCCCTCAACAGAACCGATGGGGGCTGTGTGGGGTCACATGCCACTGCCTATTTCTGAGAGTGCAGAGCTGCCTGGATGATGGAGAGTGCCCCTCCCACTAGCTGACTCTGCCTCCTTGGTCCTGGTGCCAGTCATACCCCTCTTCTATCATAGAATATCAGGGTTGGAAGGGACCTCAGGAGGTCATCTAGTTCAACCCCCTGCTCAAAGCAGGACCAATCCCAAACTAAATCATCCCAGCCAGGGCTTTGTCAAGCCGGACCTTAAAAACCTCTAAGGAAGGAGATTCCACCTTAATGAAAAAGTTTTTCCTAATATCCAACCTAAACCTCCCGCACTGCAACTTGAGACCATTACTCCTCGTTCTGTCATCTGCTACCACTGAAAACAGTCTAGATCCCTCCTCTTTGGAACCCCCTTTCAGGTACTTGAAAGCACCTATCAAATCCCGCCCTCATTCTTCTCTTCTGCAGACTAAACAATCCCAGTTCCCTCAGCCTCTCCTCGTAAGTCATGTGCTCCAGCCCCCTAATAGTTTTTGTTGCCCTCCGCTGGACTCTTTCCACATCCTTCTTGTAGCGTGAGGCCCAAAATTGGACACAGTACTCCAGATGAGGCCTCACCAATGTTGAATAGAGGGGGAATGATCACGTCCCTCAATCTGCTGGCAATGCCCCTACTTATACAGCCGAAAATGCCGTTAGCCTTCTTGGCAACAAGGGCACACTGCTGGATATGAGTCAACTTCTCATCCACTTTAACCCCAGGTCCTTTTCTGCAGAACTGCTGCCTAGCTATTCAGTCCCTAGTCTGTAGCAGTGCATGGGATTCTTCCGTCCTAAGTGCCGGACTTTGCATTTGTCCTTGTTGAACCTCATCAGATTTCTTTTGGCCCAATCCTCTAATTTGTCTAGGTCCCTCTGTATCCTATCCCTACCCTCCATATCTACCACTCCTCCCAGTTTAGTGTCAGTTCTATGCGTGCTGGGAGCCATCCTGTTTTCCATACAATGGTGAGTGCCACTGGTGAGTCATTGCAAGGGTGGCTGAGGGGGGAAAAGAGGTAGTGGGGAAGAAAGGGGGACGGGATGTAGGAGTGAGGGGAGGGAGATAGGAGCGGTGGAGAAAGGGATAGGATGGGGAAGAGAAGCGGATGGGGGGGATCCTGGTGCTGGCAGCAGCTGAGGCTCCCCTATTAAGCAGGCCCATTGAACCCCCACTCTGACAAACCCCTGCACCTGGACCACCCTGACGAGCCCTCCGCACCTGGACCCCCACTGAGTCCTAATCGGCTGCACCCAGACCCCCAAACCCAGCAAGTCCCACTCCCAGACCCCCTCGCTGAATCTCATCTCTCTCCACCTGGACCCCCCTGCAGAGTCCCATTGTCCCTGCATCTGGAACCTCCCTTGTGCATCCAGATCCTCCACTGAGCTTCCCCCAGCCAGGGTGCCCCACACAAAACCCTCTTATCCCACATCTAGATCCACCTACACTAAGCCCTCCACAGTTGGACCCTGTTGGGCTGAGCCTGCCTGCCCAAAACTGGTGCAGAGCCCAAGGGTGTTTCTGCAGCAGGCCCAGCCCTTGTGCTCTGCTAGGGTCAGGTGCAGCCTCACTGCAGAGTCCCTGTTCAATGGGTGGGGGGCCTACAGGGTGATCTCTCACCTCTGTGCAGCCAGTGGTCTGTGCTCACCACTGCTATGCTGGAGCCTCCACATTTATTAACAAATAAAATTTGCAAAATTTTAAAAATATTGTGTGCAGCATTTTTATTTTCTTGGCGCAGAATTCCCTCAGGAGTACGATAACAACAACAAGTAGGAAACGTTCTAGAGCAGTGGTTTTCAAATTTTTTTTGCTGGCGACCCAGTTGAAGAAAATTGATGCCTGTGACCCAACGGAGCTGGAGGATGAGGGGTTTGGGAGGGGTTCAGGGCTGGGGCAGGAGTGCAGGCTGTGGGATGGGGCCAGGAACAAAGGGTTTGGGATGCAGGAGCGGGCTCTGGGTGTGTGGGAGGGCCTCAGGACTGGGGAAGGGGGTTGGGGTGCGGGAGGGGGTCAGGGCTCTGGGATGGGGGGTTTGGGTGGGGGCACGGGGTTGGAGCATGGGCTTACCTTGGGCAGCTCCCAGTCAGTGGCATGGTGGGAGGGAGGGGGTTAAGGCAGGCTGGTCCCTACCTGTCCTTGCACTGCGGACCATGCTGCACCCTGAAAGTGTTCAGCAGCAGGTCCAGCTCCTAGGTGGAGTCGTGCAAGCAGCTCCATGTGGCTCTCACAGTAGGCATCACCCCCCAAGCTCCCACCTGGTGGTTCCCGGCCAATGGGAGTGTGGAGCTGGTGCTCGGGGCAGGGGCTGGACCTGCTGCTGGCCACTTCCGGTGGTCAGAACAGGTAGGGACTAGCCTGCCTTAGTCGGGCAGCACCGCCAACAGGACTTTTAATGGCCCAGTCAGTGGTGCTGACCAGAGCCACCGTGACCCATTATTGGGTCGCGACCCGCAGTCTGAAAACCACTGCTCTCGAGAGTAGTGTCCTTACTCATGAGTTTCTGTATAATGTTATTTTAATTCAAGCTTAAGTTTCTAGCACTTGTGTCTGAAAAGATACCCTTCCAACGGGAACTGGCGAGTTTTGTTTTTCAATATCTATAGAAAGATGCAGCTTGGAACAAAGGCTGTTATTTGCCCAAGGCCTAGATCACAGCAACATCTTGGACTGGAAGGGAAGGAATCACTCACTAGCAACTTGCTTTGCATCTGGTAATACAGTCTTAGGGATGGGATATGCTTTCCATTGCCTGTGCCCTCACTAGGGGCTTGTCTCCAGTACAAAATTTGTCATTTACTGATAGGTGCCATCATACCAGTGAAGAACATGGATTAGCTGCAATGGTAACCATGGCCAAAACAGTCAGCACCACTGGATTTTAACCAAAGTTTCTGAACCCCCACTGCCAAATCCCTAGTACACAAGAATCTCCCTGCTAGGTTAGGTTCGGCGTGAATCCCCTTATGTGGGCTCCCAAATTCCTATCCAGACCCAGAGTAGGACTACACTGGATCTGCTACACAGAGTGTCTGTTGCAGAGAAGGGAGCAGGACTGATCACCAAAAAAGTTGTGAGCCAGTAGCTTTTTAAAACTGGCATTATCGTCTCCTCTTAGAACCTAGAATACACAAGTTTCCTGACTAGTTTTAGCATTTTCCTACATCAGCAATAGTGCTGCATTTCTAGCCCTGCAAGAGGCTGACTGACATGCTTCTGTTTGATGCTTGATACAGAAAGGTGACTCCTCAAGATTACACACACCTCAACAGGTGCCACATACAAAGCAAGCTCACCTCTTGAAGTTACCATCAAGTCACTGAGAATTTTAGTTAGAAACTGGAAGACTTCACACTAGATGATACCAATTTTAAACAGACAACTCCATTCAAGAATGGAGTTACATAGAGATGTGTAGTCTTAGTTCTTCTAAAGATAAGGAACAGAGATATAATGCCTACTTCCAGTACAAAGATAGGAGGGTTTTGCTTTACCTTTGCTTCTTGTACATGTCTGGGTATGTTTTAAGCCACTTTATATCAGAGATACAGAAGTTAATACAGAACGTATTAAGCTGTACGTCATGCCTCCTGTATATGCAAAACATTTACGTAGAATCCTTTACCAAAGAATCATTTAACCACAGATATATGAACAGGTAATGGAATCTTATTAACTTTTCTGCTAATCAAATCACCTGTACAGAGAAACTGAATGACTATAGACATAATATACTGCAGGAAAGGGAACAGAAGGGCAACCAACAACTCAAATTACAACAGGGCTAAACTCTAGCCTAGACATACCTTAAGTATCAACCAAAGTTATATTTCTGGAAGATTTGAGTAGAACCTGGATGTAGGGCCAGGTCCATCATCCACCCTAACACCACACTCCACTCATTTCACAAGGCCAGAAACATCAAAAAGTAACTGTATTAGATGAAGACTGGTGAATTAAGTGCAGAAACCCCAGTCTGGTCTCATTACACCTCTGACCACAATTACTTGTGTGCAAAAGTGTGTATCAGCATACTCTTCCTGCTCCGTCTGTGTTCGTAGCTGGCAATTTCTGGCACCCAATTCCCAAAGTCAACCACAGTTCCCAAAGTCAACCAATTTCTTCTGTTATGCCACATTCATCTAGCTTCAAAGTCTGCACACATTCTTCCAGGGCTGAGCTATTTAGTTGTTTTTTTTTGGTTTAATTTTAATTTTAATATGGGCATCTATTTTGCAATGGATACTCATCACATAAATGTGTTTTCTAGGTGAACAATGATAAAAAACGTATGTATATTGAGCCATTACTATGTTCTACCCCTACCCCCACCTCCTCCTCAAGAAATAATCCTATAATCCATACAAGCATTAACACAGACCTCAGATTAAGGCTTTTAATTCCACAAAAATGAAAACCGAGAAAGCCTCAAGTAATATATATTCTTAATATTTGCAACAGCCTACAAGGTTGCAGTCAAGGAGTACATCCTGAAAACCTTCATCTCCCAATATAAAATGCATTCTTGTTTTGAGGAGGGCTACATGCTTCACATCACTTTTACCCTATTTCTACAAAAATAAGACTTTCCCTACAAACTGTATAATAGACAAGCAAAACTTCTATAGTTCCTTCCAATATACACCACATCAAAGCTCTTTACCATACTACTTAATAGGGATTCTTAACTTTTATCCATTGATGACCCCCCAAACCAACCACTTCTCCTTCTGTAATGCCACATCCCAGAACCTTTTGTGCTGTTTCAGCAATGAAAAGAGCTAGCAGTTTGCTTTTGCAAGTTCTTTCACCTATGGTAGAGAGGGGAGGGCACCCAGAGCCACAGGGGCAGGGGAACACACTCAGAACCCCCAGTTTGAGGGTGGGTTGCAGAGACTAAAATAGAGGGGGATCTGAGGGTGGCATTCAGGGAACTTGTGGGGGGAGAAAGAGGGATACAATCAGCTGCAGGTGCATGTTATGAACTGGACATACAGAAGCAACAAATTCTATGACCCTCTAGTTATGTTATGGATGACTGAAATCAGTTATTACAGTCAATGCATGTGAACTCAATCATTTAATATTTAAAAATACATCAAGCAAAAATTGTTCACAACATTTTCTATAAGAAAGTACAACTTTCCCCTACAAGATAGATTCAGTTCAGAAGGTTCTTCACAACCATAACAAATGTAAACAGTTTTTACATTAAGCCTTAGAGTCTGTAGAAAATGATAGCAGTTCCATGACCCTATGGTTGAGAATCCTTGCCATACCTGCACAGCATTGAACAGGCTGCCACCTTGGGGAAGAAAGGGAGCAATACAGTGGCCAGCTATCACAGTGCACAGTTGAGGTATGGGTCTTGATAAGTGAGATTTTCTCCACTGATCAAGGTGAACCCCTTATATTTAGACACCAAAGTGTCAAGCAAAGCAGGAGTTACAAACCCAATTATACTATTAATTTGTCCAAATTGCACACATTGTATTTGTGGCACCTTAGAGACTAACCAATTTATTAGAGCATAAGCTTTCGTGAGCTACAGCTCACTTCATCAGATGCATATCGTGGAAACTGCAGCAGACTTTATATATACACAGAGAATATGAACCAATACCTCCTCCCACCCCACTGTCCTGCTGGTAATAGCTTATCTAAAGTGATCATCAGGTGGGCCATTTCCAGCACAAATCCAGGTTTTCTCACCCTCCACCCCCCCACACAAATTCACTCTCCTGCTGGTGATAGCCCATCCAAAGTGACAACTCTTTACACAATGTGCATGACAATCAAGTTGGGCTATTTCCTGCACAAATCCAGGTTTTCTCACATCCCCCCCACCCCCATACACACACAAACTCACTCTCCTGCTGCTAATAGCTCATCCAAACTGACCACTCTTCAAGTTTAAATCCAAGTTAAACCAGAACATCTGGGGGGGGGGGTAGGAAAAAACAAGAGGAAACAGGCTACCTTGCATAATGACTTAGCCACTCCAAGTCTCTATTTAAGCCTAAATTAATAGTATCCAATTTGCAAATGAATGGTTGATTTAGAACCACCATATGGTTGATTTAGAACAACGCTTCCTCAGCTCTCATCCCCTAAAGCCCCTACTCTACTTGCGCTATATTGATGACATCATCATCTGGACCCATGGAAAAGAAGCCCTTGAGGAATTCCACCATGATTTCAACAATTTCCATCCCACCACCAACCTCAACCTGGTCCAGTCCACACAAGAGATCCACTTCCTGGACACTACAGTGCTAATAAACAATGGTCACATAAACACCACCCTATACCGGAAACCTACTGACCGCTATTCCTACCTGCATGCCTCCAGCTTTCACCCTGACCACACCACACGATCCATCGTCTACAGCCAAGCTCTGCGATACAACCGCATTTGCTCCAACCCCTCAGACAGAGACAAACACCTACAAGATCTCTGTCAAGCTTTCTTACAACTACAATACCCACCTGCGGAAGTAAAGAAACAGATTGATAGAGCCAGAAGAGTTCCCCGAAGTTACCTACTACAGGACAGGCCTAACAAAGAAAATAACAGAACGCCACTAGCTGTCACCTTCAGCCCCCAACTAAAACCCCTCCAACGCATTATTAAGGATCTACAACCTATCCTAAAGGATGACCCAACACTCTCACAAATCTTGGGAGACAGGCCAGTCCTTGCCTACAGACAGCCCCACAACCTGAAGCAAATACTCACCAACAACCACATACCCCACAACAGAACCACTAACCCAGGAACTTATCCTTGCAACAAAGCCCGTTGCCAATTGTGCCCACATATCTATTCAGGGGACACCATCACAGGGCCTAATAACATCAGCCACACTATCAGAGGCTCATTCATCTGCACATCCACCAATGTGATATATGCCATCATGTGCCAGCAATGCCCCTCTGCCATTTACATTGGTCAAACTGGACAGTCTCTACGTAAAAGAATAAATGGACACAAATCAGATGTCAAGAATTATAACATTCATAAACCAGTCGGAGAACACTTCAATCTCTCTGGTCACGCAATCACAGACATGAAGGTCGCTATCTTAAAACAAAAAAAACTTCAAATCCAGACTCCAGCGAGAAACTGCTGAATTGGAATTCATTTGCAAATTGGATACTATTAATTTAGGCTTAAATAGAGACTTGGAGTGGCTAAGTCATTATGCAAGGTAGCCTGTTTCCTCTTGTTTTTTCCTACCTCCCCCCCCAGATGTTCTGGTTTAACTTGGATTTAAACTTGAAGAGTGGTCAGTTTGGATGAGCTATTAGCAGCAGGAGAGTGAGTTTGTGTGTGTATGGGGGTGGGGGGGATGTGAGAAAACCTGGATTTGTGCAGGAAATAGCCCAACTTGATTGTCATGCACATTGTGTAAAGAGTTGTCACTTTGGATGGGCTATCACCAGCAGGAGAGTGAATTTGTGTGGGGGGGTGGAGGGTGAGAAAACCTGGATTTGTGCTGGAAATGGCCCACCTGATGATCACTTTAGATAAGCTATTACCAGCAGGACAGTGGGGTGGGAGGAGGTATTGGTTCATATTCTCTGTGTATATATAAAGTCTGCTGCAGTTTCCACGATATGCATCTGATGAAGTGAGCTGTAGCTCACGAAAGCTTATGCTCTAATAAATTGGTTAGTCTCTAAGGTGCCACAAGTACTCCTTTTCTTTTTGCGAATACAGACTAACACGGCTGTTACTCTGAAACACATTGTATTGGAAGGTAACGTTCTGAACATTCCACATACAATTGAGTATACCAGAATAAGGCAAATTTCATAGCTAGATTAATAGTCTTTTAGCAGTACAGTATTATTGAATCTGAGCTCTAAGGTTAGTACTTTCCCTGCCTCCCCCCCACAACCTCTCTCATTTTATTTAATGCAAAACGTGTAACCCAGCACCCAAAGGCAGTTAATTGCAACCACACTGAGGAAGAAAAAAAAATCTCAAACCTGTAGCAAAAAGCAGCAAAGCTGCAAATTCTGGGCTACCAGCCGAATACCTGAGACTCTCAAAGGACAATTCAACTACCCTTTCCTTTGTTTCAACAGAGGGTAGGAGAAGCAGGGATTGACGCCCCCTCTCATATGCAGAATCCCACATGCCTTGTCACCCTAGCTGGGTATAAATCTCAATTTCTCTCTCCCGAGCTCATCAGATGCAGGGGGAAGGGAAGAATCTGTGCCAGCTTTATCCTGCTTATTCCCCCACCCTCCCCGAGCTCATCAGCCAGGGATATTGGTGCCAACTTCTTCTTCTTGCTTATTACATGCCCTCCAAAGCCCATACAATGGTGTGAGGGAGAAAGGAGAGAAGATATCACCATCACCTTCTCCACCCTTATTATACCCAATTCCTTCAAGCAATGGTGAGTGTATGTGAGGAAGCAGTGTAAATTCCTTCCCTCATCCATCATTGCCAAGTGACAGTAAGGTAAGGGTATAATCAATTCCACCTTTACCCTCACAGTCTCCAAAACTCACAACTGACAGAATATTACCAGTGCAGGTTTTCCCCTCCCTCATTATTTATTACACACATACTCACACCAATGCAATGCTGCATACAAGGGGAAACAACGTCAGCTTCTACTCTAGTTATTATACCCCCATCACCAGAGACCCATTCAATGTTGCATATGTATGCGTGTGTGTGTGTCAGTGCCAGACACACACACACCCCCCAAACTCCGTAACACACTGTGTGGTGGAGATAATGTGTGTATGGGAAGTATCAGGCCCCCTGTAATGCTGTGTGGTAGGGGGAGGGGATCAGTGCCCCACTAGGCCCCACGCTGTGCAATAGGGGGACAGGGTCAGCACCAGCCCCCCACCAGGCCCCACACGGTGCCATGCGCCAGAGGGTCGGAGCCAGTGCTGATCTCTGTGCTGTGCCATGCCACGCAGCAGGGATCAGGACCAGTGCCAGCCCTCCTCCCCCTTGGAGCCCGTGCTAACCCCCATACCATGCCATGCAGCAGGGGGGTCAGGGCCAGTACCACCCGCATGCCATGCCGTGCAACAGGGGATCGGGATCAGGGCCAGCCCCACCCCAAGGCCCCAGGCCATGTTTGCGGTAGGCTGTCAGGGTCCGCCAGCTCCAACCCCTTCAGGCGCCGTGCCATGCAGTAGGGGGTCGGGGTCAGTGGCGGCGGCCCCCCCTGCACATCTAGGACAGCTCTGTGCTATGGGGCCGGGGTCAGAACCGGCCGGGCCCCCACAAGCCCCACGCTCATGCGGCGGGTGGAAAGCGACGGTCAGGTCCCCACCCGCCGTCCCCCCAGCCCCACGGCGGAGGCGGTGCGCAATAAGGAGCGAGCTCCTGGGCCAGCCCTTCGCCCGCGTCCAGGCCCGCCCCGGGGCGCCGAGGGCACGGGGAGAGCTCGGAGCAAGGCCCGCAGGCCGCGGGGAGGGACGGGGGAGGAGGGGCAGCGCAGAACCCCCCTCACAGACGGGGGCAGCCGGCCCCCTCCCCGAGAGCCCGGCCCCGGCAGCCTCTCACCTGAGTAGCTCATGACAGCAGCTCCACGTCCCACGCTCACCTCACACACTCACCCCGGCCCGCGGCTGCCTCCTGCGACAGACGGTAACGGCAGCTGTCCAGCCCCGCCTCCCGACCGCATTGGACGCGCTGCTCCGCCCACCTGCAAGTCATTGGTGGCCGGGCCTGCCACGCACCGCCTCCCTCCCTGTCCACCAGAGAAATTTCCCGCTGTGCTCTGTTGCCATTAGAAGAAAAAGCCGTCAATCAATATCACTCTTACTTTCCATAGGGTGGACAAATGTCAATCAAGGACCTCTTCAAATACGAAAGGCGGACATTAACGTCAATCGAAATGAGTTTAACAGCTCATTGGTCAGGCTATTTGTCAGTCATTACACGCCAAAGCAGAGCAGTGACGCCCGTCTGGGCTCCAGGCAGATGAGAAGGAAGGAGGGGTTGACACCCGGCACTGTGGAACGCCCTGGAAACCAGATGAGTCCTGAAGAGAGAAGTCACAAAATCCCAGCAGCTGCAGGATAAATAGCACGAGCCGCATAGCAGGGCACACCGGAGAGATGGCAAACTGAATGAAATATAATGATAATCTGGCAACACAGGCAGAGGATGCAGCTGCTGGAGGAGCCATCTGCAAAGTGACCCGGCTTAACAGCAGTAAACGACGGACACCAACAAACACTCTCATCAAAAACAAACAAGGACACCTCCTAACAACTGAAAAAGAACAAGAAATGCGCTGGACAGAGCATTTCAAAGAACTCCTGACCGGAGAGCCACCTAAAGAGGAAGCAAACATCAAGGAGGCAAAGAAGATCTAGATATCAACACAGACATCCCAACTAAGGAAGAGATCATTCAAGCCATCAAATCCTTAAAAAATGGGCAAGCTCCTGGCAAGGAAAACTTGAATGCAGAATTGTTCAAGGTAAATCCTAAATTAGCAACATCTATCCTGGCCCCTCAATTTACATCAGTCTGGGAAAGGGAAAAAGTGCCAGATGTGTGGACCAATGGGGTTACAGTGCAGATACTGAACAACATACTAATCCACAGAGGTCTCCCTACCAACACTACAGAAAGAGGGATTCTAGGTGGACTCCTCCTGAAGGTCGAAACAGCAGACTGGACTTCTACATAGAGTGCTTCCGCCGACGTGCACGGGCTGAAATTGTGGAAAAGCAGCATCACTTGCCCCATAACCTCAGCCATGCAGAACGCAATGCCATCCACAGCCTCAGAAACAACTCTGACATCATAATCAAAAAGGCTGACAAAGGAGGTGCTGTTGTCATCATGAATAGGTCGGAATATGAACAAGAGGCTGCTCGGCAGCTCTCCAACACGAGTTTCTACAAGCCATTACCCTATGATCCCACTGAGAGTTACCAAAAGCAACTACAGCATTTGCTCAAGAAACTTCCTGAAAAAGCACAAGATCAAATCCGCATAGACACACCCCTGGAACCCCGACCTGGGATATTCTATCTACTACCCAAGATCCATAAACCTGGAAATCCTGGGCGCCCCATCATCTCAGGCATTGGCACCCTGACAGCAGGATTGTCTGGCTATGTAGACTCCCTCCTCAGGCCCTACGCTACCAGCACTCCCAGCTACCTTCGAGACACCACTGACTTCCTGAGGAAACTTCAATCCATCGGTGATCTTCCTGATAACACCATCCTGGCCACTATGGATGTAGAAGCCCTCTACACCAACATTCCACACAAAGATGGACTACAAGCCGTCAAGAACACTATCCCCGATAATGTCACGGCTAACCTGGTGGCTGAACTTTGTGACTTTGTCCTTACCCATAACTATTTCACATTTGGGGACAATGTATACCTTCAGATCAGCGGCACTGCTATGGGTACCCGCATGGCCCCACACTATGCCAACATTTTTATGGCTGATTTAGAACAACGCTTCCTCAGCTCTCGTCCCCTAAAGCCCCTACTCTACTTGCGCTATATTGATGACATCTTCATCATCTGGACCCATGGAAAAGAAGCCCTTGAGGAATTCCACCATGATTTCAACAATTTCCATCCCACCACCAACCTCAGCCTGGTCCAGTCCACACAAGAGATCCACTTCCTGGACACTACAGTGCTAATAAACAATGGTCACATAAACACCACCCTATACCGGAAACCTACTGACCGCTATTCCTACCTGCATGCCTCCAGCTTTCACCCTGACCACACCACACGATCCATCGTCTACAGCCAAGCTCTGCGATACAACCGCATTTGCTCCAACCCCTCAGACAGAGACAAACACCTACAAGATCTCTGTCAAGCTTTCTTACAACTACAATACCCACCTGCGGAAGTAAAGAAACAGATTGATAGAGCCAGAAGAGTTCCCAGAAGTTACCTACTACAGGACAGGCCTAACAAAGAAAATAACAGAACGCCACTAGCCGTCACCTTCAGCCCCCTACTAAAACCCCTCCAACACATTATTAAGGATCTACAACCTATCCTAAAGGATGACACAACACTCTCACAAATCTTGGGAGACAGGCCAGTCCTTGCCTACAGACAGCCCCGCAACCTGAAGCAAATACTCACCAACAACCACATACCCCACAACAGAACCACTAACCCAGGAACTTATCCTTGCAACAAAGCCCGTTGCCAATTGTGCCCACATATCTATTCAGGGGACACCATCACAGGGCCTAATAACATCAGCCACACTATCAGAGGCTCGTTCACCTGCACATCCACCAATGTGATATATGCCATCATGTGCCAGCAATGCCCCTCTGCCATTTACATTGGTCAAACTGGACAGTCTCAACGTAAAAGAATAAATGGACACTAATCAGATGTCAAGAATTATAACATTCATAAACCAGTCGGAGAACACTTCAATCTCTCTGGTCACGCAATCACAGACATGAAGGTCGCTATCTTAAAACAAAAAAACTTCAAATCCAGACTCCAGCGAGAAACTGCTGAATTGGAATTCATTTGCAAATTGGATACTATTAATTTAGGCTTAAATAGAGACTGGGAGTGGCTAAGTCATTATGCAAGGTAGCCTGTTTCCTCTTGTTTTTTCCTACCTCCCCCCCCAGATGTTCTGGTTTAACTTGGATTTAAACTTGGAGAGTGGTCAGTTTGGATGAGCTATTACCAGCAGGAGAGTGAGTTTGTGTGTGTATGGGGGTGGGGGGGATGTGAGAAAACCTGGATTTGTGCAGGAAATAGCCCAACTTGATTGTCATGCACATTGTGTAAAGAGTTGTCACTTTGGATGGGCTATCACCAGCAGGAGAGTGAATTTGTGTGGGGGGGTGGAGGGTGAGAAAACCTGGATTTGTGCTGGAAATGGCCCAACCTGATGATCACTTTAGATAAGCTATTACCAGCAGGACAGTGGGGTGGGAGGAGGTATTGTTTCATATTCTCTGTGTGTATATAAAGTCTGCTGCAGTTTCCACGGTATGCATCCGATGAAGTGAGCTGTAGCTCACGAAAGCTCATGCTCAAATAAATTGGTTAGTCTCTAAGGTGCCACAAGTACTCCTTTTCTTTTTGCGAATACAGACTAACACGGCTGTTACTCTGAAACATACCAAAGAAAGAAACTCTCAGTGATTGTAATAATATCACACTTTTATCTGTGCTAAGCAAAGTATTGCGTAAGATCATAGTCCAGCGTATATCAGAGGCAGTTGATAGCATTCTCAGAAAAGAGCAAACTGGTTTTTGGAAAGGACATGGATGTACAGACCAGATCTTCACTCTACAAAACATAATAGAAGAGTGCTTAGAATGGCAACGGCAACTCTATATAAAGTTCATAGAATTTGAGAAGGTTTTTGATAGCATTCACAGAACCAGCCTATGGCACATTCTGCAGGCATTTGGAATTCCTTTCCATATAATCAACGTCATCAAAAGCTTCTATTTCAACTTTACATGCAGTGTTGATCACAGTGTGCTCAGTGTTGAATTCAAAACAGGAGTACGTCAGGGTATGTCATGTCTGCAATCCTCTTTAACATTGCCATCGACTGGGTAATGCGATGTACAACAGAAGACATGCCAAGAGGCATTAAATGGACACTCTTTTCATCCCTTGAAGACGTGGACTTCACAGATGATGTCACTCTCCTATCACATACCCAACACCATATACAAGAGAAAACAACTCAACTCAACATATTCAGCCAGAAAATCGGACTGAAAATCAACTGCAATAAGGCAATCATGATCTTTAATATTGCCTCACCATCACTCGTACGGATAGAGGATTATGTTCTCACCAATATAGAAACATTCACATACTTGAGCAACACCATCAGCCAGGATGGTGGAACAAGCCAGGACATCCGGAACAAAATCAATAAACTCAGGAACACCTTCAGGAGCTTAAATACAGTCTGGAAATCATCAAAATACAACACCAAAACCAAACTCAAGATTTATCAGAGCTGCGTACTTTCAACACTACTTTATAGTGCAGAATGCTGGGGAATGAGAAAGTATGACATGTCCAAACTGTCTTCATTCCACACAACTTACCTCAGAAAAATCCTCTGCATCTTTTGGCCCAGAACAATCTCCCACCAAGATCTTCTGACACAGTGCAACCAAGAGGATCTGAGTATCATCATTGCCTGGAGGCATTGGAGATGATCGGTCATGAGCTTCGGATGGAAATTGATTCCATCACCAGAGTAGCAATAAGATGGACACCTGAAGACAAGCGAAAACAAGTCCACCAAAAACAATATGGCGAAGAGCTGTGGAAGCTGCGCTGAAAAACCTGGGGCACAGCTGGGAAAGCATTGAAAGACTTTCCAGAAACAGACAGGAGTGGAGGAGCTTCGTCACTGCCCTAAACGTAACAGGCGTAATAGGAACATGATGATGATTGATGACGATGAAATGCCAAAGCAAGGAGGGGGGATTGGCTGAGATAACTGTCAATCAGGAGGCAGGGTCACAGGCAGTATCCTGCTCTCTGGTTGGTCAGAAGGAGGCAGGCTCGGCTGGCCTTAGTTGTACACAGACCCGCTTCACCTTAGGTACAATGGCAGCTCAGTGAGGTTGTGATGCTGCGGGCCCGTGTTAGGGCGGGGACCCAACCCAGGCTGGCTAGACTACGGTGCCTCCGCAGGGACAAGGGGCAGTGCAGCTGTCAAAGCCTCCCTGCCGGGCAGCCCGAGGCCCGAGCCAGGCTTCCAAGCCGTGGCACGCAGCTGGCTGGCCGGCCCATGAGGGTGGTGGCACCTTGCCCCTTGGGCGGGACACAGCGGAGTTAGCACAACCTGTAGCTGCTGCACACTGAGGCATCTGCCCTGGAGCGGGGGCGGGATCCCCAGCGTGGCAGGGACTGGGGCTGTGCTTGGGAGGGCACCGCAGCAGCCGGGGGAGGCTTGGTGCCGCTCGCTGCGCTCCCCACGCGGCTTCCAATATACTGAGGAGCGGCCTGCATCAAGAGCAGGCCTGTCCTCCCTTCCTCCGCAGAGAGCCCCCCATAACCGGGCCTGGCCCTGCGTTCCCCTGCTGAACCAGCCGTGGGCCCCCCCAGTCCTGCAGAGCCAACCATGGGCGTCCTGGTCCCACCTTCGCTGCTAAGCCACTGCTGGGCCCTGCAGACCTGTCTAAGCCCCACTGTCCGCCATCGATGGGCCCTGTGGACCTGGTCCCAGTCCCATCTTCCCCAATTGAGCCAGCTGTGGGCTGAACATACCCAGGCTACGGCCCCATCTTCCCCCACTTAGCCGTCAATGGGCCTTGCAGAGTGGGGTCCAGCCACCTGTTTCCCCGCCAAGCCAGAGATGGGTCCTGCAGACCAGGCCCTGACCCTACTTTCATCCACGAAGCCATCAATGGGCCCCACATACCCAGACCCAGTCCTGCCTTCCCCCACCATACTATTGATGAGCCCCATGTACCCAGGCCCAGTCCTGCTTTTCCCCACCAAGCCATCAGTGGGCCCTGCAAACCTGGCCCTGGCCGAGCTTTCCCCTGCCGAACCATCCATGGGCCATGCAGACACAGACCTGGCCCTGCTTTCCCCTGCCAAGCGATCGATGGGACCCAGATACTCACACCCAGTTCCGCCTTCCCCCACCAAGCAATCAATGGGGCCCACATACCCAAACCAAGTCCCACTTTCCCACATCAAGCCATTGATAGGAGTGGTCCTGCTTTGAGCAGGGGGTTGGACTAGATGACCTCCTGAGGTCCCTTCCAACCCTGAGATTCTATTATGCTCCCTCCCACACGCAGGGCAGAGACCAAACCAAGGGTGGCTCCTTGTTCAGAGGGGTAACCTGAAGGGAAAGACAGGCTGAGAGCTGGAGAACGAGAGAGACAAAAGCCAGGACTTTCAATGTCTTGGGAAGACTTACAGATTTCCCAGGACAGCTACTTAAAAAAATGGACAGTCCTGGACAGATGGCAACCCTAGCTCTGATTGAGCTAGCATGTAAAAAGAGCAGTATAGCTGTGGCAGGTCAGGTTAGCTGCCCCACGTACATACCCAAGGTTTCGGACGGGATTGTACTTGAGGCGGCTAACCAGACCCCTTGCCCATGCAGCTGCAGCTACTCTGCTTGGCACACGCCTTCCTCTGCTGCCTCCCAGGGATCTGCTATGACTAGCAGCTCTTCTACCTCCATATGAAGGGTCTCCCGCGAGACCTCTATGAACTGCCAGTCTTTTACCACGACCAGGAAGCTAGTCTTGGTGACCAGGTCTGCGGTGACCACCGAGGGGGAGGACCTCCTTACGGAGCCGTTGGTACACAACCCCCATCTCGGTATGCAGGTGGTGGAGTCCCCCTCGGTGTACTGGAGGTTGGTCCTGGCTGGTATCACCAGGATTGGAGATCCAGGAGACTACAACTGGAGGGACTGGGTGGACCTCCGGGTGCCCAGCCGGCACATGGGGCTCTCCACCCCCTGTATCCCCCAGTGTATACTCCAGGAGGTGAGGGCAGCCTTACTACCTGCCTCTCATGCTTTTCTTGAGCGGGCCCTGCGGGAGGGTGCTCTCTGTCCACCCCTCACCTCTGGCCCTCCAGACCTCACCATCAGGCCCCTGTCCCACGAGGCCTCCCTGCTGCACCACCTGAGCAGGCTGTGTGACCTGTGAACTGCGTCCAGGAAACAGCTGCTCCGCACCCATCACTTCCTCACCCTCATGTCTCACCCCCACACCCGGGACCTCCTACCATCCACGGAAGGTGAGGAACACCAGTGGGCCAGTTTGTATTCCATCTTGGTCCCGCTGCCCACCTGGGATATTAGTTGGCAGCTCATTCATAGAGCCCTGAGCACAGGTGTGGTTCACCACCTCCCCTGACACCTGCTCCTTCTGCGTTGAGTGGGAGATCCTGGCGAACATCTACCTTGAGTGTGCCAGATTGCAGCCCCTTTTCTGGCTCCTCCAGAACCTCCTCCTCACATTCTAGCCATACTTTCCCCCTCATTTCCTGATATATGCATGCCCCACCTGTGGCCAGGGCCGTCCTTAGGATTTATGAGGCCCCTATGCAGTATTATTAAACTGGTGCCCCTACGCTCCACTGAAGGCGGTCCCCAGCTGGTGACACTGACCCCAGTGTGTCGAGGGGGCACAGACACCCTGCCTGCGGGCCCCCAGAACCCTCCCCCCCATTGCTGACACACACTGAGCTTTGTACACAGCAGATGCTGTGGCAGTGACTCAAGACAGGCTTTGCGCTGTCACATGGAGGCTGCATCTTGCCAGAGCCCATGGCCTTCCTGCAGCCCCTAGCCACGCCTGGCTCACCACGAGCATTTTGACAGGAAGTACCAAGCAGTAATAACAACAACAATAATACAAGTGTGCACCTGACAGAGTGAGTGTGTGACAGAGAGAGAAACTGTGTGTGTGTGTGTTGGGGTGTGTGTCTCACACACACACAGAGTCTCAATCTGTATTGGGGAACTTGTGTCACTTTAAGTCCCCTCACTTCCTCCTTCCAACCCTGCACCCCCGTTGACTCACATGCAAGTTTCGCTCTGCCTGGCCGCCCCCAGAGACCAAGTGGTGCATGTCGGCAGGGTCCAGGGAGGAACTCCGCTCCGGGCAGCGCTGGGCTAGGGCTGTGATGCTCTGGGCTCCCTGTGGCGCTGGGTTGGATCCAGCCAGAGTCTGGAGCCCTCAGCCGGCCTGGCAGAGGAGTGAGGGCGGGAGGGAGGATTAGGGTCGGGAAGAAGCCCGCCGGCCCAGGGCGGGAGAGGGACCAGAGAAGAGAGGATTCCAGCAAGGGTGGTGCCCCAAATTTTCGGGTGCCCTCTGCTACCGCGTATGCTGCATATGCCTATGGACAGCCCTGCCTGTGGCCCCATGAAGTCGCTAGACCTCCTCACATCAACCTCCTCCTGGCGTTGGCCAAGGTGGCCGTCTGCCATACCAGGAGGAGGAAGCTAGACATGGGAGGTGCTCTGTGACTGTGGGACCTATTTCTGATTGTCCCTCTAGTCACGTGTCCAGGCAGAGTTCCTCTGGGCTGCATCCACTGGCTCCCTGGATGCCTTTGAGGAGCAGTGGGTGCTGTCCAGCGTTCTCTGCTTCGTGTCCCCCTCTGGACCCCTGCTTTTGACTCTGTGACCCTCACTCCTGTCCCTGTTTTTTCATTTGTTGTCCCCCACATTCGGTTGAGACCTGGGCCAGGTAGCTCCTCCCCTGAGGCTAGGAGGAGGGGCTGTTGATTGTGGGTGGGCTTCCCCCAGAGCCTCAGTAGGTGCAGCTGCATTGCTATTTTTACCATGAACTAGGGTGGGTATGTCTACTTCAGCTGGAGATTACACCTCCAGCTCCCATATAGACCTACCCAATCACTCTGTGCAGTAATCCAATCACTCTGCAGCTCCAATTTTATTTCACACTGTAGCTGCTCTCACTCAAACTAGACTAACTCCAGAGGAGCTAGCTCGAGCGAAGGCATAGTTTCAGAGAGCTCAGGTATAAGCAGAGGAATGTTGAGTAGGAGGAGGAAGGTGGAAAGTGAGAGACTGAAGGAGCTCAGTTTATGTAACTTATCAAAGGTAAGGGTGACTTGATCACAGTCTATAAGCACATCCAGGGGGATATTTCTGACAGAGGAGGGCAGACTGAAATGCAATAGCTGGGAGCTAAAGCTATCCAAATTCATGCTAGAAATAAAATGCAAATGTCTAATAGGGAGGTGAATTAACCATTGGAATAACTAACTGCCGGATGGGGTGGATTCTCTATCACTTGGAGTCTTTTAACCAATGACTAGATGTCAAAGCTTAAACAGAAGTGATGGTAAATAACCGCATGGAGTTCACTGGCCTGTGCTAGGTAGGTCAGACTAGATAATCATTATGGTTGCTTTTGGCTTTAAAATTGATGGCTATGAATTGTCAGCCTCAGGGGTTCAAAAATCACAAGTCAGGGTCCCAAAAAACCATGAGATTAAAAAAAAAAGAATGTTTGGGAGTTCTCGTGTTTTAGCTTTTTGCATTTTTCAGTTTTTCTCTGCAACCACGAGGGCTAGAAACTGACTTTAAAAAAAAAGGCTATAATTTTCACAGAATAACGACTCCAGAAGCTGGTGCTTATAATGGATCACAAATTGATTATGGGTGAAGAATGTGATGCTGTTGCAAAAAAGACCAATGTCATTCTGGGGTGTATTAGTAGGAGTGTTGGATATAAGACATGGGAGGTAATTGCTCCATTCTGCTTGACCCTTGTGAGGTCTCAGTTGGCGTACTCTGTCCAGTCTTTAAGAAAGAAGTGGACAAATTGAAGAATCCAGAGAGCAAAAAAAATGATCAGAGTGTTAGAAAATACACTGGCCCCTCACTAGAATGTGGGGTTCAGGATCCATGCGCAGCACCATGTTAACGCGAGGACCCCGTTGTAGTGGGGCCGCGTTATAATGGATCCCAATTTAAATATTTAAATTAGGGATCCATAACCGTGACCGCGCCATACCGAATCCGCGCTATAGCAACGCACGCTCTGGTGAGGGTCCGCCGTATGACCTGTGAGGAAAGGTTGAAAGAATTGGGCATTTTTAGTCTAGAGAGGACTGAGGGGGGACATGACAACAGTCTTCAAATATGTAAAAGTTTATAAAGAGGATGGTGTCATCTGTTGTCCATGAGCTCCAAGGCTAGGACAAGAAGGAAGCGGGTTAATCTGAGGCAAGGGAGATTAAGATTAGCTAGAAGGGAAAACATTCTAGCTTTAATGCCTGTCACCACCCATCATTGCAAAAACTACTGTAATACCATGTTTAGTTCAGGTACTCATAAGTCAAGGATATTGATTAACTGGAAAGGGTTCAAAGAAGAACCACGCGAATGATTAAAGGTTTAGAAAACATGCCTTATAGTGATAGACTCAAGGCATGAATTTTTAAGAGAGAGAAAATTAACAGTTTACCAAGGGTTGTGGTGGATTCTCCGTCACTGATGATTTTTAAATCAAGATTGGATGTTTTTATAAAAGCTCTGCTGGAGGAATTATTTCAGGGAAGTTGTATGGCTTGTGTTAAACAGGAGGTCAGACCAGATGATCATAATGGTCCCTTCTGGCCTTAGAATCTATGAAATGTAGGGAATTTTAAGAAAAATATTCTAGCCTTGACAAGGTAGGATGGAAAGAGCTGTAAAGCCAGTCTATGAGCAAATGCCTTCAGACCTGAGACTAAATACTGAAAAGAGCAGCTGCATCTTCAGTGATCACAGGAAAAACTTTTGTGGGAACATAGATGGAGAACCCATAATAAATCCCAGCTGGAGGCTAGACAGACACACAACTATTATAAGACAAAGCATCTGAAATGGGACACTAGGATGGAAAATGGGTATGCTGGAGCAGGTTTTATTTCATATGGAGAGACACTGCAATATAACAGGAAATAGAGTATTAGAAGCAAATTTTAAAAAATGGGACTAAAATCTAGGTATCCAACAGGAACTAAAATCCTGGGATGGAGTCTGGCCAGAACAGACAAAAATAGGGAGCAAATGCTAGGGAGCTGCCCATGGGACTGAAATGGCCTGCATTCTGTCTCCCACTGTCTATGTATACAGCCTGTCCATACGAGGTTGAAAGAAGGCATAAGTTAGACCCCCTTAGACTTGCCTTATTACAGGTTCCTTAGCTCTTGTGGCAAGTGGGATCATCTCCTGGATATTGCAACAGGCGAGGCTGGGGCAGGCAGCCGCCGCTGGCAGTGTGAAGAAGTCTAACTCCTGGGGAGGGTTTCTAGTCTTTGGCATTGTACACTCAGTAATTTCTCCCCTTATTAAGTGTCTTGCTGGCCCCATGCTGTTTACTGCAGTGTTGGGAGCTTGCTCAGGAAACAGACACGTTGGCCCGGCCCATGTTCAGGGTTTCTGTGCTAGGTGGGTTCTCTGGTGCTCTATGAGGTTGGAGCTCCAGCTGAAGCTCTTCCCACAGTCACTGCATTGGTAGGGGCGCTCCCCCGTGTGGATGCGCTGGTGCTGGGCAAAGTTGGAGCTCTGGGTGAAGCTCTTCCCGCAGTCAGAGCACTTGTAGGGGCGCTCGCCCGTGTGGGTGCCCTGGTGCCGGATGAGGTGGGAGCTCCGGCTGAAGCCCTTGTTGCAGTCAGTGCAGTAGGACCATTTCTCCTTGGATTGGAGCCCTCTCCCCCAGGGCGGGGATCTGCCCAGCAGCTGCTGCTCTCTGTCATTGCCCCCCAGCAACTCCGACCTGCCAGGACTCTCTGAGCCCACTTCCCGGGGGATGTTCCCTTTGGGTCTACTCCCTTCCTCAGGACATCCCTGCTCTCTGCCTCCTTCTCACTCATAATCATAGGCCGTGAGTTAAATGGGCCCATGGTGCCCGGGCTCCAGCAATATTCAGAGGCCGGGGGCCCAGCTCCACCAATGTTCAGGGCCAGGTCTCACCCCCAGCCCCGCCTGCCACCCCCCAGCACCTCCCCGGAGTGTCCTTCGGCCTCCCCTTGATGCCCAGGCTCCCAGGGAGTGGAGCATCTCTGTCTCTCCCCTGCAGCTCCATCCTGCCTCCCTGCATCAACTGCTGCCACAGGGTCCTAGTGCCCCCAACTTCACTGCCAGGGCAGGCTGACCCTGAGCCTGCCCTTCCCCCTCAGACACTTTCATTTTCCAAGGGCACCCTCCACTAGCACAGGGGGCCCCTATGCCCACAGTCACCGCTCCTGCCCCATGCTGGACAAGGGTAAGCCCCCACCCCCACCACAGTGAAGCTACAGTGAGGGGCAGCAGCAGGGGAGGAGGTGCACATGTGATGGCAGCCCCCCCCACGGCACCCACCGCAGGGGTGGTGAGGGGGCTTCCAGTACCGGAAAGGGGCCCTAGGAGCACGTGCAATGGCAGTGATGCGAGGTGAGTGTGGTGCAAGGGGGAAGTAGGGGGGCCCTCCCCTGGAGCTCACTGCTGCCTGTAGGGAGAGGGCTGGGGGAATCCTCCTCTCTGGCCCTTGCCCCGGAGCAGCCTGTCTGCACCCCAAACCCCACATCCCCAGCCCTGTCCCACCCCAGAGCCCTCATCCTCTGCACCCCTACCCTCAACCCTCTACCCAGCCCTGAGCCCCTCCCACACCCCAAACCCCTCATCCCCAGCCTTCTGCCTGAGCCCCCCGCACACCTCAAACCCCTCATCACCAGCCCCACCCCAGAGCCCTCACATTTTTACATTATTTTAAAAAATATACATTAACTCCTTGCTTAATGTTGTGGTTATGTTCCTGAAAAATGCTAATTTAAGTGAAACGATGTTAAGTGAACCCAAGGAGAGACTCCCCCTTCTTTCCAGCCAGAGCTCAGGGGCTGCTGCAGTAGGGGAGAGAGGGAGAGACCCCCCTTCTTCCTAGTCCCAGCTTGGGGACTGCTGCGGCAGGGAAGAGGGAGAGACCCCCCCTTCCACTCCTTCCCAGCCCCAGCTTGGGGGCTGCTGCGGTGGGGGAGAGACGGTACATCCATTGCATTAGAAAGATTAAGACCACTGATATTAAAATATGAGTTGTGTGCTTTTATGTGTAGGACAAAAAAAGTTCATTATTATTTAGGGGTTTTTTAATATAGCACTTTTATCCAAAGTGCTTTACAATAGTTAGCTAACAGTACAAACAACATTTGGAAAGATCATTAAGTGGTCCGCCAAGACCCTCAGCAATTTTCAAGTGGTCCGTGGAAAAAAAAAATTTGAGAGCCACTGCTCTAATTAATCAGCAACGTAACAATAAAACAACGTTAATCGGGACGACTTTAAGTGAGGAGTTACTGTATATTGGCTTACAAGGTTGCGGGGAGGAGACTTGGACCTGTTCTGGGCACCACCAAAAATTATACAAACCTGTCGCCCCTGCTCACGATCCCATCTGCTGGAATAAAAGAGAATCCAGACATCACTCACTCACTTGCCCCCTGGATTGGGAGGAAAGAGGAGCTGCAACACAAGAATTTTTGGGGGCAAAAATTGGAAAGGGGAATGTGCAAAAAAGGTTTGCTGTTGGACCTAACAGAGAGCACTGTCACTTTAAGGGCATGCTTATTACAGGGCCTCTGTCTCTTTAAAGCCAGGCATTCTGGCAATTGTTGGGTCTAGGGCTCAGTCATAGTCCGCTGAAAGCAAGGCCTGCGGGGATTAGACAGGTAAAAAGCCAAGCTGCTGTAGTAGTAGAGAAAGGGCTTTTTTCTGGGGTGAGCAGCTATGGGTGTTAGGTCTTTTCTGGCCTGAGCTTGGAGAAGGAACCTGTCTGGAACTATGAGCACAGGCTGATGAGAAGGCTAAGAATTCCCTGCAGCTCAGCAAAGTGAAAGGGCTGTCATCAGAGTCCAGTGGGAGGGCTAAGGGGAGCCTCTGTAGCTGAGAGGTGAAGGCCACTGTGATCCAAAGGAGGCAGGACTGTCTGCAGACTGTAGTCTAGAAGCATAAGGATAAAGTGTGGCTGGAATTGGGGGAGGGTGTCCTGTGCCAAGTATTGGAATATTTTGGGCCATTAATAAAACCAAGACCTGGGAAGTCAGGCTACTTTGGAACTACAGCTGAGGGGGGGTGTGTGACACAATGTTGCCAACTCCAGTGACCTCTATTGTGTGATATTTGGTGTCTGCCTTAAAGCCCTACTGGCTGGAATTAAGAGATTGCATGAGAATTTCTGCTTTAATTCTTCAGAGAGGTTTCCTGCATTCCTGGCTGCAAAATACTGCTTGAAAATGTGAGTGCTTGTGTGCCTCCTGAAGCTCAAAATCAAGAAGGCAGATAAACCTGGTTTTGTTTTCTTAAATCTCATGCTTTTTAAGTCATTAATGGTATTTTGGGGGAGGGGGAAGAGAGAAGCTGACAGTTTTTGAACACTTGTAGTTGGGGATAACAACAGTCACTGATGTGGGGTGGCGGGGGGGAAACTGAGGCACAACTGTCGTTCCGCCCCGTGTTGGAGGAGTGAGTTGAACCTCCTACACAAACAGACCAAGCACTGTGTTGCCCAAACATGTCTAGAGGGGAAAGGCAAGGAAAGCCGATGAGCAGCTGAAGTAAAACAGAGAGCATAGATGAAGTGAGGGACAACCGCCAAAAATCCAGCTGGGATTGATAAAACTAGAGCGTCTCCCCTCCAGCTCGCCCCATAAAAGATCTCCTTCTCCCATTACTACAGTGGCTTGGCTTTTATAGCCTTCTCGTCTCAGCAGGCCTTGCTCTCAGCCTGTCGACACATGAGCTATAGGTACTACAAGTCCCAGAACACCTGGGGACAGAGCACCTGTAACATGAGTGCTCTTAAAGGCTGAAGAGCAAAACTTTCTTGCAAATTCCTCTTTCCCCCCTCCCCCCCCCGCCACAAACAGTCTGTTTTGCAGTTCCTCTTTCCTCCCAGTCATCAGTGGGTAGATTAAAAAAAATCTACATTTCAACAAAGGCATCAAAGAAAAGTTTATGCTTGATCCTGTTTTAATATTACCTCTCCCTGTGCTGCCATGGAGTGAGCTGGCTGGTTTACAAGGCAGAATGGGGTGAGAGGCTGCTGGGCTGTGCACCCCCAGAATTAGTTTGGGATACCCTGCTGGGCTGTGCATGCTTCTCCCCATGTGGCCCTGGAGTTGGCTGGGTTGTGCATTTACTGCCCCCCCACCCCCAGCATTCTCCCATACAGCTAGCTGATCGGGTTCAGGGGAGAACCCTGTTGGACTGTACATTTCCCCCACCCTTCCCCCATGCTGCCCTGGAGTTGGCTGAGTTGCAGGCGGAGGGACCAGCTAGGCTGTGCATCTCTGCATCACCCCTGGTGCTGCAGGGCAGTGCATCGCCCCCCACTCCCATGCTGCTGTGGAGCTGGCTGGGTTGGGGGTCTCTGTAGGGTGGTGTAACCCCCGTGCTGCCCTTTCAGCTGGCTGCGTTGCGGTCCCTGAATGGCAGTGCAATCCCCGTGCTGCCATGGGGCTAGCTGGGTTGGAGGGCGTATCAAGGCTGATTCCCCACTCTGGCACTTTGATTGCAGAAGGTGAGGGCCCGCAAAGATTTGTATTAATCTCACAAAGTTACAGCTTTTTTCTGGCTTTGGATGGGTAGATGCTGCCACCACCCAAGTGCAGAACCCCTTTAAGAATCCAGGAAGGTGCACTTGGGAATTCCTTCCTGTGGGGTACCCTCAAGCCCTTTCACCTCACCTTCGGGGAAGAGCTGAGGGGAAAAAAAGGGAAATCAGCTGTTGCCACCAGCTAATTAAACAACATGCACAAACCTCTTAATATACAAGCAACCAATTCTGTTCTTAAAAAAGGTAAATTTTATTTAAAATAAAAAAAAGAAGAAAATACATCTGGAAATTTAGGCTTTTGCTAGATTTAAAAACAACAACAACAAAGATTAAGCATCAGATTGGAGGATTTGATGCTCAAAGCAGGACCAATCCCCAACTAAATCATCCCAGCCAGGACTTTGTCAAGTCTGACCTTAAAAACCTCTAAGAAAGGAGATTCCACCACCTCCCTAGGTAACGCATTCCAGTGCTTCACCACCCTCCTAGTGAAAAAGTGTTTCCTAATATCCAACCTAAACCTCCCCCACTGCAACTTGAGACCATTACTCCTCGTTCTGTCATCTGCTACCACTGAGAACGGTCTAGATCCATCCTCTTTGGAACCCCCTTTCATGTTGTTGAAAGCAGCTATCAAACCCCCCCTCAGTCTTCTCTTCCGCAGACTAAACAATCCCAGTTCCCTCACCCTCTCCTCATAAGTCATGTGTTCCAGACCCCTAATCATTTTTGTTGCCCTCTGCTGAACGTTTTCCAATTTTTCCACATCTTTTTTGTAGTGTGAGGCCCAAAACTGGATGCAGTACTCCAGATGAGGCCTCACCAATGTCAAATAGAGGGGAATGATCACATCCCTCGATCTGCTGGCAAAGCTCCTACTAATTGGCCTTCTTGGCAACATGGGCACACTGTTGACTCATATCCAGCTTCTCACCCACTGTAATCCCCAGGTCCTTTTCTGCAGAACTGCTGCCTACTCGCTCAGTCTCTAGTCTGTAGCAGTGCATGGGACTCTTCTGTCCTAAGTGCAGGACTCTGCACTTGTCCTTGTTGAACCTCATCAAATTTATTTTGGCCCAATCCTCTAATTCGTCTAAGTCCCCCTGTATCCTATCCCTACCCTCCAGCGTATCTACCACTCCTCCCAGTTTAGTGTCATCCGCAAACTTGCTGAGGGTGCAGTCCATGTCATCCTCCAGATCATTAATGAAGATATTGAACAAAACAGGCCCCAGGACTGACCCTTGGGGCACTTCGCTTGATACCGGCTGCCGACTAGACATGGAGCCATTGATCACTACCCATTGAGCCTGATGATCTAGCCAGCTTTCTATCCACCTTATAGTCCATTCATCCAGCCCATACTTCTTTAACTTGCTGGCAAGAATACTGTGGGAGACCATATCAAAAGCTTTGCTAAAATCACGGAATAACACATCTACTGCTTTCCCCTCATCCACAGAGCCAGTTATCTCATCATAGTAGGCAATTAGGTTAGTCAAGTATGACTTGCCCTTGGTGAATCCATGCTGACTGTTCCTGATCACTTTCCTTTCCTCTAAGTGCTTCAGAATTGATTCCTTGAGGACCAGCTCCATGATTTTTCCAGGGACTGAGATGAGGCTGATTGGCCTGTAGTTCCCAGGATCCTTCTTCTTCCCTTTTTTAAAGATGGGCACTACATTAGCCTTTTTCCAATCATCCGGGACCTCCTGCGATTGCCATGAGTTTTCAAGGATAATGGCCAATGGCTCTGCAATCACATCCGCCAACTCCTTTAGCATCCTCGGATGCAGTGCATCGGGCCCCATGGACTTATGCTTATCCAGCTTTTCTAAATAGTCCTGAACCGCTTCTTTCTGCACAGAGGGCTGGTCACCCCCTCCCCATACTGTGCTGCCCGATGCAGTAGTCTGGGAGCTGACCTTGTTCATGAAGACAGAGGCAAAAAAAGCATTGAGTACATTAGCTTTTTCCACATCCTCTGTCACTAGGTTGCCTCCCTCATTTAGTAAGGGGCCCATACTTCCCTTGGCTTTCTTCTTATTGCCAACATACCTGAAGAAACCCTTCTTGTTACTCTTAACATCCCTTGCTAGCTGCAACTCCAAGTGTGATTTGGCTTTCCCAGCCTCTGGCACACCTCACAAGACTGGACATAGGTAGAAAGATCCATGCCCATTTCCTCCCAGTGGAATGACTTCCCCAAACGGTCTTTGGTCCTGTTCACCCCAGCATGGCCACTAGGGTGATCTTGGGCTAAGCTCAAGAGCTTTTCCCTATACTTAGTTGGAACTAAGGTCCTTTCATGGATTGAGAACTGGTTAAAAGACAGGGAACAAAGGGTAGGAATAAATGGTAAATTTTCAGAATGGAGAGGGGTAAATAGTGGTGTTCCCCAAGGGTCAGTCCTAGGACCAATCCTATTCAACTTAGTCATAAATGAGCTGGAGAAAGGGGTAAACAGTGAGGTGGCAAAGTTTGCAGATGATACTAAACTGCTCAAGATAGTTGAGACCAAAGCAGACTGTGAAGAACTTCAAAAAGATCTCACAAAACTAAGTGATTGGGCAACAAAATGGCAAATGAAATTTAATGTGGATAGATGTAAAGGTAATGCACATTGGAAAAAATAACCCCAACCATACTTACAATATGATGGGGGCTAATTTAGCTACAACTAATCAGGAAAGAGACTTTGGAGTCATTGTGGATAGTTCTCTGAAGACGTCCACGCAGTGTGCAGCGGCAGTCAAAAAAGCAAACGGGATGTTAGGAATCATTAAAAAAGGGATAGAGAATATCTTACTGCCATTATATAAATCCATGGTATGGCCACATCTTGAATACTGTGTACAGATGTGGTCCCCTCATATAAAAAAAGATGGGTAAGGAATGGTGTCCCTAGCCTCTGTTTGTCAGAGGGTAGAGATGGATGGCAGGAGAGAGATAACCTAACAGGTAATGATCAAGTGTACTCCCTCTGGGGCACCTGGCATTGGCCACTGTCAGTAGACAGGATACTGGGCTCGATACCTTTGGTCTGACCCAGTGTGGCTGTTCCTTATGTAACTGTCCCTGAGAATGCCAGTCCTCCTTGTCCCCACCAGAAAGAGTTTCCTTGTATAAGAGTTCTTCTTCTATAACAAACCTGGACCTATTAGAAGAGCTGAGAGGTGGTAGGTCATTCCGTGCCACTGTCCAAGCTCCCTTGAGGCTTTCATCTGCTTCCTGCTCTGCCTGGAACTGCTCCCTTGATGCTGGAGACATTACTTCCTCACTGGGTTGTGGACTTGGGCTTGGTCCCACTAGAAGTGATGCAGGTGATGGGGGGTGTCTCCATCGATTGTGAACCACTCTCCGCTGGTGAACTAGTTTGTATTTCAGGCTCTGGTTGAACTTTTTGCACCGGTTTAGCTGCTGCTGTGGGTGCAGGCTCTTTGGCACCGTATGGTACTGGCTCCCCTGACTCTTGTGGGGTTGCAAGCACGGGCTCTGGTGCTGACTGCTCCACCAATTCTGATCCTTGGGTTGGTTCTGGCTGGGTCCCAGGAGCTGGATCTACAACTGCTGCCATAGACTTTTGTCTGGGATCTGGTTCCACCACTTCTGGCTGGGTCCCTGGGCCTGTGGTATTAGGGGACACAGACTGGGTCCTTGTAGGAGGCTCAGGAATGGAGTTAGGTCTGGAGCCCTGTTTAGCCTGGCTGCGGGTGATCATCCCCACCCTTTTTGTTAGCCTCCATGATTGGCTAAGTCTTCTCCCAGCAGCATGGGAATGGGAATGGGATTATTGTCATAGACTTCAGAAGTCCGTATTCCTGACTAGCCCTTGTACTGGACAGGCAACTTGGCCGTAGGCAAGTTAAAAGAGTTGGCCTTCCTAGACATTTCCTGATCTACTTACATATCTGGGGTTTTAGACGAGTAGTTTCTAGGCCTTAAAGGGTTGCACCGTCACTTGGGCTCTGGGTTGATGAATTTGGGGTCCACCAGGGATTGGTGAATAGCTGACACCAGTGCTCCAGTGTCTTTCCACGCAGTAATCTTCCTCCCACCCACACTCACAGTTTCCCTTCGCTCTGGGGGTGTTTGTGAGGCATCTGGGCCTGAAGGCTCTCGGTGGGATGGCTGGAGAGTAGGGTGGTAGGACGAGAGGGCATCTGGGGTTTCCCTGGCTGTGTGGAGGGCTCCTCTTTGCGAGATGGGGCCTTGGGCTGACTCCGATGGAGGGGTGTTGTCTCGGGTTGCCCCTTCTGGTATCTGTTCCAACTGCTACAAGCTTTCTTCTTCTCTGCCACCTCTACCCATTTACAGTTTGGGGCTTCCCATCGAGGATGTACCTTTCTATTTCCTCAGGGACACCCTCTGAGAACGGCTCCATTTGCAGTAGGAGAGACCGATCTTCCCGAGACTCAACATGTGCTCCGGATAGCCAGGCGTCCCAATTTTTTACAGTGTGATGGGCGTGCTGGGAAAATGCCACGTCTGGTTTCCACCATCGGGCTCTGAGCCACTGATGGGCCTGCTTGGGGCTTAGTCCCATCCGAATTCTGGCCTTGTGCTTAAAACGTTTGTACTTGTTCATGTGTTCTTTAGGCATTTCAGCTGCCACCTCTGCTAAGGGTCCATTGAGTTGTGGCTTCAGCTCCACAATATACTGGTCTGGAGGGATGTTGTACCCATGGCAGGCCCTTTCAGAATTTTCTAAGAAGGCCTTTGTATCATCGTCTACCCTGTATGTGAGGAATTTCTTGGAATGGGGAGTGGTACCTGGAGAAGGATTGTTAGGGCTACCTGGTTGACCCACCTTAGCCATTTCCAGCTCTAAGCACTTCAGCTCCATTTCTACCACCAAGTGCTTTGCCTCTCTCTTCTCCTCTGCTTCCAAGCACTTCATCTCTCTCCTCTCCTCCGCCTCCAAGTGCTTTATCTCTAGGAAGAAATTCCTGTCTTCCGCAGTTAGAACTCAGTCTGGGTTAAGGGCATCCCTCCATCCTGGCACCGGGATCTTGGGTTGGGGAGGGCTAACCCTTCCCTCCTGAGAAATCCCCAGTCCCCCATCCCCTCCCTGCATTTCTATCATGGAGCTGGATGTCTGGGCTTGATCTTGGCCTGTCTTCTCCGTGGCATGCTGATTTGGGAAGACTGGTTGCTCTAGGATTTCAGTGCCCGACTGCAACCTCATGCACAGGGCTGCCCTGCTCTAGCCTAGCTATTTCATTGCCATGAAGCTAGAAAAATATAAACTGCTTGTTGGACTCCCTGGCTTTGCAGGCCAAACCCTTTGCGGGCCTGTTCCCCCTCAGGCAGCAAAGAAAAGAAAAAAAAACAAACTACCTGGCTTTGCAGGCTGCCAAAAGGAAAAAAGTGTCCTTTTAAAATCCTGAGGTCTGTGCCTCTGGTTCAAAGTGATCCCACCTCTCTGCCACCAAGTCAAGGCTGATTCCCTACTCTGGCCTTTTTGACCTTGGATGGGTAGATGCTGCCACCACCCAAGTGCAGAACCCCTTTGAGAACCCAGGAAGGTGCACTTGGAATTCCTTCCTGTGGGGTGCCCTCAAGCCCTTTAACCCGCTCTCCGCCGGGGAAGAGCTGAGAAAGGGTGAGGGGGAATGGAAATCAGCTGTTGTCACCAACTAATTAAACAACATGTGCACAAACCTCTTAAGACACAAAAATCCAATCCTGTTCTTTAAAAAGGTAAATATTATTAATTAAAAAAAAAGAAGAAAATACATCTGGGAATTTAGGTTTTTGCTAGATTAAAAAAAAACCATCTACAAGGATTAAGCATCAAGAATAGCTTTCTTGAGGTCCAGTTTAAAGGTTACAAGCAAAACAAAAGCACCTGGGGTTAGCACAGAGGAATCCACAGCCATAAAGAAATAAAAGGGATAAACCTAATTGCATCTTCCTAGACATTTCCTGATCTAGTTACATATCTGTGGTTTTAGATGAGTAGTTTCTAGGTATGATACTGACGATTTTTCAAACCTGGCCCAAGCTTCTCACAGTATAACTGCTCCGTCTGCCTCTCCCCAAGAACAACCACAGACAGACAAAAGGGGAGCCTTGTTTCAATTTTAAAAAGTTCTAGCCTTCCCACTGGCCCTTTTGGCCAGATGCTTACTCACTTTCTTTTACCTATGCATAGCAGTAAGACTTTTTAACCCTCTACAGGTAGAGCAATTAGCGAACAGCTACTAAGGGGGATTTTATAGCTATTGGCTGGTTGGGTGTCCATAAGGGAGCTCCCCCCCTTCATTTATCACAGGGGGGTTCCCTGTAGGGTGGTGCACACCCCCTCCCCCAGCACTGCCCTGGAGCTGCCTGGGTTGGGGTCCCTGTGGGCAGTGCAGCCCCCCTCATTGCCCTGGGGCTGGTTGGGTTGGTTGCCCTGGGGCTGGCTGGGTTGGGGGTCCCTGCAGGGCTGTGCACCCCCCAAGTTGTTCTGGGGCTGGCTGGGTTGGGGCAGGGATCTCTGCAGGGCTATGCACCCCCACACTGCCCAGGGACTGGCTGGGTTGGGGTTCCTGCAGAGCAGTGCACTCCGCTGTGTTGACCTGGGGCTGGCTGGGTTGGGGTCCCTGCAGGGCGGTGTACCCCCTGACTCACCCTGTGCAGGCAGTGTAGGGAGCCCCTCAGCCTGGCCCCAGTTCGGGGTAAGTCCCTCGATAACACGGTACCCCCTGTAGGGCACTTCTGAGCTTCTTTAGCTGCTGGAGGACTCAACATCTCTGTGGTTGTATCACTCCTGTTCCCAGCTGCGTGCAGGGCTGGACCGATCCACACACCCCATTCCTGCAGGACAACCTGGGGTGCTCACCCGTCATGGCGCTGGCCAGCAATCCTCCCCGCTTTATTACAGTAGCAATACTGGGGGTTTCCCTTGCTGCCTGAGCTTTTAGGGTGCACATGGAGCTGATTCTCTAGTGCTTCTCAGTGAACGCCAGGCCAGACACTGGCTGTGGTTAAAGTAAAAGCTGAGACTTCTCTATGTTCACTGGACTCCAGGAGCTGGGGCTTGAAGAAGAGCAACAGAAGTCACCAGTGTCAAAACATGACCCCCCCCTAAAGGCTTAGGGAGGCAAATAAAAGAACCCCAGGATGATTAGTTTATTTTTAAAAACTCTTTATTCTTAATCTCTTGATTTTGGAATGTGTGGCTGACTTTTGAAAAAGATGGCTTTAGGTAGTATTTAGAGTTCAGGGCTGTTGTTGGGTGTCTGTCCGTCCCCCCCCCCCCCAAAAAAAACAAAACAAAACTGTTTAGTTACGGCTTCCCTGCTGCAGCATTTCTCAGTCCATAAAGGGGGAAGGGAATCCAGCTTTTGTCCCAACCACAAAGAGTAGAAATGTTTAAAAAAATAAAAGCTGATTGTGATGTTGTTTTATGGAAATATGCTTATGAGTGTGAATATGATGTAACTGGAATATACTTTATGCAAAAGGTCTCTTGTAAGGTATCATTGCAAAGCTTGTGATCTATTGAGTGTGTTCATCCCATTTGTTTGCATGTATTATTTCTATGGCTGGAGTTAGGAGAATAAGATATAAACTTGTATTACTGATGTAAGCATATTAAGTGGAAGCCATTAAAGGTGCTTCAGAATCAATGACCTGTAAATGGCTCTGTTTACTTGCAAACCTTCCTGGGTATGTGCAGGCCAGCCCTGGAAGAATGGAGGCTGGGGTCTCACAGGACATGTGAACATGTCACCTGATACTGGAATCCATCTTAAACCTGGTGCTTTTCCATTTAGAAGGAGGGGTGGGGACCCAGAGAGACAAAAGATTCCTACCTTGTGCCAAAGCTATAAAAGGGGGTGGAACAGAACAAAGGGGGCTTCCAGTCATGAGAAAACCGCTAGTTTCCACCTAAGATGTCTGCTGAAACTAACAAGAACTGTACCAGGGGAAAGGATTGAGCCCAGACTCGGAAGGCGTCTAGTCTGTGAAAGAAGCTTATTGGAACAGCTCTGAGGGTGAGATATTACCTGTAATCACTTTCTTAATGTATTAGGCTTAGACTTGTGTGTTTTTTCTTTATTTTGCTTGGTCACTTACTTTGTTCTGTCTGTTATTACTTGAAACCACTTAAATCCTACATTTTATACTGAATAAAATCACTTTTGTTCATTATTAATGAACCCAAAGTAAGTGATTAATACCTGGGGAAGCAAACAGCTGTGCATATCTCTCTATCAGTGTTATAGAGGGTGGATAATTTATGAGTTTACCCTGTATAAGCTTTACAGAGAGTAAAACTGATTTATTTGGGGTTTTGATCGCATTGGAAACTGGGTGTCTGGGTGCTGGAGATTGGTAACCTGCTGAGCAGTTTTTGGTTAAAATCTGCAGCTTTGGGGGCTTGGAGCAGACCTGGGTCTGTGTTGTAGCAGGTTAGCATGTCTGGCTCAACAAGGCAGGGTTCTGGAGTCCCAAGCTTTGGCACGGAAAACGGGCTCAGAGGTATAATCTCAGCACATCAGGTGAAGTCCCAAGGGTGTCTCTGTAATCGAACCCATCACACTGATTTTGCTGTCAGGAAATTTATGTCCTTTCTCTCCTATCTTACATGACAAATACATAGTTAAAAATTGTAGGTATTTAGCATTAAGGTGGAATTTATGATTGCATGCAAATTAACCAGTGACATAACTTTTATAACATGTCACACATGGAGCGGTACCAAATTTGGCAGCTGTTGAGATAGTCTACAAGTGAAGACCCTGATCCTGCCAAAACTTCCCACACTGTGTAGGCCCAAAAATGAGCATGTGCATAAATCTTGGTAGAATCAGAGCCTAAACAATCAACAGAAAGCTCATTAAGGGAAGGGATGTTGCATAAAATCAGGGTGATAGCTTGCAAATGTCATGTTAGTACCATGATGTTTTGTGTCGTGCTTAGAGACCCCAGACTGAGACTGGATCACCTAGCACAATGGTTCCCTAAATAGCTTGGAGAATAAATAGGGTTGGTTTGGTTATAATGCAGTATTGGGTATTTTTTGCTCTACTTTTATTTATCTACTTTAAATGTATGACAGGGTGGGGGTGGCTGGCTGTGGGAGGTGCTAAGGCAGGCAGGGGTGAACTAAGGGGGAAGGAGCATTGAGGGGAGCAGGTAGAGTGAGAGCATGAGGGAAGAGTCTAGAGCGAGCAGCCAATCAGCAGAGGGATGAGAATGTCTAGAACTGGACCAGCCCCTGTGATGACATAAGTTCTTGAAATTCCCTGCTGCTGCAGCTGCTCCTGCTGGCTGGAGGCTTGGAAGGAATTCTCCCTTACGCAGATCTATCTGGGTGCTGGATGCCTCACACCTGTCCCTGCCTGCAATGTCCTAGCCTCTGGGCAAGAGATGGGAACAAGTTGTGGTGTCTGGGCTACTTGCATGGTGGCTAGGGACAAAGGAGATGGGGGTGGGCTGTGCATTAACTGCCCCAATAACAGCTATGTGGGTGAAACCAGACAGACACTACACATTACACTCTCAAATGAACTTCCACAGACAAATGATAAAACACCCTCTCTCCCATGGGTGAGCACTTTTCACAAAGCGACCACTCTGTATCTGACCTCTCAGTCCTCATCCTCAAGGGAAACCTGCACGCACGTCTCTCAGGGGTGGATTTTTCACACCCTTGAGAGAGAGAGCTATGCCGACGTAAGTTTTCAGTGTAGACCAGTCCTGAGCACCTTTCCCAGATCTGAACAAGAGCTCTGTGAAAGCTCCAAAGCTCGTCTGTTTCATCTACAGAAGTTGGTCCAATAAAAGATATTACCTCATCCACCTTCTCTCTCTCTTGTTAGGATTGGGGAGAGAAAGACACAAGACTGAGTGTGGGAGCACTGATCTAGGGAGCAGGGGACACATGTAATGTATCCAGTGATTTGAGTTTGGGGAAGGGGAGATTGCGGTGTTGACAACCCCACATGTTCAAAAATTATGAGTCAGACCTCAAAAAAAACACATGCTTCTGGCTGAAAAATCATGATTAAGAAATACATTTTTGGCTTCATTTTCATAGAATCATAGAATATCAGGGTTGGAAGAGACCTCAGGAGGTCATCTAGTCCAACCCCCTGCTCAAAGCAGGACCAATCCCCAACTAAATCATCCCAGCCAGGGCTTTGTCAAGCCTGACCTTAAAAACTTCTAAGGAAGGAGATTCCACCACCTCCCTAGGTAACGCATTCCAGTGTTTCACCACTCTCCTAGTGAAAAAGTTTTTCCTAATATTCAGCCTAAACCTCCCCCACTGCAACTTGAGACCATTAGTCCTTGTTCTGTCATTTGCTACCACTGAGAACAGTCTAGATCCCTCCTCTTTGGAACCCCCTTTCAGGTAGCTGAAAGCAGCTATCAAATCCCCACTCATTCTTCTCTTCCACAGACTAAACAATCCCAGTTCCCTCAGCCTCTCCTCATAAGTCATGTGTTCCAGTCCCCTAATCATTTTTGTTGCCCTCCGCTGGACATTTTCCAATTTTTCCACATCCTTCTTGTAGTGTGGGGCCCAAAACTGGACCCAGTTCTCCAGATGAGGCCTCACCAGTGTTGAATAGAGGGGAACGATCACATCCCTCGATCTGCTGGCAATGCCCCGACTTATACATCCCAAAATGCCATTGGCCTTCTTGGCAACAAGGGCACACTGTTGACTCATATTCAGCTTCTCATCCACTGTAACCTCTGGGTCCTTTTCTGCCGAGCTGCTGCCTAGCCACTCGGTCCCTAGTCTGTAGCCATGCATGGGATTCTTCCGTCCTAAGTGCAGGACTCTGCACTTGTCCTTATTGAACCTCATCAGATTTCTTTTGGCCCAATCCTCTAATTTTCTCTCCTTTCTGCTTTCTGAGCCTTTAAGGTTACACTTGGGTCACATTTTTAAGCATTACTCCTCAACATGGGGAGCTGGAGACCTAGGGTGTGTCTATACTACAAGCACTGCGCCCCTGCTGCTGTAATGTCGACATTACAACAACGGAAGGTGTTTCTCCGTCACTGTAGTAAATCCACACCCTTAAGAGCCAGTAGCAAGGTCAGTGGCAGAATTCTTCCATCGACCTACCTGAGTACACAGTGGCGGTTAGGTTGATCTAACTATGTCGTACAGGGCGCAAAATTTTTCACAGCTCTGAGCGACGTAGCTAGGTTGACCTAAGTTCTAGGTGTAGACCAGGCCTCATTTTTTTTTTAAAGTAAAGGGTGCTGCTGTTCTCACTCAGTCTTGTGACTCCAGAAGCTGGGGCTTTGGGGGAAAAAACACCAAATATTGCAAGACTTGTGAGAACTGGTGTCACTGAGACAGCCCTATGGGAGGGGGAGACAGAACTGATCATGGCGATCATTGGCTGTTGGGAAGGAGGGGCTATTCTGTTGCGGGGGTGGGAGTGTGGGAACTGATTTTTGGAGTCTATTGTGTGGTGGCAGGAATTGGTTTTCCAGAGGGAAAGAGAATTGGGGGAACTATTTTTGGGGTGGGGCGGTTCTTTGAACAGGGAGAGAACAGATTGTGGGATGGGATGGGATGGGATGGGAGGGAAGAGCGTTGTGTAGTGGGGAGGCTAGCCTGTGGGGTACCATTCACAAATCACCTCTTACCCTTTGACTCAGCCCCAGGGTTGTGGTGGGGGAAATAATCATAACTGGTTGCGGCTGGGGGCCCTGAGGAAGGCTGGGTGGAGGAGATGGGCTCATTAGCCCTCTGAGTTTTTCAGTGGGCTTGCAAGACCCGTAGCAGGATTGATAGGGGGAGGGGTCATGCATGAACTTGAAGATGTTGGGAAGTTGCTTCAGTGGGAAGCTCCAGGGCATGATGCAGGCATGTTTATTTTGTTTGGGCTTCCGTTGCAGTGTAGGGAACAAAACAAGAACCATGACACACTGCTGGGGGCAGCAGCTGGCTTAGTGCTTGGTGGAACTTCCCTGCTAACTCTTCCACATAGCACTTGGTTTTATTGATAAAGGGTTGCCCCCTGGCTCCCAGCCCAGCCACAGCTCCACGCCAGCCATGGCTCCGCTCGTGGCCCTGTGTCCAGCCCCAGCCCTGGCCCCACTCCCAGTCCCAGCTTTTGGGGTGGGGGAGGAGAGGAGGATGTGGATGGGGTAAGAGGGGAGTGTGAGGTAAAAAGTTTGGGGATCACTCATCTAGGTTGCATTTCCCTAGTTTGTTTATGAGATAGTCATGCGAGATAGTATCAGAAACCTTACTAAAGTCCAGATATACCACATCTACCACTTCCCCCTCATCCACAAGGCTTGTTACCCTGTCAAAGAAAACTCTTAGTTTGGCTTGACAGGATTTGTTCTTGACAAACCCATGCTGACTGTTACTTATTAGCTTATTGTCTTCTAGGTGTTTGCAAATGATTGCTTATTTACTCCATTATCTTTCCAGGTACTGAAGTTAAGCTGACTGGTCTGTAATTCCCCAGGTTGTTCCTATTTACCTTTTTATGGATTGGGACTAGATTTGCCCTTTTCCAGTCCTCTGGAATCTCATTCGTCTTCCATGACTTTTTGAAGATAATCATTAGTGGCTCCGATATCTCTGCAGTCAGCTCCTTGAGTATTCTAGGATGTATTTCATCAGGCCCTGGTGACTTGAAGACATCTAACTTGAGTAAGTAATTTTTAACTTGTTCTTTGCATAATTTAGCTTCTGCTCCTATCTCATTTTCACTGGCATTCACTATGTTAGACGTCCAATCACCACCAACCTTCTTGGTGAAAACTGAAACAAAAAAGTCATTTAGTACTTCTGCCATTTCCACATTTTCAGTTATTGTTTCCCCCCATCCTCTCATTGAGAAACAGGCCTACCCTGTCCCTGATCTTCCTCTTGCTTTTAATGTATTTGTAGAATGTTTTCTTGTTACCCTTTGTTATTAGCTAGTTGAATCTCATTTTGTGCCTTGGCCTACATACTTGTGTTATTTGTTTATATTCATCCTTTGTAATTGGACCTAGTTTCCACTTTTTGTAACACTCTCTTCTGAGTTTCAGGTCATTGAAGATCTCCTGGTTAAGCCAGCATGGTCTCTTGCCATACTTCCTATCTTTTCTACACAGTGGGATAGTTTGCTCTTGTGCCCTTAATAAGGTCTCTCTGAAAATCTGCCAACTCTCTTGAACTGTTTTTTCCCCTTAGACTTGTGTCCCATGGGATCTTACCTATCAATTCCCTGAGTTTGCCAAAGTCTGCCTTCTTGAAATCCATTATCTTTATTGTGCTGTTTTCCCTCCTACCGTTCCTTAGAATCACGAACTCTGCCATTTCATGATCACTTTCACCCAAGCTGCCTTCCACTTACAAATTCTCAGCCAGTTCCTCTCTATGTGTCAAAATCAAATCTAGAACAGCCTCTCCCCGGTAGGTCCCTCACCAAAGGCTCTTACGTAAATTAAGTTGTCATGTGGAAACGTAATGGGAACGGAGTATTCAAATCAGGCTGCTTTGAAAATCTCAGCCTTATTTTGCTGTTGTATAGGCTGATCATCTGTCCCGTGTTAAAGAGACAGTCCCATTTTTTGGGACTTTTTCTTATATATATTTATTATATTTATTATATATTTCTTCTATTACCCCCCACCCCCGTCCCGTTTTTTCACAGTTGCTGTCTGGTAACCCTACCGTTGTACTAAACTAACTAAAGCTGACCCCTGGGCGGGCGGTCAGGGTGAGTACGGGCGCTACTTGTTGCCTGGGGGCATCTGCTGCTTGTGGCTCCTTTGCATGACACCTCCCGTAAAGTGACTCCTTCCCTGGGTGCATACAGGGCTTGGGCAGGCTGTACGTGCTGCAGGGAGCCTCACATCAGAGCGAAACCAGACTCAACAGCTTCCTGCCAGAGATATGAAGAATACGAGAAAGGAGTGAGAAACCACAGCCATCCCCCTATGACTTGTCCCCAGCACTGAACGGGCTGTGATTGCTCTTGAGAAAGCATTGTGCCTTGCCAGGAACCACCACCCCGGCTCAGTGGGTGCCCCCCAAGCAGTGCACTTGGGACTGACTAGCAGAAGCAGGACAGGAAACCTCTTTGGGACTGGCACCCCTGCTCTTGCCACTGCCTGAATGGCAGGGGCTCTGGCATGGGGAGGAAATGGACCACACAGCAGGGATAGACAAATTGGAGCCCCTTCCTCTTCTATCGATCCAGTTTCTTACATGAGCGCCTGTTACCCGGGGGGCATCTGAGCGCCTCCCAGAGAGGAGAGTGCAAGGAAGAGACTGTGGGGAGGGATAGCTCAGTGGTTTGAGCATTGGCCTGCTAAACCCAAGGTTGTGAGTTCAATCCTTGAGGGGACCTTTTAGGGATTGGTCCTGCTTTGAGCAGGGGGTTGGACTAGATGATCTCCTGAGGTCCCTTCCAACCCTGATATTCTATGAGTCAAGAAGGAAGATCCTCTCATGGATTGAGAACTGGTTAAAAGACAGGGAACAAAAGGTAGGAATAAATGGTAAATTTTCAGAATGGAGGGGTAACTAATGGTGTTCCCCAAGGGTCAGTCCTAGGACCAATCCTATTCAACTTAGTCATAAATGAGCTGGAGAAAGGGGTAAACAGTGAGGTGGCAAAGTTTGCAAGATGATACCAAACTGCTCAAGATAGTTAAGACCAAAACAGACTGTGAAGAACTTCAAAAAGATCTCACAAAACTAAGTGATTGGGCAACAAAATGGCAAATGAAATTTAATGTGGATAGATGTAAAGTAATGCACATTGGAAAAAATAACCCCAACTATACATACAATATGATGGGGGCTAATTTAGCTACAACTAATCAGGAAAAAGATCTTGGAGTCATCGTGGATAGTTCTCTGAAGACGTCCACGCAATGTGCAGTGGCAGTCAAAAAAGCAAACTATGTTAGGAATCATTAAAAAAGGGATAGAGAATAAGACGGAGAATATCTTATTGCCCTTATATGAATCCATGGTATGCCCAATCTTGAATACTGTGTAGAGATGTGGTCTCCTCATCTCAAATAAGATATACTGGCATTGGAAAAGGTGTTGATATGACGAAATAACTCTGCCCTTCAGAGTCAGGTGAGCATTACTTAGTCTCCCCAAGCAAGGTTGAGCAATTCCCCAGGTGGGGCCTCATGCAGTTGAGTTATTGCATTGTAGCTTCTTTGCTGGACAATGGCTGTTGATGGGTCGTTTGACACCCCACTTGGGTGTTGATTACTTTCCTTGCTGTTGCCTCTGGGCAGCTAATATCTGGCTGATTCCCGCAACTTACAGCATGTTTTAATGACAACCATACAATACAATTCTCATAACTTCATGTGCATTAATGATAGACATATATGGATAGAGAAATGACTTTCAGCAGATCATAACCTTTCCCCTGATACCTTATAAGGCCTGCTTTATATGTAAGATCACGATTATATGAAAATGAAGAATATGGGTGTTACAGCACACTCCAACAAGGTGTAGAATGTCACATCCTCCCTGAATGCACCTCACACTCTTTAATGTTCTCATCATCTCCTCACCCCTGGGAGGCAGGGTAGGGCTATGGACTATGGAAAAGTTCCCTTTGTACAGATGGGGAAACTGAGGCATAGAGAGACGTGACTTGTCTGAGGTCACACAGGAAACTCATAGCAGAGGTGGGAATTGAACCCAGGTCTCCCAAGTCCTTAGCTCATGCCTCAATCATTGGCCCATCTTGCCTCCTACCAGGGCCTTAGCTGGAGACACTTGGGCTTGTTACACCAGCTCCTGGAACTTGTCCTAGTTTTGAGTCAGTGCTGTTGGCTGACTCTTCTAGATGCCAGAAGAGCAGAAATAGACTTGCCTAGATATTCTTCAGTCCTTTGTCTCCTTCCAAATGCCAGACAGCTCAACTTTGTCTTTCTGGATTGTCCTAGTGAGCTGGTTCTTGCAATAATGGAACCTCTCTGTGAAGAAGGAAGACAGGAGGGCCTGATGCAAGGTTGATCAAGCCAGAGAAATCCTGTCTCCTTGGTCAATAAAGAGCACCCAGACTTACCCTTGCTCTCCCCTCCCTGATCTTCTGGAGGATCTGGGACAGCATAAACACTGGATGGAAGGGATACCAATAACTCTGGCTGTACCTGAGACAGAACAGGAGCAGTGGATGCTGTGAGATCTCACCTCCTGGAGATGAATATCTCATGGACGCAAATGGATACATTTAGCCAAAGCACTGGGCAAAGGAGCTGGAGGCCACTGACTGATTGCTCAAGCCAATCTGCTTTGGTACTCAGCTTCCCTTTTAGGGTACAGAGAAGTACGGATGATGATCTCTGCCTGAACAGGGAGGAGAGGATATTTGGTTCCTCCTTGCTCACTGATCTGTGGCATGGCCAATGTGTTGTGCAGTAACTATGTGAGGACTCAGATGCCGTTCTGTATCACCCTTAGCTCCAGGTAGCCAACACCGAGTCTCCTCTCCTCCCTCATTCAGGTGCTTTGCACTGTTTGTTTCTGCCTGCAGAAGTTCTGCAGTTCTCCAGTTTTGTGTATAACCCATGCTGCCGCAATCTTGTCAGAACCTCACAGATGTGGTGGTCATGGCTTGCTTGGTCACTGGAGTAGATCAAGATATCATCTAGTTTTGTGACCACATAGTAGTCTAGGATGTCTCAAAGTATGTTGTTAATTAGGAACTGAAAGGTGGCAGGGGCTGAAGCTCATTTCTAGATATTCAAAATACCCAGGCCTATTTCTAAAGGCTGTCTTCCACTCATACCTCACCCAAGTGGAAACTAGGTTACATGGTCCCCTGCAATCCAATTGGGAGAATATCTTGGCCAACCATTCTCTATCCAAATGCTCTGGAATTAATAGCAATGGGTAACAATTGCATAGTTATTTAGTTAAGTGCCCTGTGATCCATACAAAGTCTCAGGGAACTGTCTTTCTTTTTAATGAAAAGTACCAGCACACCTGTGGTGGAAGTAGAGTGGCAGATAAAGTCTTTGTCTAGGTTTCCTGGATGTACTCTCTTAAGGCTGCTAACTCTAGCTCAGACATAGAATATATAGTTCTGAATGGAATTTTAGCTCCAGGTTGAAGGTCTATGGAACATTTGTAATCATGATGCAGGGGTAATGCGTCTGCATTTCATTTTTTGAAAATGTCTGGTACTGTTGGTATTTTATGGGAAGGCATGGTTCATCATGGAGAATTGGCATTTCTGGATCCAATAGAGTGGCCACCGTGTGGGGGGCGCTCTGTGTTCTTTGATCAGGGTTCTCCAGCTTGGGTTCTAGGATACCAGATTCTTAAACTGGAAGATGGTTCTCCCTACAGAAGCTAGATGGGAAAGAGAACCTGGGCTATGAAAAAGGCCATGAAATTATCCCCTGCTCTTGAGTCAATCAAGGCTCTTTTCACTGCAAAGGTCTGCTTGTCCTGCAGGATCCACAATTGCAGGGCTGGCAGAGATTTTGACAGGGCATATGGATGCTGGAAGTCCTGCTCTTCCACAGTAGAAACAGAGATTTCCTGTCTCGGGTGCTCCAGGAGGGGCTGCCCCTCGTTTATCTGCATGAGCTCTGACAAAGTGTGGAATGTAGATGGGGGCTTCATGCATTCCAGTTGTCGTTCATGAAATATGGTGTCTGACCTGATAAAGGCCTTGAACCTGGCAGGAGGGTCTGCCCATGCCAGCTTGTCCTTTCATTCATTGCAGAGACTGAGCCGAAACTGATGGAGGAGTGTGACATCATTCTGTGTGGTGTCTGCAGGCAAGCATCTAAATTGTGTGGCATAGGAAGGGGCTGACACCAGAGTTTGCTGAAGCTTACGTAAGTTGGTCTCTGCTGTGTGAGCTTTACACGGGTCATCAAAAATGGTGGCAAATGCATGCAGGAAAGAATCCCAATTGGTCAGCACTGAGTGGCTCTGCGCTAGAAGGGGAGAGGCCCGTTCTAGGGCTTCCCCCATAAACAAGCTAAGTACCTGCCCCATCTTGACCTGGTCCATGGCATATTCCTGGGGCCTAAACAGGAGTCTTCACTGGGTAATAAACCCATGAAACTTGCTGCAGGTGCCATCCTATCTCCCTGGTAATGAAGCTCTGGGGCAGGTCACCCAAGCTGGTGTTGTAATGGGAGATATGTGGGTACCCGCAACTGTCCCAAGTGTTGCAACTTGGGAGCAATTTTTGGTTTGCAGATGCTGTACTTGATTCCTCTGCCTCTGGTTCTCAGCCTAGAGGACAGTGACCTGTTCCTGTGGATGTACAGTCCTGGGGCATCAGTGAAGTGGGAGCCTCAGCAAAGTCTGTACTCAGTCCAGGGGTTCAGCAAAAAGTCCCAGAAGAGTCCAAGAATGGTCTGAGCAAACTGTCAGGGCCTGTAACCTGGGTGGTCTGACCTAGTGGTCAGAGCCCGGAGTAGCATTGGGGTCGTGGTCAGAAGCCATGCCAAGGGTAAAACTGGAGTTGGAGGCAGGAGCCATGCCAAGGTCTAGCCAGAGTCAGCAACTGGAGTTAGGGTGAGGAAGCAGGAACCGGAAACAAGGAACCAGGCGAGGGAACAAGAACAAGGAGCGGGAACCAGGCGAGGAGGCAGAAACGTGGTCTCAGTGGTCTGGTCAGCAGTAGGCCCAGTAACTAGTGTGGTAGGAGCAAGAAGCTTTATGCTAAATGGTGTCCAATCAGTGGTCTGCTGCTAAACAGCTGATCCTGCTGAGTCACCACGCACAGCCTCTGTTTGTGGGTTATCAGCTGTAGTTTCCTTATCAGATCTCAAGTGCAGTAGCACAGGGGGTAAGGTTCTCTCTCGGTGACCCCACGGGCCTGGTCTCGAAACCAGAGGTACCTGACATCCCATCCCCATGCTGCTTAATGGCTACAAAAATCTCCTTGCCTCTCTCATTGGCGGTTCTGCCTGTGGGCTCCCCAAACATTAGCCTCCAGCACATTCTATGGCACCAGCAGCTGTTCTGGAAGCACAAACCCATGTGCTGGATGGAGGAGGTGGTATATATCCCACTGCCCCAGCTGGGAACTAGAGGGGCTCTAATGTGATACCAGTGCTGCTGCCAGGGATGTTCTTCATGGGGATACACCCCAGCCATGCATTCCCTTTAACCTTCGTTGGTGAGAGGGCTGGGAAGGGGTCACTCTGGGCTAACATCACCATGTGGGCACCAATGATACTGCCAAGAATGACCTTGAGCAGGTCACTGCAGATTATGTGGCTCAGGGAAGAAGGATAAAGGAGTTTGAGGTGCAAGTCGTGTTCTCGTCCATCCTCCCTGTTGAAGGAAAAGGCCCAGGTCGGGACCATCGAACTGTGGAAGTAAATGCATGGTTACACAGGTGGTGTTGGAGAGAGGGCTTTGGATTCTTTGACCATGGGATGTTGTTCCAGGAAGAAGGATTGCTAGGAAGAGATGGAATCCACCTAACGAAGAGAGAGAAGAGTGTCTTCGCAGGCAGGCTTGTTAACCTAGTGAGGAGGGTTTTAAATTAGGTTCTCCGGGGAATGGAGACATAAGCCCTGAGGTAAGTGGGATACTGGGAGGAAACACAAGGAGGAGGGTGCAACAGGGGAAGCCTCCTGATTCATACTGAGAAAGCAGGGCAATTTGTTAGTTATCTTAGGTGCCTGTACATGAACACAAGAAGCCTGGGAAACAAGCAGGAAGAATTGGAAATCCTAGCACAGTCAAGGAACTATGGTGTGATTGGAATAACAGAGACTTGGTAGGGTAACTCACATGACTCAAGCACTGTTATGGAGGGATATAAACTGTGCAGGAAGGACAGGTGGGGGAGAAAAGGTGGAGGAGTTGCACTGTATGTAAAAGAGCAGTATGCTGGCTCAGAACACCAGTATGAAACTGGAGAAAAGCCTGTTGAGAGTCTTTGTGTTAAGTTTAGAGGTGAGAGCAACAGGGGTAGTGTCGTGGTGGGCACCTGCTATAGACCACCAGACCAGGAGGATGAAGTGGACGAGGCTTTCTTCGGACAACTAACAGAAGTTTCCAGATCACAAGCCCTGGTTCTAATGGGGGATTTCAATCAGCCTGACATCTGCTGGGAGAGCAATACAGCAATGCACAAACAATCCAGGAAGTTTTTGGAGAGTGTTGGGGACAACTTCCTGGTGCAAGTGCTGGAGGAACCAACTAGAAGCTGTGCTCCTCTTGACCAGCTGCTCACAAACAAGGAAGAATTTGGTAGGGGAAGTAGAAGTGGGTGGCAACCTGGGCAGCAATGACCATGAGATGGTTGAGTTCAGGATCCTGACAAAAGGCAGAAAGGAGAGCAGCAGAATACAGACCCTGGACTTCAGAAAAGGAGACTTTGACTCCCTCAAACTGATGGGCAGGATTCTCTGGGAGGCTAAAGGGGGAAAGGAGTCCAGGAGAGCTGGCTATATTTTAAAGAAGCCTTATTGGGTGCTCAGGAAAAAAACATCATGATGTGCAGAAAGAAGAGCAAATATGGCAGGTGACCAGCTTGGCTTAACAGAGAAATCTTCTGTGAGCTTAAATACAAAAAGGAATCTTACAAGAAGTGGAAACTTGGACAGATGACTTGGGAGGAGTATAAAAATATTGCTTGAGCATGCAGGGGTGCAATCGGGAAGGCCAAATCACAACTGGAGTTGCAGCTAGCAAGGGACGTTAAGAGTAACAAGAAGGGTTTCTACAGGTATGTTAGCAACAGGAAGAAGGTCAAGGAAAGTGTGGGACCCTTACTGAATGGGGGAAGCAACCTAGTGACAGATGATGTGGAAAAAGCTGAAGTACTCTGTGACATTGCACTCCATATGTTTTATGGAAATATGCTTATGAATGTGAATATGATGTAACTGGAATATGCTTTATGCAAAAGGTCTCTTATAACCCCGTCTCGTATGTGACGGGGCAAGGTCAGATGGCTACAGGAAAGTAGTGAGGAACAGGTATGTTAGTCCCAGGCTAAATAAATCCCTGGTACCATGGTGTGACGTTATTGACATAAGCTGGGACTGTATCGATCATTGTTGCAACCAAAGTCCTGTAGTGGCACCAAATCTTGTATAAAGGGGGTCAAATGAGGTGTCTAAGACAAGGTTATGGTTTGCTGGTTATGATTATGCTGTCTATATGTGTGTATCATTTTTATAGTTAAAGTTATGAATATTGGCGCTCTACTGTCTGTATTTCAAACTTGTGCTATGCTTCTGGGGAACACTCCAGACAAGTTGGTGTCAGTTCTTCCTAGCCTACTGGATAGCCCATTAAGGACCATCAGCTATACAACTGACCCATTGAGAGAAGGCATACTCGCCTTATGACTCAGCAAGGTATGCAGGGACATGCCTATGGACAGAACTCTGAGGTTTTTCCATGCCATGTGGTGGACAGCTTGTCTTTGGGACAAAGAAAGAAAGAGAACATGGCAAGAGACTATAAAAAGCTGCTGCAGCTCCTCCATCTTGTCTTCAAGTCTGCTTCTGACCTCTGGAGGAACTTTGCTACACTGAAGCTTTGAACGAAGGACTGAATGACCCATCCCAACTGTGGATGTACTCCAGAGACTTGATTTGAACCTGCAGTTTATTCTATCACTGCTGCAAGCCTGAACCAAAACTTTGCCATTACTGTATGTAATTAATTCCATTTAACCAATTCTAGCTCTCATCTATATTTCTTTCCTTTTATGAATAAACCTTTAGATTTTAGATTCTAAAGGATTGGCAACAGCGTGATTTGTGGGTAAGATCAGATTTGTATATTGACCTGGGTCTGGGGCTTGATCCTTTGAGATCGAGAGAACCTTTTTTCTTTTACTGGGGTATTGGTTTTCATAACCATTTATCCCCGTAACGAGTGGCACTGGTGGAGATACTGGGAAACTGGAGTGTCTAAGGGAATTGCTTGTGTGACTTGTGATTAGCCAGTGTGGTGAGACCAAAGTATGCTCTGTTTGGCTGGTTTGGTTTGCCTTAGAGGTGGAAAAACCCCAGCCTTGGGCTGTAACTGCCCTGCTTTAAGCAATTTGTCCTGAATTAGCACTCTCAGTTGGTTCCCACCATGGGGGAAGCAACCTAGTGACAGATGATGTGGAAAAAGCTGAAGTACTCTGGATGTTGTACTCTGTGTTTTATGGAAATATGCTTATGAGTGTGAATATGATGTAACTGGAATATGCTTTTATGCAAAAGGTCTCTTGTAAGGTATGTGACGGGGCAAGGCCAGATAGTTACAGGAAAGTAGTGAGGAACAGGTATGTTAGCCCCAAGCTAAATAAATCCCTTGTACCATGGTAACCAAATGGCAGTTGCTCCAGGTTAATCAAGACACCTGGGGCCAATTAAGATCCTTCTAGAAAGCAGTGGAGATAGCTAGGTTGATTGAGACATCTGAAGCCAATCAAGGGCTGGCTGGAACTAGTTAATAGCCTCCAAGTTAGTCAGTGAGGCATGTGTGGCAGGAGCTGTAGGAGGAAGCTGCACTGCTGGAGAAACTGGGCAGTTCAAACCCTATCAGGCACAAGGAAGGAGGCCCTGAGGTAAGGGTGAAGTACATATTGAGGAAGTGGGGGCTGCTGTGGGGAAGTGACTCAGGGAATTGTACTCGTCCTGTTTCAAAAGGTCAGCTACCAATAGCTGCTACTATTAGGGTCCCTGCGCTGGATCCCAGAGTAGAGGGTGGGCCTGGGTTCTCTCCCCCACTCTCCACAATTAATCACAGAGACACTGGGACAACAGAGACTGTGCGAAGGCGGGTTGCTTCTTCCCACCTCCCTTGCTGGCTTATGATGAAAATGGCTCAGTAAGCTGTGACCCTTGCCTCTAGAGAGAGAAGGGCTACATGGAGGGTCACAGTGAGACTCTGAGGCTAGTGTAAATCATCTTGGAAGTGCAGGACCCACTGAGACAAGGTTGGAGCTTTGTCACAGGTATCATAACAAAGGTTATAACCTACTGAATATATTTCTCCTATTTGTATGTCTGCATCATTCTTGTATCTGAAGCTAGAAACATGAAGTATAACTCTGAGGTCCTATTGTAATTATGCAAAGTGTGGGCTATTAATGGTGGTTTAGAATCTTGATGGCTCCCATTGACTAGGACAATTGGTTGTAAATGGCTCTGTTTACTTGCAAACCTTTCTGTGTATGTGTGGGCCAGCCCAGGAAGAATGGAGGCTGGGGGTCTCACAGGACATGTGATCATGTCATATCACCTGATACTAAAATCCATCTTAAATCAAATAAATTAAATCAAATAAAAATTAAATCAAAATAAAATAAAAAAAGGAGGGGGAGGGGCCCAGAAAGACAAAAGATTCCCACCTTGTGCCAAAGCTATAAAAGGGGGTGGAACAGAACAAAGGTGGCTGCCAGTCATGAGAAAACCCCTAGTTTCCACCTAAGATGTCTGCTGAAACTAACAAGGACTGTACCAGGGGAAAGGATTGGGCCCAGACTAGGAAGGAGTCTAGTCTGTGAAAGAAGCTTATTGGAACAGTTCTGAGGGTGAGATATTACCTGTAATCAGTTTCTTAATGTGTTAGCCTTAGACTTGCATGTTTTTTCTTTATTTTGCTTGGTCACTTACTTTGTTCTGTCTGTTATTACTTGAAACCACTTAAATCCTACTTTTTATACTTAATAATATCACTTTTGTTCATTATTAATGAACCCAGAGTAAGTGATTAATACCTGGGGGAGCAAACAGCTGTGCATATCTCGCTATTGGTGTTATAGAGGGTGGATAATTTATGAGTTTACCCTGTATAAGCTTTACATAGAGTAAAACGGATTTATTTGGGGTTTTGATCCCATTGGGAGCTGGGTGTCTGGGTGCTGGAGATTGGTAACCTGCTGAGCAGTTTTTGATTAAAGTCTGCAGCTCTGGGGACTTGGCCCAGACCCTGGGTCTGTGTTGCAGCAGGCTAGTGTGTCTGGCTCAACAAGGCAGGATTCTGGAGTCCCAAGCTGGCAGGGAAAATGGGCTCAGAAGTAATTTCAGCACATCAGGTGACAGTCCCAAGGGGGTCTCTGTGACCGAACCCGTCACATAATCAATGCTTTTTTTGCCTTGGTTTTCACAGACAAGGCCAGCTCCCAGACTGCTGCACTGGGCAGCACAGTATGGGGAGGAAGTGAGCAGCCTCAGTGGTGAAAGAACAGGTTAAGGACTATTTAGAAAAGCTGGACATGCACAAGTCTATGGGGCCGGATGCAATGCATCCAAGGGTGCTGAGGGAGTTGGCTGATGTGATCGCAGAGCCATTGGCCATTATCTCTGAAAATGTGTGGCGATCGGGATAATTGGAAAAAGGCAAATATACTGGACGATTGGAAAAAGGCAAATATACTGTCTATCTTTAAAAAAGAGAAGAAGGAGAATCCAGGGACCGACAGACAGGTCAGTCTGCACCTCAGTCCCTGGAAAAATTATGGAGTGGGTCCTCAAGGAATCCATTTTGAAGCACCTGGAGGAGAGGAAGGGAATCAGGAACAGTCAACATGGATTCACCAAGGGCAAGTCATGCCTGACCAACCTGATTGCCTTCTATGATGAGATAACTGGCTCTGTGGATATGGGGAAAGCCATGGATGTGATATACTTTGACTTTAGCAAAGCTTTTGATATGGTCTCCCACAGTATAATTGCCAGCAAGTTGTAGAAGTATGGATTGGATGAATGGACCATAAGGTGGATACAAAGCTGGCTAGATTGTCAGGCTCAATGGGTAATGATCAACGGCTCGATGTCTAGCTGGCAGCCGGTATCAAGTGGAGTGTCCCAGGGGTGGGTCCTGGGGCTTGTTTTGTTTAACATCTTCATTAATGATCTGGATGATGGGATGGATTGCACCCGCAGAAAGTTTGCAGATGACACTAAGCTGTGGGGAGAGGTAGATACGCTGGAGTGTAGGGATAGGGTCCAGAGTGACCTAGACAAAATGGAGGATTGAGCCAAAAGAAATCTGATGAGGTTCAACAAGGACAAGTGCAGAGTCCTGCACTTAGGAAGGAAGAATCCCATCCAATGCTACAGATTAGGGACCGACTGGCTAAGCAGCAGTTCTGCAGAAAAGGACTTTGGGATTACAGAGGACGAGAAGCTGGATATGAGTCAACAGTGTGCCCTTGTTGTCAAGAAGGCTAATGGCATATTGGGCTGTATTAGTAGGAGCATTGCCAACAGATCGAGGGAAGTGATTATTACCCTCTATTCGGCACTGGTGAGGCCACATCTGGAGTATTGCGTCCAGTTTTGGGCCCTCCACTACAGAAAGGATGTGGACTAATTGGAGCAAGTCCAGCGGAGGGCAACGAAAATGATTAGGGGGCTGGGGCACATGACTTACAAGGTGCGGCTGAGGGAACTGGTCTTATTTAGTCTGCACAAAAGAAGAGTGAGGGGGGATTTGATAGCAGTCTTCAACTATCTGAAGAGGGGTTCCAAAGAGGATGGAGCTAGGCTGTTCTCAGTGGTGGCAGATGACAGAGCAAGAAGCAATGGTCTCAAATTGCAGTGGGGGAGGTCTAGGTTGGATATTAGGAACCACTATTTTACTAGGAGGGTGGTGAAGCATTGGAATGGGTTACCTAGGGAGGTGGTGGAATTTACATCCTTAGAGGTTTTTAAGGCCTGGCTTGACAAAGCCCTGGCTGGGATGGTTTAGTTGGTGTTGGTCCTGCTTTGAGCAGGGGATTGGATTAGATAATCTCCTGAGGACCCTTCCAACCCTAATCTTCTATGATTCTAAACTCTACAGTGGGAGCCCTGGTCATGCAAGTGTGCAGGGCCATTAATTGCCTCCTCCTATATAGGACTGTGACTACCAGCAATGTGCAGGATTATAGTAGATGGATCTGCAGCAATGGGGTTTCCGAACTGAAGGGGGTGTGATAGATGGCATGCATATCTCTCTTTTGGCACCCACCCACCTTGCCACAGAGTACATCAACAGAAATTGTCACTTTTCTCTGGTTATGCATGTGTTAGTGGATCAGTAGGGACACTTCCCTGGCATCAATGTTGGCTGGTCAGGGAAAGTGCATGACACTCACCTCTTTAAGAATGCAGGACTGATCAGAAAACTACAAGCAGGGACATTCCTACCCAACTGACAGCTTACCATTGGTGAGACTGAAATGCCAACAGCAATTGTGGGGGACCCAGCCTATTCCTTAAAACCCTGGCCACCTGGACAGCATCAAGGAAAGATACAACTACCAGCTCAGCAGGTGCAGAATGACCGTTGAATGTGCGTTTGGTAGATTGAAAGGATGTTGGGGGTGTTTATTCACAAGGTTAGATCTCAGTGAGAAAAAATCCCAATGGTTATAGCTGCCTGTTGTGTCCTGCAAAGGGGGAAAAGTTGCCAACTGGGTGGAGGTGCAGGAACTGTCTGCTGAGTTTGAGCAGCCAGACACAAAGGCCGTTACAAGAGCTCAACGTGGAGCTGTGTGGTTGAGGGAGGCTTTGAAAGAGCGCTGTCAAGTCACCGTAGTGGTCTATGCTGGACTATTCTCTGGCGCTGGAGCTTTGGGTTCTGACAGGGCTTGTGTAGTGCTTGCTGTACATTTATAAATATTAGATGTGTTTTACTGAAGCTATGAATTATATGGCACTTGCTTTACATTTATACATATGACTGGGTGTTTTCTTGAACCCATGAGTTCTGTAGTGCTACACATTTACAAGTACTGGGTGCAATGGGTATTGCTATGCATTCTGCAATATGTGTTGTGAACTAATAAAGAGAATCATATTTTTTAAAAATCGAAATTTAAGTGGCAAATACAGTCTAGAAAAACAATGTGCAAAAAAAAAAAAGAAAAAAAAAAGAGCAGTTCAACTCCAACTTTCAACATAAATGAACAGAACTTTAAACCTGAAAAGGCAGTGACCAGTGCCAGTCCCTTTAGTGCATTACTGTAGTCTGGTCTGGCTACGCATACCCTGACCTGTGAGAACCACAGCTGGTGTATGTGAAGCTGTGGCTTTCCTTGCTGTCTCCTGGCATGGAGTGGTAGGGTAAGGATGTGGCCCATGATGTACGTGTAATGTTAAGGGGTGGAGGGAGCTGCTATCATGGGGTTACCCAAAGAGTGGAGAGTCTGGGATTTTTAGACCTGTAAATCAACCAGGGTCTGCAACATTTGTGTTTGATGCCTGAGAAGCCCTATTGTGTCCTAGTGAATCTCCCTCTCCTTTTCCTGCTGGGACTCTGGGCCTTTCTCCTGTCTGCTCTGTCCTTCCCCATGTCGACTCTCTGGGCCCTGTATTCTCAGTCAGATGCAGCACTGGCTTGTAGGATCTCACTGAACATCTCGTCCTGAGTTCTCTTCTTTCTCCTCCTCCTCAAGGTCAGGCGTTCTGCGGGTGTGGAGAGGTCACCGCTCAAGGCTACCAAGGCAGCAACTGCTGATAAAAACAGATCGATATATCATGAATTTACAATCACAACAGAAAGGGAAAGATATGTTTCAAAACGCCCTTCCCTTATTGCCATAAAACTTTTAATAAGAGATGTTTATTGACATTTCAGCTTTGCAATGCCTCTGCCCAGCACACTCTTGAGCCCCAGTAAGACTGAGTGTGGCCCATGGGGATGGGGGGAATTTTCTGTTGCATGGAACAATAACATTTCGCTCCCTAGTCCATGGGTACAATCAGTGGCACTATCTTCCAGAGGTGATGGAGATTTTAAATGATATCATGAGGGTGAGAAAGGCAGAGCTGCTGTTGGTGTCCCAAAGCTGCTGGGGCATGTATGCTGCTAGCCTGTTTACCATAATGGTACCAGAGTGGTGTGGGAAAGCGACCTACTGCCGAGAAAGAACGAAGGCAGCCATCCCTAGAAACTTTGGGAGAAAATTGCAGAATATCTCTGTGAAAGTTTCACTGAGATCTCTCCGGAGGATAAAAGGAACAACTCTATGTGCGTAAACAAACTGCTCTGCCTGGAGCCCCCTCCACATCTAACCCAACAGGGTAATGAAAAGCAGGTAACTCTACCTCTGATTGTTGCCCCGCTGCCTCTTCTCGTACAACAATGAAAAGTCGATACCAGTGTCTTGTTAATTTGTGGCTGGGCTGGGCATCGGCTTTAAACATGGTAAGGAAAAATGCATGCATGTACTTATTTATAAATGTCAAGGCTAGAAGGGGCCATGGTGATCATCTAGTTTGACCTCCTGTATGACACAGGCCAGAGACCTGCCCCAAAATAATTCCTAGAGCAGATATTTTAGAAAAACATCCAATCCTGATTTAAAAATTGTCAGTGAAGGAGAATCCACCACAACCCACAGTAAATGGTTCCAATGGTTAACTACCCTCACTGTCAAAAATGAAAGTGTAATTTCCACGTCTGAATTTGTCTAGCTTCAGCTTCCAGCCATTGGATGGTGTTAGACCTTCCTCGGCGAGACTGAACAACCTATTATTAAATATTTATATTTATATCCATATCCCCTTCATCAGGCTCTTCTATGCTGAGTTGGCAGCACTAGCTAAGAGTCGCAAACTGGTCCTGGGTCATGGAATAGCTGGATCCCCTGCTGCCTCTCCCCCCTCCTTCTTATCTGTCTCACTGTTAACAGCAGGGTCTTGGTTCTGGGCTCCTCTGAGGTATCCATGGCACTCTGCAAGGTGCTGGTGGGGTCTCTGGCTAAATTCCCTCTACGCTGCATGGCCGCGCAGCTGCCTATTAAGCCCCGCGCAAGGGCTCAGGGCTGCGGCAGGGAGAGATGCCTCTCCCACAGTGCTGACCTGCCGCAGCAGGGAGAGGCACCCCTTCCCGCCAGTCACAGCACGGACCTGTGGCAGCGGGGAGAGGCACCCCTTCCCACAAGTCCCGCCATGGCGGGGAAAGGTGCCCCGTCCCGCCAGTCCCAGCACAGACCTGCCACAATGAGCAGAGGCGGCAGGTTTGGATAATTTTTGGTGGTGCCCAGAACCGGTCCAAGTCCCCCCGGCCTAAGGCTCTGGGAGGGAGTTTGGGTGTGGGAGGGGTGTTGGGCTCTGGGAGGGCGTTTGCGTGCGGGAGGGGTGAGGTGTCGGGCTCTGGGAGGGAGTTTGGGTGGGGGAGGGGGTCTTGCGTGCAGGCTCTGGGAGGGAGTTTCGGTGTGGGAGGGGGGTTGGGCTGTGGGAGGGCGTTTGCGTGCGGGAGGGGTGAGGTGTCAGGCTCTGAGAGGGAGTTTGGGTGCAGGCTCTGGGCTGGGGCTGGCGCAGGGGGTGGGGACGCAGGAGGGGTGAGGTGTCGGGCTCTGGGAGGGAGTTTGGGTGTGGGGTGTGGGCTTTGGGATGGGGCAGGGGGTTGGAGTGCAGGAGGGGGTCAGGGGGTTGGTGCTTACCTCAGGTGGTGCCAGCCCCCCGAAAGCGACCCGCACACCCCTCTGGCAGTGGCTCGGTGCAGGGGCAGCGTGTGGAGACTGCCCCCGCGGGGCCGCAGGGATGTGCCGGCCGCTTCCCAGAATGGTGTGGAGTGGGCAGCAGGAAGCTGCCTTAGGCTGAGTCTACACTACCACTTTCAGTGCTAAAACTTTAGTCATTCAGAGGTGTCAAAAAACACCCACCTGAGAGACAAAAGTTTTAGTGCTGAAAAAAGCCAGTATAGACGGAGCTTTATAGCCAAGAGTGTGGCTCCCGGCAATAAAGCTACCACCCGTCATTCGGGGTGGTTATTTTAAGTGTGGGTGGAGGGGTCCTTCTGTTCTCTGTGACCCTTGGGCGGTGGGCTCACAACACAACAGTCATTGTTGGACATTGGGGGACAGCTGCGGCAGGACCGTTAGGGCAACATTCGCCGTGCAGTGCCTACGTTTGCGCTGCATCAACCTCAGTGGGTTGTCCATGGCTCGGTGCCATTTGGGGAGCTTTTTTTTTTTTTTCACTGAATCACCATCATGGGACGCTCACGTTAGCCAAAGAGAAATCTGAGTGTAGACACAAGTACAAATCAGTCGATGCACAGTGACTTACGTCAGCGTCACTTTGTAGCATGGACTAAGCTTCTCAGGCTCTCCTGGGCTCTGCTGAGGGCGTACAGCAGTTTCGTCTCCTGAGGGCTGCAACACTTCAGCCTAACCTGAGCTATGTAGCTAGGGGCCCAATGGGTGAAAATGAATGGCCTGTGCTAGGCAGGGGGTCAGAGAGTAGATGGTCTGCGGGTTCCTTTGGGCCTGAAACTCTGTGGAACGATGGCAAACAGGTGACTCCAGTGCAAGGGAGAGAGAACGTTGGACTCCAAGCAAGTGTCCTGCAACTGGCTACAGTAGCCGCTCTCTGCCAGCTGCACTGAGGTCGCACATCACAACCACCCTGTGTGCCTGCCTTGCCGGAGGCAGAGAAGACATGGAACAGGCCCAGGGATGAGCCTGACGACCTGCTTCTTGAGGACACCCAGAATGCTGCAGCCAGCACGACACTCACCTCCCCAGTCACTGGCAGCAGTTGCAGCAAACGCAGGCTCCAGCGGGCAGCTCCATCCCAGCAGCAGGTCTCCAGGGGCAGAGAGTGAATCATCATGCGTTCGAGCGGACTCCTGGCTGTCTCTGCTGGGCCAGGCGTGTCAGTGGCTGCTGGGTGTTTGTATTACACTTTATTTAATGAGAAGGGTGTGACAACATCCCCTGCTGATGGGGTGGAGGTTGCCCTGCCATGGCACCGGACGAGTGAACAAATGCATTGGCAGCCTCTAAGTTGCTTCCTGGTGATGCCACTACCCAGAGGCTGGTATGGGCAACTCTCACTGGCTGCAGTCTGGAGAGCCCCTCGTGTCCCTGGTTTTGCTGGGAAGGAAGCTGGTACCTGGCTCCTCAAGCACTAGCCACTGACCATTGCAGAATGGTGGGGCTGGCAGGGAGCCATCAAAGACTGTCCAGGACTCTTGGGGCCAGCAAAGAGTGTAGGCGAATGACCAGAAGGTGAAGGCGTTGACCCGAAGGGTGGCACACCAGGGGGTGAGAGGGACGACTCCACTGGCCAGGCCAGTGGTTAGATGGTAGCATGGGTGTGGGGAGATCTGAGTTCAGTTCTGTCTACCAGACACCCTGTGCCCATCGTTAGGTCTCTCTGTGATACTAGCCCTGCCCCCCAGAGCATTGTGACTCTACAGTAACGGGGCTGTCTAAGCACCATCAATCGCTCCAGCCCCTTGTTACTATTGTGATGAAACAGGGCTTGGAGCTGGGGCCTGTGCTATTAGGAGAGCAAAGGGTCAGCATCGCTGCAGTACCTGGGGAGAGCTGTGCACTGCTGCCTGGGGTACATCACTGACCAGTGCTTGGCTTCACACTACAGAAGGGGAGAAGCTCTTGGCCCCTAGGCTGTAGCTGATGGCTCATCATGAAAGCCCCAAACCAACTGACTGCTACTAAGTAGGTTGTGTCCATGGGGCCAGAGGGTCTATCCTGCTCCAGAGCTGCGGCTCAACAGAGGGAGTGCAGCAATGTCTTGTATGCAGATGAGTAATGGGAAATTCCCCACCCTCTGCTACTGGGCCAGGATTCCCTGGCGACCAGATCAGGAACAGACCAGTCCCCTTTTGAGCTGCGCCCGGATCTCTCTCAGGAACTGAGGCAAACAGAGAAGGGAGGCAGGGTTTGGGGGGTGGGCAACTCAAAGGCTGCAGGGGCAGGGGGTTGTGGAATCTACCACTGACCATGGGGCCCCTCCACTCCACCGATTCCCTCCTGCCCACTCCTGGGAATGGTGAACAACACTGGGGGACCCACAGAGAGTGTAATAACTACCTGAGATGGACCCAAATGAAAGCTGAAGCTAGAGGAGGACTCGCTCTGTAGGGGGAGGGGGGACACAGAGGCACTAATTCCAAAGGGCTGAAGGGAAGGATCTGAGCACAGGCTCCATGCTCCTTGGGGGCAGCAGATAGTTTCCTCAGCCTCTCCTCGTAAGTCAGGTGCCCCAGACCCCTAATCATTTTTTTTTGCCCTCTGCTGGACTCTCCAATTTGTCCACATCCCTTCAGTAGTGGGGAGACCAAAACTGGACACAGTACTCCAGATGAGGCCTCACCAGTGCCGAATAGAGGGGAATAATCACGTCCCTCGATCTGCTGGCAATGCTCCTCCTAATACAGCCCAATATGCCATTGGCCGTCTTGGAAACACTGTTGACTCATATCCAGGGCACACTGCCATATTCAAGGGCACACTGCTGACTCATATCCAGCGTCTCGTCCACTGTCATCCCCAGGTCCTTTTCTGCAGAACTGCTGCTTAGCCAGTCGGTCTCAAGCCTGTAGCGGTGCATGGGATCCTTCCTTACTCGAGGGCAGGGACTGTCACATACGGTGTAGGGCTTATGATGGAGCCATGATCAAACTGCTGCTGCAATAGAAATGAATGAGTCCATTGGAGCGAAATCACTTTGAAAGTCACTGTAGTTGGAGAGGGAACAACTGTGCTTTTCTGCCGGCTTTTCTCTGTGAGAATAGCAGTACTGGAAGGTGTTAATGGCTGCCATCAGTCACTGTGCTGCGTTAAGTCAATGCGTGTACCAAGCACCCTTCATTCAGGCTAAATGAAGGAGCAATTAAATGCCCCTTTGTGTAGCGATAGCTGGAAACAGAAGCCATTGCCCAAGGCACTGGCCAGTCATGTGGGTCTGAGGACTTATTGCAAATGCAGGAGCTGGGCAGTGACTGGTCGCAACTGTGCATAAGGCAAAAAGGGTCGGGAAAGTGGGAGAAGCAGAGGTGAGGGCTGCCCTGAGAGGAAGCAGAGACAGAGCTCTTCAGGCACAGGACTGGCTGGTGGAGCCAGCTAGGAAATCATGAGCAAGAAAACTGCCTGTTGCTGTTTGTTCCTGCTGCATCTATGGAGACAGGGTTTGTTGCAATCCTGTTTATTGCCAGACAAAGAAATATAGGACGTGGAGCAGCCATTTCTTCTCCTCATGGAAACAGTGTTGCAAGGCACTGAATACTGGGAAACTGCTTGGGCCAAAGAGATGGGTAGAAAAAGCCACCGGGTGCTTTGGGCCAGCCCATCTCCAGGGCAGGGGCACCCAAGCAAAGTGTAACTGATGGCTTACGTTTGCAAGGTGATGCTCTGGTCATATCAGAGTTAAATTTCTTAAGCCTGTCACCCATTAACGCCTAGTCTGGGCTAACGATTCAGCTGGACTCTGAAACCCATGTCTTGAAAACATAACCCATGGGAAACAAACAGCTTCCATCTCCATTCTTGCCTCAAACAAGGGGCCTCAACCCCACCCCCGGGGGGGGGAGGGGTCTTGCTGGTTGAACTTCTTTATGACCACGTGGTCGTGGTCGTGGTCGTGGTCGTGGTCGTGGGGGGGGTGGGGGGGGCGGGGCTTAGCTAGAAAGATGCCTGTAGTGGTGGAGGGATGTGCCTGTTACACACTGCAAGGGAGACACCAGTTGGCAGACAGGAGAGAACCGTCCCAGTAGCCGAGGGATATAGCATGGTGCACAGGCATGGGAGTTGATCCCAGAGCCACGGGAGTTGATCCCAGAGCCACCTATGCTGCTGCCACCCAAAAGACAAGGCCCTAGTGAGGTCCTGAGGAGGGAACGGTGCCCAACAGGATTGTCCTGTGTGAACATGGTCAGAGCAGGGGGGGCCTGAGACAGAAGACCAGCCTGGTGCTGCATGAGGTTCCTGGGGCTGAGGCTGTGGCCCAGCCTGGCTCATGGAGGGAGGAGCAGCCTTACCCCAAAACATGCCCCTTTGGGATGGTGGAGGGCAGCCTTGTAGGTTTATTTCGTTGTTTTCAGGTAGGACTATGGCATGATTCATCATCCTGCTCAGCCTACCCTGATCCCTTGGTGAGCTACTCATTGACCCTGGGAAATGGACACAGCGTCTGGAGAGGCAGGACAGCTGTGATCTTGTGTGTGTGTGTATGTGTGCATAAGTGAACACCCTCCTGGGAAGACGAACAGCCGCTGTGAGCTTGTGTGTGTTTGTACACATGTAAACAACCTGCTAACTTGGCCCCCCCCCCGAGGAGGACGGCATGATGCAATTCTGCGCAGATTTCTGAAAGCCTGATGTGCACCCAGGCGAGCCTCACAACGCCCAGCTAGGCCATGCCTACACTTCACATGTTGGGTGACACAATTTACGTTGGTGTACCGCTGCCAGAGTTTTCATATGGCTTGTGTGTGTACCTACTTGTGCCCACACTGCATATACTCACTGTGTGTCTGCACAGCGTGGTGCACCACAGTGGGGGTATCCCAGTGTGCCATGCGCCACCAGCCAGCGCAATTCCCAGTTAAACCATCCCAGCCAGGGCTTTGTCAAGCCTGACCTTAAAAACCTCTAAGGAAGGAGATTCCACCACCTCCCTAGGTAACGCATTCCAGTGTTTCACCACCCTCACAGTGAAAAAGTTTTTCCTAATATCCAACCTAAACCTCCCCCACAGCAACTTGAGACCATTACTCCTCGTTCTGTCATCTGCTACCATTGAGAACAGTCTAGAGCCATCCTCTTTGGAACCCCCTTTCAGGTAGTTGAAAGCAGCTATCAAATCCCCCCTCATTCTTCTCTTCTGCAGGCTAAACAATCCCAGCTCCCTCAGCCTCTCCTCATAACTCATGTGCTCCAGTCCCCTAATAATTTTTGTTGCCCTTCGCTGGACTCTCTCCAATTTATCCACATCCTTCTTGAAGTGTGGGGCCCAAAACTGGACACAGTGCTCCAGATGAGGCCTCACCAATGTCGAATAGAGGGGAACGATCACGTCCCTCGATCTGCTCGCTATGCCCCTACTTATACATCCCAAAATGCCATTGGCCTTCTTGGCAACAAGGGCACACTGCTGACTCATATCCAGCTTCTCGTCCACTGTCACCCCTAGGTCCTTTTCCGCAGAACTGCTGCCTAGCCATTCGATCCCTAGTCTGTAGCTGTGCATTGGGTTCTTCCGTCCTAAGTGCAGGACCCTGCACTTATCCTTATTGAACCTCATCAGATTTCTTTTGGCCCAATCCTCCAATTTGTCTAGGTCCTTCTGTATCCTATCCCTCCCCTCCAGCGTATCTACCACTCCTCCCAGTTTAGTATCATCCGCAAATTTGCTGAGAGTGCAATCCACACCATCCTCCAGATCATTTATGAAGATATTGAACAAAACCGGCCCCAGGACCGACCCTTGGGGCACTCCACTTGATACCGGCTGCCAACTAGACATGGAGCCATTGATCACTACCCGTTGAGCCCGACAATCTAGCCAGCTTTCTACCCACCTTATAGTGCATTCATCCAGCCCATACTTCCTTAACTTGCTGACAAGAATACTGTGGGAGACTGTGTCAAAAGCTTTGCTAAAGTCAAGAAACAATACATCCACTGCTTTCCCTTCATCCACAGAACCAGTAATCTCATCATAGAAGGCGATTAGATTAGTCAGGCATGACCTTCCCTTGGTGAATCCATGCTGACTGTTCCTGATCACTTTCCTCTCATGTAAGTGCTTCAGGATTGATTCTTTGAGGACCTGCTCCATGATTTTTCTGGGGACTGAGGTGAGGCTGACTGGCCTGTAGTTCCCAGGATCCTCCTTCTTCCCTTTTTTAAAGATGGGCACTACATTAGCCTTTTTCCAATCTTCCGGGACTTCCCCCGATCGCCATGAGTTTTCAAAGATAATGGCCAATGGCTCTGCAATCACAGCCGCCAATTCCTTTAGCACTCTCGGATGCAACGCATCCGGCCCCATGGACTTGTGCACGTCCAGTTTTTCTAAATAGTCCCAAACCACTTCTTCCTTCACAGAGGGCTGGCCACCTCCTCCCCATGCTGTGCTGCCCAGTGCAGTAGTCTGGGAGCTGACCTTGTTCGTGAAGACAGAGGCAAAAAAAGCATTGAGTACATTAGCTTTTTCCACATCCTCTGTCACTAGGTTGCCTCCCTCATTTAGTAAGGGGCCCATACTTCCCTTGGCTTTCTTCTTATTGCCAACATACCTGAAGAAACCCTTCTTGTTACTCTTAACATCTCTTGCTAGCTGCAACTCCAAGTGTGATTTAACCTTCCTGATTCCATTCCTACATGCCCGAGTAATATTTATATACTCATCCCTGGTCATTTGGTCCCGGCCCCGGGTTTCCTGGCCAAGCTCTGGACATCGATTCTGGAGTTCTTTTGGTCAGGATTGCACTTGGTCCCTGCAGGGGTTCTCCATCTACCCCTTGAGGAGGCAGGGCAGGGCCCGAAGTGTCTGCACACTCAGGTCCATATCTTCCGCCTCCAGACCCTGCAGAGGCTCCTTTATGGTGCGGGTAGTCTGGCCTGGAGCGTACTGGCGCACGCCTTCCTGTGCCGCCTCTGAGGGCTCTGATACGACCGGCAGCTCCTTTATCTTCATCCGAGAGGTCTTCCGCGAGTCCTTTCTGGGCTGCCGGTCTTCTACCAGGACCTCCTCCGGACCTGGAAACTGCTTTCAACGACCAGGTCTGTGGCGGCCACCAAGGGGGCAGATCTCCTTGCAGAGCCCCTGCTACACAACCCCCAGCTTTGCATGCAGGTGGCGGAGGCCCCCTCTGTGCACCAGAGGTTGGTTCTGGCAGAAGTCACAAGAGTCGGAGACCTCTTGGAGTACGACTGGGGAGACTGCCTGGAGCCCCTGATGCTCGCTCAGCGCATGGGGCTCTCCAGACCTCGTACTCCTCGGAGTGTACTTCAGGAGGCGGGGGCCACTTTGCCGCCCGCTGCTCGGGTTTACCTCGACCGGGTCCTGCACGAGGGCATGCCCCGCCCACCCTCCACCCCAGGCCCACCAGACCTTTTAATTGGGCCCCTGCCCCATGGACCCAACCAACCCTTTCTCCCACCCACCTTCACCGTGAGCTGGCTGCATGAGCTGCAGCCGGTCTGCTTCCAGACCGCGCCAAGGAAACATCTATACATGCTCATGCTCCACACCCTTCATGGCCTCACCCTCGTGTCCTGCCCCGATACAAAATGGTGGGACCTCCTGCCACCTTTGGAGGGTGAGGAGCCCCAGTGGGCCAGCCTATATTCCACCTTGGTCCCGAGGCCTTCTGGGGATATCAGTTGGTGGCTCCTTCACGGAGCTGTGAGCACGGGTGTGTACTTGGCGTGGTTCACCCCATCCCAGATACCTGCCCCTCTTGCGGCGTGAGGGAAACCGTGGCACACATACATTTGGAGTGTGCCAGGCTGCAGCCCCTATTCCGGCTCCTCAGAAATATTTTATTACATTTTTGGTTGCACTTTTTCCCTCACCTTCTTATTTATGCACTCCCTATCCGCGGCCCCACAAAGTCATGGGATCTCCTGGTCAACCTCCTCCTGGCCCTACTAAAATGGCCATCTATAAAACCAGAGTGAGGAGGTTGGCCAATGGAGTCTCCTGTGACTGCGGGGCCTATTTCCGATCCTCTGTCCTTTCACGTATCCGGGATGAGTTCCTATGGACAGCGTGCACTGACTTCCTTGACGCTGTTGAGGAGCAGTGGGCACTGTCCGGGGTTCTCTGCTCGGTGTCCCTGTCCAGTTCCCTTCGTTTGACCCTTTGACCACACTCCTGTCCCTGTTATTTCTTTAGTTGGCCCCCATATTTATTTGGTGTCCAGGTTCTGTGGATCCCCCTCTTAGGCTGCGGGGCGGGGGGATCCTTTAGCAGTGAGCGGGCTTTGCCTACCCACTTCCCGGATCCCAATAGGATTACTCTCCTATAGCCATCTGGCCTGACCCTGTCACAGATTCTATGATTCTATGACCCAGGTAGTGGAGTTTGTAATTGTGATCAAAGCAGTCACTGTCGCTGGAAATGGGGCATTGTGGGACAGCTACTGGAGGACTGTTGGGGCCATGCAGTGTCTAGATTTGCAAAGCTTCACACTCAGTATGTTGATCATGGCGGTTCAGGCAGGTGGTTTTACTGTGTGGCTGCAGACACATACACAAATAGGGTGACACAAGGCGCTTAAGATGACCTAACTGTAGTGTAGCCCACACCTCAGACTGAGGGCGAAGAGGCAGTGCTATATCTTCACGTGCCTGGGGCAGTGAATCAGATACTACCTCTTCCCCAGGAGCTGGAGAAGCACTGTGCACTGGCCACCCTGCATTGCCTGTAGCTGTTAGCTTGCCTGCTGTTTGGTCTCTGGCAGGCTGGCCGCACTCCAGAGCTGAACACACACATGGTCCATGAGGAGATGTAAATCCTGTGGATGAGGCCTTTAGTGCCTCCTGGAGGGACCAGCTGGAAAACCTCCCAGGCAGATACTGCCAACAGGTCCAGAAACCAGGTTAGCAAGAAACTCCAGGCTGCGTGTGGACCAGGAGGAGGTTAGGGAGCCAGGGGGCATGCGCAGTGCAGGTCTTGTGGGGCCTCCAGTGGCAAAAGGGGCCACAAGGACAGAAACAAAAGACACAGGTGCTTAAGCCACACCTTGGCATTTAGCTTGGAGGAACAAGTGCCTTGTTGGTCACATTCCAGTGCTGGCAGTACCCCTGCCTGATAACAAATATGCTAAGGGTGGTAGAGGGACTGCATATCACCTGGCCCTTGGACACCCTGTGCATCAGCCGAAACCCATGGCTCCAGTTGGCCATCTCTGCAGTCGGCTGGGGAGAAGCTTCACTGCAGAAGAAGGAAAGACTGTGCTACCCAGCCAGCTCCAGGAACAGAGGGATGCAGCTGGAAGAAGGAGCAGGCTATGGAGGCTTCAGAGTGACATATACAGGAGATGCTGTATTCTTGAGTCCCCCACAAAGCATCATGGTGGCTTCAGAGCCTGAAGGTCCCAGCCCTTGGATACAGAGGTGGAGCTGTGGCCATGTGACTTGGGGAGCAGGGGAAAGGCTCATGACAAGGACAAGCCAATTCTGAAGAACAAGATTGACTTGTCCTCTCTATTAGTGCCCAATGAGTGGAGCAGTGAGAGAACAGTATGTCAGAGCCTCCCATTTATCCCCAGCAACTGCAGCCTGGGCTTTGAGAGGAAACATCAATATTTTGCCCTGGAGGACTGTTGGCCCCAGTACAGAGCGAGCATTAACCTGGCTGAGCCTCTCCTCTTGGCAAAGCATGCTGGGAAAGAGTAGGATGGGCTGGGCTGAGGATGGCTTTGAAAGCCAAAGCTGTGGGCGTGCAGGGCAGGACTCACGCACCTCTAACTCTCATAGAAAGCCCTGGCACTCTCCGGCCCTTGGAACCCGCTGCCCTTTAGGTTAGGGTACAGTACTCACAGCTGGGATTTTAGGGGTGGGTGAGATGTGGGGCCATGTGCTCCCTGTGCTGGATGGTGATGGGGGATATTGGTCAGATGGGTGGACGAGGAAATAAGAGGAAGTTACTCACCTTGTGCAGTAATGATGGTTCTTCAAGATGTGTGACCCTATGGGCGCTCCACTTTAGGTGTCTGCGTGCCCCTGCATTTGTAATTGGAGATTTTTGGTAGCAGTGTCCCGTTGAGCCCGCGCATGTGCTCTCCCTCCCTCGTGGTCTGCCTCGAGGCTATTTAGCACTGCATGGGTGAACCCCCCTCACTTCCTTCTCTACCACAGAGCCCTATAGAGAACTCCAAAGTAGAGGAGGGTGGGTTGTGGAGCACCCACAAGGACGCACATCTCGAAGAACCATCGTTACTGCACAAGGTGAGTAACTTCCTCTTCTTCTTCTTCTTCTTCAAGTAGTGTCCCTATGGGTGCTCCACTTTAGGTGACTCCGGAGCAGTACCCACCACTGGAGGCTGGGACTTCGGAGCAGAGATTTTTACTACAGATGTTATACCAATAAAATAAAAACCAGCAGGATCTTATTAAAGGGGAAAAGGCAAAATGCCACATTTATTGTGAATACAGAAAGAATCATAGTAAGCAGTCAGTTATAGCTATAACATTCCATTCAATTTCATATTTATTCACACATTCATTCCTTCCTACACACACACACACACACACACACACACACAGGTTCTGCAAGGTTGTTATCATAGTTACCAGCCTTAGAGTTGCTCATGCCAAGCCACTGGCCAGGTGGCCTGGACATGAGGAGGGAGCAGGGCCTTGTCAGATGCTCATCTGATGCTCCTGGAAGTTGGTTTGCAGAATCAGACCCCAAAGTTCTCACTTTCTAGAGTCCATTTTTATAGGAATTTCTTCTTAGGCCAGTCTGTGGGAATTGCTTCATCATGCTGTTGCTGAATCAATCAGCAGATGGCACATTCCTGACGGCTCCGTGCTGCCAGATGTTATCTTGTTCTTCAGTTCTCCCATTCTTGAGGCTGTTGGGTGGATTCCAGTCTGCCCTCCAGGGGTCCTCTGGTTATTTCCACTTGACGCCTTCTTCAGCCGATGGACACTGGATTCTTAGGCTGGCACCTCCCTGTTCATTCAGTTATTATCCACACCAAGCATCCATCCACATACATCCTCTATCTCTATTTTAATCACAATTGTTAACAAAGCAAGATGAATACAATAAAAGGGGCGGGGGGGCGTATCTGGGTGCTGTTTCTGTTGTTACAGAGTATTGCTTTGAGTCTCTCTCTGTGTGAGTAGTTGTTGTTACAAAGAATTGCTTTGAGAACAGACTCTGTCTTAGAATGTACTAACACAATTAGCAGCTTGCAAGTTTCACATAGAGAGGGAGAGAAACAGCACCCAAAACCAAGAAGCCCTCTTAATTAGTAATACCCTGGAATTTAAACTATGGGGAATCAAACTCATTTGTGATTTTAATACAGAACTTCTTTAATATGATCCAACACAGAGAGTACTGTGGAGTCGAAGATGGTGTCAGCGGCCAAATCTTCAGTGATTGCATAATGTTTTGTGAAAGTATGGACAGAGGCCCCAATCATTGCTCTATAGATTGGGGAGATAGGGGTATCCCTATGGAATGGGATTGAGATAGGAACTGATCTCATGGAGTGCGTATGGACGGAAGCAAGTTGCGTCTTTGCTAAGTGATTAAAGCAACTAGAGACCCATTTGGATAGTCTTTGAGGAGAGCTTTTGGATCTTTCTGTGGATGAAAGGAAGAGTTTAGGGGATTTCCTGAAGTCCTTAGTCCTGTCCAAGTAGAATGCTAATGTCCTTCTCATATCTAGTATATGCACAATTGTCTCCCAGTTGTCACAATGTGGTTTTGGGAAAAAACAGGGAGATGGATCTGTTGATTCATATGGAAAGTGCAGAAAAAGTAGGGAGAAACTTGGATATAGCCTTAGAGTCAGTTTTTTGTTTTTTGTTTTTTAAAGACAAAGGCCGTGAAAGATGGGTGTGCCATCAGGGCCGCTATTTCTCCTATGTGCCTAGCTGAGGTGATGGCAATTAGAAATGCTGTCTTTATGGACAGGTGTAAGAGAGAACAAGTTGCCCTGGGCTCAGAGGGAGGTCTAGTCCAAGTCCTGAGAACTAGATTAAAGTCCCAGGCTGGAGCGGGTGGTATCACATGCGGGAAGAGAGTCCCAATGCCCTTAAAGAGTCTACACATTAGAGGTTGATCAAGCTCCAAGTGGGAAGCCATTTTTGCCATGAGATGTACCTTAAGGGAGCTGAGTGAGAGTTTAAAATGTAGTGCAAAATCAGAGGGAGGAAAGGAGAGTTGTTTCCATCCAACAAACTTGGAGTTGTTTCCATTCTGTAGATAGGTATGTGGAGGGGTCAACTTGTGATTGTGTTGCAAAATGTGTTTCAGCTTGCCAGAGCAGTCTGCTTCTTAGTCTTGGAACAAAGAAAGATCCACGCCTGGAGGTGGAGGACCCAGGGGCTGCGGTGAAGGGTCATTGTTCTCTCATTGTTCTGAGAGAGCGGGTGAGGAATGGGCTGACGTTAGAGGAACAGGAGGGCATATTGCCATCTGTGTCAGGTAAGGGAGCCAGACTTGTCATAGTCAAGAGGGGCAATCACAATAACTCTTGCTTTGTTTCGTTGAATTTTCAACAGAATCTTGGATAGGGTAGGAAACTGGGAAAAGACGTACAAGTGGGCCCTGTCCGCTGGGAAGATGAGGGCAGCTGCCAGTGAATGTTTCCCCATAGGGTGGCTATATCTTGAAGCACCTGTGAATTCAGTATACACTCATTGTCGTGAGAAAATTCCAACTGAGACCGTTGGTTATTCCGTTCTGTATCACTTGTAGACAGACAGCTGAGATGAGCACATTGTGACGGGTACATCAATTCCAATGTGAGTGCTGTCTTGTAGAGGGAGGGAGATTTGGCAGCTCCTTGGCAGTTTATACAAAATATACAGGTCACATTAAGTCCAGCATAACCTTTGTTTGTTGTTTTTGATGAAAGGCAGAGTTTGTGCACAGGCATTCCTGACAGCCCCTAGCCCCAAAAGAGTGATATGGAAGGTCATTTCTGTGGAAGGCCATTTGTCCTGAATCTTGTTGTTGTGTAGGTGAGCTACCCAGCATATTAGGGAGACATGTGTCGCAGGGTGGTGAATGTGGGCAGTGAGAGGAGTGCTCTCGCTTGTACTGCATCAGGTCGGTGCTGATAAAGTCCAGTCACTGTACTGGGGTTAGTATGCCACTACAATGAAGTGAACCTTGGAGTCTACCCTGCGTGGAGCAGTCTGTACCTATAATGATCCTGCCCCAGAGATAAGCAGTAGGAAATCTCCTGTACGATGGTTGTATTGAGATATGGAAGTAGGCACCCTGTAAGTTCAGGGCTAGAGATCAATCTCTTTGCTCTAGAGCTGGTCCTAACTGCTGTGAAGTAAGGCAAGGTGACTTCTGAGTGGCGTGACAGGTGTATAGATGGCAGCTGATGCTGTAAGGTATCATTGTTCAGGCCCCCAACCAGCTCATCAAAGTGCTTATAAGAGGCAGTTTGAGAGATCATGGACTGGGTTGCAGACTGTTCTCACTTTTGAGCCCTAGGCCTCTTACACTATGGCTCATAACAGCACAGAGATGGTGAGTACTGAGAAGATTGTGATCTGTGGTGTGGTTGAGAAGTATATCTTCTCTTCTGTTCCACAGTGTAGATTCCTAAGGAGTGTAGTGCGGTCTGAGAATCCTTCAGGATGTGAAGAGAAAATCTGTCTTCTCCGCAAAGAGTTTGGCCCTTCAAATTGGAAGTCTGTAGCTCTTTGGGCAATCTAGAGAGGTGTAGCAAACAAACAAAAAAAACCCCCACAACCCACCTCAGTACCACTGTCATGGAGACTGGGTGGGCAGCTCTAACAGCTACATCCAGTGGTGTCTCTAGGACTGGTCTGGCTATTAACTGACCTTCTCTAAGACTGAATGGTCTGAATCTGTTCTTTTTGCGTTTCCAGTAACGTTTCAGAAACATCCTGGGTTTCCCAAGATTAACAAAATTGTTTTGGCCATGACAGTTTGGTAATTTATGACTCTAAACAGTAAAGTTGTCGATGAATATGCCATCTTGCAAAGCCTGATCACATGGAATTGACTAGGCATTATGTTGCTTGCTTCATGCATTCACCGCATCCACTATGATGGAGTTGGGTTGCGGATGTTAAAAACAAAGTCTGCCTCTTTGGGGTTGTAGAGTTGTTTTTGTTTACACTCTGCTGCTGATTGGTGTGATGGAGGCTGGCTCTGCCAGATGATTTTGGTAGGATCTAGAATCAGCTCATTAATTGGGAAGACAGTTCTAGATGAGAAGGTAGTGTGCAGAATTTCCACCAACCTGTGATGTGTATCCGCCACCTCCTGTAAGGGAATCTGCAGCTCGTCTGCCACTCTCTTGGTAAGAGCCAGAAAGTTCTTAAATCTTCACCTTGTGATGAGGGGTGGGCAGCAAAGTCTCATCTGGGAGAGATGAGGAGAAGTGTGCTGAAGAGGTAGCTTCCTCTTCAGGTGTGGTCCCCCCCTCTTCCCCCTTCTTTCCTGTTCTGAAAAAGCTTTCTCGTGTCCTCGCTCAGGTGCTCTCCAGCCCTGGCTCAGGTTCCAGGCTGTAGCAAACCTTCTGGTGGACTCTCCCTGAGAGACACCGGAGACGGTCGCGCCATGTGTGTGTATATACCCGAAGAGTTACAATATGGCCTTGGGAGGGAGAGGCAGGAAGGCAGGCATGGGCGATTGGCATGATGGAATTGGGGATGACCTTTGTAGTGTGGTGGTGGGCCACCTTGAGGGACCAGGGAATGATCTCCTCCTGGCCAGTGTCAGATTCGTCAGTGGGTAAGGGTGCCGCTGACTGGGATATTGGGAGTATATAGCCCAGTGCTAAGAGCGATTCTGGGTGCCGGGATGTGCTCAATACCGGGGTCCTGGTACCAAGTAATGGGGATTGTGGTTCTTCCCCAAACATCAGGTCTCCAGGGTACCAGAGCTCATGCAGTACCATGGGTTCATTTGGTACCACAGAGGAGGGTCCGTGGTACATTGTCAGTACTGATAGTTGGGCAGAGCATGCCCTAAATGAGAGTTTTGCCCAGTACAAAAAGTTTGTTGGTGCCACTTTTTTAGAGACGGTATGGTAATTTTCAGAGTAGCAGCCCTGTTAGTCTGTATTCACAAAAAGAAAAGGAGGACTTGTGGCACCTTAGAGACTAACCAATTTATTTGAGCATGAGCTTTCGTGAGCTACAGCTCCCTGGGTACTGCGGCCACAGGTCTCCAGAGTATCAGAGCACCTGTGCTACCATGGGCTCATCCGGAACCCCAGAGGAGTGTCTGTAATCGGTATCAACGGTGGGAAGGTGCAGAACACTTCCCAGATGGGAGTTTTGTTGCATCTGGTACCAAAGGGTTTCTCTCTGCTGCTCTTTTAGAGCTGGTACGTTTACTGTGCCCTGGTGGTGCAGTAGCTGCCCAGAGTAGAGCTCAGAGCGGCACAGAGCTCACAGAAGCCCCTTGTCCCAGCCAAGGGCAGAGCTCAGAGCAGGGCCAGCTCACAGCAGGGCGCCCCTTCTCAGCTTTCAGCTTCCAGAGCTTCCCTGCGGAACTGTGCAGCAGCTGAGCTCACAGCAGGAGGTTCCTCTGCTGCTATTGTCCTACCGAGAAGGCCGCACTGGGGAACACCCCCTGGCTGGCCAGTTGCTCGGGGATCGGTGCCCAGACGGCCGCACTGGGGAACACCCCCTGGCTGGCCAGTTGCTCGGGGACCGGTGCCCAGACGGCCGCACTGGGGAACACCCCCTGGCTGGCCAGTTGCTCGGGGACCGGTGCCCAGACGGCCGCACTGGGGAACACCCCCTGGCTGGCCAGTTGCTCGGGGATCGGTGCCCAGACGGCCGCACTGGGGAACACCCCCTGGCTGGCCAGTTGCTCGGGGATCGGTGCCCAGACGGCCGCACTGGGGAACACCCCCTGGCTGGCCAGTTGCTCGGGGATCGGTGCCCAGACGGCCGCACTGGGGAACACCCCCTGGCTGGCCAGTTGCTAGGAGGAGCCTTTCCAGGGGGATTCTGCTGGTGGCTGCATCTTCTTCTTTTCTCTCTCTCTCTCCTCCTCTTCACCACTCGACCCCTTTTGAAGTGAAGGCTCCAGGGACAAGCCGGGGTCACCACCCACCCGAGTCCTCTGCAGACTGAAGTGTTTTCTCTATAGGGAGGATTTTTTACTTCAGCTCCCAGCTCCTGTGAGGCTGCCGTTTTAGATGTGGCAGGTAAAGCGGTTCTGTGAGGGTCTCCCAGGCACAGTGAGCGTCTGGCCTGGCAGGAGAGGCACGGCTTGGAGCAGAGAGAGCCAGGCAAGCCCCTGGGCAGGGGTCTCGTCCTCTAGCAGGGAGGAATATGCAGAAGAACGTCGTCTTTACTTTTTTTTTTTTAACTGAAAAAGAAAATAATTCTGAGTCTACCAGATGCCTGGGGGGGAAGCCCCCAGCCAGGGAAGGAAAGTGAAGTGCTTTTCCTTTTTCTCTTTTCTTTTTCAACCAAAGGAATAAAATAAAATAAAAAACAAAACACTAGCCTGAGTACTTTTAGGGAGAACAAAGGTAACAAAACCACCACAACTTTTGCTAATGACACAGATAAGGAAGGGACAACTGCTCCTTCTGTCCCAGGCCCAAGCCGGCAGAGAAGGAAGTGAGGGGGGTTCCCCCCCCCTGCACCTCAGCAGGACACTGCTACCAAAAATCTCTGATTAGAGGTGCAGGGGCACACAGACACCTAGCGTGGAGCACCCATAGGGACACTACTCGAAGAAGAACATGGAGTTCCCTGAGAAAGTCTGTCGGTTGCTCTTTTAATGATATTTCCTCGGATACTTTTTTGCACCTCCCCCTCTTGTCCATCCACCCACTCAGTTTGCACAAGCCCCAATTGCCCCTTTGCAACCCTGCCTTACACCCAGAGGTGACACTTGGTGGAGGGAGTCACCCTCCCCACCCCAGATTTCTGCCAGGGTGAGAGTTGAGCTGAGCGTGCTTGAGGAAAGGCACTAGTCTCTAGGGCTCCCCCTGAGCCCTGCTAGGAGGCACCTGGAGAAGGAAGAGAGATGGGGTGGGAGTGCAGCATGGCCAGGGGGGTGCAGGGAAGCCCTCTGAGTCCCGTCCCTTCCTCACCCGCAGCTGCAGCTATCTGCTCGGCGGGAGGTGTCTGGAACCCACCCCAGCCTGCGCTGTGTCCGCAACAGGGAGGCAATGGGAGAAATGGGGCAGGAGCTGTGAAAGGATTGGGGGCAAGGTGGTGCCAGCATGGAGAGCGTGTGGGAGGCAGTGGGGGATTGGGAAAAGACCAGAGGCAACATGTGGGGCCATCCCCCAACCTTTAAATTGTGACACCCCTCATCAAGAGTTACAGGTCATCTCTGCTTGCACCATTCACCCCCTGCCACAGCTGCTCCCTTCAGCCTTTGCACCTACCCCCCCTTCCCAGACTGAGGGCTGTCTTGGGCTTCTCCTGCCAAACTCCAGGGGATTTGCTGCGGCCCCTGTTGGGTCCCCTATGCCCTGGCTGCAGCAGTGCAGTGAGATGCAAACTCTTCTCTGGTTTTTGATCATCTCCACCCCTACAGCAGCTGCACAGCCAGCGGCGCTGGAGTCTGTCACGTACTCCAGCCAGGGTGTGCAGCTGCACACTGGGTTTTGTTGTGCAAGAGGCCTGGATTTTAATTGTTGAAAGCAAGCGAAGGGTACCCAGAGCACAGCTTGGTCTTGATCACTAAGCAGAAGGTAGCGATACAGACCCCTTCATCAGCTGGCTGCGTTTAAAGGTAAAACACCCCCACCCCACAGTTTGGGACTGCTAACACCTGTCCCCCCCACGCCTGAGGACCCAGGTGGCACAATGGTGTGCTGAGGGATTCTAGAAAGGGGCTCCGGCTGGAATCCCTGGAGGAGTGTTTTGTTGGGTAGCTCGGAGGAGATTAGGCTATTTCCTCGGTGACTGGAGGTTGCAAACTGAACAGCTCAGCTCTACCAAAAAAGTGAACACGGTGGTATCAGGCTGCAGCTCTGCAACCTCAACCTATCACACGGCCGGGCCTCTCTTCTGCTCCCAAAAGATGCCCTGATTTGCCTGGGCCAGCACAAGCACTAGCTCCCCTCCTATCTGATTTGGCAGGTCCTGCCCACCAGCTGGGCTCTGAATTCCTAGTTGCTGTGGCCACACGCTCCCTAATGTAAAAAGAAACGGAGTACTTGTGGCACCTTAGAGACTAACCAATTTATTTGCTCAAATAAATTGGTTAGTCTCTAAGGTGCCACAAGTCCTCCTTTTCTTTTTGCGAATACAGACTAACACGGCTGCTACTCTGCTCCCTAATGTGTCATTCTCCTCCCCTCCTTGTCACCTGAAGAGAGGCTCAGCCACCACATCAACTCCATCTTCAGCCTGCCTTTATCATAGCAGCATGGGGGAGGAGGGTGTGCTTCAAAGAGCCCAATGCTGGTAACAGCTGGCCAGCTCTCAGGGGCGCTACTAAGGCTGCTTACCACACTGGTAACCTTCCAGCAAGAAGAGATGCTGCCTTGTCCAGCCTTACGACTTTTCTCTGTGTTTTGTCAAAGGGAAAAGGAGGCGATTTGGACAAGACCTCAAAATACAATCATACAATCAATGCCATAAAATCCTTTCCTTGGACAGCTACAGGGAATAAGAAAAACTCAAAGCTCACAGTTTCAAAGGCTTTCACTGTATTTCCTGGTGTGTTTAACAAAAGTCCAGGGGGGTTCTGAGAATGGGGCTCAGCAGGGAGAATTATGCAACCCCCCAAAACATAACTGACTGGTCAACGTAACGGTAACCAAAGGGTTTATTCAAATCCAACTCCTGCTGGGCCCAAAGTCAGCCCTCTCCAAAGAAAGCAGCTGGACAGGCCTGTGGAACACAGGGAGCAGGGAGGGAGGTAAGCTGCAAAGCTTTCTGGAGTTAAGTGCTCAAGGGCTCTGGCACAGCTCAAGAGTTCACTTTGACCAGCTGTTCCCAGGTAACACTCCACCTTGGCCCTGCCTCTGCGAGGATTTTACACCTTTTTTCCAAGCATACACATGGCCTGAAGGTGGGAAATGCCTCAGTTCACTTCCACTCAGGGCTTCCACAGGGGATCAGAGAAATCAGACCTGACTTTTTCTCTACCCAACTCATTCACACGGAGGGGGAGGCAGCAGCAGCAGAGAAAACAGACATGGTTTCCTATAGCAGGTGAGATGAATCGACAATCCCAACTCTCAGCAGAATACAAGCTCCAGCTCAACTACAAAATACAGGAGACACTGGCTGAAATTCTCTGGTCTGTTCTGCATGGCTGGAGGGAGGCCTTGACCTTGATGAGATGCACAGAGGCTGAAGCCAGCATTCCTAGGGAGTCCTATCAGTTTCTGAGCTCCTTGCAACGTGAATATGCCTTAGCTTTGTGTTGCATGAACTCGTGGAGAGTCTCCATGGATGGACCCTCATTGCTGGCTGCCTTCCGACACCTGCAGTAGGCAGAGGCAATGCTACCCCTTCCCTTCTGGGCAGCTCAGTTACCGTGTGAGTGGAAAGATTCAGTTTTAATCTGGTGTTTAATGATTGATTTTTATGAGATTAGCTCTGTCTAGAAGACATGCTTTTATCTAGCCCCTGTGAAAAATTCTACAGCCTCTGGCCACAGCTGGTCAGATCAGTCATAGCCATTACTTCTAGCATCAGAGTCTGTGAATTGAAATTGGTGCCCATCGCTGTAGTGAAGAAATGTGAATTACAATTACATGGTTTTGCTGACTCTGGTTTGAATGTTGCCTTCTGCAGCTATTCCATTCTGAACCAGTAATGGGGGGTAAGGGGGAGGGCGATTTCCTGCTAGTGCAAAAATCTAAGATACTTGGAAAAACATCAGCAGAAATTCCTAAAAACGAATCTTCCCAAGTTGATTTATTGTGGTCAGTAAATTAAGAGGTAACAATTCATAGAAAACGCCCAACTGGGTTTATCTATCAAAGCATCACAGAAGGAATTTTGCCTCTTAAATTGTGATGGTCCTCTGTGCAAACAACATCCGATTCCCACTCCTTTCTGTCTGGATAATATAAATGCACACACTGTAGGATGCTTGGCTTGGTTTCCAGAAGAGAAGTTTAATCTAATTTACATATTCCTAGGTACATTAATAACCAGAATATGCCCAATGAAAAAAGTTAAAAGGTAAATTCCTTCCAAGCTCTGCTCAGCTTGGGATTCCAAATAAAAATGAATGCTCGTTATTTCTACACAAAACTAGAGTTAAAAAAGTTGAGGTTCTATGCAGCTAGACATAAAAAGCAACAGCGAGCAGGGCTGTGTGGAGAGAGTCCAGGTTCTCCTGGAGAGCGCTGGCGACCGCCCCTGCTGCTGTTTTGGAGTCTGAATTGGCAGGAAAAGTGTTAGTAGCACTCAGCACTTCCCCAAAGAACCCTGGAAGCCCATGCCCGCCATTGCGCCTCCTGGGATAGGCTTGGCTGGTATTTACACACCTGAACTCAGGCAGGAGTTTACACACCCACCCTTCAGACAGGTGGGGTAGGAGGTCGCACTGCGGAGACCTTAAGACATTCTACAATTGAAGGCTAAGAAAGGAAAGGAAGGCAGCGTGCAGCCTAAAGCTACCCCTTCCGCTCGTGGTGGGTCACCGCCACGGGAAGCTAACAGCAACAGGAACCCGCGGGGCACTGCACAATCTCAAGTGAAATGGTTAGGATGACAACTGGACAGCGAGAAGTTGGAGGGAGGGAAAGAATGAATGTAGACATTACGAGATGGGTGGAGGATCAGTAAATCCATGACTTGCCATTTAATGTGTGGGATAAAGTTGACCAATGATGTATTGTCTGGTGGAGAGGGATGGATAACATGCAGCGCAACCCAATAAGAATGGATTCTGACATCTACGTGAACTAAATTCATCATCGTCTAAGGAATCGAATATAATTAACTCTAGGGCCATATACATAATTAACAACATTCACCATCACAGACAGAGTTGCTTTCTCCTCTCTCCCTCTCTTGTTACAGATGGCCTGATGGACCGTCACGTTTGCAATTCTCATCGAAACCTGAATTGCAACAGAGCAAACACGCACTCCCCTCCCTGGGACCAGAATCTCTGGACTAATCTGCATTCATTAGAGGGATCCCCACAATCATCCCCCTTCTGCAGGGAGCTCCCCTTCCTGGATGGGAAAACGAGTCTCATTTCACACTCTCCCTTCGTGACAGGAGCGTGTCCAAAGTGTGTCAAGATTCTGTGCAGCAGCCTCCTCGCCGGCTTCATGGGGTCCCGTCTCCAGTCCGTATGGGTTGTCTCCCCCAGGAGAATGTCTTACGTCACGTAGTGCTCAACGCTGGCACTCCCATGCTATGCGAGTCAGCACAGGAGAAGCTGGGCTCCGGGAGGCTGCAGAGCCCAGCTGTAAGAATTTAGCTACCTCCCCTTGGTAACCGTCTGCAGCAGAGTCCTTCAGCATGCTCCTTTGGAAATGTGCTCGTACAAGAGAGGGGCAGAGGGATGCCGGCCAGCGGGCTCCGTTACTGAGCCTCAGCTACGGCCTGCACCTCGGGGGCCTCTGGCTCGCTGCGCAGGGGGTCGGCTTTGGAGAAATTCATTTCCAGGATGTGTCGCTGGAGATGTCGCACCCACTCCTCCTGGATGGAGAGAGGACCCTGGAACTCCACCTCACAGAACCTGCACGCAAGGGAGGGCAAGGGGGAACAATGTCAGACCCTGGATGAGACGCTCATTGAATATTCTATTATGGCTCCAGTTGGGACCAGTCCTGTTGTTCTGGGCACTGCAGCCCAACCCTAAGGAGCAAACTCTAAGGAAAGGGGATGCAGATGTGCGCAGTGCGTCAGAGGAGGTTGTTTAATTAACTGTCAGGACTTTGCATTGACTGTCAGGCATCCAGAGAAACCAGTCTTGGGGGAAGCAGCTACCACTGACCTCAGCACCAGACAAAGACAAACATGGCCCTTTCTGGAAACCAAACGTTACCTTAAACTCCACACATGGCAAATGCTAGGAAGGACCTTAAAGGAAGAGGGGTCCCATAGCCAGGACTGGCTGTAGTTACACAGCATGAAGGGGCTCGAAGACTAAAGGCACTAACGGCAGGCTGAGGGACAGCTGCTGGCATTAGGAATCACTGTGAAATGCTACACGTAGGTGGGGTCTCTCTACACGTACTGCACAGTCACTGCCAGGAGTCCATGCCCCCAAGGAGAGAGTGCTGTGGACTGGGTGCCACCCAGTACTCCGCATGGGGAAGCATGGATCCCTCTCTGCAGACATACCTGCACTTCAGGGTGTAGATGTTACCCACAAATTTCACCAAGGATGTCTGCGGAGGCCTGGGGACCAGCGAGGGCACTGGTCTCATCCTGGGTGGGGGCTGGCGAGCTTCCTCCATTTTCTGCTGGAAGTCGCTGGCCTCCTCCTCTCGGGAGAGGGGGGCCTCTGGGGGTTTGGCTTGTCTTCGTTCAAACTCTAGGGCAGAAGAAGCATCTTCAGAACACAGCACCATTGGCAGACACATGCCGCCCAGGCTACAAGCTTGATGCTGAGCTGCAAGGGCCTACAATGGCCCCCCCTGCTTCCCATCTGAGGGGACTGGCCGTATGATCCCACCATGGGCGGTACGTAATGGCTGGGGGAGAGGAAAGGCAGTGGCAGATTATTGCACTGGCCCATGGGGCCTGTGCCCAGGGGCCTCTGGCAATTTGGAGCCCCTGGAAAAATCTTCCCCCACCACGGCCTCAGGGCTGGAGGAGTTCTCACTCCCAGCGGTGGGGGCTCAGGGCCACGGGGGGCAAAAAGGAGCGAGTGGGGGCGTGGCCTCAGGGGGAAGAGGTGGAGTGGGGGTGGAATGGGGATGGGACTACAGGGTGGAACAGCATGGCGCCATAGGCGGGCCCATGGGCAGAACGGGGGAGGGGCTCCAAGCTTGGAATTCTGGCCAGGGCTGAGAACTTCTTCGTGGTCCTGGCCGGGGCCAAGCTCTCAGCCCCCCCCGCCTCAGGCCATGCAGGGAGAGGCCAAGCTCCCAGCCCCCTCCCGCCTGGGGTCCACAGGGGGGCTGAGAGAAGCAAGTGGGGGCATGGCCTCAGCCGGAAGAGGCGGGGCAGGGGGCTAGCTTCACCTGCTGCCCATGGATCCCACCAGCCCTCACCAACAGGAACTGTGTCATCACGCAGTGGATTGGCTGGGGAGGGAGGACCAGGAAACACAGGAAGCCGACTGCCTGCCTGTGGGCTCATCCTTCCCTCCCTGGGGGTGGTGCTCTGGACAAGGGTCTCCCAAGCTTTGCCAGCCCACAACACCCCCAGAGAGTCCCCAGGGTAAAGGTGTTTGCATGCTCCTGCTTGGCAGTGAGTTCAGGGGCAATAAGAGGTGGCTCCCAACTCACTGTTGATGTTCTGGCGATGCTCCTCCACCTTCACCAGTGACAGCGGAGAGGTGACCATGGGTCGCTCGCCACCCCCACCACTGCCCCTATCCAGGAGTTTGCTGGGCTCACTGTGCCCCATTTCGCCCACCAGGCTCTTGCTCATCAGGGGTATGGTGCCTGGCTGCAGGCCCAGGGGCAGCCTCTTTCCTGTGCTGTCCTGCTCCCGTGAGTGGGATGAGTTGCGGAACTTCTTGGTAAAGGGCCGGCCCCCCTGGATGTAGCTGCGATAGGCTCCGGCCTTCTGGGGCCTGTGCTTGATCCACTCACTCAGCGTCTCGATGGGTGAGCCGTTCACACACCACTCAGTCACACCAAACTGCCGCAGATGAGCCCGGGCATGGCTGGCCAGTGCCTTGCGGTTCTCGAAGTAGAGGCCGCAGAGCTCGCAGCAGGCTTCACTGGCTGGAGACAGAGAAAGCAGGGAGTAAAAGCTTGCAGAGAGCCTGGGAAGCAGATGGCAGCCAGCAGGGCACCACCCAGCAGCTGGAAGGCAGAGAAACACTGGGGTGCTACGATGCAGCAGGAAGGAGTTGCTTGCTCTCTGGCTCTCCCCCCAATCCTTCTCCTCCTCCGTGGTGTCTGTTTGGGGCGGGGCGATAGCATTTCCACAGGCTGTGGAATCTGCTTTGGAGCTTACCCTTTACCATCTGTAACCTACAAATTGGCTGGATCTGTCACGTGACCCAACTCCCCACAATCCTTTGCATCTGCAGAGGGCTGTGGGATGGAGTGGGCTGCATGATGATCGTTGGCCATTCTGTGGGTCACAGACCACTAGCCCAGGCTGCCCAGCAGTGAATTGCGCTACTTTGGCTACACGGTGTCCAGAGACCACCGTCAAAGCCCACTGAGAGCTGCAGGGGGTTTTCAGGCCCGTCTGGGTAGGGAGGCAGCTAAACTAATCCTGCGGCCTGTGCCCTGAGGTGGTCTCACTGCTTGATCAGCCAGCTCCCTCTGGGTGTTGGTCTGCTCTGCAGCTGGGAGGCTACTTCCCAGGGCAGGTAGACAGACAGGGGCTAGCTTTGCTCAGGCTAGTTCTTATAGCAGTGTAGCTGGGAAATAGCACAGGTGGGCATCTCTGACTAGCTATTCGGACACATACCAGGTGGTCTGGGCAGGTCTGTATCCAAGTGACTAGTGTGAGCCATTGCCCGTGCTTCCCCAGCTACACTGCTATGGTTAGCCGCTCGCTCCAGCAGAGCTAGTGCAATGCCCTGTGCTGGGCAGGGCTGCAGTATAGATGTACCCAGGGTAAGGGCTCAGAATATCCTCCGGTACCAGACAAGCTGCTCTTGTGACGTGACAGGTTTGTGGCACCAGATCAGAGGCCCAGAGCAGCGGACTCCTCAGTCCTTTTATGCTCCCTTTGGTTTCTGGGCACGGGGTAGCAATGGAGGAGACAACAAAGCAGGAAGTCTCTCTGCTGGGAAGTGGGAAGGAAAGCATTAACATCCCAGCAGGGTGCTACCTGTCCCCCTCTCCATGGGATACAGCTCAGCAGGGCTCTCCACCCGCCCATCCCTCCCTATAGGATGGAGCCCTGGCATGGCACTCCACTGGGCCCTCTGTGAAGGGACACAGCCCCTGCAGGGCCTGTCTCCCCCGCCACGATGGAGCCCTGGCACAGCTCTCTGCCTGCCCCTGCCCCCACTTACATGTGTGCGAGGGCTTGTCATGAGCCGCCTTGGCTTTGAAGGGCAGCTCAGTCTGGATGTAGGTCTTCTGCTTCACTTCACCATGGCCCCCAAGCCGCTCCTCCTGCAGTGGCCGCTTGGCGGAGAGTGGAGTCAGGAAGCCCCCGTGGGGTTTGCTGGTGAGTGGTGAGAGCGAGATCTCCCGGCTCATGCTGGAACCACTGGGGCTGGGCTTCCCCGTCCTTCCACCCAGCGGGGAGAGGGACATGGCCTGCAGCATTTTCCCAGGGGACTTGAGGGCTGCACCTTCCTCTGACATCGGCTTGGGGGGCTCAATGCTGGAAGCATGGGGCTCCTTCTTGATCATACAGGGCTTGGACTTCTTTTTGAGGATCTCCCGCAACGTGTCGATGGGTGAGCCATTGACAGACCACTCGGTCACCCCCATCTGGCGCAGGTGGGACCGGGCATGGCTGGACAGTCCCTTCCGGTTCTCAAAGAACTCGCCACAGAACTCGCACCGGATGTCCCTCACAGGGTCAGCACGGGAGGCTGCAGGGGGCAGAGACAGAGAAGGGAGTGCCTAGGGTCCCCAGGCAGCATCCAGCCAGACCCCTTCACACCACTGGAAGGCTCACCAGGCAGTGCAGACTGGCATCCCCCCGGCAACCTGCACACCACAGAAGATCTAACAGCAAAGGCTGGCGAGCCACACCTCTGCTATTGCAGCCCTCTATCCCCGTAGCAAGGAGGCACTGGGACAACATGTAGATTAAACAGCTGCTAATATTCTGCCACACCTATAATGGGGCACCTGAGGATCTCAAACCACGCTACCAACACTGTCACCCCCCATGAGAGATAAGTGTGATCCCCAGTTAACAGATCGGGAAACAACGTGCCCAAAGTGGCCAGTGGCAGAGCTGGGAACAGAACCCAGAAGTCCTGACTCCCAGTCCCCTGCTGTGCCCAAACACTGATTTGTTTACCCCCAAGCTCTTGCCTACTATGGCAGGTGATCACTGAAGTCAAAGTCACCCCATCATGCTAGCAGGAGTGCTGCTGCTCACACTTACAGAGGTTCAGGGGGGACATCTCCTCCCGTGGAGACCAGGTCCTGTCAGATGGATGGGGCTCACCATGGAGGCTCCCAGATATCATCTCTCGCTTGATCTCCATTCTCATTTGGTCTTGTTTCAGTTTCTTCTGAAAAGAGGGAGGGGCCATCCCTGGAAACATCTTCCTGGCTGTTGGGGGAGGGGAGGAGGTAGGCGAGTGTCCCATGGGATTTCCTGGCTGCTGGACCTTTTTGGGCATGGAGGGCACGTGAATCTCTCCTGGGCTGCGAGGCTCCAGCGATCCCATGCTGCCGATGACGGTCTTGGTCATGGCTTTCTGCCCTGGGGCTGGTGGGTTTGTGGTGCCACCCCGGGGCTGAGCTCTGCGCTTGAGGATCTCCCGCAATGTGTCGATTGGGGAGCCGTTGACATACCACTCGGTCACCCCCATCTGGCGCAGGTGGGACCTGGCGTGGCTGGACAGCCCTTTCCGGTTCTCGAAGTACTCTCCACAGAACTCGCACCTGATGTCCCTCACAGGCTCCGATCCAGAGGCTGAAACAAGGAGGGGAGACGTGCATTTACTGTAGTACCTGGCAGGCGCAGCCCTATGCCATCGGGGCACTGGGACACTAGCAAGATCATCCCCCCCAACAGGACAGGACAAAGCAAACACGCCACACGCCAGAAGTCAAGACAATGGCAAAGCTGATCCCGGAACAAACTCAATGAAAGGAATCAAACCATCAAACAATCCCTGGGAAATGCAACAGGCAAGGGCAGTGCAGGGAGGACAGAGCACAGGGCAGGCTTTGATGGCGGGGCAGAGAGCAGGCACTCTCGGTGAGCCTAGACACAGCAACCGCTATGGCTAGAGGCCTTGCTAGGAGCTGTGGTCCAGGAGGCCTGGGAGAATACAGTCACTTCAGTGTCTTCCTTTGTGTGAATGTCCTGCTTGCCCAAGGCTTTAGAAGTGGGTGTCTATGTGTGCTGAATGCTGAGGGAAGGAAGGGGACCTGCAGGCATGCTAGAGCCCGGATGAAGACATACATTCCACGTTTGTTTGAATCTCCTTCCCACAGACACTGGAATGATCTGTCCAGTAAGCCTGGCAACCCAGGTTTGTATCACGCACTGGCTTGTTGTCCACCAAGCAGCTAAACCAAATGTGTCCTTGTCACTTTTGGCTAATCAAAGTGCTGAGCACTCTTCCTTCAAATGCAATGTATCCTTAACCCCATCCCCTCTTGGCTTTTGCAGATCTCCTGCCTGCAGCGTGATCCGGGAAACCCTGATTTCTCAGTGTGTGCTTGGAAGGACCAAGAGGAGTAACACGACGCAGTATATATTTTTTGCCACCATAAGCAAGCTGCAGTCTGAGCCATGCAATCTCCAGGAGGTAAATGCTTAGCGATGAGCGGGTGCAACTTACACATCGTCTTACAGGCCGCTTGAAAGGGGGAAAGCTTAGCAGCCAGTCAGCATTAAATCACCAGTTTATGGAGAAGAGAGTTCACAAACTTGCCACAGTCCCTGATCACCCCTCCCCATCTGAAGGGGAAAGCAGAACCTGCCCCCTTCTCTGCACCAAGGTAAGGGGAGAACAGAAACAGGTACCCTTCCCCCCGGCCCAGAACGGGGACCAGACTCAGGCCAAAGGCCTGATGAATGCTGGCCTGAAATGAAAGGACAAGAGAGGTTGATTCCCCCTCTGCCAAGGACAGACAGGGCAATTTCAACCCAAGATGAAAACACCCAGCAGTGGGCTTTCTAGCAGGGTCCAGGCACTGAGTCACCATGACATACTGTACAGGTTAGGCCACCAAGTACCCTAGAAAATGCAGCAGTCTCTGTGTATCAAGCAGCACTGAGAGAGCTCAGCCCGCACAAGGCGACAGGCGTTCTGCAACATGAGAGCACCAAACAGCCTGGCCTCCCCTCCCTGATCCGGGTGGTCAAGCAGTCAGAACCTGTTTGACTCAAGGATTCCTGAATGGATGGTGCCCAAGTGGGTGCCTGGTGTTACCTGGGAAGGGAAGGGGCTGGGCTCTTTAGCTACTCAGGACTGAGGTAGGAACGTGGTGTGTGTGCCTGGCTGAGGATGGACACAGAAGCTGTCTCAAAAAGTGGTGTGAGAGCACTTTATGGGGAAAAGGAAAATTAAAGGGCGTGCGACCAAGAGCCCAGTTTATTCTCTGTTATTGCCCTAACACAGAACCCAGGAGTCCTGACTCCCAGTCCCCTGGGCCACACTCCATCCCAGCACTGGGAACAAAACCCAGGAGTCTCGATGCCCAGTTCCCTGCGTTAGCCAAACAATGGTGAAGGCTCGATAGAGAGTGGCATCAGGCCTTGCTTAATGTAAACAAGGGGGAGAGGAGGAGGGAAGAGGAGGCAGTGATGAGAGAGAACCTACAGAGGTTGAGTGGAGACATCCCAGCATCTGAAGCCCAGTACGCGCTGGAGGAAAGGCCCTGTTTTCTTTGCAGATTGGCCTCAGCTGACAACCTGTGGGTTTGTGGCTTCAGTTTCTTGGAAGGTGGAAGGGAGTGAGGTGAGAGGATGGCTGGCTGTTTGCCCAAAGGCCTTGGTGGAGGTGGTTGTTTCATGTCTGTTGCAGGTACTGCTGCTGTGCTCTTTGGGCTGGGTCTGTCCGAGCTCCCAGCCTCCACTAATGATTTTCTCTCACTAGGGAGGAGAGAGGAAAGACGGCTTTTGAAGTCTTCATTTTGGATGAGGTCATTTAAAACATCAATTGGAGAGCCTTTAGCATCTGGATCATTCACTCCCAGGTGTCTCAGGTGGGCTCTAGCATGACTCGATAACCCCTTTCTGGTTTCAAACCAGGCACCACATAACTGGCAGTCAATTTCTTTGCCCGAGTCACTATCTACAGCTGCGGAAAAAAAACACATTGATCATAATACATACGGTCACTGAGGAGAATGTCTTTCAAGCACCAGTTACAACCCAAAAGGGACTTGGTTCAAGTGGCCTGGGTTGTCTCTCCAATGAGAAGTTATATGCTGCGTCGTCTAGAGATTTTAAACAGGCAGACCTAAAGGAAAGGTAAATCATCATACTGGCCCACGCAGCATTGCTGCTGCTCCCTGACGGTTATGCTGAAATTCCATCAGAAACCTTGACTTTCAGGGCTTCTCCATCACTTCTGTGTCTCCATTTACAACATGTGCCAAACAGCTTTAGAAGGTGGTAGCCAAAGGCTGTGCACAGTAATCAGAGATCAACATTTTATTTTCTGTTTGCTGGCCCAGGTGCAGCCTCTGGAGAATGTTACTGTTCCTGAAAACCTGTGTGTTGCTCCTCCAGCTAAGCAGTCCTTCCCATATTACTTCAATAGCCAATATCCCATGAATTGCTAAATTTAGAGATTAGCGCTTTACACCATTTGAAAGCTGGAACTCCAAAGTGTCAGATGGCATAAGGCTCTAGTTTCAGCTCTAGCGGACCTCAGCGGTATCAGCTCCTACAATCAGGTCAGATTTAAAGTTGGAAAAAACAAGAAGATAATCAGAATGGAGTGATTTTAAATTCCAATATTTTGCGACAGGATGGGACTAAAAACAAAGCTTTAGTGTAAGTGCTAAATGTCTGGTGTTCCCTAGCCCCAGTTCTTTGCAATACCAAACCTTAAAACTATACTGGGCACACAGGCTCCTCACACTACCTGTGCTCCTTTGACACTGGTACAGAACTGAATACAACCAGCTCCAGAGCATTTTCTTTCCCCATCCCTGCTGAGTAGCAAGGAACATCTCAGACCACATTTTAAACAGGATCTGATTTTTAAAAGGGATTTCATTTTAAGAAGTTGGTGACTTCCACAAGGCCATGCATGGCAAGGCTATCCCACAGGTGGTACCAAGAGATTAACGAGGGCTGGGATTTTCTGAGGGAAAGAGCCCTCACTTGAACAGCTAAGAGTGAAGACTGGAACACTGTTACTGAGCACGTGCAGAATTGGTGCGTTGATCATTACAAGCTCACAAAGTTCATGCAAATTTCTGCAGCAAAACTGCCATATGCGCTTACAGTGGCAGTCTCTTCCATGCAAGTCTATGAATGTCAAGCAAGCACATAAGATGTCAAGGTAATGACAAACCTCTTGATTTGAAATCTGCACTCTGGTATATGGCTGGCTACTCTCCAAATTGCCCAGCCAGACCCCAGCAGCCTAGGTGAAGGTTAACACGTGGGCCCTAATATCAATGGGAGCACTGACCACTGCTGTCTCAGTGACTTGGATAACTGAGAAGTCTAGGCCTGGTCGTCGTAACTGAGATAATGAAGATCGGTACATGAGGATGCTAAGGCATGAGACAGTCAGAGAAATGTGTCAAGCGGACAGTCACTTTCCCAACTGTTTCTTTCAGCAGAATAAGAGCAGCAGAATCACCCACATCTAATCAGACTGGATTCAGGGCTTTAGTGCTCAGGTAAACTAGGCTGTGGAAGAGTTCTCTAAGTGATACATGAAGGTCAGTCACCCATTTGGAATGACACAAACCTTGATGAACAATAGAAAGGGGGACTGGGACATGGAACTGTTCGTCTGCAGGGGCCTGGATAGGATGGCTGGTCTGTGAAAGTCCAGATCCAAACAGATGATAGACAAGACACATCAGCACAAGTAGGACTGATTGCCGCCTTGCTGCAGAGGGTGGGGACTGGATGTGCCACAGAGGCCAAATTCCCTTTAGTGCTAGAGGAGGTTGCTCCAGGTCATACCCGGGACCCTGGGGAAAGGGGAGTATGCAACAGCTTGTGCTGCTGCAGCCTACTTCCACAGAGAGAGGAATTCAGTCTAGTCCTGTCAGATCAAAACTAATGTTATGTGAAAAGTAACAGAAGTTAGGCTCCAAACCATACTCTGCTGAGCTTAGCTATGGCAGCATTTACAGTGTGTAAATCCATGGGCTGCCTGACACACGAGATCTAGCAAGGAGTGGAGTGCATGTGCGTGGGCTAGAGGAGAGTGGGTAATTCGTTGTGTGTATTTAGGACTATTTCCAGTTGCCAATTCCACAAGCAGTCAGCACCCGATGCCTCACTTCTTGCTCAGGGTTAACAGACACTGAACTGCTGCAGCCCAGTTTGGACAAGAGCTGCTGAGAAAATCCACCTGTGCTTTCTATGCAGAACTGAAGAGTCTTCTCAGAACTCAACCACGCCGCGTTGAACAGTCGCTGCACTGACTCAGTCTGGCTTACGGGGTGTCTCAGCTCAGATTTTGTAGAAAAGGAAAGCTAGTTGGTTGGCAAACTAGTTCAGACTAGGATTCCTCCCGGCTGGCTGTTGTATCCCCACAGGGCACTGCAGGGAACAGTTATACAGAGTCTAGGAACAAAGCTGGAAGGCAGCAAGTGGCATCTTACAGGAGGGTGCCCTCTGGGAGCTCCCCTAGGACTCCCCTCCAGGAGTAAGTGGGGTCAGGCACACGGCTGATAGACTTGCTTAGCCCTCAGAACAGAGCTGGGGGGATGCCTGCTGCACGCATGGAGAGAAACAGCAAGATGGACGACCAATTTGGCTGCCCTGGTACAAACACACAGCAAAAGCAGCAAGAACAGGGGTCTTTGAGGAGGTGGCCTGCTCCACTTCTCTGGCTTGAGAGAAATGTGGTAGGAGCTGGGGGGGCAGTGGAAAGCTGCAGGTGTAGCAGGGGCACTTACTTTACCCAGAACTGTTTGGGCGGGGGAGGAGAGAAGGAACGAGGAAACCCTCACCAGCTAAATCAGAAACAGATGACAATCACCTCCCACAATGAGCTATTAGCACTCATCCTCCAGAGACAGGAAAGGAGCCGCACGCTTGTCAGCAAGACACACGGAATGCAGTCCAGGACCAAGTTGGGACTCACTGCCCTGTGGATGTTTGCAAGGCATATCCAGATTAGATGGCAGCAGCCCCTATGGGACCTTGCTGGAAAGCTGCTGACAGCTACACTGAGTCCCACCCACGGCTGAAAGACAGGAGAGCCCTGCACCCATTCTCCCCACAGGGCAGCGAAGGGATGCCTTGTAGCAAGTTACCCAACAAGCCAGCAGCATTGAGTTTTGGTCAGCAAGTTCCCACACACTCAGCTCTCCTGCCACATATATAGTGGGAAACATCAAAGGTAAAGAGACTCACTTAGATTTAAGGGCCCTTCCTCCTCTGGCTGCGGCCACGGTGCTTTTGGAGAGCTCTGCAGGGGGCTCAGGGGCAGCTTGGGGGTCTTGTCCTCGGGGTGTTTCGGAGGGGGGGATCCCGAGAGCGTGGATGGCACTTTCTTGAGGAGGGGGGATCCTGGCTGCGAAAGGCTCTTTGAGGAGAAGCCTGGTGGGGACTTGATCGCTTTGTTCACCGGGGGATCTGGCAAGCGATCGCCTGTCTTGCTGAGCGACAGCAGTGTTGGCCGTGGGGAGCTGCCTGTCCCTTCTTTGGGGGAGCTGGATTTTTTGCTGAGTGTTGGGGACAATGGGCTGCTGTCAGGTTTGCCCTTCTGCTTCATCAGTTCATAGAGCAAGTCGATGGGAGCTCCACTGCTCTCGGACTCTGCCACGCCAAGCTGCCGCAGGTGAGAGCGAGCGTGGCTGGACAGGCCTTTGCGGGTCTCAAAGCAGGCGCCACAGACCTCGCATGTTGTGAGGTTTTGAGCTGAAAAAGAAGAGCAGCTGTTAGCGAGTCACAGAGCTCCACAAGATGCAGCGCACAATCCCTGCACGTTTCATGCCGGGTGCCCTGGGCCTCAGTGCCTGGAAGCAGCCCCCGCATCCTAAAGTGCTACTCTAAACTACTTTAACTCCCAAGACTACTTAAGCAAAGGTAGCTATCTTTCTTCTTGCCTTGTCGCCACCTATCAGACCCCTGCACTGTGAGCACTCAGGGGCAAGGACTGCCTTCGGTCCACTTGTCTCTAGAGCACCTAGCACATTAAGGCGCTGACCAAGGCCTCTGGGTATCAGTGCAACCACCAGCAATAAACTGGAAGAAGCTGGGGATGAGGGGGAAGCAGACAACACGTCAGGCATGAGTCTGCAGTGTGATACGGCAGAAAAAGGACAACAGATCTGGGCCATCCCCCTACAGATGTTAACTTTGCTGCTCCCCTTGCAGTCCCTTTCCCCTCACAGTTTATTATTCTTTATTGTATTGCTTCTTAGGTTATAGTGTAATTCTCAGGCCAGGGACCATGGGTGACGTTTTCAGAAGCACCCATGTTCCTTTTCAAAATGGTACCCGAGGGGTTTCTGCTGTCTGTACAGTGCCTGGCCCACTCTGGGACCTACAATAAGGGATATTGGTGCAAACTGAGCTGGCACATTGTATACATTTCTAGGCATCTCATTATCAGCAAACCCACAAACTGGAAGAAACCAAGGGGCTGGAGGAACTCAGTTATGAGGTCAGACTAAGACTGTTTAAGTGAGCCCTAACAAGGACAGAGAAGGGACATACCTGCCTAAAGACATCTGAAAGGTGCAAACACCCAGGACAGAGAGGAATCATTTACAAAGTTATAAGGGAATGTAACTAAACCAATCTCTTTCATTAAGGGCAGAATTCAAGACAGACACCAGGAAAAGCTTCCTGATCATGCAACTTTCTACTTATGCTGAATCACCTGCTATGGGAGGTACTGGACAAACCCACATTTGGAGTACTGAAGGTATCATGGGAACTGTCTTGGTTGGCAGTAGAGTGGAGCAGATAGCCTAAGAGGCCATGCAATGCTCCATCACAATGTGTGTTGTTTGGCAAATTGCCCATGACAGCTCTGATCACAATAAGGTGCTGTATTCTGGGACCTCTAGCCTCCAGGGCCACACTAGAGTACTAAGAACAAAGATGGCAGCAGTCCCCTCCAATTTATTCATATTAGAGCCAGCCCTTCAGTTCATGGCAAATTGCCAACATGACTCCTCACCACAGCAATGTGTGAGCACTGCCCTGCTCCAACAGGACCATCTTTCATTCTATCATCCCATGCACTGAATAGGTGCAGAGGCCCAGCCTGCCGGTCAGCTCCATTCCTTTCTCAGAGAGGGCACATTTGATGTTGTTTTGAATGAAGAGGGATTGCAACAGAAGAGCCTAATGGTGCTAATCCAGTGATTTTAAGAGAGACTACTTGAAAACTCCACCTGTTGCCCAAGGCAGACTAAAACCCCAGAGTCTCTTTCTGCCAAGTTATGATGAGGATGGAAGAAGTCTGAACTGCAAGTACATCAATGACCTTCCCACATCAATAACAATTCCCCATAATTCCGGGCAACAGGGAAACAGCCAAGGGCAAGGAGTTTTCATTTGTTTTTAACATGACTTGCTGTCTATTAAATCACAAACAGGAATGTGGGGTCTGGGTAATCAGGAACAGGAGCCAATAAAGGCCTTGTCCTGTTCTTATATCCTTGGAGCAGAGACCATCCTCTTAAAGTTTTGGAAAGTGACTGGCACACAGTAGGTGTGATCACCAATAAATCATCATCATTGAGCTCTTTCTTTACGGACATCTTCCCATTTTGTCACGCCCACTAGTTTGCTATTGTAGGGCCTCTCTTGTGTGCTGGTTCATGACTGCAAGATGCCTTGTAAGTGATGGACTTGGGCAATAATTTGTTCATGTAAGGAAAAAAAAGCTTAATTTTTTTTCAATGAAAATTACATGCAATAAAGAACAACAAAACAAGGCTCCCAGGGTTCCTCTGAAATAGCTGAGAAAAGTGCCTCTCCCTCAGTACGAGAGGCCAGCTGCTACGGAGATGAATTACAGAATGAAGTTGAGCCATAATCTGAAAAGCACTCACTTTTGGAATCCTGGGAGTCTGGCTTGTTTCCAGGAGGCTCAGGAGACAGTTTGGTCCCTATTCTGTTTGGAGTTTGATCCAATTGCCCGGCGGAAGTGCTCTTCTTTGGGATAGGTGGTGACCCCACTTCCATGGCAACCATTTCTTCCTCCTCGGAGGCCATAACTGCCAGGGAGAGAAGGAAACATTCAGTCTGAGCTGTAAACAGTAAAGCATTAATGAAACTCACTCAAGGGGAACAGTGAATAAAGGTTAAACCATTCCACATTTGATTAAAATAACCTACAAGTTACTCATTAGCTCAACGTTATCAGCCAGGCACCAAGAATGGAAGTGAAAAAATATCCCAGTTAATACTATATATTAATGGAAAAATAAGTTTTTGATAGGTAGGTTTACAGTAAACAGATGCTTTTGGAGCTGGATCATTAAGAGAATAGGGACTATAGCTCACGGATGCAAATGCAGGGGTCAAGTCATCACTGCATTGGAATATACAGAAATCCACAGTGTAAGCTTAGAATCATAGAATATTAGGGTTGGAAGAGACCTCAGGAAGCCATCTAGTCCAATCCCCTGCTCAAATCAGGGCCAACACCAGCTAAATCATCCCAGCCAAGGCTTTGTCAAGCCGGGCCTTAAAAACCTCTAAGAAAGGAGATTCCACCACCTCCCTAGGTATCCCATTCCAGTGCTTCATCACCCTCCTAGTGAAACAGTGTTTCCTAATATCCAACCTAAACCTCCCCCACGGCAACTTGAGACAATTGCTTCTTGTTCTGTCATCTGCCACCACTGAGAACAGCGTAGCTCCATCCTCTTTGGAACCCCACTTCAGGTAGCTGAAGGCTGCTATCAAATCCCACATCACCCTTCTCTTCTCCAGACTAAATAACCCCAGTTCTCTCAGCCTCTCCTCATAAGTCATATGTCCCAGCCCCCTAATCATTTTTGTTGCCCTCCGCTGGACTCTCTCCAATTTGTCCACATCCCTTCTGTACTGGGGGGACCAAAACTGGACAAAAAACATTCCAGGTGTGGCCTCACCAGTGCCAAATAGATGGGAATAATCACTTCCCCCGATCTGCTGGCAATGCTCCTACTAATACAGCCCAATATGCCACTGGCCTTCTTGGCAATGAGGGCACACTGCTGACTCATATCCAGCTTCTCGTCCACTGTAATCCCCATGCTTCCATGCTATCAGCAGTGACTCAGGGAACAAAGAGTGGTATGAAATGATGGTATTCGCCACAGAGTGCGAAACACATTCCATATCTTCTTGTCTCTAGACTGATAGGACCGATAAGCCTCAGCCATGAATCACAACACCACTGAGCCTGGCATCGTACAAGTACAAAACAAAAAGAGGGTCCCTGACCACTTCTTTGTAGCTAGTGAGTTGTTAGTTTACATAGCATCACTGATATCCACAGCGTTTTACAGTCAAGCCAACAGGTCCCGGCCTTGAGGAAATTACAATGCTGCCAACAATTCCTACTGTGTGTAGCACTTACTATCAGGACATCAGTAAGACTGTTCATAGCACAAGGACTATGCTGAGTAGTGTTTACATTACAAGGTTAGATGGCTGAAGGCACAAGAAGTGACAACCACAGGGAAGAGAGAACACAACTGGATTGGTACATTGCTTTGGGGAGAACATTAATTACGGACAGTTGGACTGTTTATGTTGTGTTTGTAGTATTTGCTTTATTTTCATTGAGAGCCAGCAGGATAGGGGAAGCACCCAGTGGCACAGCTGAGCTTACTGAGAGCAAACTGGATAAAAAAAGTTTTGAAGGGGTATTTGAACGGAAGGGTGCCTGGAACAGTAGGACAGGGACACTGTACCAGGCACAGAGATCAGTTGAATCCCAAAGAGGAACAGACAGAAAATATTAAAGATGACATGAACAGAGAGGACAACGGGAAATCTCCAAAATAAAATGTGGGAAGTTTATAAAAATCACTTATTTTACCTACTTCTAGAAGCCATAAAACAAAACAAAAACTTAATGTTTGTTTAGAGAAAAACTGCACTGTAACACAAAAAGGAATTCATAGCAATGTGCCCAACTACAGGGGAGTAAGCCACTGCTCTTTAAAGGGCCTTAAATATTAAATGTGGTGTTTGGAGTGTTGTAGCCCAGGATATCAGAGAGACATGGTGGGTGAGGTAATGTTTTTATTGGAGCAATTTCTGTTGGTGAAAGAGACAAGCTTTTGAGCTGAAGAAACGCCCTGTGTATGCTCAAAAGCTGGTCTCGTTCATCAACAAAAGTTGGTCCAATAAAAGTTATTCCCTTTAGTTAAAACAATCAAACAGGAAGCTGTCATTTTGACAGTTTGGAAATGCAAGGTAGGGCTTTAGCTGCTTTATTATATAACAGGAAAAGGCTGATTCTTTCAGTTATGCTAAGGTAAACTGCTGCATAGATTTGGTTTTTATGGTTAGTTTTACAGATTAAAGTGACTCAAGCCTTTTCTTTTGGTTAAATTTAACTACAGAGCTGTACTCTGAAAATTTCTGAGGGTGACATCAATTTCCTCTGTTCTGTTTCATATCCTCAAACTGAGACTAGTCACTTTCTGCAGAAACACCTCAGCCTCATTCAGTAGCCAGAAACACAAAACAGGACAAGAGTTTTAAAAAATGATTAAAAAAACAGTGTCTTTTAACAGGCTCTTGGTAAATATTGATGTTGCTTCCTGAGATTAGTGCTTGGGCATCATGATGATGCATAAAATCCTACAACATGAAGGGATGCGTCTGCTTATATGGCGAGGGCATCCAAAATTTATATCAGCAATGACTGACATCCCCCCCCATTCCTGTCAAGAGTTTGGAAGAGTTAAAAACCCTCTTGCTTCAAGATAACAGGCAACTGCTACCTTTGGGGTTTAGGAAGTAGCTTCCCCCATAGGCAGGTTATTCCACAGCTCTCCATTACAGGGTTTCTTGCATCTTCCTTTTAACAGCTGGCACTGGCTGCTGTCAGGAACAAGAGACAGGGCTAGAGGGCCCCTTATCTGGACTAGCAAATCCTCTGCTCCTAGATTCATGGTGTTAGAACTACTCCTCACTGGGAGGGCACAATCAAGGAAAAAGAGACCATGAGAAAGGGCTCAGACCTGGGAACAGCTACCCCCGACCCCAGAGGGGAGCCAAGTTTGTGGTCAGGGTAGGGGGCAGTAAGCCCAACCTGTCAATGTGGAGGAGCACAGAGCTGAATTGAGGGTGGGAGAAGGCAATAAGCCCAAACTGTCACTATATTTGGGGGAAGAGGCACACTGGGCACAGCTCCCCAGGGACCAGGGTGAGCCAGGTGTACTGGTAGAGAAGTAGTCAGCCCAGCCTATTAGTGCAGAGGAGCACAGCAGAAAGCACAGCCCCATGACACCAGGAAACCAGTGAGCCTGGCCTGTCAGTGTGTGAGAAGCAAAGAAATAGGCAGAGCCCTGCCATAGTGGGGGCGATCTGGAAGGAGGAGTGAGGACAGTGCTCCAGGCATCCTGTCAGTATGTGTTTTGTACGTGGGAGGAGCTGAGCACGGCCTCCTAGGAGTGAGAGAGGAGGCAGAGAGGGGGGCAATGAGCCTGGCCTATCAATGCAAAAGTGGGGCAGGGGAACGGAACTAGGTGCAGCCCCTAGGGAGCGAGCCCAGCATGTCAGTATCGGGGGAAGCTGGACACAGCCCCCAGGGTGGAGACAGGGAGTGCACTGAGCCTGGTCTAATAGCGTGTGTACTAGGCACAGCTGGGGGGAGTGAACCCAGCCTGTCAGTGCGGGGGGACCCAGAAGCAAGCCCAGGCTGTCAGTCTAGGGCAGGGGGAACAAGCTAGGCACAGCCCGCCAGGACACCGGGGATCACACTGAGCCCGGGCTGTCAGTGCAGAAGGTGATCTGGGCAGAGCCCCCGGGGTGGGGGCAGGGCAGCGAGCCGAGCCCGGGCTGCCCGTGCGGGGGGAGGGGAGGCGCTGGGCAGAGCCCGGGGGTTGGGGGGGGCAGGGAGCGCGCTAAACCCGGGCTGTCAGTGCAGGGAGGGGGGTGCTACATGGAGCCACGGGGGCGGGGAGCGCGCTAAACCCGGGCTGCCTGGGCAGAGCCCCCGGGGGGGGGGGGCGGGGACAGACTACAGCGAACTGCGTCTTCTCCCCCAGACCACTCGTTCACCGACGGGAAGGGCCAAGGAGCGGGCTCAGACACCTGGTGAGACCCGGACCCTCCACCGCCGGGGAGGGGGGAGTCCGGCCTGCTCCCTCCAGCTCCCTCTCCCGTCTGGCTGCGGGCTGGGTGGGGCCGCTCCCGCCGCCCAGGCCCGCGGGTGGAGCGGGGGGTCCTCACCGGTCTCGGGCGCCGCCTCCAGCTCAGGCTCCCCGTCCCCGCCCTGCTCCTGGGGCCGCGGCGGCGCCGCCGCTTTTGTCACTTTCAGCGGCGAGGCGGTGGAGGCCGCCATCTTGGGTCCGGCACATGCAGGGCAGCCACAAGGCGGGGCAGCCGAGCGCCGAGCCACGGGCCGCGCCAGGTCAGGCGGGGCAGCCGAGCGCCGAGCCAGCCGCCTCCGAACCAGGCCCCACAAAGCCAGACAGGAACAGTCACCTGCCGAGCAATCGATACCCAGCCCTCGAGGCGGGAGCGCAGACACTTGCCACGCACGTAGGCAGGCCGGAGCAGAGGAGAGCCGAGCTCGCGTAGGGCCCACAGGCCCAGGCGAAGAGCCAGGCTGTGGAGGGCCCCAGGGGGTTGGCAGGGGCCTTGAGGCCGAGTCTGGCTGGTGCTGCCTAGGGCAGTGGCAGGTGGAGTTGCCCCCCCCCATGACCCCCTTGCCTTCTGCCAGCAGGACGGCACTCCAGCCTTGGCAAAAAGAAAAGGAGGACTTGGGGCACCTTAGAGACTAACCCATTTACTTGAGCATGAGCTTTCGTGAGCTACAGCTCACTTCATCGATACATCCAATGAATTGAGCTGTAGCTCACAAAAGCTTATGCTCAAATAAAGGGGTTAGTCTCTAAGGTGCCCCCAGTCCTCCTTTTCTTTTTGCGAATACAGACTAACACGGCTGCTACTCTGAAATTCCAGCCTTCGGCCAACCGGTGCTTGGGCATCTCTCCCGTGAGGGGCGGCCCCGCTGAGCCCAGAAAAGGGGCCCCTCTTCCCCCACTCTTGCCTCATGCTATAGGTTCCCGCATCTTCACCTCCCCGGTTACTGAAATCCTAGTTCTCCCTCCTGCCCCTGGTCCCTCACACCACTCGACTTTTCCCCACATGGCCCGGTATGCTGCTAGAGCTGGCTGCACCTGTCCCTTTCCGCTGAAGCAGGCTCTCAATGGAGGCAGACTGTCCTGCTTGGCTCGTCGCAAAGCCTGGCAGCAGGAGGTTGATAGATGGCTAATGTCTCTCCCCCTTTTCCTGCCTGCAGTGCCAAGAAAGGCTCAAGGAGGGAAAAGGGCAGGACAGGCCCCCTCACAGCAGCCCCAGGGGACAGGCGGTCAGAACTGATTTTAAATCCCATGCCAGTCTGCTAACATAGTACAGCAGGGACAGCCAACACATCCCTACTTACTGCAGCTCCTAGAATGCACTTCAGCATTAATTGCTCCATGACATGTCAAGAAGTGGCTCATTTTGGACCTGCATAAATACAAGGAAAAGAAAGTGCCCCACCCCTCAACTTCCCCTTTTTAAGAGCCAGAGAATGGCCTGAACGTAAGGGATGCTTTGCTGGATTCGGAACCACAAGGCAGCTAACGAGCCTTAATTCCAAATCACTCATTAACTTGTGCAATGTAAAGAGGAAATGATTTGCCTTCACCAGGAGAAGAAATACAGGTGACTTTGACATCATTCTTAAAGAGGAAGTTACTCACCTTGTGCAGTAACAATGGTTCTTCAAGGTGTGTCCCGCTTGCATCCCTGTGCTGCTGCTCAGAGAACTTCGGTAGCAGTATCCCTTCGGCCCGCACATGTGCTGTCCGCCCCTTGTGTTCTGCCACAAGGCTAACCAGCGCTGCGCAGGCAAACCCCCCTCAGTTTCTTCTCTACCATAGAGTCCTTGACAAGAATGCCAAAGCAAAGGGGAGGAGGGTGGGTCATGGAGCACCCATACAGACACACATCTTGAAGAATCGTCGTTACTGCACAAGGTGAGTAACCTCCTCTACTTCTTCAAGTAGTGTCCCTATGGGTGCTCCACTGTAGTTGACTCCCGAGCAGTATCCCTAATGGGAGGCTGAAGCTTCGGAGTCGAGTCAGTTATGGATGACAATACTGCAGAATCGAAGATAGTGTCGGAAGCAGTCCCCGGTAATTGCATAGTATTCTGTGAAGATATGTGCAGATGCCCAGGTTGCTGCTCTGCAGATTTCAGAGATAACTACATTCTTGAGGAAGGTGACAGAAGAGGAAACTGACTTCATGGATCATGTGCATATTCTGGATGGAGGTACAATGATGTGACCTGATCGCTTTGTCTGATACTCTCCAAATGGGTCTCAAACTGTGTCTGGGACGATAGTACTGGGCCTTTAGACCTTTCTGCAGTGGAGAAGAAAAGTTTAGGAGATTTCCTAAAGGCCTTCATCCTGTCCAGGTAAAAGGCCAGGGCTCTTCTACGTCTAGTGTGTGCAGAATAGTCTCCCTGTTATCACAGTGAGGCTTAGGGTAAAAGGTCTGGAAGTAAATCAGCTGGTTTATGTGAAAAGACAAGGTCACCTTGCAGATTAACTTTGGGTGCGGTTTGAGAGTAACCTTATCCCCAAAAAATAATGTATGAGTGGGAAGTGACATAAATGCTATCTCCCTTATTCTCCTTGCTGAGGTGAGTACCACCAAGAATACTGTTGTCACAGACAGGTTTTTGACCGAACAAGGCGCCATGGGTTCAAAGGATGGCCTACTCAGGCTCTTTAGTATTAAGTTCAGATTTTATGTTAGGGTGGGCTGTCTGGGTTGAGGAAAAAGGTTTACTGTACCCTTGAGGAATCATATGTAGTTGGGTGTGAGAGCACTGAGTATCCCTCTATTTGTTGATGGAAGGGTGCTAAGGTCACTAGGTGAACTTCAAGTGAGCTAAGAGAGAGTCCTGATTTCTTGAAAAAAGAAAAGGAGTACTTGTGAGCTGTAGCTCACGAAAGCTTATGCTCAAATAAATTTGTTAGTCTCTAAGGTGCCACAAGTCCTCCTTTTCTTTTTGCGAATACAGACTAACACAGCTGCTACTCTGAAACCTGATTTCTTGAGAGTCAGTATATAATCTAGGACCATTGGGAAAGTAGCAGATGTCGGGGAAATTTCTCTTGAATTACACCAAGTCTGACACCTGGTCCACTTTTTCAGGAAAGTACAACAGGTAGCCAATTTCCTACTATATAGGAACACTTCCTGTACCTCCTCAGAGCAGAATCTTTCTATGTGCTGGAACCACGAAGGACCCAACCTTGAGTCAGAGTATCCGCAGGTTGGTGTGGAGAGTGCGTCCTTCGTTCTGCAAGAGGAGACATGGAGTGGGTTGAAGGGAGACAGGTGGACACATTGCCAGTTGTGACAGCTAAGGGTACCATGTTTGTCTCAGGCAGTAGGGAGCAATCAATAAGACATTTGCTCTCTTTTTTATTTTTAAAAACAGATCTTTTGATAAGAGAGGGAACTGGAGAAAGGTGTATACAAGGTCCTTGTCCCATAAAAGGAGAGCATCCCCTAAGGAGTGCTGTCCGAGGCCTGTTCTGGAGCAGTAGCATGGACATTTTTTGGTCAGGTAAGTGGCTAAAAGGTCTATAGTTGCTTTCCACCACTGTCAGAAGTAGTACTGTTGAGTTCATTTCACATTTGTGGTCGTGTGGGAACTTGCAGCTGTGACTGTCCGCTATCGTGTTTAGTACTCCTGGAAGGTATGCTGCTGCTATTGTGACACTGTGGGAAATGAACCAGTTCCATAGCTTTAGTGCTTCTGTGCAAAGGGAGGGTGATCTGGCACCTCCTTGACAATTTATGTAGTACATGTATGCTATATTGTCTGTCAAGACTCTTGGGTGTGTATCTCTGATTATCGGAAAGAAGTGGGTGCAGGCATTCCTGACGGCTCTTGAGTTCAAGGAGGTTGATGTGAAGAGACATGTCTGTGGATGACCACTTGCCCTGTGTCGTAAGATTGTTGAGATGTGTGCCCTACTCTATGAGGGATCCGTTGGTGGTGAGAAGTAGTGATGGGGAAGGCTGTGAGAAGGGGATCCCTGTGCAGACATTTGCTGGGTCTTTCCACTAGTCCAGGGAGTGTTTAACTTTGGTGGGCAGTGATAGAGGTTTGTCCAGTCTGTCACTGTTCGGCCTGTAGACCAAGCTGAACCACGTTTGGAGGCACCTCATGTGAAGTCTGGCATGAGATATCACAGACATGCCTGCAGCAGTATGCCCAAGGAGTTGGAGGTAGTGTCTAGCTGATATTTGAGAGTTGGTTTGCACTGCCCCGATGAGCGTGGACAAGCTTTGGAACCTGTGCTGTGGTAGGAGTGTCATTGCCTGTAATGAGTCTAGATTGGCTCCTATGAACTCTAGGAGCTCTACAGGGGTGCACGTCGATTTTTGGATGTTCATCTGTAGGCCCAGATCCATGACCAAGTCTACAGCTGTTTGGTTGGCCCGAAAGGCCTCAAAGGAGCAGGCTCTGAGGAGGCAATTATCCAGGTAGAGGCAGATCATAATTCCCTGGGAGTGTAGGTGAGCTGTCACCATGGAGAGGACTTTGGTGAATACTCTCAGAGCTGATGAGAGGCCAAAGGGGAGTAATTCTGTACTGGTAATGGTCCTGACCCAGGATAAATCTGAGGAATCATCTGTGGGAAGGTAAGATCAGTATGTGAAAACAGGCATCCTATATGTCAAGGGCAGAGAACCGATCTCCGTGTTCCAAAGATGGAATAATCGCTGCTAGTGTGACCATCCTGAATTTTTGAGCCTTTACAAATTTGTTCAGTGCTCTGAGGTCCAGTATGGGTCTCCAACTTCCCTCCTTCTTGGGTATCGGGAAATAAGACGTGTCTTGTAGGTGCTGAGATACAGGTTCTATGGCTCATAGACAGAGGAGGTGATCTATTTCTTGTGTTTCCTCAACAAACTCATGAGAAGTGTCTCTGAAGAGGGACAGGGAAGGGTATTGAGGGAGAGGGGCGGAACAGTTATTGTGGAACGAAGCAAGGGGCACCCACATGGATGTGATGGGTTGGTCAGCTGCAGTTGGTGTTGAAGGGAGTGGTCTGTCAGTGCCTCGACGAGGATGTCAAAACCAATGTTTTGAGGCAGATGGTTGTGAAGAGGAAGATTGAGGGCCTGATGTTTATGTTTGGAAATATGGATTTTTTTCCTTTGAGGCTCATAATAGCGTTGAGTTAGAGAATGGGGGATTTATGCTGAAGTTGACGATGAAATTTTCTTTTTTGTCCAGGTGTATAAATTCCTAATGACTGGAGAGTGGCCCTGGAATTTTTGAGCACATGAAGGGACGTGTCAGTCTACATTGCTGCTCTACAGATGTCCTGGATAGGGACCTGTACCATGAATGCAGCTGAAGATGCTTGTGCCCTAGTGAAATGTGCCATCAGGGCCAGAACAGCCAGGTTGTAACGTGTGAATACAAGAGGTGATCCACAGTGAAATTCTCTGGGCTGAGACTGGAAAGTCTTTCATCCTATCTGCAATTGCCACAAACAATTGAGTAGTTTTCCAAAATGATTTAATCCTATGTAGAAAGCCAGCGCATGTCTGACATCTAATGAGTGAAGTCTCTGCTGCTGGCTCTTGGCATGGGGTTTTGGATAGAAGACCAGAAGGCACATGTCCTGGTTACTATGGAATTGTGAAACCACCCTCGGGAGGAAGGCTGGATAAGGACGCAGGTGAGGTGAGAGCCCTAATCTCCAAGACCCTTCTAACTGAAGTAATGGACCCCAGGAAGGTCTAGGACAACTAGGGAAGAGAACACGTTGCCAAGGGCTCGAATGAAGGACCCATGAACCTTGACAACACCAGGTTAAGATCCCAAGGTGGAATTGGTCATTGTACCTGGGGGTATAGTCTGTCCAGCCCCTTCAGAAAATGACTACAAATCGAGATTGCAAAGACAGACTGGCCATTCACTCATGGGTGAAATGCTGAAATAGCAGCTAGGTGGACTCTGATGAAATTGATAGCCCTTGCTGCTTCAGGTGCAGCAAGTAATCCAGAATGAATGGTACTGATGACTGCGTGGGTGAGACACCTTTCTGCGTTGACCAGATGGAGAACCTTTTCCACTTTGCCAGACATGTAGGGCTAGTGGATGGCTTTCTGCTCCCTAGAAGAACTTCTCAAACCAGACTGGAGCATGCTAGCTCTGAGGGGTTCAGCCATGGAGCTTCCAGGCCGTGAGGTAAAGTGACTTGAGATTCAGGTGACGCAGGTGGCTGTGGTCTTGGGATATCAAATCTGGAACCTCAGGTAGCCAAATTGGCATTTCCACTGACAGGTTCATGAGTGTAGTGAACCAGTGCTATCGTGGCCAGGCTGGGGTTATCAGGATGACTTGCGCTCTGTCCCATCTGATCTTTAGCAAAACCTCACATATGAGAGGAATGGGTGGAAATGAATAGAACAGATGACCCATCCAGGCAAGAGGAAGGCATCTGTCAAATATCCTAGACTGTGGCCCAGGAGGGAGCAGAATTCGAGACACTTCCTGTTGTGCTTGGTTGCAAATAGATCTATTTGGGGAGTTCCCCACTTCCACAAGACGGCCTGTAGGACCTCTGGATGAATAGACCATTCATAGTGGTTGGAGAAGACCCTACTGAGATGATCTGCTAGCTCGTGCTGAGAGCCTAGCAGATAGGAGGCCCTGAGGTGAATCGAGTGGGCTATGCAAATTCCCATAAATGAAGTGCCTCCTGGCACAGGTGAGAAGAGTGTGTTACACCCTGCCTGTTGATATAGGACATGGCTGTTGTGTTGTCTGCGAAGACTGACATGCACCTGCCCAACAGGCCAGGCGAACTGCCCTGAGCTCTCTGATATTGATGTGTAACAAGAGTTTTTCCAGAGACCAGAGGCCCTGAGTTTTGAGGGATCCCAAGTGAACTCCCCATCCCATTATGGATGCGCCTGTGATGAGGGACTCTGATAGTTTGTTCTCAAGAAAGGGACTCCTGTGCAAACTGCTAGTGGGTCCAGCCACTATAAGCCTTTTTAATGCTTGGAAGTGTGCTTCTGGGAGAGAACCCCTGGCCTGTACTGAGTCCAGAATTGCCCCAATTAATTCTATCCTCTGAACCAGGGAGAAGGTGGATTTCTGCGCATTTATGAGCAGACCCAAGTCCTGGAAGATTGACTGAATTAGACTCACATCTGCCTCTACCTGACATCTGGACTGACCTTTTACCAGCCAATTGTCGAGGTATAGATAGATCTGGACCCCCTGCTTCTTGAGAAAGACCGCGACCACCAAGCATTTTGTGAACATCTGAGGGGCCACAGAGACCGAACGGGAGCACCATAAATTGGTAGTGCACCTGGTTAACAACAAATCTGAAAAATCTGTGTTTCTGAAAGATGGCAATGTGGAAATAAGCATCCTTGAAGTCAAGGGTGGCATACCAGTACCCCGGATCCAAGGAGGGAATGATGGAGGACAAGGAGACCATGCAGAACTTCAGCTTCTTCATGAATTTGTTGAAGTTTCGCAGATCCAGAATCGGTCTGAGACCACTGTTGGCTTTCTAGATTAGGAAATAGCGGGAGTAGAACCCTTGGCCCCTTAGCTCTGGTGGAATCTCCTCCACTGCTCCTACCCTTAGGGGAGACTGCACTTCCTGGGCTAGAAGCTGCTTGTGAGAAGGGCCCCTGAAGAGGGATGGGGAGAGAAGGTGGAAAAGAGGGGTACAACAAAACTGAAGGGTGTATCCTAGTGCTATCATGCGTAGCACCCATTGATCTGAGGTGTTATGGGCCCACACCTGATAGACGTGGGATAAACGGTCTACAAAAATTGGGGAACTTGGATCCAAGTATTGTCCCGGCATGTCATCCCTGAGCGTACCATCAAAATGCCTGCTTTGACCCTGCCAAGTGTCTGGGGGTTGCAGATACAGATGAAGACTATGTCAGAGGTCTCCTCCTGTAGCCCCTACTCCTTCTCCGACTATAGTCTTGTCAAACAGGTGGGGGGAAGAAGCGAACCACCAACTGTGGCGTATAATGCTTCCTCACTGGGGATAGAGTGGGAAGGCCCAAGGATTTAAATGTATCATAGAATCATAGAATATCAGGGTTGGAAGGGACCTCGGGAGGTCATCTAGTCCAACCCCCTGCTCAAAGCAGGACCAATCCCCAACTAAATCATCCCAGCCAGGGCTTTGTCAAGCCTGACCTTAAAAATATCTAAAGAAGGAGATTCCACCACCTCCCTAGGTAACGCATTCTAGTGCTTCACCACCCTCCTAGTGAAAAAGTTTTTCCTAATATCCAACCTAAACCTCCCCCACTGCAACTTGAGACCATTACTCCTTGTTCTGTCATCAGCTACCACTGAGAACAGTCTAGATCCATCCTCTCTGGAACCCCCTTTCAGGCAGTTGAAAGCAGCTATCAAATCCCCCCTCATTCTTCTCTTCCGCAGACTAAACAATCCCAGTTCCCTCAGCCTCTCCTCATAAGTCATGTGTTCCAGTCCCCTAATCATTTTTGTTGCCCTCCGCTGGACTCTTTCCAATTTCTCCACATCCTTCTTGTAGTGTGGGGCCCAAAACTGGACACAGTACTCCAGAAGAGGCCTCACCAATGTCGAGTAGCTTGAGTCCTTCAAGCTGTGTAATTTAGAGTCTGTCTGCTCAGAAAAGAGCAATGTACCCTCGAAGGGGAGGTCCTGCAGAGTTTATTGGACCTCATGTGGAAAGCCCGAGGATTGAAGCCATGAGCTCCTGCACATAGTGACTGTTGAAGCCATGGGGTGGGCTGCCGAGTCCGACGCAACAAGAGCTGCAAACTCTGGTCTTGCTTCCTGAGGTAGCAACTCCTTAAACTTTTGCATAGAGTTCCAGGAGTTGAAATTGTGTCTGCTCAGGAGTGTCTGGCTGGTTGGCAATCCTGAGCTGGTGACCCCCTGTCGAATAGGCCTTCCTCCCAAAAAGGTCTAACTTTTTGGCATCTTTGGCCTTAGGTGTTGGTTCCTGTTGGCCCTGCCTTTCCCTCTCAGCCGACACCTCCAGTGAACCCAGTGGCGTCTGTGTGGAACACAAACCCTTTCGCTGGGACAAAATATTTCCTCCTCTGTCCTTTTTGCCATTGGCAGCAGGGATGCCGGGGTCTGCCACTACACCTTGAAAGGGTTCATGATGGCATCATTCAGGGGCAGTGCCACACTTGCAGGGCTCGTTGCTGTCAATATGTCCACAAGAGAGCGGGAGGATTCCCTAATTTCCTCCACCTGGATCCCCAGGTTTTGAGCTACCCTCCTTAGGAGCTCTTGATGCACCTTATAATCCTCCTGTGGGGGCACATCATCAGTTCCTACGACTGCCTCATCTGGGAAAGAGGAGAAGGATGCTTGGACCGGCACTGAGCCCTGCTCTTTGTCTTCAGTACCCACCAGTGCTGTTTCCTGATACACAACAGTGGCCTCGGTACCGGAGTCTGGATCATGTTCTGGTGGTGGAGGTAGTCTGGGCTCCGAAGCCACCAAATATGATTTCCTGGCATGGGACCCAGTTTGCACTGGGAATGCCCAGGGCTTCCAGAAAAGCCATTGCATGGGGAACTGCCACTGCCCTGGTGGCCACACCGCTGGTCGGACCCCTTGACTCGAGTCCATAGCCGGATAGTGTCTAGACTGGTGATGCTGGCTTCTTTGTGAGATGTAAGACTCCACCTCCGAGTCCATCTCTGAGGATCCTTCTGGATACCAGGGTAGAGTGGTGCTGACCGGTGCCTCTGACCGGTGCCAGGAGTGGGAGGGGACTGGGACTGCGCCATAATGGCTGGTTTCCCCTTCGAAACTATCTGTGGCCTCAAGCCTGCAGTGGTCTGTCCTGTCGGTGCCTCCCCTGACAGTTCCCAGAAGGCCGGAGATGACAGTACTGGTAGCACCCGTAAGTCTCTCGCTGCCGCGAAGGCCTCCTGTGTCAATGCCACGGGTAGGATTGTGGGGTTCTGGTGCCTCTCTCTCAGTGGTGAGTCTATCGGTGCTGGACTCAATGGCTCCCTTTCCGGGACTGGAGTCAACAGCACGGCATGGAATGCCGGTGCCACAGGATGGCCCTAGCCAGGTTTCACTCTGGCAGTATCCCCCTGTCTTGCTGATCTGTGTTGGTGATTGGCCTCTGTTGGTCTTTGTTGCTTCATAGACACTGACGATGGTGAACCATGCCTAGTGTCTCTCACCGGAGCATCTCTCTTTGTCCCTGGAGATGCAATCGGAGTGTCTCTCCTTGGTGCTGGAGACGGGGAATGGTGCTGGGTGTCTCGAAGTAAGGCTGGGGTGCTCCTCACCGAGGCAGTCGGTAGTTGGTGATGGGTCTGAGTGTGCTGGCTCCGATGGAGGTCAGAGCACTGCCTCCATGAGGACAGAGCAAAGTTTAGCATCCCTATCCTTTTTGGTGCAGGGCTTAAATTCCCTACAGATGTTGCACCGCTCTCGCACCAGAGCTTCCCCCAGGCACTTAAGGCAGCTGGATCGGGGGTCACTCACAGATATAGGCTTGTGACAGGAATCACAAGGCTTAAAGCCTGAAGATCGAGGCATGTCCCAATGCCAGGGAGGGAGGGGGGTTAATCCCGGTTAGTGAACCCTGCTAAGTAACTAAACTAAAACTTACTTCTAAACTGCAATAAACTATATATAAACAAGAGTAGAGAGATTCCAGTGGGGAATACTTGCAGAAACAAGAACGAAAAGCAGTTCTAGCAACCATCATGAGTGGTAAGAAAGAACTAAGGGGGTGATCGGTCGGCAGGGACCTTTATATCGGTGCTATGAGAGCACAACTCCAAGGGGCACCAGAGCTGACCTGACGGATATCGCTGAGGGAAAAACACTTTCCAGCAGTGGTGCTCGGAGTGAGCACACACCTATATTGGAATGGACATGAGCAAGCACTCTAGGAGGAACCACAGCTGTAGAGATGAACCAAGCTGCTGTGTTTGCTGCATCAAGCGCAGTGCGACTCCGGGAGCTGATCAATAAATGCGTAGAGCTTGACTTAATTGATGTAGTTGTATTTTGCTGTCAGAGCTTGATAGTTTGCAATTCTGTATTGTAGCATGGTGGATAAATAGGCCTTTCTCCCAAATAGGGATTGGAGTGGTGACTCAGACCCCCTTGCCTTTGTGAACAGAAGAGAGGGCACTTCCTGTTCTCAAAGGTGGTGAAAAGATGGATTTCTGGCAGTCCCTATTTCTGGAATATGCTTTGGAGAACCTGAGTGTCTAGCTCCCTTTCACAGACTGTGGAAGAAGCGTCTGCTGAGGGCATCAGCTCTGGCGTTCTGGATGCCTGAAAGGCAGAGTGCTGAAATCTGGATCTGGTGGGCAACACACCAGTTCCAGAGCTTTGTGGCTTTGGCACACAAGGAGGGGGATCTTGCTTCTTCCTGCTTGTTGATTTAGGGCATGCAGGACATATCCATAATTGTCCTGCTCCTGATGAGAGGCAGGAAATGGAGGCAAGTGATCCTGACTGCCCTGAGCTCCAACAGGTTGATGTGGAGACTGGCTTTGTGGGCTGCCCATCTGCCTTGAACTTTGAGGGTGCTGAGGTGGGCTCCCCATCCTAACAGGGATGCATCGGTTGTTAGAGTCACTGATGGGGTTGGGTGACAGAAAGGGAAGCCCACATAAACATTGAGTTGCTCCTTCCACCAATTTAGGGACTTCTTTATGTGCAAGGACACCATCATCTGACTGTCCAAGGTGTCGTTGCTCGGAGAGTATGTTGTTCTGAGCCAACCTGAAAGCAGTGAAGGTGTAGCCTTGTGTGACTGGCCACAAAGGTGCAAGCTGCCATATTGGAGACAGCTGAAGACAGTTCCTTACTGTGGTCTGAGGGCTTCCCTGAATTGTCCCTACCAGACCTGACAAGGTCACAAATCTGTGCAAAGGTAGGTAAACTCTGGTTGTCAGTAAGTCTAAGTATGCCTTTGTAAAGAAATCCACGCTGGTACCAGTTGAAGGGATACAGTTTATATTCAGCTGTAGGTCCAACTCCTGGAACAGAGCAAGGCCTGTCTGGGTGGAAGATAGCACTGCCTCGAAGGAGCATCTCGAGTCATCGAGGTACAGAAAGACCAGGATTGCTTCCTGCTGAACGTAAGCTGCCACTATTGTTAGAACTTTTGAAAACACCCTTGGGATGGAGGATAGGCCGAAGGGGAGCACTTGGTACTGGAAATTATCTTGGCCTACGGTGAACTGTAATGGCATTGGCACCTGCCTTTTGTGAGCACCCCCCCTCTGGCCAATACGTGCCTGCAAATCACTCAGTTTTGAATGGGACAGCGCCCACCTATTGCGGGTCCCTCCTTTCTGGTCGTGTGTGAGCCTGCTTTTCTTTCAGTTCTTACAACAGGGTGGCACCACCTCTCATGGATGTCCCTGGGCTGATGGTTTGTCAGCGGGTCTTCAGTGACGCATCCCTTCGGCCAAGTCACACACACTGTCCCTCTTTTGGGGTATACAGTGTCTAGTTCTCTCTCACAGCCTTGGTATGGGGCCATAACATGAAGGCTTCCTCTGCAGAGACACTGCCTTCTTTAACAACCCAACGGGCTCATCTTGGTACCCTCAATTGGTGTTCTTTCAGCAGCCCTCCCTGGGCTCAGTCTTCAACCAGATTAATGGGCCCATCACGGTACTCTTGCCTGGTCTGGCTATGTTCTGGGTTCAGTCCACTGGACTCAGTCTGCCTGCACTGACTTGTTCATGGTCCTGCTGCTCTTCCAGCCAGCCAGGCACCCAGCCTTCGGCAGCCTTCCCTGGGCTCAGTCCTGTCTGCAGTAGCTGTCCGCAGTCTTCCTTCTTCGAATTCCAGGCAGCAACTGCGTGCTCTGCCTCTGCTGCTTCCTTTTATATGGTCCTCCTGACCCCTCATTGGTTGCTACAGTAGCCCCTCTAAGCTGCCTGGAGGACTTCTCTGATCTTTTCTGGGGCGGGGTGAGGAAGGGCTGTGAGGCCTTCAGCAAGGGGCCTCCAGGCCTAGTCCACCCAATCACACAAATCATATGTATTTCTTGTGCAGCGGGTATAGTTACATGGAAGTAGGTGTTTTGTAGATTGAGGGCTGAAACAAATCCCATTCCTCCAGTAAAGGAATTATAGTTGCTAGAGTCACCATTCTGCTTTTGAGGCTTTACAAAAACTTGCTCAACAGTCTTAAATCTCAGATCAGCCTCCACCCTTCTTTGGTACTAGGAATTATTTTGAGTAGCACTCCTTGCCCCCGTGAGGGGAAGGGACTGGTTCTATAGCTCCTGATTGCAGGAGAGTCTATCTCTTGCCTCAGTAGAAGCTCGTGAGAGGGTTCCCTAGAGAGGGATATGAAAGGGGGGTGGAAGGGAGGTAGTGACATAAAATGGATAATATAGCCCACTGTTATGACCTCCAAGACCCATTGGTCTGTGGTAACCTGCTCCCAAACCTGGGTGAAATGGGCTAAAAGGCCCAACTGTAAATCCAGAGGAGTGGGAGAGTTTGAACCTTTCGCCAACACATCAAGACTGCTGTTTATTTGACACATGGGTGGTTGTGGAGGGTGTTTGGGCAGCCCTCTTCCTCTAAAACGTCTCTCTCTTTCTGGGGGAGTTCCATGGGTCTAGGATATCCCGAGAATTGTGCAAGGTCAGTCTGTATAAAATGTTTCTTGTTTATAGGTGCGTAAATGCCCAGGGAACGTAGGAGAGCCCTGGAGTCCTTCAACGTGTGAAGGGAATTGTTCAAGGTCTCTGAGGAAAAACGTATGACCATCAAAGGGGAGGTCCTCTACTGTGTTCTGAACTTCTCTCGGAAACCCCCAAAGTTGGAACCATGACGCCCTGTGTATAACTACCACCATGGAGATGGATCTGGTAGCAGGATCCACAGCATCTAGGGACACTTGGAGAGTTGTACTGGCAAATAGCTGATTCGCTGCGACTATGGAATTGAATTGCTCCCTGCAGTCACATGGCAGCTGTTCAATACAGGCCGTGGACTTGTTGTTATTAGTAAAGTTGTATTTGGCCATGACCACCTGATAGTTTGTGATCTGGAACTGGAGGGTTGCAGATGAATATGACTTTTGCCCAGAGAGATCCAGTCACTTTTGGTCCTTGTCATAGGGGGTAGATCTTGAAAAGTGCTGCCTATTGCTGCATCCACTACTAAGGAGTTAGGTGGGGGATGGGAAAATAAAAAGACTCCTTAAGAGGCTCATAGTATTTCTTATTTCCCCCTTTTGCATGTTGGTGGAATAGTGGCAGGCGTTGGCCACACTATCTTAGCTGGGTCCAGGAGAGCCTCAATAATAGGTAGCATCACTGTGACCTGCAAGATATCCAGCTTGTGTTGTGAATCCTTGACCTCCTCCAGAGGGATTTGCAGAGTGTCTGTTACCCTTCTAATGAGATCTTGAAACTGCCTGAAGTTGTTGGCTATGGAAGGTGGTGGACGCATAACCACCTCATCCAGAGACGATGATGAGATGGGAGTCTCAGGGGTGGCTTCTTTATCTACTCTAGGCTCGTGCTCCTCAAATGTCTCTTCCCGTGGAGGGTAGGGGTGGATGGGGATGGGGAGGATGTGAAACCCTGGTCTGTCTCCCTGAGGGATGGTACTGGTGGTCTGGAATATTGCTACCAATAGGCAGCCCATGGGTCCCTATATGGCTATTGCAGGAGTCCATAATGAAGCAGGGGTGGCATACCGTGCTGGTTCCACCATCCTTAGTGATCTGAATGGTCCTCCCTGTGACTGGCCAAAAGCAAATTCCCAAAGGAACGTAGGAGAACCCCCTCACTGAAATCAAGGAGACCAATTAGGAGTCTTCTTTCTCCACATCCTCCTATGGTGAGGCAGGTATTGAAGACGGAGGAGAATCCTGTGCCACAGGATGGCCGCTTGGACACTGATGGCTCAGTATCAGGAGATGCTTGGTACCAGTCAACAACGGGGACTGGTTCATCTGACGCTGAGAGGTCCCTCGAGTATTGGAATTCCTGTGGTACCAGGGTCCTACACAATGCTGTAGCCTAGGTCACAATAGCTGAAGCCGATGGTATTGACAATGATGAGCATACTACTGGCATTGTAGATGTCTGACACTGTGTCTTGATCAGTACTGAGGATACTGCTTGCATTGGTACCGATAGCTGGGTTAAGGTACACGATGGCACCAACGGGCTGGCATGGTGCTGATGGCAAGGCTGAACTTGACGGTGCCCTGTGCTTGCCTTCCTTACTGGTGGAGGGTAGAAGTGCCCTATTGCAGTGGTTCTCAAACTTATTTGATTGCGCCCCTCTTCTTTGTGTCTGTAGTAGTTTATGCCCTCCTTCCCCTGGTGCCTGGCCAGCAGCCACCTCTCTCCAGCTGTCCAGCTCTTAAGGCAGAGCGGAGAGCACCCAGCTCTGAAGGCAGTGCCACTGCAATGCAGAAGGGTGGCAATACCATACCATGCCTCCCTTACTTCTCCGTTGCTGGTACTGGTGATGCTGCCTTCAGAGCTGGGCACCCAGCCAGTATGTGGTGCTCTTTGGCCACTCAGCTCTGAATGTGTACAGTAAGTTTTCCCCCACCCCCAAAGTGTCTCACGCCTCCCCAGAATATATTCCGCACTCCCCCGCCCCCAATTTGAGAACCTCTGCTTTATCGGAGCTGCGATTCTCGTGCTTGGAGCTCAGGAGTTCACAGGCCTGCCAGGACTGGTGGAAGAGTCCTTGGCCTCAACAATATCCTCTGAGCCTGAGGACCTTGACGGGAACCTGGTCTTTTTTGAAATTGGCTCCTTAGAGTGAGAATGTGCGTTCTTCTTTCTGAGATCCTTCCCAGTGGGCTCCAAAGACTTCCTTTCCTTAGGAGAAGCATGCCCCGAGGTTGAGGCAGGCAGGTCAGGAGACCCCTGCCCCATCCAATTATATAATTTGTTGAGGTCATTTGTTGAGTTCTGTCTTTCAAAGTGCCTGCAACCTCTCCCAGCTTCGTGTCATCTGCAAATTTTATAAACATACTCTTCACTCTATTATCCAAGTCATTAATGAAAATATTGATTAGTACCAGATGCACAATTGACCCCTGTGGGATACTGGTACTATTCAATATTTCCAGTGTTTACAAAGCCAGAGCCATCTCAGTGGCCAACAGCTATAGTCTCAGAGGGTGCTATTCCAGCTACACAGGAATGACTGGACACCCAGGACAAATTGCTCCAGATGGTTTTCAGGTATGTCCAAATAAATAAAAAATACATCTGGTGAACAGCACATAGGTTTGCAAGACATCTGGAAGATCTTAATTTCAGCCTTATGACTGACCAAGAGCCACTCATAACATTAAGAAATGGCAAAGATATGGAGAATATATCCCTTAGATGCCAGAGACTACTCACATATTTGAGATTTAAATTTACATCAGAATAGGCACCAGCAAAGTCCCTAGTGGTGGCCAATTATCTACAAGCCCCTAAAAACCTGGAAAGCCTAGAAGCGCACATTGGGGTCAGTTTGAATGGCCTGCCAGCTTCAGCCCAGAAATTAGAACTGATTAATGGAGCCACTAGTGCTATTTCATGGTTGTAAACATTATCCAAGTTTACAAGACATGGTTGACCCCGTTACTTATCAGGGTCCCGCATCCAACTAACACGTCTATGCAATGAGAAAGGAACTCTCGGAACCTGAAGCATGACCTATGGTGGTCATACTGTTGTCCCATTATCCCCCCAGGAAAACACAGGGCACAGGTACCAGCTTCCTCCAGGCCCTGGGGATGCTCAACCCCCCACTCTGCCCTAGGCCCTGCCCCCACCCCACCTCTTCCTGCCCAGTTCCACCCCCTCCCCTGAGTGTGCCCCGTCCCCACTCCTCTTCCTAACCCCAGTGCCTCCTGCATGCTGCAGAACAGCTGATTGTGGCAGGCGGGAGGTGCTGGGAGGGAGGAGGGGGAGCTGGCTGCTGGAGGGTGCTAAGCACCCATTAATTTTTTTCCATGGGTGCTCCAGACCTAGAGCACCCATGGAGTCGGCACCTATGACACTGGGACGGATATGTGAGGGGACATCAAGTTATCAAAAAGTGCTGGCTGTGAGCTGAATGTCTACATTGGCTCAGAATAGGGCTGGGTCTAAAACCAAAGGTGGCATCCTAGGATTTATTCCAAAAGGCCACACCCACAACTCATGCAACCTCACATACCAGAGCATTACAGTCTCAGCCCTGAAGGAGAAACGCTGCCTCTGTGGTGAACAGAAGACACATACCTATTTGGCAGCCAGTGACTATTTTTCTAGATTTGTAGAACTACCTCTCACTGCACTCACAAGGTAAAAAGACATCTCTCTCTCTCTCATTTTGGCATCCGGAAGAAACACAGTCACTGACTGTGGAACACCATTTCCCATCACAGAATGCTAAGCTTTTGGGATACAGTAAGATGTCAAGCATATTGCTTCCAACCATCACCTCCCACAAGAGATGGGCTGGCAGAGAGATTTGCTGTAGAATTCGCCTAGCAAAGACCTCCTATTAGCTCTGCTGAGCTCTAGGGCAACCCAAATCGTAACCACTGCAGTAAGCCCAGCTCAGTCAACAGATCAGAATGGTGCTACCAACTTAGAGTTAACACCTTTGTCCTATGTGGCCCTGCTTAAAATGTGAAACGGAACACCAAATCTAAGAGACCTCAGGCTTTAATTTGTATGAATACAGCCAGAAGCTCACCCACATTTAAGTCAGGAATCCTAGTCCTAACAAAATTAGATGAGGAAAAATATTGGACACCAGCTAATGTCATTGGACACAGCTGCATCCCAACATCCTGTGTGTCAGAGTGATCAAGTTATTTGATACAGGAGATACAGGTGGTACCTTCCACTGGTTCCAAACTGAGCTGAATTTTGCGTGATCCAAGTGGAAACTACACCCTTATTGCCAGGACACTGTCCTGCTAAGAAGAGTTCTAAACCAAAAAGAATCTACTCTAGTAATGCAAACCCCTGTAGCATTCAAAAATCAGGAGTCAAACCTCAAAACCACCCTCAAAATTGGCTTAAAAATTATGAGATTATTACAGTAACATCTATTGTTTTTGTCTGCCGCCTTTTGTAGATTTTAGGGCCAGAAGGGACCATGAGATTCATCTAGTCTGACTTCCAGATAACCTCATCAGTGATTCCTACATCAAGCCCATAACTGCTGGTTGAGCTACAGCAGATCTTTTAGAAAGCCCTCCCATTCGGAGATAGAGTCTGCAAGTGATGGAGAATCCACCACGGTCCTAGATAAGCTGTTCCAATGATTAATCACACTCACTGTTAAAAATGTATACCTTATTTGTAATCTGAAATTGTCTAGCTTCAGCATCCAATCATTAGAGCTCATTATGCATTTGTTTGCTAGATTAGCGTAACATGAAAGTATTTAGAGACTGATAAAGTCAACCCTTAACCTTCCCCTGGATAAATTAAATACATTCTATTTAAGGTACTTGTCTGGCTCCATTATCACAGTATCCCAGCACATCACAATCTTTAATGTATTTATCCTCACAACATGCCAGGGAGACAGAGCAGGGCAGTTATCCCATTGTACAGAAGGGGGAACTGAGGCAAAGATAGACTAAGTGACTCTCCCAAAGTCACACACGGAATTTTGTGCCAGAGTAGGGAATTGAAGCCAGGCCTCCTAATCCCAGTCTAGCACCTTAACCCTTGACACCCTCTCTTCCTCTCAAAGGGCATAAACGTAATAGAAGGCAGGGGAAGCCACCTTCCCACAAGTTTTGTGTGAGACCATTTCAGGTGTAAATTCACCCTAAAAGCATCCCAGGATGCATCCTTACTGCTGGCCTCTTGGAAGGGACTTCCCTCTGCTAGCTCCTGGGGTAGGGGAGCTGCCCTCATATCCCTCCCACATCCTTCCCTGGCATTCTCCTGTCATCTTCCCTATCCACCTAGCCTTTCTCCATCTCCCTGCTCCCCATTCATTAGCCCCCCATCTACCGCCTCTGCTCCCTCCCCCCCCATCTCCCACCAGTTCCCTGTTTCATTCCTTAAATATAGAGTCCAGCTGGCAGCCATCTTCTGAGGTCAGCCTGTCTTCAATCTCATTAAAAATAATGGGAGGAGGCAGCCATGGTGACTTGGGGCAGCCTCACCTCCACCTAAAGTTACCACTTTTGAAATGCAAAAAACCCAGCACACCCCTTCTCCCCCCCCACCTGACAAGGCAAGTCTACCCCAACCACAAGGCAACTCCGCAACCCCCCCTTCAACAGCCACTGAAAGTATCTAGAGAGAGAACACAGAGATAAGATTTATAACAGTGCACACCTCCTCGCTCTCGTGTGACTCTCTCACACACACAAGGGGCACTTCTGTGTTGGTGGGCAGGCAGCGGCTGTATTTTCAACCATTTTGATCTGTTATTGCTTAAACTGTGGAAGTGGGAACACTGCAGTATCTTTAGCTGGACACAAACGTTTAACATTAGATATCCCAGTGTATTGTGATAATAATGCAAATCTTTAGACCCACATAAAAAAACATGGCAGCTTAAATTATTTTTCTGGCAACAAGCCACCCAAGCCGGTCAAATACCAGCCAGATGGTAACCCTATCTTCTAGACCTGCAAAGGCTTTATGTAAATGGCAACCAATTTGACAGTGGGGAGCCTGTAGCTTCGGTCCCATTGAAAGAAATGGGGTGGTGGCTATTTTGAGCAAGGGCAAAAATTCATAAGATTCCTGCCAGATACCAGGAGATCTGGAGGAAGCTTTAAAAATGCACAATATTGCAAGAGCTGGCCACTGTTATACCTTTGAGACTTGAGAACACAAGGGAATCAGCTCAGGGCTAGGAGATGAGGAAACTGACTCACCTGGCCTCTACAATTTGTTGATAAACAAAATCTTTTAAAAGATGTTTTTGTATAGGAAAAAAAAGTGAGTGGCTATGAGGACATGTGCACTGTTTCTTTAAACTGGTAGCAGTCGGCCAAGCAGGAGGGATCCGGGGAAGGTACCAGGCAGAACCTCAAGAGTGAAACAGAGGGAGAGAGAGAGCAGCTTTAAAGGATAGTCTTATTTTCCTTACTCTAACAAAGCTCCTTGTTCAGTTTCAGAAGTGAATTCTTTGCTGTTGTAACATGACCAGCAAGGGGTAGCAGCGCTTGTCAAGACCCGTAGTCTCTGGGGCTAAATTGCTCATGTAATGGAACATAGCTCACTAGATCCTGTCACTCCAATGGCTGGCCATTCTGTTCAAGATGAAGCACTGCTCACTGAGACATTGTATTCTCCATATAGGCTGCATGGATCAAGGACTATTGAATGTTGGGAGCTGTGGTCTCCATGGGCCCAGATGCTTAGTTCAAGATGAAGCATTGCATGCTGGGATCTGTAGTCTTTATGAGTAGCAATACAGAATATTCAGAAATAGAGGGCAGCTGCATTCTGGTCTTGTCTGCAAGTCAGATGTGGCCCTTGGGTAACTGGCAAGTTGCCAACATGACCCACGCCTAGGTGAGATGTGGATGTTCCTGCATAGAGCAGGAGTGGGATGTGTATTTGTGGAAGAAGAATTAATTTCTAAAAATTATAGAAAAGTTTCTAACAAAAATGTATTGGAATATATCGAATATGAGAAATAACTGGGAATTGTCTTACAACGCTTTATTAGATGCCCCCCAAAACCACAATTTTGCAATCATGATAGGCTTCTTTCACTAAAAAAAATCCTGTTTAAGAGGGGAGATGAAAGAATCATTAAAATATAAACATCTGATATAACATTTGATATATTTATATATAGTACTCCTGGGGGAAATCTGCATGTGCGCATAATTCATGTGCTGTGCATATTTTTAAAATTTTTATGCAGAAAATAGTTTCTGCCAGAAAGTTCTGCCTTTTGCCCCCCAGAGGGCGCTGTGGCACTAGAACAGAGCAGCTGCTCCTGGCCAGCCCCAGATACCACAGGGAAGAGAAAGACCCTGCATTGCCTTCTTCACAGCACCTGTCGGGCCAGGTCAGGAGATGGGACATGGGAGACTGACAGCGTGGAGCACATGGGGCTGCTGGGGGTAACACACAGGGCATCATAAGGGATAGTGGGGGAGGACAGACTGGGGCAGGGGCTGAATGGGAAAGGAGGTGCAGGGCCACATGAGGGAAGGGGGCTGAGTGAGGGCATAGACACATGGGGACGGGGAGGGGGTGCAGCGCTACGTGGGGGAAGGGGGATGAATGAGTGAGGGCATGGAGACACATGGGGATGGGGGGGGAGGAGGTACAGGGCTGCAGAAAATATGGAAGTGGCAGAGGTGCTTAATGACTTCTTTGTTTCGGTTTTCACCAAGAAGGTTGTTAGCAATTGGATGTCTACCATAGTGAATGCCAGTGAATATGAGGTAGAATCAGAGTCTAAAATAGGGAAAGAACAAGTCAAAAATTACTTAGACAAGTTAGATGTCTTCAAATCACAAGGGCCTGATGAAATGCATCCTAGAATACTCAAGGAGCTGACTGAGGAGATATCTGAGCCATTAGCAATTATCTTTGAAAAGTCATGGAAGACAGGAGATTGGAAAAGGGCAAATATAGTGCCCATCTATAAAAAGGGAAATAACGACAACCCGGGGAATTACAGACCACTCAGCTTAACTTCTGTACCTAGAAAGATAATGGAGCAAATAATTAAAAAATCAATTTGCAAACACCTAGAAGATAACGTGGTGATAACTAACAGTCAGGATGGATTTGTCAAGGACAAATCGCGTCAAACCAACCTGATAGCGTTCTTTGACAGGGTATCAAGCCTTATGGATGGGGGGGAAGTGGTAGATGTGGTATATCTTGACTTTAGTAAGGCTTTTGATACGGTCTTGCATGACCTTCTCATAAACAAACTAAGGAAATACAACCTAGATGGAGCTACTATAAGGTGTGTGCATAATGGCATAGAGAGTACACTTATAAAGTTTGTGGATGATACCAAGCTGGGAGGGGTTGCAAGTGCTTTGGAGGATAGGATTAAAATTCAAAATGATCAGGACAAACTGGAGTAATGATCTGATGTAAATAGGATGAAATTCAATAAGGACAAATGCAAAGTAGTCCACTTAGGAAGAAACAAATCAATTGCACACATACGGAATGGGAAATGATGCCTATGAAGGAGTACTGCGGAAAGGGATCTGGGGGTCATAGTGGACCACAAGCTAAATATGAGTCAAGAGTGCAACACTGTTGCAAAAAAAGCAAACATCATTCTGGGATGTATTAGCAGGAGTATTGTAAGCAAGACACGAGAAGTAATTCTTCTGCTCTACTCCACGCTGATTAGGCCTCAGCTGGAGTATTGTATCCAGTTCTGGGTGCCACATTTCAGGAAAGATGTGGACAAAATGGAGGAAGTCCAGAAAACAGCAACAAAAATGATTAAAGGTCTAGAAAACATGAGCTATGAGGGAAGATTGAAAAATTGGGTTTGTTTAGTTAGGAGAAGAGAAGACTGAGAAGGGACATGATAACAGTTTTCAAGTTCATAAAAGGCTATTACAAGGAGGAGGGAGAAAAATTGTTCTTCTTAACCTCTGAGGATAGGACAAGAAGCAATGGGCTTAAATTGCAGCAAGAGCAGTTTAGGTTGGACATTACAAAAAACTTCCAAACTGTCAGAGTGGCTAAGCACTGGAATAAATTGCCTAGGGAAGTTGTGGAATCTCCATCATTGGAGATTTTTAAGAGCAGTTTAGACAGACACCTGTCAGGGATGGTCTAGATAATACCTAGTCCTGCCTTGAGTGCAGGGAACTGGACTAGATGACCTCTTGAGGTCCCTTCCAGTTCTATTATTCTATGATTCTATGGGAACGGGGGGAGGAGGTGCAGGGGGATGGCTGAGTGGGGGAACAGAGACACATGGGGATTGGGGGAGGGGGTGCAGGGACACATTGGGACAGGGGCAGATGTGCCTGACTGAATGGGAGAGACTAGGGGTCAGCCAGGGTCTGCATGGGGGAAGCTCCCTAACAGTCCCCCCCGCCCCAAAAAACAAAAACCAGTTCCATACTTTTTCCACCAATATCCAACAACCTTCCAAGTTCACACCCAGACTCCTTCCCTGCAATTACTTCCTCTCTCTCAGCTCCTCCGTTATCCCTGGCTCCCCCAAGCCTTTGCATTGCCTCTGAGGGGTGTGGGAAATACAGTTCTGTATTGTAGTTTAAATGAATTATTACTCAGAGTTCTGTATTAATATGCCTAGAAAGGAATCTATTTGTCAAAAAACATTTCCCGAATCTTTTTTGTTGTCTGTATTGTTACAGACATACTTGCTAACAGGTATTTTGAAATAAATTACCAAAATAATTGAAACTGGTATGATTATATTGTGTTATTTTGACAAATAAAATGCAGAATTTTGCAGAATTTTCAAATGTTGTGCATACAATTTTAATTTTTGGTGCAGCATTCCCCCAGGAGTAATACAGGAAGCTGAAATCAATGAATGCAAATCAGCAGTTAGGCAATGCAGATAGTTGATAAGGGAAGCTAAAGGAATTTATGGCTAGTGATGTTTTTCAAATATATCAGGAATGAATGAAATCCTAGCAGTAATATAAGTCTGATACTAGACAAGAAGGGTAAAATTATCAGCATGATGCAGAAAAGGCCAAAGAATGCAATAAACATTTCTGTTCTGAATTCAGAAAGAAGCTGGATTATGTATCTGATAGTGATAATGAAATACTTTCTGTTCCATTAATAACTAAGGAGGACATTAAAACAAAAACTTTCAAAGTAAAACATTTTTAAATCTGCAGGAGTGGATAACTTGCTCCCAAGAGTATTAAAAGAATTGGCCGAGGAGCTATCTGAACCATTGATGTTGATTTTTTAACAGGTCATGGAACGTAAAGGGAGTTCCAGAGGCCTGGAAAAAAACTAATGTGTAAAAAGGGTAAAAACGTGGATGGGTCTAGAAAACTTGAGGCTGGGCAGTTGGACTTCAGTCTTTGACAAAATCATGATGCGGCAGACACGAGATGCAGGTCAGTGAAGGGTTAAAAGATGCTGGCATAAATAATGCCAGTCAAACCCCCCCACTTTTTTTTTAAAAAAACAGAACAATCTTGATTTTTGTTTTATGCAATCACAATTTTTGTTGATAAAAGGTAACTGCACTGACACAATAAACTGAGACATCTGTAAGTCCTGGTAAAAATTAGCACAGTATCTATTTAAAAAAAAAAATAAATCAATGCCACCTACATAAAAAAGGATTAAAACTGGTGAAGTGATAGGTTGCAAAAAGTAATTCTAAATGGGAAATCAAAATCCAGTAATCTCTAGTGGGGGGCCTACATGGATTGGTGATTGGCCCACTACTATTCAATATTTATATCAATGATGTAAAAAATGACATAAAAATTAGTGGAGTGGTAAAGAATGATGGGGACAGGTCAGTTGTACAGACTGAGCTAGATAACTTGGTAGGATGGGTTCATTTGAGCAACATGCATTTAAAAACAGCCACATCTAAGAACAAAGAACATAAATCGTACTTGTAGGATGGGTTACGGTATTCTGGAAAGCAGTGACTCTGAAAGAGACTCTGGAGTCTTGATCGAAACCAACTGAACATGAGCTCCCAGTGTGATGCTGTAGCTCAAAGGGTGAGCATCATCCTCAGATGATTAAAACAGGGAAATATCAAAGCAGGACTAGGGGTAGTATTATATTGCTATAAAACATTATGAGACCATTACTGAACCCTTTGCACACATCTAGTGTCCAAACTTAAGAATTTGAAAAATGGAAAGAGAATTAAGAATGATTTGTGATGTATGAAAAGACTGCCTTGCAGCGAGATACCGAAGATGCTCAATCTATTTACAAAAAGAAAAGGAGGACTTGTGGCACCTTAGAGACTCCAAGTTAGTTAGTCTCTAAGGTGCCACAAGTCCTCCTTTTCTTTTTGCAGATACAGACTAACACAGCTGCTACTCTGAAACCTGTCAATCTATTTAGTTTATTGAATAGAAAGTTAAGAGAGGACCCGAATATGGTCTACAAGTACCTACACAGAGGGGAGATTTCTGATAAGCAGAGGGCTCTTTGATCTAGCAGAAAAAAGGCATAACGAGACCCAAGGGCTGGGAGCTGAAGCTAGACGAATTCAAACTGGAAAAAAGGTTCCAGTTTTTAACCATGCGGGGAATTAACCAGTGGAATAACTCACCTAGGGGTGTGGATAATTCTCCATCACTTGCAGTCTTGAAGTCAAGACTGAATGTCTTTCTAAAAGATCTACTCTAGCTCAACCAGAAGTTATGGACTGAACGCAAAAAAATGATTAGGTGAAGCTCTCTGGCCTGTGCTACGCAGGAGGTCAGACTAGATGATTAAAATGGCCTCTTCTGGCCTTAACACCTATGAATCTATGGGGAGGGAAAAAGTTGCAGTTTAGTCAGATCTTGAGACCACAATGTTGTCGTGCCAGTGGTGCGCAGACTAAGTCGAACAACTGGGGCTCCTTCAAGTTCATGAGATATTTTTTAGTGCATTATGCACAATTAAAAACATCATAGCCACTTTTGTTGAGGCTGCAGCCCATTCACTCCATGCCCCCCTCTCCCCCGCAAACAGATTGAGATGTTCATGGAGTGCTACTAAGCTAAGGGCCTTCTACTTGGGGCTATAAGGAGTTGAGGCCTCACCTCTGAGACATACAGCCAGCGCCAGGAGAGTGTACTTCACTACAAGACTAAGTGAACTGGGAGATATGGAGCCAGGAAGAAGTTCTGTTACATTAGATTAGATTTCTTAATTTTGTAGGGGCTTTGGAGGAAGCGAATTGTCTGGGATATATGGACCATAAATTCACAGGGTCCTCTTAGTCTGAGTCAAGTTCACAGGATTGTAGGCTATATTTGATACTTATCTGGAAATCCAAATCAGTGGAAGTTGTAAATTTCTGAGGGAAGGAGCCCAGATCAGCAGAGGTAGCAGCTTCTCACAGTTGCCAGCTGGGTTTTCATGTGCACACACTTGCTGTGAAAGGTCGCTGCACACTGTTAAACAAAACCTGGGCAGGCAAAGCAGTTCAGGTCACTCCTTGCTCTCATGAGTAACTTTCCATTCCTCACACTGAGCAGGAGACTATCACAGAGAGAAACAGCAGGAAGCTAGACTCCTCCCACTGGCGTAATGGAAACCGTGGTGGAAGAGCATGAAATACTAACAGAAATAGCTGTGCAAGAGTTAGCACTGGGCCAGTCCCAAGTCATGAGCTACCCTCCTGTGGATGTATTGCAGATCTCATGAATGACTACAATCCAGTATGAGTGAAACAACTAAAAAAGGATCCGTCCTGATCTCACTCTGTTAGGGACAGACTACACTGCTGGATGCCTAACAGAACAGACTTTGTAAGGCTAGCACAGTAACCGAGGACAAGCTTTCCACTGCTTTAGATTGTGGCAGCTGTGGCACACGCACGCATGCACAAGCAGCAGGATAGAAGAGCTTAAAATTAAGCCGGCAGGTGGAGCTTGAGAGGTGGCAAGGCTTTCAAAAAGGGAGAAAAAGACCTTCGGATAAACAAGCTGGGGCTAGGCCAAAGGGAGAGTCATAATGGAAGGTGGTGGAGCCCTCCTGGTTGAGGCAGTTCAGCATGAAACCTGCAGGGGGAGTTTGGAGAAGGGAGGTGAAAGGAGCCCTGTGCATGTGCACACAGACACACAGAAGTGCTGAGACTTTCTTTTCTCAGGGGGTACCTCATAGCATGCAAGTAGGACAGGCAGACATATCCTCCTTGGAATACGTAGCCTCCAAACAGATATACTGGTCTCAGGCATAGACAGACATGAGTGTGAGACTTTCCCTTGTGACTACAAGCAGGTAGCCACCAACAAGCCACACCTAGAAGGCTCCTTCTTAGAGCAGCTGGTTGCAAGAAAGGTGAGCACTCTGCACAAATTAAAACCACAGACGCAGTGATCCATGAAAACATCAAAGAAAACCTCCAGGAAAAGCACAGCACGACCGATATCCTTTCCAAAGGGATACACGTGTAGGGGCTGGCTTTGTGAAAGTGGCATTCCACTTTCAACAGGTGATGCTCAATCACAGAGGACCACTGCTGAGCACATGAATAGGAAGCCTGGGACCTCTAAGCACCTGCTGATATTTGCACGCTCTCTTATTAACCATCCAATCAGTCTTTGAAAAACTTTAGTTCACCAATGCTTGGGCTGCAAATGGACATTACAAAAACAACAGGGCTGCCTCTGAGTTTAGCTATGAAGAAGCTCTCTCTGCTGCATAAGACCTTCAGGTTCACTCACATTAGCTAAGTAGTGATGGGTTTATTTATCTCTGAGCACAATGGGGGCAGCTCCCTTTTAAACACTGGTTTGGGTTCTCTTTGAACAATCCAGCAGCCAGCTGAGATTAGGAACTGCTGGATTAGTTCAGACCATCAGTCCCTCTGAGCTGGGATAATCTCCCTGTTCTCTTCCATCATGCATCTCCTCTTTAACACCCACTTCTTCCAGCTGCTTTCCAGCCATAAGGGCAAAAGTCCACCTTGTTGGCGCTGCGTTGAATGTCCACAGGGCAGCAGGTAAACAAATTATACAAATGCACATTTGCTCCTTACATACTACTGCAGTTCAGTGTTGTGCCTATGGAAAACGACACATGGGTTTGGGTAAGGCAGCATAACGTCTGTTTTCTGTTTCTTCAAGATTAACATTCTGCTCTTTTAAATTAAGGTGCAGATCAGTCAAACAGGCAGGCACCATTGCTACTGCGTCAGCTGTCCCAGAACAGGAAGAGGTGAAAAGGTACAAGTAGTCTCTAGATCTATATCTAATATGTTTCTTGCATTTAGGGTCGATAAAGAAGGCACGGGAATGGCTGCTAGATATGAGAGCAATCCCCAGGACAGAGAAAGGCAACAACAGCTTAGGGGAGGAGAGCTATAGTATGTACTTGGAAGGATATAGATCATGAAGAACACTGAACAAGTGGAGAGGATAAACCATGGGCAACAAAACTACATCCTAGCTAAGTTTACCTCTAGTGAGGAGGAGCTTACATTTGCCTAGCACCTTCCATAGCAGAAAAACCTCAAAGTGCTTTACAAGCAATCAGCAAAGATCGCTTTGCCTGCCACTTAAGCATAGCCTCCTGTCAGGTGATACTGGCAGCAGTTTAACAGAGCACAATAGGCTAAGGCAGGAAGTGAAGAATACAATAACCACTTGCAAGTGGAGTGGGGGAAATTCAGGGAAGCAGAATAATTCCTCAGTTGGAATTTGACCAAGACACTCCGGTTAACGTCCTGACTCAGAAAAGGCATTGTGGGGTTTTCAGTTACTACCAGGGCCAAGACCTCTTTACATTTCACACAAACATGACAGCTCGAACAGCACAATTCTCCCTTTGAGCCATTGGTTCAGTCCTGACTCAGAACGCAATTTTTTTTGCGCAACTCTATTTATACCTTGTGTTTTTCCATCCAAATACATGTCCCTAGTTCTTATCGTCTATCGGATCCAACTTAAAACTCTTGCCATGGGCTTGAGCATCAGATATTTCCATTCCCCCCACCCCACTTTTATTTTCATTTGTTCAGATGCTTTTAAAAGCAATCAGATTTTAAGGTCAGAAGGGACAATTATGATCAACTGGTTCGACCTCCTACATAACCTAGGCCAGAAACCACCACCCAATAATTCCTGCATCCAGCCCATAACTTCTGGTTGAGCTAGAGCAGATCTTTCAGCAAGACAGCTCTTTTCCACTGATACTCTCTAGTTAGTTTTTATTTGTGTATCATGCAAATGGTGAAGTTTACAGGAAAGAGACAGTAGGAAGACTAAATTCAGGTCTACATCTAAAACTTAGGTTGACCTAGCTATGTCTCTCTGCGGTATGAAAAATTGACACCTCTGAGATGTAGTAAAGCCGGCCTAACACCCAGTATAGTCACTGCTAAGATGGAAAAATTCTAGCTACCACCTCTGGAGGGGTAGATTTACTATAGCAATGGGAATAGGCCTTCCATCACTGTAGCAATTGACTACACTACAATGCTACTGTGGCATACCTGAGGTGCTGCTTTTTAGGGCTTTATCTGGCTAATTCCTGTAACACCAGACAATTGACATAACCTAGAGGACAATTAATAAAATGCTAAAAGAAATTAGTGTCTTTCTATCTTCTGCTGAAGCTGAGCTGCAGGTCCTGACAAACAAAGTGTATCTTGACAACCGGGGCCCTGCCACCAGAAATTTATGGTTTAAATGTAGTCCCTGCCTGGAGAGAGGCTTCTCAGATAACCAGAGCCAACACCAGTCAGCTTTTTTCATGATCCACATGTGGAAGGGGACAGGAAAGAAACAGGAATTCTGTTCTGAGAGGTGTTATACATTCACCATTCACAATGGTCCAGGGACAGGTTTAATTCATCTCAGCTAAGCTTTATGATTCCCACAGCAACTGTAACTCCCAAGAGGCAGTGTGAGTTAGTAGTTAAAATCAGAGGAGTGGCAGATAGGAAACCTGGGTTCTATTCCTGACCTGCCACTGCTCCTTTTAGTAACCTTTGACAAGTCAGCTTGCCTCCCTGTGCTCTTAATTACTCACCTGTAAAATGGAGATTGGATGTGGGGTTGGTGTATAATACCCACCTTCATAAGGGGCTTTGAGATGAAGAGTGCTATGCAGTGCAAAGTCATCTACTTTACAAGCATAAATTCAACAGCAGACATAGCAAAACATAAAATACTATCTATGCCCAAAGGAGCAGCTGTATGAAACTCTTCACGTGCTGGCTTTTGGGGTTATCAATTGCAAACTACAGTGTCCCATTAACTTTTTTTTGCAGTGACAAAAATTTATATATTATGGAATGAGTGTAAAAAAACCCCCTCAGAAGTCTCTCATGAGAGAGATTTGTTAGGTAATTCCTTCTCCTGACACTGAGTGCTAGAGGTCTTGAAGGAGCCATTTTAAAATTCAGTTGGACTCAAACTAATTAAAAGATTTACTCAAAATTTTCAGAAAGTAGATTTCTGTACACAGGGACAAAGAGTCCTGTGGCACCTTATAGACAAACGTATTGGAGCATGAGCTTTTGTGGGTGAATACCCACTTCGTCGGACACATGACATGCATCTGACGAAGTGGGTATTCACCCACGAAAGCTCATGCTCCAATACGTCTGTTAGTCTACAAGGTGCCACAGGACTCTCTGCCGCTTTTACAGATCCAGACTAACACGGCTACCCCTCTGAAGCTTGTACTCAGGGAGCGAGTGCTGTAAATTGGGGTGGATATGCTGTGTTCTCTATGCATAATCAAGAGGCTTTGTTCCCTATTTAAATGCAACACTCAAATCACTCTTAACTCTGAAGTTGTGACTAGCACCGACATAATGCTGGGTGTGTGTTAGTTACACTTCAAGTTTTTCAAGCTCTAAATATAGGCCTTTAGCTTTCCAGATTAATCCCCTTTTCTGAGATCCCACTGCCCCAGCACACTAGTAATGAGACTATAAAACAGAAAAAAGTAAGCAATATTTAAATCCAAGAGATAGCTTTTAAAGGATTTGCCATACTCTTGCCCGGGTTTCAGAGCAACAAGGCTTATCGCTGGATTTTCCCCACAACCATATAACATAACACACACACTTTGGAGTAAACAAGCTGATCGGGGTTTAAATAAGAAATGGAAGTGCAGGAAACTATTCCATTCAGGCTCCAGTACGGTACTAATCACTGGGGGACCTCAGTGCTTTCCGAGATGGCAAGATATTTCTTTACTGTTTCTTTGACCAAACACAGGAGTCCCATTTTATTTCTGTACTTCATGGGACAGGTTTTGGATAGTTTTTGACACTGTAGCAGCATCAGATGGATGAATCCGACTGTAAGGATTCCGTGCAGTAGCTTCAGTGTTCACATGATTGTAGCAGTAGTTTTCCTTAAGTAAAGCTTAAATGTTATGCCCTAAATGGAGTACACTTTGGAGGGCCCAGAGCATGACAGTCAGGTTGGCTTTGTATTGGGAAGTCAAGAGAATGCTATTTTTATGGAGAAAGATTCACACTGGATCACACAGCTACACAGTTCAACTATCATGGCACAAAAAGTGACAGGTAGATTGGGGTAGGTAATTTTTTCCTGGACTTTGATAAAAGCCAGACAGTTGGCAATGCTCTGAGGCTGACAGGGTGTGATGTGTGCAGTGGTCAAAATTTAGCATGAAACGTTTTCAATTTAGGTACTGGGTCTACATTTCTTCCTAAAGGTAACTGTAATGGCATAACAATTGAGATAGGAATTAACACTAATATTAGCACTACTGGCCCTAATTAATATGCCTGAACTTAGAACATTGGATCAATCACCCTCATTTCTTGTTTGAATTTATAGTACACTCCTGTTTATTGGAATGGCCTGGGGACAGCTGGATTTTGGATAACGGGGTGTTTGAATAAGCAGAAGTGCTATTAACTAACATTAGGCTACTTGAGGGATACTTTTCAGAGTGGTAGCCATGTTAGTCGGTATCAGCAGAAAGAACGAGGAGTACTTGTGGCACCTTAGAGACTAACAAATTTATTTGAGCATAAGATTTCGTGGGCTAAAGCCCACTTCATCAGAAGCATGCAGTAGAAAATACAGTAGGAATACACACACACACACACACAACATGAAAAAATGGGGGTTGCCATACCAACTCTTAATGAGACCAATCGATTAAGGTGGGCTATTATCAGCAGGAGGAAAAAAAAAAAAACTTTTGTAGGGATAATCAGGATGGCCCATTTCAAACAGTTGACAAGAAGGTGTGAGTAACAGTAGGGGGGAAATTCGCATGGGGAAATAGGTTTTTAGTTAGTGTAATGACTCATCCACTCCCAGTCTTTATTCAAGCCTAATTTAATGGTGTCCAGTTTGCAGATTAATTCCAGTTCTGCTGTTTCTCACTGGAGTCTGTTTCTGAAGTTTTTTTGTTGAATAATTGCGACTTTTAGGTCTGTAATTGAGTGTCCAGGGAGGGTGAAGTGTTCTCCGACTGGTTTTTGAATGTTATAATTCTTGATGTCCGATTTGTGTCCATTTATTCCTTTACTTAGAGACTGTCCGGTTTGGCCAATGTACATGGTAGAAGGGCATTGCTGGCACATGATGGCATATATCACATTGGTAGATGTGCAGGTGAACAAGCCTCTGATAGTGTGGCTGATGAGATTAGGTCTCATGATGGCGTCCCTTGAATAGATATGTGCACAGAGTTGGCAATGGGCTTTGTTGCAAGGATAGGTTCCTGGGTTAGTGTTTTTGTTGTGTGGTTGCTGGTGAGTATTTGCTTCAGGCTGGGGGGCTATCCGTAAGCGAGGACTGGCCTGTCTCCCAAGATCTGTGAGAGTGAGGGCTCATCCTTCAGGATGGGTTGTAGATCCTTGATGATGCGCTGGAGAGGTTTTAGTTGGGGGCTGAAGGTGACGGCTAGTGGTGTTCTATTACTTTCTTTGTTGGGCCTGTCCTGAAGATGTCATCAATGTAGCGCAAGTAGAGTAGGGGCGTTAGGCTGACTCAGGGGACGAGAGCTGAGGAAGTGTTGTTCTAACGCCCCATCTCTACTTGCGCTACATTGATGACATCTTCATCATCTGGACCCATGGAAAAGAAGCCCTTGAGGAATTCCACCATGATTTCGACAATTTCCATCCCACCATCAACCTCAGCCTGGACCAGTCCACACAAGAGATCCACTTCCTGGACACTACAGTGCTAATAAGCAATGGTCACATAAACACCACCCTATACCGGAAACCTATTGACTGCTATATTTACCTACATGCCTCCAGCTTTCATCCAGACCACACCACATGATCCATTGTCTACAACTAAGCTCTAAGACACAAATGCATTTGCTCCAACCCCTCAGACAGAGACAAACACCTACAAGATCTCTATCAAGCGTTCTTACAATTACAGTACCCACCTGCTGAAGTGAAGAAACAGATTGACCGAGCCAGAAGAGTACCCAGAAGTCACCTAGTACAGGACAGGTCCAACAAAGAAAGTAATAGAATGCCACTAGCCGTCATCTTCAGCCCCCAACTAAAACCTCTCCAGCGCATCATCAAAGATCTACAACCTATCCTGAAGGACGATCCCTCATTCTCACAGATCTTGGGAGACAGGCCAATCCTCGCTTACGGATAGCCCCCCAGCCTGAAGCAAATACTCACCAGCAACCACACAATAAAAACACTAACCCAGGAACCTATCCTTGCAACAAAGCCCGTTGCCAACTCTGTGTCCACATATCTATTCAAGGGACACCATCATAGGACCTAATCACATCAGCCACACTATCAGAGGCTCGTTCACCTGCACATCTACCAATGTGATATATACCATCATGTGCCAGCAATGCCCTTCTACCATGTACATTGGCCAAATCGGACAGTATCTAAGCAAAAGAATAAATGGACACAAATCAGACGTCAAGAATTATAACATTCAAAAACCAGTCGGAGAACACTTCACCCTCCCTGGACACTCAATTACAGACCTAAAAGTTGCAATTATTCAACAAAAAAACTTCAAAAACAGACTCCAGTGAGAAACAGCAGAACTAGAATTAATCTGCAAACTGGACACCATTAAATTAGGCTTGAATAAAGACTGGGAGTGGATGAGTCATTACACTAACTAAAAACCTATTTCCCCCCTACTGTTACTCACGCCTTCTTGTCAACTGTTTGAAATGGGCCATCCTGATTATCCCTACAAAAGTTTTTTTTTTTTTCCTCCTGCTGATAATAGCCCACCTTAATCGATTGGTCTCATTAAGAGTTGGTATGGTAACCCCCGCTTTGTTCATGTTCTCTCTCTCTGTGTATATATCTACATAATCTATATAGCTTCCTACTGTATTTTCCACTGCATGCATCTGATGAAGTGGGCTTTGTCCCACAAAAGCTTATGCTCAAATAAATTTGTTAGTCTCTAAGGTGCCACAAGTACTCCTCGTTCTTTTTGAGGGACACTGTTTTGGATAACTAGGACTTTTGGATAAGAGGAATTTGTATAATTAGAATTACACTGAAAATCCAAAATGAAGGTCAGGGTCTCCCATTTTTTAAAATCTCTCTTCATTGAGAGCGATTTGCTACTGAAAGGCTTTTGGAGCGACTTAGCTGACCGAGGCACCTTCCCTTTCCATTCATTTAATTTATTAACAAGAACACTTGTACATTCTGGGAGTAGGGCTAACTTTTAACAAGCTCAACACAGCATTCTAAGTAAACAAACTGCACGTATTAGAAAAGCATCTTCTGCAGTCTTTCATGGAACGTGTGGCTTGAAGCTGCTGAAGTGCCAGCCAAAGACAGTAACATTTCTAAGACACTAAAACTGCTTATGAGCGTATGTAAGAGTTGCACCTAAGCAGTGCATCATAGCACTGTGTCTATGACAAGCCCATAGCTCACATCTTACTAGCAGCCAGTCACAAGGCTATATGTATCTATTGTGATTTGACTTGCCAAGCAGAGCTGTGTTTTTCAGATAAATTATCTATATTCATCTTCAAGAATCCTTTTAGACACAGCTAGGGTATGAGGAGCATGCCAGCACACCCTACATTGCATGCTCCTTATTTTAACTAGAGACAGCTAAGGTGACTGCTAAGTTTGGAATTCCAGTGACTGTCCTTTTTTCATCTGTTTCAAGGACTTTGAGAAAGTTGACAGGATATTATTGCAATGGTAGGAGTCAGCAGAGAGTGCTGTCATACACAGCCTTAGAAGTTCCTTTTATCGAGCTTTTAGTCTTTGAAGAAATGTTGTATTATTGTTAGTTTTGTCCTTGGAGAGAAGCTGTGGCAGATAGGAGCGCTTCTCGGTTTTATTCTCTGCAGTTGGAGTGAATTCTTGGGACAGAGAAGCTTCCTGGGAACTGGGCTGGGATTTCTGGAAGAGGGGATTGCCTGCATGCTGTATGTGACTGCCTCTGCTCCAGAACTGGTGTGCATGGGTAGATAAAGCAAGGCACACCTAGGACAGACCCAGACTCTGCATCAGTAGTTTCTCTTCCACTGGGAAGCAGTCTTGCAAGGTCCAGAGTTCTGTCACCATTCAGCAGAAGGGCTACCCACAGATGGGTGCTGGAAGACTCAGACTCATAAACTTTAAGGCCAGAAAGGACCATCACGATCATCTAGTCCAGTGTTTAGTTTTTTTTCATTTGCAGACCCCTAAAAAATTTCAAATGGAGGTGCAGACCCCTTTGGAAATCTTAGACAGTCTGTGGACCCCCCCCGAGGTCCATGGATCACAGGTTGAAAACTACTGATCTAGTCTGACTTGCACGTTGCAGGCCACAGAACCTCCTCCATCTACTCCTGTAATAGACCCGTAACCTCTGGTTGAGTTACTGAAGTCCTCAAATCTTGATTTAAAGATTTCAAGTTCAAATCCACCATTTACTCTAGCTCAAACCAGCAAGTAACCTGTGCCCCAAGCAGAGGAAGGTGAAAACCTCACTGGGCAACAGCACTGATATACTCTGCTTCTGTATCCAGGAACCCGACAGAAGTAGCCAGGCAGGCTACCCTGGTCTCTGTTTAAGGCACTGGATGGAGATTTGGGAGGTTTTGGGTTCAGTTCCAGGCTTTGCTATAGACTCCATGCAAGCCCTTGGAGGAGTCACTTATAGGGTGACCAGACAGCAAATGTGAAAAGTCAGGATGGGAAGTGGGGGGTAATAGGAGCCTATATAAGACAAAGTCCCAAATATCGGGACTGTCCCTATAAAATCGGGACATCTGGTCACCCTCGTCACTTAGCGCCTCTGCACCTCAATTTCCCTAACTGTAAAACAGGCATACTAATCCTTCCCAATATGAAAGGTATGTCACGAGGATAAATTAATGTTTGCAAGGTGCTCAGACGCTGCAGCAGTGGGAGCCATTTTGCTACAGGGAGGCCCAGAAAGATCCTGCCACTTTTTGGACTGCACTTCGGAACATGAGATTATATGGGTTGAGATTTGTAGGGCAGCCACTGGTTCCCTACAGCCAGAATTCTGGAATTAAGATTGGAATAGACTGCTCTGGTGAATGCTCTCTAGCCCTTTCTGATGTTAAAGGGAGCTATAGTTCTAGATTAATGCACCCACAGTTTCAGATAGACATTTTTAAAAAACAGGACATTGGGTTTCTGTCACTTGCATCCACTAATCTGGGTGAGTTTACCAGCAACCAGTTTTGTTTGGGGTGGCTGATAGTTACTTTGAACACTTACCTGTCCCTCAGAGTTATGTTAGACTCCGGGAGAGTACAGCAGATGGGGCAAATGCACATCTTCTCAGGCCACGGACTCTACTCACACCTGAGTGCTAGTAGAATTAATAAATAACTGGAAGCCACTGAACTGGTCCCAGTGGCTTCAACTTTGCCATTTCTCCCTCCTACCCAAATTCTGCCGAGTGAGGAAAAAACTGGGCCAACTCTCATTCCAGGTTTCTAGGTTTAGTGACAGAAACCTAATTCCATGCAGGAGATTGGTCCTTCTAATAATAATAAAAAAAAAAATCCTTCCCTTTCAAATACAGGTGACCGCTCCTAAGTGGTAAGAGGTGGGTCTCTCCATAGGAGCTTTCAAGGTTGTGCTGTGTGTGAAGAGAAAGGCAGGTTCTTTTGTCTATTGCTCCACCATCACAGATCTATTTGCCTGCTCAAAAGCCAGTGTTAGGTTTCATTGGCACAGCTCAAGCTTCAGTTTGTCGCAAGACACAGGAATAACAATGTATGGATGGAGAACAACAACAAGGGGCCCAATTCTGCCACCTTTATTCATGCTGAGTAGAACCTTGCTCTGCAAATTGTCCCCTCCTTCGAATTCTACTCAGTGTAAGGATGGCAGGATCTGGCCTTAGATTAGCAGTAAATACACTTTCCAGCTTGCAAGGTAAGTTCAGGACTTGCTTACCGTCTCGGAAGGACTGCATGGACTCGTCTCCCCACGCAGGTGGGAACGGGGATAAAGGAGACCTTGGAATGCTGCATTCGGACATGGGGGTCATGCTTTTTCGGTATCCAAACCCGTGCATCTCCCTCTCTCGGTTTGGGGATGAAGGCTCTGTTCCTACTGCAGACTGCAGCATAGGGTGTTGGGATGAATTGGCCAGCAGCTCCTTTAAGATGTTAATTGGGGAGATGGTGAGCTCCCAGTTGGTGATACCGAAGTCCCTCAGGTGGGCTCTGGCATGGCTGGACAGACCGGCACGTGTATCAAAACCAGCCCCACAGAACTCGCATCGCATTAAACTGAAAGTACTTGGGTCAAAGTTGGCAACTGCGAAAAGAAGGACAATTTGTCAGCATCATCCAGGAGCAGCTAACCAATATTAAAAGCACCTAACAAATATTTCCAGACGTGGGAAGCCCGAGGGAGGACTTTACTGCACATAACATGGTAAAAGCCACAGCCAGGTGGTAATGCCAAAAGAGAAAAGCTTAACCAGATGAAAAAGCCATGAATGGATGTTGTATTGTGACAAGACACTCCAAGATTCAGGCCAGCTACCATAATATACATACCCATCCTCAGTGGGAGGAATTAAAAAAAAAAAAAGTTAAAAAAAGTTAAAAAAAAAAAAGTAAATAACAATAAATTGAGTACATACTACCTTTTTTCTTCTTCTTTTGGAAGGAAAATTTTTGCTCAATAGCTTTCACTTCTTCTGCTGAGATGAAATGACGGACATTGTAGCTCACACCCACCCTGTTCAGGTGTCCCCGCACATGGTTGGCTAGGCCAATCCCATTGTGAAACCTGTCAGGACAATATGGACATTTCCTCTCTTCGTTCTTCAGCATGGGCGAGTCTGTATCCAAGAGGTCGTCTAGCTCTAGGGAACCCTCTAGAGGGGAGTCCAGCAGGAGAATATCTAAGGGGAGGGATTCGTCCATCATGAACTCCCTGGAAGGAGCTGCTATTTTCTTCTTGTACAGCTTCCCCTTTGGCCGCTTTGTCTTCTGGGGATGAAGGTTCATCTCCTCTAGAAGGACAACAGGGACCATCTTCCGTAACTGATGCTGCTGTTCTTCCGAGGCTATAGAACAGTCTGTTGCTTTCAATGTGTCTCTGAAAGTTCTCTTGAGGGCCAAAGCAGACTGAGGAATAGCAAAGGGTTTGAAGCGTCTATTCTCAGTCAAATCTATTTCGGTGGTTAAAGAAATTTCCTCTTCCATGCTCCCAACATCATTTGCCAATGCCCATTTGTGCCTGAGCTCCTCCAGCTCCCCCGGGTGACTCCTGAAATTGTCCCTGTCACTCTCACGGTGGTGTACTGTGCTTTTTTTTTTCATTTGCTGCAGGGCAAACTGAGAATAAACTTTTGCTGAGGTAAGGGTGGACAGCCCTAAGTTTTTGTGCAGGGCACCATATGGGGCTGCTTTCCTGGTGTGAAACCCTGATGTCTGGAAGTCCTTTTTATTAGTCCCATTGCTTTTATTGAGTCTCTGGTGACCCATGGCAAAGTTCTGGACAGATTCATAATGGGATGTGCTTTCTCGGTGAGGCTGGGGAAACAGTCTCTCGGCTTTGCCAAAATAATCCGTCTCTGAAAATCGGCCTGGCCTAGCGGGGCTGTAGGCATCCCTGCTAGTTCCGGGCTGATTAGAGTCCTCTTCAAAAGTCTCTGTGTCCCAGGGAAGATGGGAATGGGCATATTTCATGTGTTCCTTTAGGATATTTTCATTGGGAGCAGGGAAGCTGCAGAGCATGCAGGTGCTGAGTCCTTTACTGCTGCTGTGTGGCTGCACCTGCAGAGGGGTGTGTTTGTTTGGTTTGAAGTGTTTGTAGATGTTGTGTACTGGGCTGTCATGCATTTCTCCACTGCCAACTCTGCCAAAGAGATTCACATTCTTCATGCCTTGGTCCTTCCTCTCCTTGACATGCATCTTGGCATGCTGGACGAAGATCTTAGAGGAGTTGGTTCCAAAAACACACTTGGGGCACTGCAGCCGGGCTTCTCGACCTTCGTCTGCAAACTCATTGAGCTTCTGGATTTCTTCAATGATTTTCTCCCTGGACTCCTGATGAAGCCTCTTGTGCTGCTCCAGAGAGCCAAGGTCCCCAAATGCCCATCCGCATTCATTACAGGAGAACTGACACTGACCCCCAACTGCATCTCTGTCTTGGTCCTGTCCTGGTCCCCGGTTATGCTGAAGCATATGATCCATCAAGTGTTCCTTTTTCTTAAAGTAAATGCTGCATTCAATGCATGTGTACACGGTGGGATCCTCCTCCTGGCCAAGCTCGTCCTTTCCATGCTCCTCTAGCAAAACACTGCACACATATGGCCTCATCTCTATGTCATAGGAGCTGCAGGGAGTCGGTTCTAGAGACATCAGTGGGATTCGCTCCACAGAGTCTTCAGCGTTTACGGTCCAGGACTGTTTGCTGACAGCAAGATCTGCATTTATCTGGAGGCTTGGCTTTTGCAATGTCCACTCTGCAGCATTAAGAGAGCTCAAGTCACTCAAACTGGCCTCCATTGCCAGCCCTGTCCTGTGGGAGGATACGCTCTCCACAGTTTTTGACTTGCTCAAGACAGGGTTTAGCGTTTTTCTGAATACCGGCAGAGTCAATGGACAAGGCACTTCATGCACGGCCTGTCCCCTGGTGGATAAGTTAGTTGCTACATCTGTTGGCTTGTTTATGTCTTTATAGTGAGGACTCAGACTCTCATTGTGCCCAGAAATCCAGTCAAACCTCTGAATGCTCTTCTTTTTTTTATCTAAGTGCTCTTTGCTGAAGGCGTCAAGTTGCTTTGGTTCATTTTTATGATATTTTTCCTCTCCACTAACAGACCGTACTCCAGGACAAGGGATGGAAGTTTCTGCTGTAGCATTGTGAGTGTTCAAGTCCTCAGAGTTGCTCTCCAGTTGATCAGTGTCCATCTGCACAGTATTTACAATCTTGGACTCCACTGTAAACGTGGACTCCATTGAGCGTGAAGGATTTACACACTGCATTTCCTTTAAGCCTGCTGAGTCCTTCAAACCAGAGAGTCTTTCTAAAGTGCTTTCTTCTCTCAAGTCACCTCCTCTTGTCTCCAGAGTGGAACAATCCCATGATGTGCTGCCAGACACAGTCATGCTTCTTAGCTCTGCTGAACCCCTGGAATCTGCTCTGTAAAACCCTTTCTTGAGTTCTACATGTTCTTCATTCCTGGTGCTGCAAATAATTTTTGACATTTATTAGCTGGTTAAAGGATATGAACCAACACTTCTGTTTACATAAAACACATCACTTCATTTTCATAGTTTTTAAAGTCAGAAGGGACTATTAGATCATCTAGTCTGAGCTATGCATAATAAATGCCAGAGAACATCACCAGGCTTCCCCTGTATGTAGCCCATTTAAAATTAACAAGGCTGATCTGTTAATCATAGAATCATAGAATATCAGGGTTGGAGGGGACCTCAGGAGGTCATCTAGTCCAACCCCCTGCTCAAAGCAGGACCAATCCCCAACTAAATCATCCCAGCCAGGGCTTTGTCAAGCCTGACCTTAAAAACTTCAAAGGAAGGAGATTCTACCACCTCCCTAGGTAATGCATTCCAGTGTTTCACCACCCTCCTAGTGAAAAAGGTTTTCCTAATATCCAACCTAAACCACCCCCACTGCAACTTGAGTCCATTACTCCTCGTTCTGTCATCTGCTACCACTGAGAACAGTCTAGATCCCTCCTCTTTGGAACCCCCTTTCAGGCAGTTGAAAGCAGCTATCAAATCCCCCCCTCACTCTTCTCTTCCGTAGACTAAACAATCCCAGTTCCATCAGCCTCTTCTCATAAGTCATGTGTTCCAGTTCCCTAATCATTTTTGTTGCCCTCCGCTGGGCGTTTTCCAGTTTTTCCACATCCTTCTTGTAGTGTGGGGCCCAAAACTGGACATAGTACTCCAGATGAGGCCTCACCAATGTCAAATAGAGGGAAACGATCACGTCCCTCGATCTGCTGGCAATGCCCCTACTTATACATCCCAAAATGCCATTGGCCATCTTGGCAACAACGGCACACTGTTGACTCATATCCAGCTTCTCGTCCACTGTAACCCCTAGGTCCTTTTCTGCAGAACTGCTGCCTAGCCATTCGATCCCTAGTCTGTAGCGGTGCATGGGATTCTTCCGTCCTAACTGCAGGACTCTGATATATACTCAAATATACGAAGGATGGAAAGGACCTATTAGGCTGCCTATTCCACTTTCTCCTTCCCCCTCCCAATGCCATGTGCAAGATGAATCTCTTTTGCATATCCTCAAGAACTTGGTCCAGTTTTGTTTCAAAGACTCCTATAGCGTTAGCAGCTTCCCTAGAGAGGCTGACCCACATATTAGAAGTGACCCTGTTAGAAAGGGTTTCCTGAAGTCCAGCTGAACGTTTCCATCATCACTTCCTGGATTCCTGCCTCAACCCACTGAAACAAAATATTTCCTTTCCCCTCTCAAAAATCCACCCCATCCTCTGCAGAGACCTTTGGGACAGAGTCTCCTAGACAGTTCTATCCCTCTTTCTACCAAGCTGCCCATGGATATTTGCTGCTGTGGGAAGACGGATATTTTATTGTGAGGCCAAACAGGAACCAGTGAGGCTTCCATAGAGCTTAATGGACAGTGCAGACATGGCCCCTAGCACTCTGCCTTTTGGATCCATAAATTCCTTGGTTAGAAGGGACCATTATGATCATCTTGTCTGACAGCCTGCGTAACACAGGCCAGATAACTGCCCCGCAATAATTCCTAGAACAGAGCTTTTAGAAAAACATCCAATCTTGATTTCAAAATGGTCAATGATGGAGAATCCACCAAGATCCTTGGTAAGTTGTTCCAGTCATTAATTACTCTCCCTGTTAAAAATTTACATCTTATTTCCAGTCTAAAGTAGTCTAGCTTCAACTGCCAGCCATTGGATCATGCTTCAACCTTTCTCTGCTAGATTGAAGAGCCCATTATTGTTCTCTATGTAGGTACTTACAGACTAATAAAATCACCCTTTAACCTTCTCTGAGTCCAGAGATAGGAGCCTGGGGGCTCCTCACCAGTGGCTTGTTCAGAGGAAAGCTCTACTAGCTGGCAGCTCTCTAGAGGAAGTGTGAGAAATTAGGATCCATTTTGCTCCTCTTTATTGTTTTTTGTTTCTCCAGCTTCAATATTCTGTACAGGGGCCACAAGCCAAGGGGGACAGGAGCAGCAGGCCAGCTTACAGAGAAGTCCTTGGCTAATTCCATCCTCTCACACCTTGGCGGGGCCTCAAAGTAGAGAATACGCCCTAAAAAGGTTCCTCCCCACACCTACTCTTTCTACACTGGGGCACAGAATAGGACAGTGCTAACCGCCTGCAAGGATCCTGAGGGCTGCATCTCATCTGCAGTAAGTGGAGCAGGGCACTGCTGCTAAGGCAGTTGCAGTCTTGTGAGGAGCCATTACAATCTCCATCATTCACAGATGATCCCTATGGATCCAGTTTTGAAAGGGTCGAAGGCTTTTTATTGCCAACGTGGCTGCTGGTAGGAAGGGGAAGGAGAGGGGCAGATACCCAAAGGGACTAGGGTTCGAGAAGCAGTGCCTATAGGTCAGCTATGGCTAAAATTTCAACCCTTGGGGCAGAGGTAGTGCAGAAATCTAAAAAGAGGTGCCTGTGGACACCACATGAGGGCAGCTGCGGATCAGATTGGGCTCCTTTTCCCCTCTCTGCCAGTGACCAGCTGCTGAACTGCTCTGAGCCACTCCTACTCCCTCTGCAAATACAAGAATAATTATTCTACCCACTTTACAAAGTGCTTGGAGATCTATGGATGAAAAAAAGCTAGGCAAGCGTCTTTATTAAAATGGAGGTGCAGATGGTGGACACCAAGGTCCCAGCAGGTTTTGATTGAGAAAGAGCATTGCATGCTGAGAGTGATATTTCTGATGGCAGCTATCAGAGGTACCGCTTCACAGACCATTGGGTTTAGCACAGACAGTGCAAAAGGCAGCACACTGACAGCCATACAGACTCCAGGCCTCTGTATAGCCAGAGAGCAAGGTAAGATTCCGCCACACACCGGCTTCTGCCAATATACCTTATTCCTGGATTACAAGGACTACACTTGAATCTCCATGGCCTACTCAGTCCTCTGCTTCTCTGTCGTCAGTGACAAACATGGCAGTGATTGTGTGAGGTGGACGCTTGTCAAATAACATCTGGGTTGAGATCCCCCCTTGTTCAGTTCATATCAGCCACCAAATACTAATAGCTTTGGCTCATTACAAACCTGGTTCAGTGGAAACCCCCTGAATATCTTATCAAATCAACCGAGTCATCCAATATACCACCTCTCTCTCATTCCAAACCTTCCTCATAGAAAAGCACCGACTAAGACTTCCACTTGCCCCTTATGATGTGCACTGGGCCAGAGAACCTAACAAACAGGGGACTCAAATGCCTCCAAATGCAGAGGTGACCAGAGGTGATAAAAACCACAACCGTCTCAAGTCTATGAGACAGGATAGCATTATCTAACAGGTCAAGTTCTACTGAAGTGAGAACAAAGCACCTTTGTTGGCTAAGACAGAACAGCTGCCAAGCCCACAAAATTCCCACACAGCACTGCCCTTTTCTGTTTTATGAAACCTCCTCTCCCCACAAATTCACATCCATTTTTCCAGTTCAGTAAAATCCCTTATTTTACCCAAGCAAAATAACTGCTGGTTGGAAGAGAGTTCCTCTATGGTCACCAAGGATTACCATATACACTGCAAATCCCATGTGTATTATTAAGAATAACTCAATAAGGAAACTCCTAGCCCAGGAAGGATCAGAACACTGAGCAACACTGGATACAAAAATAAACCCATTAAAATGTGCTGGGCACCAGTTATGTTGCATAAGCAAGATAAAAGAGGGGGATTCTGAGCAGGTCAGTGGTCCATACTGCCCTGCAGAATTATCACTCAGTGCCACAATGTAGGACACACAATATCTGACATGCTTTCTCCATCGTGTTCCACAGCTACTCCCTGAACATCGCTCAATCAACCTTAAATCTCTGTTACGACTGCCAGCCTCCTGGAAGATAATGGCTGTAGGCGGGCCCCAAGTGGCCATCATAGTGGCACTGGGAGAGGAATGGTAGACTACCTCGCCTCAGACACCCCCGCAGGAGGTGATGTGCATGCAGGCAGCTGGAGGATATGAGGGAAGAGCAAAACAAGAAAAAGCAAAAGACTGAATGGCAGGTCATGCACCCCATTCCCTCCCAAAAGCCACTTGGTAGCATGTTATCATGGGAAACACAGGTTACTTGAGAGGTGTAATCGGGCGAACTGGGTTTGATTCCTCATCCTAGTCTTATACTTTAAGACTGAAAATGTTGCACGGGTTGGGCTTGGAGGCCCAATGATGTCATCAAGCAGGACACCTAGGCTGGACTGCATTTAGCCCTGGCCTGGCAAGCGTGAGTCAGAGTAAGATGCCCACCGTTGCTCAACAGCAAGGAGTGGCACTGGCTGGCTCCAAAGGGGAGCGCCTCTTTGGCCAGGAAGGATAATGATGGCAGGGGGAGGGGGCATCCTTAGGGCTTTACTACCTACAAGCTCAGTTAAAAGTGAAAGTCCTCAGGATCGGTTCCGTGGCAGTGACACAAATGTGTGATTTATCCCAGGAGTATCAGCACTTACCAGAGTTCGTTCCTGTGAGGCGTGGTCGGGACAGCACCACAGAGGGCAGGATCGGGCTCATCTGCAACAGAGAAAAGGAAAGCTTCAGTCGATCAGGGCCAAATCTTGGCTTCTTTACTGCCATTTGGAATAATGTCATTTTGTGTTAAAAAGCTTTCCTGGCAGATAATCGCCCCCTCCTCTGCTTCCGCTGTGCCTCCTCCCCTTCTGCAGCCGGGTTGAGATTACTGCCGCATTTCTAACCCACACTTAAGAGGGTTTAATCCTGTGCACCAATGATTTGATGTATAATCATTCTTGCAGTAAGCAGTTTAAAATAAAAATGCACATGCTTCAATGCCTGGCTCCCACCCACCCTCTCCTGAGAGGAGCAGCCAGTCCATTTGAAGTCAAGCCACTGGGTGGTGGTGGATTTTTTGCGAAGAACCCCTGCAAAGGGAACCTTGTGAAAATGATGGAACCTGTGCAGGATGTCACACAGTAACACAGTGACGTGCCCTCTGCTGCCCTTGAGCTGGAGTGACCTGCCCTTAGGCGAGAGGTATCCATTCAAAATGCTTATGCAAAGGATCATTGTCCTAGCCCAGTGGTTTGCAACCTATTTATTTTATTGTGGGCCACATGTTATGTGGGCCGAATCAAATACTACCTCTATGGCCCTGAGGATGTCACATGGGCCGCAGCTCTGTGCTGATTGGGCCGCAGGCCGAGAACCACTATCCTAGCCTATTGCTTTGACCACATCATCCCTCTCTAAGCTGCTTGACTTCACTTCCATGGCCCTTTGTGGACTGTCCCCACACCCTGCTTATCTCCCATTCAGTATCAAAAGGTCTACCCTTGCCTCTGATCACCCCACGACCCTCGCCTCCATCGCCCTCTTGTTAAATTTTCAGATAGCACCTTTGTGCTTTCTCCCATGCTGCCCCACATGCTCCCCATAAACACCCACAAAACGAACTCATTATACTCCTTCAAATCTCTCCTTTGCCATGATGCCTACAAAAACATCACAATAGTTAGGCCGCTGGTGTGCAGAGAGCCCTGCCCATCAAGCTGATCACAACTGTCTCATTGTTTCCTTATGCCGCCCCATCTGTCTGTATCCACCTGTTCTCTCTTCTCTTACACTTGGACTGTAAACTCATTAGGGCAGGGACCATCTTTTTGTTCTGCATTTGCACAGTACAGCGGGGTCCTGGACTGTGACTGGGGTTCCAATGTGGTCCCGTAACCCAAATACTAAGAACAATTTCTGTGTTCCAGTGAAAGCCTGTTCGCACCCTACACAGCCTTCGAGCTCGACTTCCAGGCACAGCCTGTGGGATGAACGTTTATCCCAAGAACACAAAAGCCAGCAGCAGGGCGGAGCTGTTCAGACTGTACGATGGGTATCCACATTAAGTCACAGGAGTGTCAGGCCAGGGAGGCTGCACTTGTTGGAGATATGGACAATGTGAGCAGCCATTAAGGCTGGGATTTCCAAGAGCCCAAGGGAATTAGGTGCTCAAATGTCTAATTTCAATGGGTGTTGGATACTGAACTCCCATAGGCTGCTTTGCCAATTCCGTATTGCCATGGTCTGGAGTGTCCTCAGCGCAGTGGTCTGCTACACTGCACTGTCAACTCAATACAGGGATCACCTTTTACCAAACATGCCTTCTGCAAGCAGGGATCGAAGTGCTGTCAGTTCAGGAGAACTCCAAAATGAGCAAAAGTAACTCAGGGAAAACCACAGTAAGACAGGCCTCTCAACATGCCCTATCAATCTTTGGTACTTATCTGCCCCTCCCGCCTCCATTACCATCATATCTGGACGTCTCACAATCACCTCACAAACCCCCTGGGAGGCAGGGTAGCACCGCCATCCCTATTTCAAAGAGGGGAACTGGGCACAGAGAGTGAATGACCTGCCCCAGGACACACTGGAAGTCTGTGACAGAGCAGAGAATTGAACCTGACTCTCCCAAGCCCCAGACTAGTGTCCTAATCACTGGAAAATCCTTCCCTCCAGTCAAAAAGGCTAAGAGAATGTTAGGAACGAGTAGGAAAGGGATAGAAAACAAGAAAAAAAAATAATCTCATGCCACAATATAAATCCATGATGCACCCACACCTTGAATACTATGTGCAGTCCTGGTCCACCCGCCGTCTCAAAAAGGATATAATGGAACTGGAAAAGGGTCAGAGAAGGGCAATAAGGATTTCTGAGGTGTTCATACCAGGAGAGACTACAAATATTAGGGCTGTTCAGCTTAGAAAAAAAAAAGAGACAACTAAAGGGATGGGGGGGAATATGACTGAGGTCTATAAAATCATAAATGGTGTGGAGAAAGTGAGTAGAGAAGTTTTATTTACAATACACAAACCAAGGGTCAACCAATGAAATTATTAGGCAGTAGGTTTAATACAAACAAGAGGAAGTACTTTTTCCACAATACATGATTAACCTCTGGTACTCATTGCCATGGGACATTGTGAAGGCCAAAAGTATAACTGGGTTCAAAATGAACTGGATGAGTTCATGGAGGATAGATCCATCAGTGGCTATTTGCCAAGACAGTCAGGGATACAACCCACGCCTGGGGCAACCCTAAACCTCTGACTGCTAGAAGGTAGGAGGGGAAGACGGGGTGGATCATTCCAACTGTCCTGTTCTGTGCACTCCCCCCCGAAGCTCTGGCACTGGCCACTGGTCAGAGACACAATACAGGGCTAGATGGACCTCACCCAGTCCGGTAGGTCTTAGGATCTTAACAATGGCACCGGCGCCCTGTCCACATTAGGACATGCAACGTAGCTCCACTGGCGATAGAGCTAGTATCGGCAATAGTGGGATGTTTTAAACCATTTCCCTAGAACAGACAGGGTCTTAGACAGTGCAGACCTATACTACTGTAGATCCCAGCTAGCAGCTAGTACACTCTATGGAGCATAGGCGTGATATGCTCCATGCCTGAAACATCTCTAAAGCAAATGACAGCTGAAGCTTTCAGGAAGCACAGGCTGTGTTACATAGAGACTGCAGTGCACAATTCCAGGGCCTGCTTCTCCATGGTCCTGCTGCCACTTTACCCGCTTTGCGGTAGTGTAATTGCCACCATTGTGAGCTGACAGCGTTTGACAGCCACTTTGCTCTGGACTATCCAAGATGCAGGGCAAGGGAGATTCAAGGTGCCAGTGTCCATGTCACTCCAGTCTCTGTTCTGCCAGAATAAGCCTGCCATGCGGATGGCTCAGGTTGTCAGAACAGTAGTCAGTTAAACCCGCCTTGCTTCCCGTTTAGTTTTAGAATCTCAGCCTGGTACCCATGTTTGATTTCTGTCACCAAATGGAAAAATTTCTATATCCTTGTCATGGTAAATCAACATCTCATGACCCTGCTTCGGTCATCATCATCTCGGCTCACAGTTCTCCTAGCAGCTACAATGCTGCCTTCCTCTCCATCCCAGTATCCTGTAGCTACCTGGCTGTAACCCAGGAAGCCAGCTATGCCTTAGGATTACCCAGTTAAACAAAAAGAGATGCAGCCTGCAGAGACCACAGGTCCAGTCTCATAGCGCTCCTGCACCCTGACAAATTGGGTGAAGGGGTAGTCAACACACAGGATTCTTACACAGTAACCAGAGAATTTACTGAGCATTTCACACTACAAGCAGAGATGAGGTTCAAAATGCACCAATTAACTTGTGCAACAACCACCAACATAGACCGTACAAGGGAGCTGGGCCATTACTAATGAGAGATCCGTTAATATTTAGCCTTAAGACAAGTTACGGAGAGAGAGGAAATGGAAAGCTGCCAACACTGACAGAGGCACGATGGGCTCTCAGGGAACGTGGCACTGCAGGGGATGTAGGCTCAGACCTCGGAGAGCTACTTTAGACATTTAATAGGGTGCAGCCCCCTTCCTCCTCTTCCATGGAAGAGAACAGTTTGGATCTTTCCAATCCTGACCTTCTCATGGGTGTTGCCTCTGTGCTTTTTAGCGTCTGGGGTTTGCTTTCCTCTGTTAGGAGGACAGCAAATTCCAAGGCAGTGACCTCGTAATTTTCAAGGATCTTGCATTTGTTTCATGAAGCGCCAGTTACATTTACTGTGCGATAAAAATGACTGAATAATAGGATACCCCAAGCAAATGCAGAGTCCAGAATGTTGTCGTAGCTATGAAGGGAAGTGAGGAGCACAGACACCGTGGTAATTCAAAGAAAAGAACTTTTACTTAAAGACTCAGGCTAAGATTTAAAATCATGGAGTGGACGTGTAAGCCCCATTAATCCAGAGTCCCAAATCCTCTAGTCCACTTTGAAAATCTCAGCCTTAAACATTCTGCCTGTGATTCAAAAATATCTCCCAGAGTGAGTGCTGAATTCGGATCTCATTTACACCAGTCTACAACCAGAGTGACTCCAGTGAAGTCTCTGGGCTTACTCTGGATTTACACTGTTTGGTGATCATGTCTGGCCTGAAAATGCAGCACCAAAGGACAATGTTCCTAGGATCCAGAGAGAATGTTTCAGACACTTTTCTTTTAAAGGGGAATGGTAAGAGAGCCCGGTAACAAACGGCAGGATCATATTAAATGGGCAGTGTTCAGGAAGCTGAGTCACACCAGACTGGAATGCCAAGGGGGAGGGGACAGAAGCTGCGATCTTTAAAATCTCATGCTCCAAAAAATGGCAGATTTTAAAGACTTCCAAAATATACGGCGCATAGATGGCATTTGGGAGACAGGCATGTAGCTATCTGTGGAGTGGCAGAGAGCACAGATATGGAGAGGAGGACAATGGCAGAGGTGGTTCCCAAGTGTTCTTTTGTTCTCGGTAGCTCCAGCATGGCTCCTATTTTTAGAAACTGTCTCCTTTAGAGGAAAACATGCAGTGATTTATCTTCCTCTGGATGAGCACGTAGCTGCACTCCCTGCAAACCCTGGTATCTTGGAAACAGTAAGAGACAAGGGAGTTTAATGTCTTGGACTTGGTGGGTTCAATTTTACTCTCTATGGTAATCCAAGGACAACTTCTCCTCTAAGTCGCAAGAGTAGGGACTGTATATTTTTCCAGGAGAGAATGAATGCAGACTTTACATGCTGCTCTCAACAGCAGCATCAGCTGCTCTCAAGTTTATGCTCTTTCCATGAATTACAGAACATTCAAGAGGTAAAATGCCACCATTACCCAGACACAGGCCTTCACTACTCTGCCATATTGCACTAGGGAAATTCAGTCCAACAGTCTGGGACATTAAGACATTTTCAAAAGCGAAAACACCACAAGAGCGCATAGCGAAGAGGCAGCCAAAACATGCAGCCAAACAAAAAAATAAGGTTTACATTATGGGGTTTTTCATAGGAGGCACCACACGCTAGAGCAAGTGGTAAGAGTCCTTCTCTACACGATGGACTTAATTCTAGATCATGGGTGGGCAAACTACGGCCCATGGGCTGGATCTGGCCTGTCAGGGCTTTGGATCCGGCCCACGGGATTGCCAGTCCTGTGGCACAGCAGGGCTAAGCCAGGCTCCCTGCCTGCCCTGGCCCTGCTCCCGGAAGCGGCCAGCACCACGTACCTGTGGCCCCTGCGGGGAGGTGAGGGCAGAAGGGTCTGTGTGCTGCCCTCGCCTGCAGGCACCACCCCCCTGCACCTCCCATTGGCTGGGAATGGGGAACCGCGGCCAATGGGAGCTTCAGGGGAGGTACCTGCAGGCGAGGGCAGCATGTGGAGCCCTCTGCTGTCCCGTCCCCTCCAGGACATGGTGGTGGCCACTTCTGGGAGCGGAGTGGCGTGGGGCCAGGGCAGGCAGAGAGTCTGCCTTAATCCTGCTGTGTGCCGCTGTCACCCCAGAGCCGCGCAAGGGAAGCGATGCCAGGCCAGAACCGGCACCGCAAACCCCATCTGCACCCCATACCTCCACTCCCTGCCCTGAGCCCCCTAACCCTCTGCCACACCCCTCCGGCACTCCAACCCCCTACCCTGAGCCCCCTCCCACACCCCACAGTCCCTCCCGCACCCCAACTCCCTGCCCCAGCCCTACATTTATGGCCCTGCATGCAATTTCCCCACCCAGATGAAAAAGTTTGCCCACCTCTGCTCTAGATAAACTCTTTGCTGAGGGCTATTTACATGCCATGTTTTAAAGTTCAGGTAATTGTGAAATACCAACTTTTCAAGAACACCACTAAAAAAAAAAAAATAATCTGTGGCTCATTTAGAACAACTAATGCAACTTGAACCATGGTAAAGAGGTGAATTGCATATTGAAGGGGCATCCATTGCCCATCAAGAGCGTGAAGATTTTGCTTAGTCACTAATCTATTATCAAAAGGAATACCCTTGCTCACACGGGATAGCAGATGTGGAATAATTCAGACATGCTTTGTGTAGGTGATAAAGCTTGTAAAGCACAGAACCATCTTTCATTGCACCCACTGAACTCCCAAGGAAAACCGCTAATAGAGACTCATAATAAATAGCCCCCAGTCTGGACTGGGAAGTGACGTACAACTCTATAGATGTGGATGGGATATACCATCCACAGCAACAGAACTCCTCTGTAATATCTGAATGCAGAGAAACGTTCTGCGTTTTTCAAACGTTCAAAATAACACCAGCTTCATCATAAATGAAGGTCCCAAGAAGGACTATGCTAATTTCAGAGGCATCTCTAGAGAGAGCTACAGGGAGCATGGCCTAGAATAGAGGTTCCCAAATTGTGGGGGGCAAAGAGGAACGTTGGGGGGGAGGGCACAGCAGGGCCCAGGTCAGCCTCCATGGGAGGGGAGAGTACCACTTAGCCCCTCCCAGCCCTCATCCGCGTCCCTGGCTCCCGTCCCCAGCCTCGGTGTGGCTCTGCTCTTGCCCCACCCCTAGTCTTGGCCACAGCTCCATTCCCTGCTCGGGACTGAGGCTGGAGGCAGGGCTGGAAGCGGAGCTGTACCTGGACCCAGACCCAGTAGCTGCCCCCCACTGCAGCCTGGTTGCGGCTCCGCTTCCACTCCTGGCCCCAGCCATGGCCCTGCTCCTGGGCTCAGACCCACCCCCAGCTGCGTCCTTTCACCTCTCTGTAATTCAGTTTCCCCATCTATAAACTGGGGATAATGATACTGTCCTCCTTTGTAAAGCACTTTGATACCAGCTGATGGAAGATGCTATACAGGGAATGGGGATTATTATTAATAAAATGTTTCAGACAGATTTCTGGACAAAAAAGCATGGTGCCCACAAATAGTAAATCAACATGAAGACTGTTAGAGTGGGCTTTTCAAAGGCATTTAGCATTGGCCTGACTCCCACATCAAAGTTAATCTTAGTGTTACTTAATGAGAGCAGAATTAGGCCGAAGCGGAAGGCTTTGAAAATCCCACTCTTAATATGTGATTTGTACAATGCAGCAATGACTAAGGGAGGCAACATGCATGCAGGAATTGGTTAGGATGATCTAAGGCAGTATAACTAGGAGGAATGGGATAAAATACAGAGATGGAAAATTTAAGCTGGATGTTAGGAAAATATTTCCTTAGTTGCAGAGATCTATTCAGTTGCGCAAAGGTCTCTTCAAGGGATACAGTGAAAGACCCATTTTTTGAGACATTCAAAATTAGACAGGGCAAAGTCCTGGAGAATACTTCGTAGCATTCACTAGCCAAGGACAGACAAATAGGACTTTTCCATCTCTAGCATCTATGGTCTTATAGACACCATATACTCAGGTAGTGTGGTGGTGGAAAATGCACTCCTGTCAAGGAGTTTGTTGCTGTCTCACAGCTATAGAAAAATGTCCCGTGACCAAACAATCACCTCAACAAAGTCTTTATTGACCTGAGCAATGCCTTGGATTATGCTCAGGTGTCTCAGTCTTCAGAGGCTTCTGAGATAAATTTTGGCACAGGCAAGACAAACACATTTCTGCATCTCCACAGTAGCATTGTTAGAGAAGTCTGTACAGACAGACAATGTCCAGCCATGGCATTAAGCAATGGGTGACAGTCATTGCCTGATCTTCATAGTAACAGAAGATGAAGCAAATCATGGTTTAGCTCTATAATACTAAATTCCACTTGAGCAGTTTCTTTGAATCTATGGTATTTCATGTAAGAGCACAGGGACTGAAAGAGCCACTGCTCTACTGGTGACCTTGCACGAGCAGGTAACGACATTATCACTGTCTTGTCCCTAGCTTGGAAAGCAGGGATTCTACAGTCCGCTATTCTAAGGCAATGCTTCTAAGGCAGAGTAACCATCAGTGCCAAAAATATAATAGATTAACCCAAACAGCAGGGTCTGTGCTAAGCAAAGGGTAATGTGCTGACTGAGACAACCTTGGCAGTGTCTGCTTGGACCATGAGGAACATATCAACTACTGAGCTGGCCTTTTACATGGCTGCTTGTGGAAGTAACATAGCGTTTGCCCGTGCACATTAAAGATTGCTGCCCTACTGTACGGTGTACAGATACTAACCTCTTTACCAATGCAGCAATAAAGCAGCTCCCATACCAGATATGCTCGGCAGCTTTTGGTTACAAGAAAACCAAGATAAAATCATACTCTCTCCTGGGTATTTATTTGGCCCCTGCACCTTAGTATCTGGGCACCTCACAAACTTTAATGTATTTGCCCTTGTAAACCTATGTGATACAGAGCACTGCCATTATCCCCACTGTACAGAAGGGGGACCTGAAGGGCAGAGAGGCTAAGAGACACCCCAGATCATACAGGGAGACTGTGAAAGAGCAGGGACTTGAACCTAGGTCCCCCAAGTTCTAGGCTGCTTTTCAGTGGGGCTGAGCACTTCCACTGAGAACAAGTAGAATCAGCATATCTGGAAAAAATTCAGATGGTAGGTCCCCTCCCAGCTTGGTATTGCCTGCAAACTTTATGTGTCCTTTCTCTGCCACTGTCTAAATCATTGATGAAGATATTGAACAGAACCGATCCCTGTGGGACCACTCAATATACCCATCCAGCTTGACTGAATCATTGATAACTACTCTCTGGGAATGGTTTTCCAACCAGTTATGCACCCAGCTCATAGTAGCTTCATCTAGGTTGTAGTTCCCCAAGTTGTTTATGAGAAGACAGTTCAAAAGCCTTACTAGAGTCAAGATATATCACATCATCTACTGCTTCCCCCCATCCACAAGGCTTGTTACTCTGTCAAAGAAAGCTATTAGGTTAGTTTGACATGATTTGTTCTTGACAAGTCCACGCTGAGTGTTACTTATCACCTTATTATCTTCTAGGTGTTTGCAAATTCATTGCTTAATTATTTGCTCCATTGTCTTCTTGGGTACTGAAGTTAAGCTGACTGGTCTGTAATTCCCCTGGTTGTCCTTATTTCTCTTTTTATAGATGTGCACTACATTTGCCCTTTTCCAGTCCTCTGGAATTTCTCCCATCATCCATGACTTTTCAAAGATAATGGCTAATGGCTCAGATATCTCCTCTGTCAGCTCTTTGAGTAGTCAAGGATGTATTTCATCAGGTCCTGGTGACTTAAAAATTTCTTACACAAATTAGATGTCTTCAACTTGTTCTTTCCCTATTTTAACCTCTGATCCTACCCCAGCTTCACTGGCATTGACTATGTTAGATGTCCAATCGCTACTCACCTTTTTGGTGAACATTTTTTCTTTGAGCTTGATGTGGATGTAAAGTGCAGATCATCATGGCCAGACCAAAACTGTGCGATACCTTCTGGCCACCTGCAGGTGAAAGAGGAGGTGTTTTGCAGCTGTGGCTATTCAGGGCAGAGCTGAAGGGAGCTCCCAAGGGTGTAAATTGTTAAATCCATTTAGATACAGATGCCCCTAAAAGTGGGAGTTGTTATGCAGGAAGGGTGCTCCCCCTGACTTCACCTTCACCTTATTTGGGTTTTGCTTCACTGAGATGACAATTCTAGGCACCGTGCAAGCAGGAAATGGAGTCATTTATGTTTGGCATTCAGGTTTTGCAGAACTGGGTGCTGTCTGCATACTGCTGGGGCACCAGCCTGCACCGCCTCACTAGCTCTCCCAAAGGCACTGTATGAATACTGAATAGGAGGATAGTAGTTTGGGTTTTGTGCAAGAGGAACGTCCTGAGCCATTTCAGGACATTTCCATCAACCTCTGCTGGAGAGGGTCAGAGCAGGACAGGAGAGCTGGGTGATCAACAACATGAAATGTTGCAGAGATGTTAGGCAGCAAGAGCATGGACATGCTTTCCCTTTAGCCTGGAGATGACCTCATATTTCTCCTTGCCACGGCAGACACACAGATTGAGCAATACATTCAGCAGGTGCGGGGAGATGGTGGAGTGTATGCTCAGGAGACTGAAAGCTAGATGGATGTGTCTGCTGAGCTGGAACGACTGTTCAGCCACTAATGTATCTGTCGGCTGCACTTTGCATAACATATGTTAAAGCAAGTGAACAGTAGAGCGCTAAGACAGCCAGACTGACAGCAACCCACGAATAGCCAGACAGAAAAGCAGTTCCACCGGAGTTTGTCAGTATGATGCACAAATAAGGAATGATCTGTCCACACACTAGAGAATTAGATCCTGATCAAGTGAAATGAATATAACTTCTGTTTTAAAACCAGCCTCTCTTAATCATAGAATATCAGGGTTGGAAGGGACCTTAGGAGGTCATTGGTTCAAAGCAGGACCAATCCCCAACTAAATCATCCCAGCCAGGGCTTTGTCAAGCCTGACCTTAAAAACTTCTAAGGAAGGAGATTCCACCACCTCCCTAGGTAACACATTCCAGTGCTTCACCACCCTCCTAGTGAAAAAGTTCTTCCTAATATCCAACCTAAACCTCCCCAACTGCAACTTGAAACCATTACTCCTTGTTCTGTCATCTGCTATCACTGAGAACAGTCTAGATCCCTCCTCTTTGGAACCCCCTTTCAGGTAGTTGAAAGCAGCTATCAAATCCCCCCACATTCTTCTCTTCCGCAGGCTAAACAATCCCAGTTCCCTCAGCCTCTCCTCATAAGTCATGTGTTCCAATCCCATATTCATTTTTGTTGCCCTCCACTGGAGGTTTTCCAATTTTTTCACATCCTTCTTGTAGTGTGGGGCCCAAAACTGAGCACAGTACTCCAGATGAGGCCTCACCAATGTCGAATAGAGGGGAACGATCACGTCCCTCGATCTGCTGGCAATGCCCCTACTTATACATCCCAAAACACCATTTGCCTTCTTAGCAACAAGGGCACACTGTTGACTCACATCCAGCTTCTTGTCTACTGTAACCCCTAGGTCCTTTTCTGCAGAACTGCTGCCTAGCCACTCGGTCCCTAGTCTGTAGTGGTGCATGGGATTCTTCCGTTCTAAGTGCAGGGCTCTGCATTTGTCCTTGTTGAACCTCATCAGATTTCTTTAGGCCCAATCCTCCAATTTGTCTAGGTCCCTCTGTATCCTATCCCTACCGTCCACCGTATCTACTTTTCCTCCCAGTTTAGTGTCATCTGCAAACTTCCTGAGGGTGCAATTCATGCCATCCTCCAGATCATTAATGAAGATATTTAACAAAACCGGCCCCAGGACCGACTCTTGGGGCACTCCACTTGATACTGGCTGCCAACTAGACATGGAGCCATTGATCACTACCCGTTGAGCCCGACAATCTAGCCAGCTTTCTATCCACCTCATAGTCCATTCATCCAGCCCATACTACTTTAACTTGCTGGCAAGAATACTGTGGGAGACAGTGTCAAAAGTTTTGCTAAAGTCAAGGAACAACACGTCCACTGCTTTCCCCTCATCCACAGAGGGAGTTATCTCGTCATAGAAGGCAATTAGATTAGTCAGGCATGACTTGCCCTTGGTGAATCCATGCTGACTGTTCCTGATCACTTTCCTCTCCTTTAAGTGCTTCAGAATTGATTCCTTGAGGACCTGCTTCATGATTTTTCCAGGGACTGAGGGGAAGCTGACTGGCCTGTAGTTCCCAGGATCCTCCTTCTTCCCTTTTTTAAAGATGGGCACTATATTAGCCTTTTTCCAGTCATCCAGGACCTCCCCCGATCGCCATGAGTTTTCGAAGATAATGACCAACGGCTCTGCAATCACATTCGCCAACTCCTTTAGCACTCTCGGATGCAGTGCATCCGGCCCCATGGACTTGTGCTTGTCCAGCTTTTCTAAATAGTCCCAAACCACTTCTTTCTCCACAGAGGGCTGGTCACCTCCTCCCCATGCTGTACTGCCCAGTGCAGTAGTCTGGGAGTGGACCTTGTTCATGAAGACAGAGGCAAAAAAAGCATTGAGTACATTAGCTTTTTCCACATCCTCTGTCACTAGGTTGCCTCCCTCATTCAGTAAGGGGCCCACACGTTCCTTGACTTTCTTCTTGATGCTAACATACCTGAAGAAACCCTTCTTGTTACTCTTAACATCCCTTGCTAGCTGCAACTCCAAGTGTGATAACAGGCTAACAGAGGGAGTTTGCCTGGGATCTGTCTGAGAGGAGGTACGCTAAGTGTTGCACGAGTGGGGCGGCGTTGGTGAGTATCTGAGTGTCTGTTGCAGGGACAGTTTGACCATGTGCTTGATTGTTTGAAAAGTGTGAATTGGGAGTGCTTTGTTCCAGGTGAGCCTTGAGTGGGCCTGACTGTTATAAAAAGCCAGTCAACTGCAAACCAGCTGAGCGGCGAACAGCAGAAGTTCGCCTGGTGAGAGCCCACTGAGGCTTACATCTTGCAGGCTTCTCTGAGTAGTTACTACAACTTCTGAGGAAGCTCATAGAAGGAAGGTAATATGGATGGTGAGCGTTCAGCTGTTGTGACCTGCACAGGATGTGCCATGTTTGTCTTTCTTCCACAGGACAGAAGCGACTTTGTACAAAGTGCAAGCTCGTCTCCATATTGGAAGAGAAGGTTCAAGGTCTGGAGAAACAAGTATTGACCCTGCGTTGCATAAGAGAAACTGAAGATTTCCTGGACAGACGTCAGGATATGCTTCTACAGGCACAACTTTCTGAAGATTCAGAGCAGGCTGCGCAGCAGGGACAGAAGGATGGTGAGGAAATTTGGCAGCATGTGACCTCCAGAAGAAGAAAGGGAAGTGTCAACGTACCAGCAATGCAGATACAGGTAAGCAACCATTTTCTTGTTCTCTCCACAGGTACTAATGCGGAGAGTGGACTAGATGATACATCTGAGGGAAGGGAACAGAAGGAGACTCTGCTGATTGGAAGGCATGAGATGCACTGTCCTAGGGTTGGGGATTCCACGACCACCGCTCCCAAGAGAAGGAGGCGGGTGGTGGTGGTCAGGAACTCTCTCCTCAGGGGGACTGAGTCATCTATCTGCCGCCCCGACCGGGAAAACCGAGAAGTCTGCTGCTTGCCAGGAGCTAGGATTCACGATGTGATGGAGAGAATGCCGAGATTCATCAAGCCCTCCGATCACTACCACTTCCTGCTCCTCCACGTGTGCACCAATGATACTGCCAAGAATGACCTTGAGCGGATCACTGCAGACTATGTGGGAAGAAGGATAAAGAAGACAATAAAATTAGACAATTCCATTTATTGGCCCAGAAAAGAAGTTTCTGAAGAAATGGATTACTGTGGGATCAGAGCTATATTCTGGATGAGGTTATGTCCACAGCGAGTGAGTTCATGGAGGTGTGAACTGCTATTGTACTGATGTTGAAAGGCAGTATTGCTGTTGTGCAAAGCACTCAAAGAATAAACTTTGTGTGGCAAATTGCCAGTACGATTGTGATGGGTCCCACGCTTCCTCTTCTTGGGGGGGAGAGGGAATAGCACTGGGGCTACTCTCTTACGAGTGCCTCTCATTTGCACACATTTTCCTTCCCATATTCTTGCAGAGAAGTAAGATGCCTGAGAAAAGGTTAGGAAGAAGTGAGGGCTTTGGTCTTCTAGCCAGCCATGGCACTTCTCCAGACTCTCCTCTACTTCAATTCCTCCAAACTGCACTCTGCTCCAACTCCTCCTGGTCTGATTGAAGCAGGGGTTTTTTATCATGCGACTGGCTTCAGGTGCTCTAATTAGTCTATAGCAAACTTTCTTCCCTCTACAGGGAATAAGGCTCCCTTCTAGTACTCTCCTGCTGCCCTCTGGCCATGCTGTATCACATATCCCCCCTCCCTGCTCAACAACATGGGGCTGGGCTACTTGGGACGAGAGGCAGTGCTGTCATGATAGGCGATCAGCGTTGCCGTGTTGGCTTCTGGCCCTATGCTGTACCCAGAAATGGAAGGGCTGCAGGGACAGGAACCACCTAGTCACTCTTGAGTTCTTCTCCTTGTTTCTGTGCATTCACTGGAGTGGGGCGTGGTCTGTCACAAGGGTAAACCGCTGCCCCAGTAGGTAGTAGTGGAGAGTCTCCATAGCCCATTTTACCGCCAGACATTCCTTTTCAATGATGGCGTCCTTTTGTTCCCTGGGGAGGAGTTTCCGGCCGAGGTATAAGATCAGGTGTTCCTCCTCCCCTACCATCTGTGAAAGGACGGCTCCTAGCCCTACCTCCGAGGCATCTGTTTGTAGGATGAATTCCTTCTCGAAGTCTGGGGCTATGAGTACTGGATGGCAGCAAAGGGCTGTCCTTAAATCTGCAAATGCTCCTTCTGCTGCATCAGTCCACTTTACTATCTTGGGGCCCCGAGCCTTTATCAAATCTGTCAATGGCCCTGCTCTTGTGGCGAAATGAGGGATGAATCTCAGATAGTATCCTATGATCCCTAAAAATGCTCTGACCTGCTTTTTGTGGACTGGTCGAGGCCAACCTTGTATTGCCTTCACTTTGTTCCATTGGGGTTTCACCAAACCTCTCCCTACTACATACCCGAGGTATCTGGCCTCAGCTAGCCCCATCATGCACTTGAGAGGGTTGGCAGTGAGGCCGGCCTTCCAAAGGGTGTCTAGCACCGCTTCTACTTTTTCGAGGTGCGTTTCCCAGTCAGGGCTATGGTTGACTATGTTGTCTAGACAGGCGGCAGCATACTTGACATGGGGTCACAGCAATTTGTCCATAAGTCATTGGAATGTTGCAGGGGCCCCATGGAGTCTGAAAGGGAGGACAGTGTATTGGAACAGGCCATCGGGTGTAGAGAAGGCAGTCTTTTCCTTGGCATTCTCGGCCAGGGGAATTTGCCAATATCCTTTGGTCAGGTCCAGAGTGGTTAGCTATCGGGCCTTGCCTAACTGATCAAGTAGCTCGTCAATTCGTGGTATCGGATAGGCATTGAATTGGGATACTTCATTCAACTTCCAGAAGTCATTGCAAAACCTCAGGGTGCAGTCAGGCTTGGGGACTAGGAGGATAGGGCTGGACCACTGGCTGTGGGATTCTTTAATAACCCTGAGTTCCAGCATCTTCTTCACTTCTGTCCTAATTTCTTCCCTTTTAGCTTCCAGTATTTGGTACCGGTCTTATCGTCACCCTTACTCCGGGACTGGTGACAATATGATGTTGGACCAGTGTCGTACGGCCCGGCTGTGTACAGAATGTGTCCTGGTTCCTTTGGATCATATCAATGACCTCTGTTCGTTGTTCTGGAGTTAACTCAGGAGATATCTTCACCTGCCTCTGTGGGTCATCTGTCAGGGGTGGAGCTCCCCGAATGACCAGGCATCTCTCTCAGTCACACCAGGGCTTCAGTAAATTGATGTGGTAGATTTGCTTTGGCCTTCGGTGGTCTGGTTATCTGACCTTATAGTCCACCTCCCCAATGGCTTCCACTATCTCATATGGTCCATGCCAGCTGGCCAGGATTTTGCTTTCTGCTGTCGGCACTAGCACCATCATCCGTTCCCCAAGCTGAAATCTCTGTACTTTCACCCGACGGTTGTAAGATGTCCGCTGGGCCTCTTGTACTTTTTCCAAATGTTCTCGTACTAGGGGTTACTTGAGTTATTCGCTCTCTCAACTGTCACATGCTCAATGACATTCTTTCCTGGGTTGGGTTGTTCTTCCCAATCTTCCTGGGCAATATTTAATATTCCACGAGGGTGGTGTCCGTATAGTAGTTCAAAGGGAGAGAAACCTGTGGACGCCTGCGGGACTTCCCGTATGGCAAACATTAGATACGGTAGAAGGGTATCCCAGTCTTTTCCATCCTGTGCTACCACCTTCCGGATCATACTTTTAAAGGTACGGTTAAACCGCTCGACCAGTCCATCTGTTTGTGGATGGTAGACTGAGGTCCTTATGGCCTGGATGCAGAGTAGGGTACGTAAGTCTTTCATTAATTTTGACATGAAAGGGGTTCCTTGGTCTGTCAGGATCTTCTTAGGGATGCCCACTCTTGCAAAAACCTGGAGTAGTTCTTTTGCTATTGCCTTGGATGTGGGGTTTCTTAAAGGAATGGCTTCTGGATACCACGTGGCATAGTCAAGGATGACTAGTATGTTTCGGTGGCCCCATGCTGATCTTTCCAGTGGGCCCACTATGTCCATGGCTATCCTCTCGAAAGGGACTTCAATAATAGGCAAAGGTACTAATGGGGCCCGCAAGTGAGGTCGGGGGCTATGCAACTGGCATTCAGGGCAAGAGGCACAATAGCGCTGGACCTCTGCACATATTCCTGGCCAATAAAACCTTCTTAGGACTTTATCCAGTGTCTTGACTACTCCTAGATGTCCCCCAAATAGATGACTGTGAGCTAACTCTAGTACTGCCCTTGTGTGTTTCCGTGGGACTAAGAGTTGCTCTACTTCTTCCCCTCGTATTTGCTCTATCCTGTACAACAGATCATGTCTGAGCACATAATATGGCCTTGGACCTTTGGTCTTTCCTTCCACAGGTACGCCATTTACTTCCACTACCTCCTCCCTCACATTCGCATATAGTGAGCGGGTCATTGGCTTGGTCCTGCCCGAAATTCTCCCGTGTGGTACCAATCTGACCTAATTCCAGGGGGCCTGTTTCTACTCCGCCCCCTGGATTGCCCCTACTTGGGCTAGGAACCGCCTCTGAGTCCTCACTGGCCTGAATTATCTCCTGGCCTCCTGAACGGGTTCACCTACCAACAAGGGAGGTTTTCTGGTTCTCTGCTAGAATCCTGGTCCCTAATCTTTTATCTGCTCTCCTTTCCCGCCTAGACTTTCAGGGTTTTCCGGGGGATGAGAAGAACTCTGGGGCAAATTCGGCAAATGCTGGGGTGAGGCTATCTGTAGGTGCCTCCATCTCAGCCTGGGGGTTGCTACCCTCCCCTGGCTCTACTGGGGGGAGTAAACTCTCAAACCTGGGGAAGTCCCTACCAATTAAGACAGGGTAGGGGAGCCTGGGGACCACCCCTGCAGTCACCCTGGTAGTATTCCCCTGGATCTCAATCTGTACTGGGATTGTGGGGCAGAAATTTACGGTGCCATGAACTGTGTTTTTGGCCTGGGGAAGTTGGTCTTGCCCCACCAACTTCCCCATGACCAGCGTGACAGCACTCCTGGAATCTACTAATGCTATGGTCTCAATACCATTCATTTTTACTGATCTTATATACCCATGCGAGGTCATTGCGACCCCTACCAGGCCAATTAGGCCACATTGCTCCCTGTGATCCCCCAGATTACATTGCATAGGCTCTTCTCTGTTGGGGCATTGGGCTGCTATATGCCCCAATTCCCCACACACATAACATTTCCCCCTTATTCTGGTTGCCACCGTCTGCCTGGGGCTATTTGGCCGGCCCTCACATCCCTCTCTTCCCAAACCCCCAGATCCCTTCTTGGCCTCGGGCCATTCCTCGGTGTCTTTCCACCCAGTTACGGTTCTCCTGGAGTTCTCGATAGTCCGGGGCCTTGGGTTTGGGACTGGCTTCCTGGTTTGCCGTGTCTCACCCCCTTGGGTCTGGAACAGTTCGCGGGCTGCCAGCTGTCCTTCCACGAGGGCAACCAACTCATCATAGGTGGAGGGGTCATTCTGGCCAACCCAAGCCCGGAGGCCTGGTGGTAGCCCCCTCATATACTGGTCCAGTACCAGGAGTTCCGTCATCTTCTCAGAGCTGAGGGCCTCAGGACGCAGCCATTTCCCGGTCAGGTGGATCAGGTCAAACAATTGCGATCGGGGTGTCTTGTCCTCTGTATACTGCCACTCATGGAACCTCTGGGCTCGCAATGCCATCTTTACTCTGGATCTGGCCAAGATCTCTGCCTTCAGCTGGGGGTAATCTGCTGCAGTCGCCGCGGCCATATCGTAGTAGACCTTCTGGGCCTCCCCCACACAGGAACGGGGCGAGGATGCCTAGCCTCCCGCAGGGCTGCTCTTTCAAAAGCCAGGAAGTATGCCTCCACATCATCCTCCCATGTCATTTTCTGTAGGTAGTGGCTGGCCCATATGGTCTGGGTCCAGTTGCAGTTCAGCTCCATAAGGGCCTTCATCTGGTTCACCAGCTCTTGCAGCAGGGCTCAGTCCTGGGCAGCCTGACTCATCAACAGACGATTAGTCTCCTGCTGCATCCGAGTCGCCTCCTTTTGGGCGATTGCTTGGACCCGGGTAGCCTCGTGCTGTGTGGCGGTGGCCTGTATTAGGGCCTTGACCACGTCGTCCATCTTAGGGATGGGAAGGTTTTGGCTAACCCTGGTTTAAGTCCCCAGCGTGTAGATCCCACACCTGACACCATGTGTGGCAAATTGCCGGTACGATTATGATGGGTGCCGCGCTTCCTCTTCTGGGGGTTCAGGGCGCAGTTTCCTGCCCTTGAACTAGAGTATCTACTGTCCTACTAGTAACCCAGAGAAGGATAGTGGAGAGGAAGGGACCCGGGCCCGCCCTCTACTCTGGGTCCCAGCCCAGGGGCCCTAGGGATCGTGGTAAACCACTTGAACTAGTGCTCCTTCCCCTGGGCTACTTCCCTCTCTTGCTCTTCAGTTTGTGGGGCTTCCTGCCTTCCCTCTCTGCACAAGCTGGGTGTCTCTTTACCTAGGGTCTTGGTCGTCTAGCCAGCCATGGCACTTCTCCAAACTCTCTTCTACTTCAACTCCTTCAAACTGCTCTCTATTCCAACTCCAAACCACTCTGCTCCAACTCCTCCTGGTCTGATTGAAGCAGAGGTTTTTTATCATGTGACTGACTTCAGGTGCTCTAATTAGTCTATAGCAAACTTTCTTCCCTCTACAGGGAATAAGGCTCCCTTCTAGTACTCTCCTGCTGCCCTCTGGCCATGCTGTATCACATTGGTTACACACAAACAAGCTGCACTAAGTTTGAACATACAAACCAGAGAAGGGCACTGGGGCTATTCTCTTGCGAGTGCCTCTCATTTGCACACATTTTCCTTCCCACATTCTTGCAGAGAAGTAAGATACCAGAGAAAAGGTTAGGAAGAAGTGAGGGCCTAGTAGGACAGTCCCATAACTGCTGTTGCCCTGAATTATTGCACTATCTGCCAGTATCAGGGCATGAAGGATGCAGGTGCAGGGTCAAAGAAGCAGACATTTTCATATTCCTTTAAATAATTCCTACTGGATCTGTCTGTTCTCCCTGCACATCTCCCTCTCATTCTTAACGCATTCCTGCATCAGTGCCTTAGCCTATCTTTTCATAGCGACTCTCATTTGCGTTTCTACAACTGGCACATCTACTCAGAGTCCCTATTTGGGTCTCTGTGCATTTCCAGGAATAGATCCTCTCTCCTCTTCCCTCTCCCTGGACCTCACTATGCAAGGTTCCACCTCTGCAGATATAGGTCCACCTACCTCCCTGCTGGCTCTGGGTCACCTGTTCTGCAGGAGTGGACGCTACAACGTAAAGCAAATGGTAGAGTTAATAACAGACTCCCAGCCACTCTTTGCAATACCAAAAATGCCAGGAAAACAGAGATTCCAAGTCAGGTTTGCATTCCAGTGCCTACTTGGAAGCCCCTCTCTCCTTGAACTACAAAGGCTAAGGACACATTAGAAGTCAGATACAACACTAAAAAGGTGGGGTAGAGGTTACACCATGATATGGGAATCAAGATCCACCCTTCTGGAACATTACTCAGTGAAGAGCTGCATGCCTGCTGTAGAGAGCCCCTCCTCCACCTCCAAACTGGCTCAGCTGCTACCTCTGCAGCCATGCCAAAGGTGCTAGGTCTGCCCAAGAAATCTTGACATCCCAGCAATGTACCAGGCACCACCTGCTTTGCTCCTCTTTGCTCTGGTTTATGTAGTTCTCAGAGTCTGTTTAGCACCTCCTCTAATGACCAACGTTCCCTCTAATTTTTGACAGGCCGTGTGCACAAAAAATTTCTTCTGTGCAAATTGTGCTTCTGGGCAAATTTGTGTGTGCACGGCGTTTCGCTGTGTGCACGGGGTTTAGGATCTGTGTGCGCGCGCATGTGCGCAGCTTAGAGGGAACGGTGCTAATGACTAAGCTGCAAGGTGCTCCTGTGCCAGGCTGGGTGGCGTCCCTAGGATTCGGATGTGCACTCTGTAAACAGGTACATTTCCTGGCTGAGTAGGACGAACTGCTGCCATCCTGGGCCTCATTATACTGGACCTGCAGCCTCTATCTTCTCATGGCACTGCTTTTGGCAATGCCCCAGTTGCTCTGCTACCCCAGTCGTACGCTAGGGCATGCATGTGACAGTCATACAGCCACGATCTCTCCTCTCCCCAGATGGAGACCTGAATCCACAAGGCAGCCTCAGGCCAACGGGAAGCACACTTGCAGGATGGTCTCCTCGGAGCCAGGCCAGCCACAGTCTCAGGTGCAAGAGCCTTTCAGTGCTGACACCGGCACGGTGCCGTCCAGTGACCGGAGACCATGGGAGCAACACGTTTATAGAATAAAACCATTTTTCAGAATGGTATAATTTCAGGCAGAGTGTTATTAAATGGCTAGAGCAGGGGTCAGGATTCCCCTTTCTGCCCTGTTCTACTTTCTGCCTTTCCATTTGCACATCTATTACAGGGGCATAGTTCCCACCTCCCAAGAGTGCTGGGAGGCTAATTATGTGCAAAATGCATTGGGGTCTTTGCATGAATGGCACCAGGAGTGTGTATTTGCATTACCATAGAGTCTAGGAGCTCCAGTCACGGACCAGGGGTCTCAAAACACCAGCAGCCTAACTGTTGTCAAGTTTGTTATAAAGCATCATTATTTGCCTCAGCTTTATAAAGGCTTTGATCTGTCCTATGACCTCGCTGTTATGGCCACTGGACCATTCAGAATATTCCTTGTGACATGAATGAGTCATTCCACTAAATTATTTTACAACAAGCATTGTCTCACCAAACCTTCGACCCACTTCAGCTTCCAGATTGTTACTTAGAGGAAAGCTTGGTTACAGAAGAGTCAAGCTCACACCCATCTCACAACTGTTTACATTAGCATGATCTCATATTTCAACCACTCTCAGCCATCTCGCCTCCCAGGAAACTGGTTCGTGGGTCACTTTGCTTAATCTACAAGCCATTACTAAGATGCCAACATGCCACAGGTATTGAGCTTGGCTCCTCTGCATCCAGGGACCAGCAATATATCAGACCAGCAATATAACCTTGACTTTTACAAGCCACCACAGCACACAAATAAAAAACATTGAGAGTTTCCCCTCCCAAAGCCTGCTGCATGCCATGCCTGGCTCGTAGGCTTTCTGCAGCAGGTTGGAAGGGTAGCAAGACAGTAGACTCCTCACTGCTAGCTCTGGAGCCTGGGTAACTAGTTCCATTTGGCCTGTGGAACATCACCTCCTCCTGCACTCGGGCTGGGTGAGTGCTTGGAGACAGTTTCTGGAGCAGTATGTCAAGGCAGAGGGAGAGGGAATTAAATAAAAGGTCCTTCTCACTGTTCATAGCTCCCAGATGTCCCTCATATTTAAGATATTTCTCAGATCTAAGCTCAGAAGCATGTCTAAAGAGCTTCACCAGGGGAAGCTGCCAAAGCAAGAGCTGAAGATTTATGAAGTTGACCCTCGTGTGCTGGCAGTCAAAGTCTTTAAGGTGCTGGCAGATGTGAAGCAGGCTCAGTGTGACATCAGAGCAAAGGCTGGTGAGTTCTCTCAGTCAGCAGCGCTTGTTTCATCAGTCCCTCTCTTCTAGCTCCAGCAGCTGTCCTGGATACCTCCCTCTCCATCAGACAGAAGCTAGGGCCGCCTCCCTCCCCAGCAATCGCTTTGGGAAGGCAGGAGATTAGCTGTTGCTGTCTTCAGCTCCACAATAGCTTTATAAATGGTTTAAAATCTGGTTTTTGATGGCAATCCTGATGGACCAGGGATCATCTCTCAGTGTCTGTACAGCACCCAGCACCAGGGGGCCCCAGTCCCTCCACGGCAGGGATTCTCTTTCTGGGTCCGTACAGCACCATGGGGTCCCAATGGGGTAGCCAACCCTCCAGGATTAGCCTGGAGTCTCCCAGAATCGACACGGATTTCCCAGTGACTACTGAAAGCATTCTGGGATTTTAATAATGTCATTTTCTCAAAATATCCTATGTCATGTTGTGGGAAAAAAAAAATCTCCCAAAATACCTTTAGTCAGAATTGGCAACTCTAGGTCCCAATGAGGACTTTGGGCTCTACTCTGATCTGTTTAAATCAGGGGTGGGCAAACTTTGTGGCCCAAGGACCACATCAGGGAATAGAAATTGTATGGTGGACCATGAATGCTCACAAAATTGGGGTTGGGGTGTCGGCTCTTGGGTGGGACTGGGGATGAGGAGTTTGGGGTATGGAGGGTGCTCTGGGCTGGGACCGAGGGGTTCGGAGGGTGGGAGTGGAATCAGGGCTGGGGCAGGGGTGCGGGTTCTGGCTGGGAGTGCGGGCTCTGGGGTGGGGGTGGGGCTGGGGATGAGAGGTTTGGGGTGCAGGAGGGTGCTCCGGGGTGGTATCGAGGGGTTTGGAGAGGGGGGATCAGGGCTGGGTCAGGGGTGTGGGGAGAGGCTCAGGGGTGCAGGCTCTAAGCGGTGCTTACCTCAAGCAGCTCCCAGAAGCAGTGGCATGTCCTTTCTCCAGCTCCTATGTGGAGGTACGGCCAGGCGGCTCTGCACCCTGCCCCATCCGCAGGCACTGCCCCTGCAGCTCCCATTGGAGCATTGGAGAGGGCCACTGGAGCGCGTAGGAAGTGAAGTAGGGCCTTGCTGTGGCTTCCAGGAGCTGCATGCAGCCCCTGACCCAGTGCCTTGGCTGGAGCGGGGCTGAGCGGCGTGGTGCAGCCCCCGACCCAGCGCCCCGGCCGGAGCGGGGCTGAGTGGTGTGGTGCGGCTTCCGGGCTAGCTTAAAATAGCTTGCGGACCGTAGTTTGCCCACTCCTGGTTTAAATATTGTATGAAAGCATCAAACAAATTGATAAAGGACAATAACAAAGGCACTATTAAAAAACCAGGGTAATGGAGCCTAAGTCCTACAGCGCTGTGAAACTCTGTTTCCTTGCTGAACCTCAGCTGGCAGGGATTGAGAAGCACATCCCATGGGCTCTTTGCCCTGCTTTTTATTCCAGTTTGTACCGATCAAAGGGGAAAAACTCTGAATGAAAGTCATCTTCCAGTGGGGTTCTTCTGGGGGAAATAAATTGCTCTTTTGTGTCTGTACAGCACAGTGTGCAAAAGGGTAACAGTCTATGACTGGGGCTCCCAGATCCTATTGCAGTAGAAAAACACACCTTTCCCCAGGAGCACACACTAAGGTCTCACTGGGTTTAATCAAGCCTGGTGGTAACCCTTGACTTAACTGTTCAGCACTTAGGAAGTCTGAGTTCAGTAGCCAGACTGGGCTCTTGCAAATGGCTTGATACAATCAGATAGTAGCTTGCCCTGTTCTCTGCTTCCCCTAGAAAGGCTGTGGGCTGGAGTCCTGTGATTTCTCCCCATACAGCACACAGTATTATTGCTCAGCCAGCTATACACACAGCCCATGGCGAGAGGAACCCTTCTCAGTGCAATCCCCAAGTTACTATTCCTCTCCTCAACTGCCATCCTGGAACAGACCATCAGCCTGGTGCCTACCCCCTGCCTTGCCAGGGGAGACCATCAGTTCAGTATCCCACTTTCTACTATACTGTAAATGATGCGTGTGCCCATCTAACCCTATATTTCACTTCAGCAACCCAGCTGCTGTGGGATCCTGCCTCTGACAGAGGCCTGAGCCATTCACATATTCCACATTTGTTCTCCTTTGACACCTCTGAGCAGTTACAGAGGTAGAGACCTCTCATGAAGTGGTTTTGGCAACAGATGGCAGGAAGAGATGGAGAATATCTACGCTGAAAGAAGAGAGGAGGTGGTGTTGGATGTGCTAACTTGGCAGCAAAATAAGCACTTACTTGTCCAAGCACCCGGAGGACTCCAGTGTTTGAATATAAATTTTATTGTTAATCAGTGTTTGTGTAACTCAGACTCACAATGGGTGGATCTGTCCCCCTCTTGTGTCCACACTTCATACTGGGGTTAATGAGTCTGCTACTGCCTCTGGGGCTAACAGAGCTGAACCTTTAGCTCATGCAGCAAGGACTCCTACTTTTCAGCCATGAGGTGCAAGGTTCAAATTCTTGCAGACAATGAGCGCGGGGGAAGTGGTTTTAGTGGCTCATGATCATTTAGCTACCACTTATACTACTCCCAGCATTCACAGCTTCTCCCAAGCACATAGATTTCTATGCAGGTTAGCAGTACTGGCTGGTCTAGACTGATCATTGTCTTCTATCACACATCTGGGGGAATACTCAGTTATAACCATCTAGGTAGCAGAGTAGTGTTAATACCCAGCAGACTCCAACAGCAGCCACAGCAAAAAGACAATTACCTTTTCCATAACTGATGTGTTGCTCAAATGTGTTGCTCATATCCATTCAACTTAGGTGTGTGCGCTCGCCACAGGCACCGGTGCCGGAAGTTTTTCCCTCAGCAGTATCCGTAGGGGACCGGCTCTGGTGCCCCCTGGAATGGCGCGCACATGCTGCGGTATATAGGGCGCCGCCGGTTCCCCCCACTCTCAGTTCCTTCTTGCCGGAAACTCCGACAGTGGGGAAGGAGGGCAGGTTGTGGAATGGACATGAGCAACACATCTCGAAGAACACTAGTTACAGAAAAGATAACGGTCTTTTCTTCTTTGAGAGATTGCTCATGTCCATTCAACTTAGGTGACTCCCAGGCAGTACCCTTCGGAGGTGGGTAGGAGTTCATGGACGTGTAGATTGCAACACAGCTCTGTCAAACCCAGCGTCGTCCCTGGCTTGCTGAGTAATGGCATAGTGGTCCGTGAACATGTGCAACGAGGACCACGTCACAGATCAACAGGTGTCCTGGATCAGGAAGTGTGCAAGGAAGGCTGCCGAAGATGCCTGCACTCTAGTCAAGTGGGCTCTGATGATTGGTAGTGGAGGGACTCCTGCCAACACGTAACAGGTCCTAATACAAGAAATGATCCAGTTAGAAATCCTTTGCGTGGACATTGGGAAGCCCTTCATCCTATCAGCTGTAGAGATGAAAAGCTGAGTCGACTTACGGAAAGGTTTTGTCTGATCTAGGTAGAAAGCCAGAGCCCTTCTTATGTCCAAAGCGTGAAGGCGCCTCTCTTCACTAGTCTCATGGGGCTTAGGGCAGAAGACCAGAAGGACGATGTCCGGGTTCATGTGGAAAGCAGACACCACCTTGGGAAGGAAGGCAGGGTGGGGCCAGAGCTCGACTTTGTCCTTATAGAAGACTGTGTATGGCGGTTGAGGTCAGGGCTCACAGCTCGGAGACTTGCCAATGTCACTGCCACCAGGAAAGCTACCTTCCACGATAGGTGCGATAGGGAGCACGAGGCCAAAGGCTCAAAGGGTGGGCCCATGAGCCTGGACAGAACCAAGTTGAGATCCCACTGAGGGGCCAGGGACCGGACAAAAGAGTGTCTCGAGGCCTCTAAGGAACCTGACAGTCATGTCATGAGAGAACATCATCTGCCCCTGGATTGGCAGATGAAAGGGCGAAATGGCCACCAGATGCACCCTGATAGAGGAGTGCACCGGGCCCTGGTTCCTTAAATGAAGCAGGTAGTCCAAGATCGACTGCACTGAAGAACGCAAAGGAGATGCCCCGTTTGGCTGCCAGTGGGAGAACCTCGTCCACTTTGCCAGGTAGGTCTGCCAAGTCGAGAGTTTTCTACTCACAAGGAGGACCTTCTGGACCCTTCCGAACAGGCCCATTCATCTGGGTTCAGCCATGCAACATCCACACCATGAGGTGGAAGGACACAAGGTTGGGGTACAAGAGTCGGCCGTGATCCTGTGACAGCAGGTCTGGTCAGTTCTGCAGGGGCCAGGGAGGGATTGCTGACAAGCTTGATAGCATCCCAAACCAGTGCTGGTGAGGCCACACCAGGGCGATCATGATAAGAGACAAGGCGCAGGTTCATTTTCACTAGGACCTTGCTGATGAGCAGAACTGGAGGGAACGCATACATACAACGCCCATGGCAGGAGGAAGGCGTGGGAATGGGAGCCCTTGCCCAGATCCTGTCTGGAGCAAAACCTGTGGCACCTCCTGTTCTGCCTGGTGGCGAACCAATCCACTTGGGGAGTTCCCCACCTCTGGAGGATCATGCCAGCTACCTCTGGGTGGAGCATCCATTCGTGGTGAGAGGAGAAGTCCCTGATTAGGTGATCTGCTAGCGTGTTCCTGGCACCCAGAAAGTGACACGCTTCTAGATGGATTCCATGGTTGATACAGAAGTCCCAAAGATGGAGTGCCTCTTGGCAAAGGGCCAAGGATCCTTGGCCCTCTGTTCATGTAGAACATCGAGACAGGTGAGGTAGGAAGACTGCTCATGCTCTGCACACTGCCATGAGCTCTTTGATGTTTATGTGTGGCGTCGATTCCTCTGGGGACCACATACCTTGCATCTGGAGGGCGCCGAGGTGCGCCCGCCAGCCACAGTCTGATGCGTCTGAAACCAACTCGACTGAGTGAGGAGTGCTGATGAAGGGAACTCCTTCCGGGACTTTCCCGGGGTTGGTCCACCATAGCAGCGAGGTAAGCACAGTCACAGGAATGGGGACGACCTTCTCCAGGTGGTCCCTGGACTGGGGGTAGACCATCGCCAGCCATTGCTGCAGGGGTCACATCCAGAGCCTGGCGTGGCGCACCACATATGTACACGCTGCCATGTGACCTAGTCGGCACAGGCACTTCGTGGAGACTTCCGCGATGAGGTCCGTCAGTACCCTGAATCCCTCCAGTGGCAGGAACGCCCTGGCACAGGTCGAGTCGAGCTCCACTGAAATGAACGCAATCCTCTGTACCAATCCTCAGAACCAACATGGATTTTTTGTTATTCACCAACAGGCCAAGGCGACAGCAGGTGGCTAACATCGCAACATCCCTTTGGACCTGGGACCTGGCTCTGCCCCTGACTAGCCAGTCGTCGAGGTATGGGTAGATCTGTACACCCCGAAGTCTGAGGTAGGCAGCCACCACCGACATGCACTTGGTAAATGCCCACGGTGCTGTCGCTAGGCCAAACGGGAGGACTGCAAACTGATAGTGGTTGGGACCTACCGTAAACCAGAGGAAGCATCTGTGACCCTTAAAGATGGCGATGTGAAAGTACACATCTTTCAGATCGAGGGCAGCTTACCAGTCTCCCGGATCCAGGGAGGGGATGATGGAGACCAGGGAGACCATGCGGAACTTCAGCTTTGCTAGGAAGCGGTTCAGGTCTTGCAGGTCCAGGATAGGTCAGACTGCCCTTGGCCTTTGGGATTAAAAAGTAGCGGGAATAGAACCCTTTGTTCCTGAACTCTGGAGGAACGATCTCCACCGCACCTAGCTGCAGTGACCCCTCTACCTCCTGCGTGAGGAGACTCTCATGAGAAGGGTCCCTGGAGAGGGACCTGGGGGGTGGATGGGGAGGAGGGGTAGAAAGAAACTAAAGGGTAACCCTGCACCACCATACTGAGAACCCATTGGTCCGATGTTATAGATGCTCACGCAGGGAGGAAAGGAGAAAGGCAGTTGGCAAAAATAAGGGAGGGAGGATCCTAGAAACAGTTTGGTATGTCACTTTCGGGCATACCCTCAAAATGAGCGCTTGCCCACCTGCTTATTGCAGGTCAAGCTTGACTGAGAGGCCTCTTGTAGCCTCTGGATTTCTTATGGGGAAGCTCCTGGCGAGGGTGGCTGGAGGGCACCGCCTGCAGGGCCTCCAGTATGGACAGCACCGGGAGCTGACGGAGGTCTCTGCCACTATCCAGGGTAGCCTATGGGGAGTGGGTTGGGCTACGTTGCTCCCTTGGAGCTTGGGCCTAAGATCCTGACGTGGGGGAAGAGTTGCCCAGATGGGACTTTGATCACACCCAGTCTTATCCTTTCCCTTGTGCGAGGTTGGAGACCATCCTTGTCCCGTCTTCTTGGTCGGAGCCACAGATGGGGACTGGTGCCGGCTAGTGGATGTTTCCAGTGGGGCACTGTGCACCGAGATCACGGTACTCGGCGCCAAGTACCGTGTACTGCTCCAGCACCGGGATGAGGGCCAACTCCATAAGGAGCGCTCTTAAATGAATATCGCGCCTCCTTCTTAGTTCTTGGCTTTAAGGACTTGCAAATTTTGCACTTCTCACTAATATGTCCTTCGCCCAAGCAACACAGACAACTGCTATGTGGATCACTAATGGGCATGGGCCTCTTTCAGCAATCACAGGGCTTAAAGCCTGGGGATTGGGGCATGCCCCGACCCAAGGTAAGTTCCCATTCGGGACCTACGAAGTCTCTAACTATAGCTAAGGGATTTATAAACACTAATAGAAAACTATAATACACAGTATAATAAAAAGGATAACTAGTTTGTGCGAACAAGCAGCTTCAGCATTAACTGAAGAAGCAATAGTTCCAGCACCGTCACAAGAAGGAACTGAGGGTGGGGGGAACTGGCGGCGCCCTATATACCCGCGGCATGCGCGCGCCACTCCAGGAGGCGCCGAAGCTGGTCCCCTATGGATACTGCTGAGACAAAAACTTCCAGCACTGGTGCCTGTGGCGAGCACACACACCTAAGTTGAATGGACATAAGCAATCACTCGAAGAAGAACAGTCCCATACTATTTGGTTCCCTGAAGAGCAGATGTAGGCCATCCCCATTCATCTAATGGGACCCGCCCCTCAATTCATACAGCAAGCCATGTTGCTGCTCCATTTCGGCTCCACCAGGACTGGAGGATTTTACTTCTCATTCAACACAGCCCTTGGAGGTTTGGCATCTTATAGCCCACTCAAGGGGTGTCTTTCTAAAGCATCTCTTTCCTTCCATTGCCAGCAACTCAGGTAACGTGACAGAATATCCCTTATAAATGGGCCCTGCTGAAATCCTGAGGTGCCTAAGCACGAGTTTGTGTCTTCCCACAGGGATTCTGTTGTGTTTTTCCTCACTGGAGAGTGATGTCCATCTTCCTCAACGCTTTATTCTTGAGAAACTGCCCAAGTTTTACGGAGATTCTGGCCAGAGACCTCCTACACGACCGTGTTAGGGGTAGAGCTGGAGTTTTAGCATGCTGCCTGTAGTAGAGCAAAATCCTAAGAAAACACTGTGCCTGCTGGCTCCCTCACATGGACTACGGTTTGGCTGTCCCAGTTAGCAGAGATCAGGAAGCCCTGTTTACAACGGGAAGACAGACACGTAGGAAGCGTGACACATCTCTGGATACTAGCTGAACTCCCCGGTAATGTTTCTGGTCACTGAAATCTGCCATGATTTCATAGAATTTGAACATCTGGATGAAAGATTCTACTGAGGCTAAATGGAATGCAGTCCGCTTCAGGACACTGAAACTTACTGCTACAGATGTGTGCGTATCACATACAGCAGGGGTGCCCACAGGAGGCTCTTCAGAAGTTAATATGCAGCGCCTTGTATAGGCACCAATTCCGGGGCCGGAGCTACAGGCACCAACTTTCCAATGTGCCGGGGGGGGGTGCTCACTGCTCAACCCCTGGCTCTGTCACAGGCCCTGCCCCCACTCCCCCCCCACTCCCCTAAGCCTGCCATGCCCTTGCTCCCCCCCTCCCCCCAAAGAACCTCCTGCAAGTCACGAAACAGCTGATCGGGAGGTGCGGGAGGGAGGAGGCAGCACTGATCGGTGGGGCTGCAGGTGGCTGGGAGGTGCTGGGAGCAGGGTTGGGGGAGATAATGGGGGGGGAGGGGGAGGGGGAGGAGGGGGGCTGCTGACGTGTTACTGTGGCTCTTTGGCAATGTACATTGGTAAATTCTGGCTCCTTCTCAGGCTTAGGTTGGCCACCACTGACATACAGTAAAGAACACCATAGCCTCCTATGTTAGAGACAGACACAGGTACAATAGCACGAGAACCGATGATTCTCAGCATCACAGAGTGCCTTTTGGCAGCCAGAGCCAAAGAAGTGGAGGAGCAGGCAGAGGGAGGGGAATAAATAAAACCAGAGCTTTCTCTCTGTGAGCCACACCTAGCACCAGAACCTTCCTGGCAGGAGGAGGTATTGTGTTGTATGGATTTGCTACAACCTCAAAGGCCAGGCTGTAGAGGATGCTGTCCTTTAGTGGTGTATAAACCTTGTCATAAACATAAAGGGAAGGGTAAACACCTTTAAAATCCCTCCTGGCCAGAGGAAAAGCCCTTTCACCTGTAAAGGGTTAAGAAGCTAGGATAACCTCACTGGCACCTGACCACAATGACCAATGAGGAGACAAGATACTTTCAAAGCTGGAGGGGGGAGAAACAAAGGGTCTGGGTCTGTATGTATGATGCTTTTACTGGGGACAGAACAGGAATGGAGTCTTAGAACTTAGTAAGTAATCTAGGTAGATATGTGTTAGATTATGATTTCTTTAAATGGCTGAGTAAATAAGCTGTGCTGAATAGAATGGATATTCCTGTTTTTGTGTCTTTTTGTAACTTAAGGTTTTGCTGAGAGGGATTCTCTATGTTTTGAATCTAATTACCCTGTAAGGTATTTACCATCCTGATTTTACAGAGGTGATTCTTTTTACTTTTTCTTCTATTAAAATTCTTCTTTTAAGAAACTGAATGCTTTTTCATTGTTCTTAAGACCCAAGAGCTTTGGGTCTATGGTCACCTATGCAAATTGGTGAGGATTTTTATCCAGGAAGGGGGGTACAAGGTTTTGGTGAGGATTTTGGGGGAAAGACATTTCCAAACAACTCTTTCCCAGTAACCAGTTAAACGTTTGGTGGAGGCAGCAAAAGTCCAAGGGCAAAGGGTAAAATAGTTTGTACCTTGGGGAAGTTTTAACCAAAGCTGGTAAAAGTACGCTTAGGAGGTTTATCATGCAGGTCCCCACATCTGTACCCTAGAGTTCAGAGTGGGGAGGGAACCTTGACAAACCTTAAACCAGAAATTAAAACTAACATAAGGAGGTGATACATAGACAGCAATATTTCAGCAGTAAGAAGAGATATATGTCAGTGGGGGCTGGGGACATCCAGAGTGAGATAAGGGGCCATGATTACACTACAATGCTCAGTTTCCCCACCTAAGGGATGGGGAGAGAGGGACACTACACAAGAGAGCCGACAGGTTCCTCTGCTGAACAGTAGCACAAGAAGAGGATCCGCTCACTGCATGCGGAAAAGCACCCGGTTCCCCACTCTCTATAGTCTCAGAGCTCAAAGGATGAGGAGAATCTTCTCTGTGGTGCTTTCCAGGGCCAGTGCAGTGCCATAGAGCCACCACCGGCACACACCCAAACTTGTGCAGATGATCTGAAGACACCCAGTCCACACATCCATTCGCTCTTGCTTTGCACCAGGAGCCAACCTGCCCCAGCAGTCATTTAAAAAATGATCTCCTTTCAGAGGATCATCTGAATTTGATTATTTTTACTTAAGATGCTCTACATTTTCTAAGAAATATGGGACAAAAGCACTTGACCCTGAAGACAGAGCGACACATCCTGTTGGTTTTCCTACCACTTGCCAAGGAAGGATTTCAGCCAATGACATAACTGTCTGTGTTCCCATAGCTTTCTTCCTAAGATTCTTGGGACCAAATTTTCAGCCAAGGCTTTAATCAGGTCTCCAATTCTGTGGGTAGAAAATTACAGCACCATTTCCCACCTCCAATTTAGGTCACCAAGAAATCTAAATAACCCCCTTTTTGCTGCAAATTGGGACAGACAGCTAAATGCTCTAAACTGGGAGCATAAAATGGTTTCCAGAAAAATGGGGAATGACATCTGAAAGTCCCTTTATTTAAAAGTCACATAAAGCAATCCTCTTTGAAGAGGAATATCACTATAGCTAGAGAAAAAAGGTCATGCAGATTAGCATGAAAGAGCTGTAGAGTATTCAGACATAGCCTGAATATGCAGGCCATCTGAAAACCAAACCACAGGGTTAAGGAATCAAGTATTCAAGAGTCAAGAAGCATAGCTAAGGCTGAAAGTTTAAACCTTAACTCTGCCCTCTTGTGCTTCTGCCTTAAATTATGGGGCCAGATTTTCAACTGGTCTAAAGCAGCATAGCTCTACTGATGTCAATGGAGCAGTGTAAACTCATGATTTTATCATGAGTCTCTCAATATGTGGTGTTTCATTTAAGCCCAACTCCTAGGATCAAAAGTTTAGGAGAATCTCAACTTTTAAAACTAAAGTTTCTCACCCTGATGGTTGCAGAGAAAAGCTCAAAAGCATGCCCTGAGTGCAGCCTAAGGGCTCAGAGATAAGACAAAGATAAAGGACCCAAAATGTACTGTTTTAATCTCTCATGATTTGGGTGGGGAGGGGAGACTCAAGATTTCTGGCTGCTTGCAGTTAGTGATACCAATGAAGCTACACAGATGTAGAATCCAACTGGCAATTTCTTATACAACCCTGTTTACAGCAAGTTACAGCACATACAGCCTCCAGATTTGGTTTGCTTCCCCTCCCCCCCTTCAAATTTCACTAAGGGTACAGGCAGTTCCAGACTCAGTGCAGCTGGGCAGAAACTCAGCAGGAGCCCAGGGATTGGCCCTGCTTTGAGCAGGGGATTGGACTAGATGACCTCCTGAGATCCCTTCCAACCCTGATATTCTATGACTAACAGACTCAGCATGGCCTCTTGCGGGAGTCAGGTGCATGTATAGGTTCTTTTGGCACAACAGATTAGCTAAATCCCTCGCCCGCATTCACCATGTGCATACGGACCTGGGAAGGAAGGTATAAATAGCAGGATAACTACCTTGGTTCTCCAGGGTTTCTCACCCTCCCCAACAAGATTTTGATGATGCTGGGTGGTGAAAGGAAGCACAAAACAGCTTGCTGAAATGGTGGCCTTTTCACCTACCAAAGACACACATCTGCAGACCAGATTGGAGTGCTTCATGGCTCCTCACTAAGCTGGAGTGTGTCCATAAAAAGCTTGCTCATCCCTTCCTGAATGGCCAGAAACCCCATGATCTATTCCGCCTGATGACAAGTTGGTCACAATCCTACCCTGCACCTTCTACCCCTGTGCACACAATGGCTCCCCGACCTCACCACATACAGATCCTCCCAGAGACCAACTTCTTCTGCAAAGCCTCCCCACCTGTAATTTTAAGTTATCGAAGGTAGCTTCTTTCTCTGGCTCTCCCAGAAGAACTTACTTCTCTAGTTCCATCTTCTAGAGAGCATGGCCCTTTGGAGACAGGACTGGCTCATCTGTGTATTGTACAGCACCAAGCACATTGTCAACACATTACATAGAAATGGTGTGTACCAACTCTCACACTATGGTTTTCAAAAGCCTCAAGGAGTTTGGTATTCAAACCGCGTTGAAATCCAGGACAAAGTTAGATGACTCATTCCCTTCAGCTCCTTTGAAACCAAATCCCTAGCCTTAGCTTACATCTTTTAATGAATTTGGATTGGTGCCACTTCCAAATATCAGGATGCTCTAACCAAAGTTAAATATGCTAATTTCATGGGTATTCTTGCTAGAGGGAGGAATCAATGTGCAAACCTACTGCAGAGTCAAGACCTGCAGAACGATCAGTTAATACTTCAGCAGCTCCTTCCACTGGCATCTGTAATGAGGTCTGCAGTTACTTCATGCACACACTCAATCTTGATTTTAGAGTGCATAGCCACTCAGTCTTCTGCTTACGCTCTCTCCCACTGCAAATTTTTGTTTCCTTCACCATACCTCACAGGTCCTCTGAATCCATTCTTTGGTATTAATATCTGATAATACAATACAGAGTGCAGCAACAGGTTGTTTTGATCTTATTCCTAGCTCGCTGTTTTCCAGCAACCACATTCTAAGGTATCACATATTCATCTTTGGAATCCTGAATTGTTCCATCCAACTTTAAACAAGATTTAAAATGACATGTGGCAGAAACTTCCCTTGTCCTTTCAGCAGATGCTGACATTTTCTTCCGAAGGTGTTGAAAGGCATGTAGACTCAGTCACAAGCTCTTGTTCGGTTTCATCTCTGAAGTTATCAGTTTTCACAGCACGGTTGTTGCTCTGATTCTACTGGCGCTGAATGCAGCCAATTCAGACGCCTATTCCCCTTCCCTCCAAATTTCATCAAACTCTCTTAGGAGCCTCATCAGGTACAGGATCCTGTCCGCACAAGGCCTGACTGCAAACATAGAATCATAGAATATCAGGGTTGGAAGGGACCCCAGAAGGTCATCTAGTCCAACCCCCTGCTCAAAGCAGGACCAATTCCCAGTTAAATCATCCCAGCCAGGGCTTTGTCAAGCCTGACCTTAAAAACCTCTACGGAAGGAGATTCTACCACCTCCCTAGGTAACGCATTCCAGTGTTTCACCACCCTCTTAGTGAAAAAGTTTTTCCTAATATCCAATCTAAACCTCCCCCACTGCAACTTGAGACCATTACTCCTCGTTCTGTCATCTGCTACCATTGAGAACAGTCTAGAGCCATCCTCTTTGGAACCCCCTTTCAGGTAGTTGAAAGCAGCTATCAAATCCCCCCTCATTCTTCTCTTCTGCAGGCTAAACAATCCCAGCTCCCTCAGCCTCTCCTCATAACTCATGTGTTCCAGTCCCCTAATCATTTTTGTTGCCCTTCGCTGGACTCTCTCCAATTTATCCACATCCTTCTTGAAGTGTGGGGCCCAAAACTGGACACAGTACTCCAGATGAGGCCTCACCAATGTCGAATAGAGGGGAACGATCACGTCCCTCGATCTGCTCGCTATGCCCCTACTTATACATCCCAAAATGCCATTGGCCTTCTTGGCAACAAGGGCACACTGCTGACTCATATCCAGCTTCTCGTCCACTGTCACCCCTAGGTCCTTTTCCGCAGAACTGCTGCCTAGCCATTCGGTCCCTAGTCTGTAGCTGTGCATTGGGTTCTTCCGTCCTAAGTGCAGGACCCTGCACTTATCCTTATTGAACCTCATCAGATTCCTTTTGGCCCAATCTTCCAATTGGTCTAGGTCCTTCTGTATCCTATCCCTCCCCTCCAGCGTATCTACCACTCCTCCCAGTTTAGTATCATCCGCAAATTTGCTGAGAGTGCAATCCACACCATCCTCCAGATCATTTATGAAGATCTTGAATAAAACCGGCCCCAGGACCGACCCTTGGGGCACTCCACTTGATACCGGCTGCCAACTAGACATGGAGCCATTGATCACTACCCGTTGAGCCCGACAATCTAGCCAGCTTTCTACCCACCTTATAGTGCATTCATCCAGCCCATACTTCTTTAACTTGCTGACAAGAATACTATGGGAGACCGTGTCAAAAGCTTTGCTAAAGTCAAGAAACAATACATCCACTGCTTTCCCTTCATCCACAGAACCAGTAATCTCATCATAAAAGGCGATTAGATTAGTCAGGCATGACCTTCCCTTGGTGAATCCATGCTGGCTGTTCCTGATCACTTTCCTCTCATGCAAGTGCTTCAGGATTGATTCTTTGAGGACCTGCTCCATGATTTTTCCAGGGACTGAGGTGAGGCTGACTGGCCTGTAGTTCCCAGGATCTTCCTTCTTCCCTTTTTTAAAGATTGGCACTACATTAGCCTTTTTCCAGTCATCCGGGACTTCCCCGGTTCGCCACGAGTTTTCAAAGATAATGGCCAGTGGCTCTGCAATCACAGCCGCCAATTCCTTCAGCACTCTCGGATGCAACTCGTCCGGCCCCATGGACTTGTGCACATCCAGCTTTTCTAAATAGTCCCTAACCGCCTCTATCTCCACAGAGGGCTGGCCATCTCTTTCGCATTTTGTGATGCCCAGCGCAGCAGTCTGGGAGCTGACCTTGTTAGTGAAAACAGAGGCAAAAAAAGCATTGAGTACATTAGCTTTTTCCACATCCTCTGTCACTAGGTTGCCTCCCTCATTCAGTAAGGGGCCCACACATTCTTTGGCTTTCTTCTTGTTGCCAACATACCTGAAGAAACCCTTCTTGTTACTCTTGACATCTCTGGCTAGCTGCAGCTCCAGGTGCGATTTGGCCCTCCTAATAACATTCCTACATGCCCGAGCAATATTTTTATACTCTTCCCTGGTCATATGTCCAACCTTCCACTTCCTGTAAGCTTCTTTTTTATGTTTAAGATCCGCTAGGATTTCACCATTAAGCCAAGCTGGTCGCCTGCCATATTTACTATTCTTTCGACTCATTGGGATGGTTTGTCCCTGTAACCTCAACAGGGATTCCTTGAAATACAGCCAGCTCTCCTGGACTCCTTTCCCCTTCAAGTTAGTCCCCCAGGGGATCCTGGCCATCCGTTCCCTGAGGGAGTCGAAACCCTCCTGTCTTGCCAATAACTGCAGTGGAAGCAGGACTGGGACCTTGGAGGCAGTGGTAGGCTGCTGGGCACCGACTTGCCTTGAATTGTTCAAAACCATCAACTGGTGACAGACTCCATGGTTCAGTTGAGATCTCACCAGAGGTGAAAGTAAGCTGGTATGCCCTGGTATGGCGTACCGGCAAGAGCCGGTGCACTGTACTGGGGCAGCCCGGCTTCCCCAGGCAGGGCTGGCTCTAGGCACCAGCAAAACAAGCAGGTGTTTGGGGTGGCACATTTCTAGGGGTGGCATTCTGGCGCCGGCCATGCGCCCCTAGAAATGTGCCTCTGCTGCCCCAGCTCGCCTCCGCCTGCTCCCCTGAGCGCGCCGCTGCCGCTCTGCTTCTCCCCCCTCCCTTGCCATGCGCGAAACAGCTGTTTGGCACGGCAAGCCTGGGAGGGAGGGAGCAGCCGAGCAGCGGTGTGCTCGGGGAAGGCGGCGGAGCGGAGGTGAGCTGGGATGGGGAGCGGTTCCTCTACCCCCCCCCCCGTTACTTCCTGCACTCCCCCACCACCACCCTCGCTCACCTCCGCTCCGCCTACTCCCCTGAACGCGCTGCTTCTCCCTCGCCTGGGAGGGAGGGGGAGAGAAGAGGAGCAGTGGTGCGTTCAGGGGAGCAGGCAGAGCGGAGGTGAGCTAGGGTGGGGGATTGTGCGGGGGGGGAGCCGCTGGAAGCAATGGGGGGGAAATGCAGCACACCTGGGGGAGGAGGAGGCGGGGCCGGGGATTTGGGGCGCAGCCGGGGGCGGGGTGGCCAAAAAAAAGTTTTTTGCTTGGGGTGGCAAATATCCTAAAGCCAGCCCTGTCCTCAGTGGGGCAATTTAAAGGGCCTGGGGCTCCCAGCAGTGGCTGGAGCCCCAGGCCCTTTAAATTGCTTCCAGAGCCCTGCTGCTAGAGCCCTGGGGTAGCTGCTGTGGGGCTCCGGTGGTTATTTAAAGGGCCTGGGGCTCCCCTGCTTCTATCGCCCGGGCCCTTTAAATAGCCGCCGGAGCCCCGCCACCGCTGCTACTCCAGGGCTTAGAGCCTCTGGGGCTATTTAAAGGACCGGGGCAGTAGAACCAGGGGAGCCACAGGCCCTTTAAATAGCCCCCAGAGCCCTGGGCTGCTGCTACCCTGGTGGGGGAGGAGAAGGAGGGGGAGCACTTACCTTACAGGGTGGGCTGGGGCTGTCTCTGACCGCCTCAGCCCCGCCCCTTCCGGGGGCCAGAGCTGGCCCTAGTGTACCGGTAAGTCACTCGACGTACTTTCACCCCTGGATCTCACCACGCCTGCTTGATGTGGTGTGCCTGAGGGATCCTTCTCAGGTTCCTCTTCTTGGTATAGCTGGTGCGGCTGTCAGGGCTTATAAAGCTGTCCTCTCTGCCACTGAATAATCAAGCAGTGATATGTAACTGCTTACAAGCCACCCAGAAGTGGAGTTTACATGCATGCCATGGCACGCAAGTCAAACAAACTGGGATCTCATTAGTTCCAAGTTCTTGCTGAGCAAGGATCCAAATCTACAGATTTCATTTGACCGAACCTGTGTACTAACTACACAGGATTACTTCCTTGATTCTACTCTGGCCTCTTTCTGGCTCCTCTGCACTGCTGGGGTGGTACAAAGCTAGTGCAGCCATCCAGCCGTGGATTTAGCTGGCATGGGGGAATCCCTGAGTGACACAGTTTGCACCGCTAGGTCTTACTCATGGTGTGCCAGGGGTGTGACCAGAGAATGTTATGCAGGAGCAATCCCCTGCTGTGTAATGGCCTGTTGGGGGCTGTTACTAGCTAGCATAGTTTACAGCAGATCTGGGACTACTCCAGGGACAGGAACACTGTAGAACTAATCCCAAGATTGCATTGCTGCAAATGGCTCCTTTGTGATGAGAATTCAGCCCCAAAGAGTCTGAGGCTGTTCCTCTGACATTATATTATCTTTTGAAATGGCAGCTCTGTTCCATTTCAAGACCATTTTCAAATACTGTAGGAAATGGACCAAGCAACAAGAGTCAGTGCCATTGAAATGTGCTTCTGATGGTCTCATAACTCAATTAATGCAGCTTGTTAACTGTTGGAGTACCATGTATTATCAATGTTCCTGGAGTTCTTAGGACCCTACACCAGACTTGCACTTTTGAGCACTCTCACCAGATGGGGAAGAAGGAACCCATATCTCCATAAACTCTCAAATTTATCTCACTGATATTTGATTCCAGTGGAGATATTAAGGTGCCAGTTATTGCTCCACAGTTAAGGCTGAGCTGAGTTTGAAAGCAGAGATTCAACCTCTTATTTTATGTATGAAAAAATCATAGAAGATTAGGGTTGGAAGAGACCTCAGGAAGTCATCTAGTCCAACCCCCTGCTCAAAGCAGGGCGAACTAAATCATCCCAGCCAGGGCTTTGTCAAGCGGGGCCTTAAAAACCTTGAAGGATGGAGATTCCACCACCTCCCTAGGAAATCCATTCCAGTGCTTCACCACCCTCCCAGTGAAATAGTGTTTCCTAATATCCAAACTAGACTTCCCTGTTGCGGGGTCTTATTGGAAACCTGGGAGGTGCCCACCCACTTCTAAAGGCCCCTCCCACAGTCTAGGGGGAGGGACCACTGGACCAAGTACATGCGGGGGACAACTAATGAAAAACAGGGATCGGAGTGAAGGTCAGAGGTTCAAAACAAGGATACCGGATGGGGACACCGAACAGAGAACCCCGGACAGCACCCTCTGCTCCTCAAAGCTGTCAAGGGAGCCAGCGGACGCTGCCCAGTGGAACTCTGCCCAGATACGTGAAACTAGGGAGGCTTCAGATATAGGAGTGAACTGCGCCAGGTGCACTCCCTGAAGGAGCTGCCAACCGATGTCCCCGGCGGACCGTGGGACCAAGGTGGAATAAAGGCTGGCCCACCGGGGCTTGAGATGGAAGATATCTTCAGATGGAAGATGTGTCCCACCCTGACACCAAATGGTGGGACTCAAGGGTGAGGAAGTGCAGTGTATGGAGCATGGAGTGTGTACCGATGGTTTCTAGGCGCGGTTCGAAACTGGGACCGGCTTCAGGGTATGCAGCCAGCTTGGAGTGTGGGAGCGGGGAGGCCGGGAAGGGGCTCGCGGAATCACAGAATCCTAGAATATCAGGGTTGGAAGGGACCTCAGGATTCCTAGTCCAACCCCCTGCTCAAAGCAGGACCAATACCCAACTAAAATCATCCCAGCCAGGGCTTTGTCAAGCCTGACCTTAAAAACTTCAAAGGAAGGAGATTCCACCACCTCCCTAGGTAACGCATTCCAGTGCTTCACCACCCTCCTAGTGAAAAAGTTTTTCCTAATATCCAACCTCGACCTCCCCCACTGCAACTTGAGACCATTACTCCTTGTTCTGTCATCAGCTACCACCGAGAACAGTCTAGCTCCATCCTCTTTGGAACCCCCTTTCAGGTAGGGGAAAGCAGCTATCAAATCTCTCCTCATTCTTCTCTTCCGCAGACTAAACAATCCCAGTTCCCTCAGCCTCTCCTCATAAGTCATGTGTTCCAGTTCCCTAATCATTTTTGTTGCCCTCCGCTGGACTCCTTCCAATTTTTCCACATCCTTCTTGTAGTGTGGGGCCCAAAACTGGACACAGTACTCCAGATGAGGCCTCACCAATGTCGAATAGAGGGGAAAAATCACGTCCCTCGATCTGCTGGCAATGCCCCTACATATACATCCCAAAATGCCATTGGCCTTCTTGGCAACAAGGGCACACTGACTCATATCCAGCATCTCATCCACTGTAACCCCTTTTCTGCAGAACTGCTGCCGAGCCATTCGGTCTCTAGTCTGTAGCGGTGCATGGGATTCTTCCGTCCTAAGTGCAGGACTCTGCACTTGTCCTTGTTGAACCTCATCAGATTTCTTTAGGCCCAATCCTCCAATTTGTCTAGGTCCCTCTGTATCCTGTCCCTACCCTCCAGCATATCTACCTCTCCTCCCAGTTTAGTGTCATCTGCAAACTGGCTGAGGGTGCAATCCACACCATCCTCCAGATCATTTATGAAGATATCGAAGAAAACCGGCCCCAGGACCGACCCTTGGGGCACTCCCACTTGATACTGGCTGCCAACTAGACATGGAGCCATTGATCACTACCCGTTGAGCCCGACGATCTAGCCAACTTTCTATCCACCTTGTAGTGCATTCATCCAGCCCATACTTCTTTAACTTGCTGGCAAGAATACTGTGGGAGACCGTGTCAAAAGCTTTGCTAAAGTCAAGGAACAACACGTCCACTGCTTTCCCCTCATCCACAGAGCCAATTATCTCGTCACAGAAGGCAATTAGATTAGTCAGGCATGACTTGCCCTTGGTGAATCCATGCTGACTGTTCCTGATCACTTTCCTCTCCTTTAAGTGCTTCAGAATTGATTCCTTGAGGACCTGCTCCATGATTTTTCCAGGGACTGAGGGGAGGCTGACTGGCCTGTAGTTCCCAGGATCCTCCTTCTTCCCTTTTTTAAAGATGGGCACTACATTAGCCTTTTTCCAGTCATCCGGGACTTCCCCCAATTGCCATGAGTTTTCAAAGATAATGGTCAACGGCTCTGCAATCACATTCGCCAACTCCTTTAGCACTCTCGGATGCAGCGCATCCGGCCCCATGGACTTGTGCTCGTCCAGCTTTTCTAAATAGTCCTGAACCACTTCTTTCTCCACAGAGGGCTGGTCACCTCCTCCCCATGCTGTACTGCCCAGTGCAGTAGTCTGGGAGCTGACCTTGTTCGTGAAGACAGAGGCAAAAAAGGCATTGAGTACATTAGCTTTTTCCACATCCGCTGTCATTAGGTTGCCTCCCTCATTCAGTAAGGGGCCCACACGTTCCTTGACTTTCTTCTTGTTGCTAACATACCTGAAGAAACCCTTCTTGTTACTCTTAACATCTCTTGCTAGCTGCAACTCCAGGTGTGATTTGGCCTTCCTGATTTCACTCCTGCATGCCCGAGCAATATTTTTATACTTCTCCCTGGTCATTTGTCCAATCCTCCACTTCTTGTAAGCTTCTTTTTTGTGTTTAAGATCAGCAAGGATTTCACTGTTAAGCCAAGCTGGTCGCCTGCCATATTTACTATTCTTTCTACACATCGGGATGGTTTGTCCCTGTAACCTCAATAAGGATTCTTTAAAATACAGCCAGCTCTCCTGGACTCCTTTCCCCTCATGTTATTCTCCCAGGGGATCCTGCCCATCAGTTCCCTGAGTGTCTCAAAGTCTGCTTTCCTGAAGTCCAGGGTCCGTATTCTGCTGCTCTCCTTTCTTCCCTGTGTCAGGATCCTGAACTCAACCATCTCATGGTCACTGCCTCCCAGGTTCCCATCCACTTTAGCTTCCCCAACTAACTCTTCCCGGTTTGTGAGCAGCAGGTCAAGAAGAGCTTTGCCCCTAGTTGGTTCCTCCAGGAAATTCCTTCCTAGTTGGACCAGGAAATTGTCCCCTACACTTTCCAAAAACTTCCTGGATTGTCTGTGCACCGCTGTATTGCTCTCCCAGCAGATATCGGGGTGATTGAGGTCTCCAATGAGAACCAGGGCCTGCGATCTAGTAACTTCCGTTAGTTGTCGGAAGAAAGCCTTGTCCACCTCATCCCCCTGGTCCAGTGGTCTATAGCAGACTCCCACCACGACATCACCCTTGTTGCTCACACTTCTAAACTTAATCCAGAGACTCAGATTTTTCTGCAGTTTCATATTTGAGCTCTGAGCAGTCATACTGCTCCCTTACATACAGTGCAACTCCCCCACCTTTTCTGCCCTGCCTGTCCTTCCTGAACAGTTTATATCCATCCATGACAGTACTCCAGTCATGCGAGTTATCCCACCAAGTCTCTGTTATTCCAATCACAACATCATTCCTTGACTGTGCCAGGACTTCCAGTTCTTCCAGGCTTCTTGCATTTGTTTATAGGCACTTGAGGTAATTCACTGATTGTCCCTCTTTCTCAGTATGAGGCAGGAGCCCTCCCCTCTCACGCTCTCCTGCTCGTGCTTCCTCCTGGTATCCCACTTACCTCAGGGCTTTGGTCTCCTTCCCCCGGTGAACCTAGTTTAAAGCCCTCCTCACTAGGTTAGCCAGCCTGCTTGCGAAGATGCTCTTCCCCCTCTTCGTTAGGTGGAGCCTGTCTCTGCATAGCACTCCTTCTTCTTGGAACACCATCCCATGGTCAAAGAATCCAAAGCCTTCTCTCCAACACCACCTGCGTAGCCATTCGACGGTCTCTACCCAGGCCTTTTCCTTCCATGGGGAGGATGGACGAGAAGACCACTTGCGCCTCAAACTCCTTTATCCTTCTTTCCAGAGCCACGTAGTCTGCAGTGATCCGCTCAAGGTCATTCTTGGCAGTATCATTGGTGCCCATGTGGAGAAGCAGGAAGGGATAGCGATCCGAGGGCTTGATGAGTCTCGGCAGTCTCTCCATCACATCGTGAATCCTAGCTCCTGGCAAGCAGCAGACTTCTTGGTTTTCCTGGTCGGGGTGGCAGATAGATGACTCAGTCCCCCTGAGGAGAGAGTCCCTGACCACCACCACCCGCCTCCTTCTCTTGGGAGAGGTGGTCGTGGAACCCCCAACCCTAGGACAGTGCATCTCATGCCTTCCAATTGGCAGAGTCTCCTTCTGTTCCCTTCCCTCAGATGTATCATCTAGTCCACTCTCCACATTAGTACCTATGGAGAGAACATGAAAACAGTTACTTACCTGTATGTGCGTTGCTGGTACATGGATGCTCCCCTTTTCTTCTTCTGGAGGTCACATGCTGCCAAATTTCTTCACGGAACAGGGGCTGAAGAAAAATGTCTGGAGGGCCAGGGGTGACCAGGGAGCGCCATCTCACAGGGCTCGCCACAGGAAAGCGAGAGAATCAGGTGAGAAGGCAGCCTTCACCTCCTGGAGTACGTGCCTAGGAGTTGGAAGGGTGGAAAGCCCCATGTGTTGACCGAGCACGCAGGGCATCACCCAGTCCCCCCCGGTTACCCAGTCCTGCCTTGAAGGGCTTAAAACAGCCCTGGGAGAGGGCTGGGGCAGGGGAAAAACTGGGCTGATTGGGAAGCAGCCTCAGTTCTGGCCACGCCCCAGTGAGGGCCCAGCTGGCCCTTGTAAGAGGGCAGTGGGCCAGGAGCAGGCAGTCTCTCTCTAGCTTGCCGATGGAGAGGGGCCTGGCTGCTGGGAAGCTGAATTGAGTACCTGAGGGGAGCAGGGCTGGGGTGCTCCGCCTAGTAAAGCCCAGGCCGTGGCCTTGTCAAAGGCCAAAGGTACAAGGGTGCAGCCCAGGGTAGGCCAAGGCACCAGGTCCAAACTCCTCTTGTCTAGGATGAGTGGTGTTTACACTGCAGTCTGCCCCAGAGAATGGGGGCTAGTTGATGATTGGCAGTGGTCATAGACTGAGGTGAGGTGGGGGTCGAGGGTTGGGGTTCCCCAGGGTGGGGAGACCCATATGTGGGGGGTACTGCCAGGGGCAGCACCCTGGCATGAAAGGGGGCACTGGGGTCTGGGAGGGACATTGCAGGCCAGCGGGACACTGGCCTGCAGAGGGTGCTCCAAGGCTGGAAAAGAGCTAATTCCCAGAAGGACACCAGGAGGCGCTGCAGGGGCGAGTCTCGCAATGCTACACTCCCCCATGCAACTTGAGACCATTGCTCCTTGTTCTGTCATTTGCCACCACTGAGAACAGCCAAGCTCCATCCTCTTTGGAACCCCCCTTCAGGTAGTTGAAGGCTGCTATCAAATCCCCCCTTGTTCTTCTCTTCCGCAGACTAAACAAGCCCAGTTCCCTCAGCCTCTCCTCGTAAGTCATGTGCCCCAGCCCCATGATCATTTTTGTTGCCCTCCACTGGACTCTCTCCAATTTGCCCACATCCTTTCTGTAGTGGGGGGCCCCAAAACTGGATGCAATACTCGAGATATGGCATCACCAGTGCTGAATAGAGGGGAATAATCACTTCCCTCAATCTGCTGGCAATACTCCTACTAATGCAGCCCAATATGCCGTTAGCCTTCTTGGCAACAAGGGCTCACTGCTGACTCATATCCAGCTTCTCATCCACTGTAATCCCCAGGTCCTTTTCTGCAGAACTGCCGCTTAGCCCAGCCTGTAGCGGTGCATGGGATTCTTCCATCCTAAATACATGGTAATCTCCCCAGAATTACTGTGCTGCTTTTCTGAGCACAGAAATTATGCTCTAATGGATTCAGTTATGAATTCTCAATTAGTTTACAGATTCATAGATTCTAAGGCCAGAAGGGAGCATTGTGACCATCTAGTCTGACCTTCTGTATAAGACAGGCTGGAGAATGTTGCCACAATCATTCCTAGAGCAGATCTTTTAGAAAAACATCCAGCCTTCATTTAAAAATGGTCAATGATGGAGAATCTACCATGATACTTGGTAAATTGTTCCAATGATTGATTACTCTCACCATTAAAAATGTATACCTTATTTCCAGTCTTGATTTGTCTAGCTTCAACTTCCACCCATTGGATCATGTTAGACCTTTCTCCGCTAGGTTGAAGAGCCCATTATTAAATAGTCGTTCCACATATAGGTATTTATAGACTAATCAGGTAGGTATTTATAGACTGAATCTCCTCCGAGTCTCACTGTAAGGCATGTTTTCTAATCCTTTAACCGTTCTTGTGCTCTTCTCTGAATCTTCTCCAATTTATCAATCATTCTTCTTGAATTGGGACACCAGAACAGGACAAAGGATTGCAGCAGCAGTCACATCAGTGCCAAATACAGAGGTAAAATAACTGCTCTACTCCTACTAAACGTTCCCCTATTTATGCATCCCAGGATCAGATTAGTTCTTTTGGCCACAGCATCATAGAGGGTGCTTCCATTCAGCAGGTTATCCACCACAACCCCAAATCTTTTCAGAGTCACTGCTTCCCAGGATAGAGTCTCCCATCGTGTCAGCATGGCCTACATTCTTTGTTCCTAGATTTATACATTTATCTGTATTAAAACACATTGTTTGCTTGCACACAGTTTACCAAGCAATCCAAATCGTTCTGAATGAGTGACCTGTCCTCTTCATTAGGTGACAAAAATTGGAGGAGTGGTATCTGCAAACTTTATCAATGATGATTTTATATTTTCTTCCTGGTCACTGATAAAAATGTTAAATAGTGAAGGGCCAAGAACCAATAAGTGTGGGAAACCCTGGAAACACACCCAATCAATGACTATTCCCTGTTTACACTTACATTTTGAGACCTACCTACCCACCCATTAGCCAATTTTTAAACCACTTAAGATATGCAGCATTAACTTTACATCATTCTATTTTTTTTTTTTAATTAAAATGTTGTGTGGTACCAAGTCGACCACCTTACAGAAATCTAAGTTATTACCTCAACACTATTATCTTCAGCAACAAAACTTGCGATTGTATCAAAAAAGATAAAGTTAGACAGGATTTATTTTCCATAAACCCATGTTGATTTGCATTAAATTACATTACCCTCCTTTAACTCTTTATTGATAGAGTCCTGTATAAGTTGCTCCATTATCATTGTAGGCTGAGAGGCTTACAATTACCCGGTTGCTCCTGTTTATTCTTTTAAAAAAATGGCACAACATGAGCTTTCTTCCAGTCTTCTGGAACTTCCCCAGTGCTCTAGAACTTATTTTAAAAAACACACAAAAAACAAAATAAAAACACCATTAAAGGTCCAGTGAGCTTTTCTCAGACAACTCTTAACTCTTGGGTGCAAGTCATCTGGACTTGCGACTAAAGTAACACATTTTTAAATCAGCTTTTGTTTTCTATTCCACTATATCTCTGGAGGATGTTAATGAGACTATATAATTTTTCCCCAAATATAGAACAGAAATTTATCGAACACTTCTACCTTTCTATTGAAAATTCTACCATTTCCATCTGGTAATTGACCAGTACCATTGTCAGGATTCTTTTTGGTCCTAATATATTTTAAAAAACACTCATTGTCCTTAATTCTACCTGCCATAGATTTCTCCTTGTGTTCCTTTGCTCTCCTCATCAATTTTCTACAATTCCTAACTTCTGATTTATATTCATTACGTTTTATATTATAGTTGCCTTCACTTTCCCTTAACAGTTTGTTTTTTTTAACCAATATAGCCTTCCTCCTCTGCTGTAGGATTGTGGCTTTTTTGGCATCGGGGGTGGGCGAACTTTTTGGCCTGAGGGCTGCATTGGGTTTCAGAAATAGTATGGAGGGCCAGTTAGGGAGGCTGTGCCTCCTCAAACAGCCAGGTGTGGCCTGGCCCCTCTGGGACTCCTGCCCCATCCAATCCCTCTGTTCCCTGAGGGGGCCCCTGCCCCAACAACCCCCCCCCCCCCCGCTCTGTCCCCTGACCGGTCCCTAATGGGCCCCTGCTGCCTGATCCAACCCCTCCTCTCCTTCCTGACTGCCCCCCCCCCCAGGAACCCTGCCCCATCCAATCACCCCTTCTCCCTGTCTGCCCCTGGAACCCCCACCCCTGACTGCCCCCACCGCTCCATCCAACCCCTCTCCTTCCTGACTGCACCCCCCCCCCCCCGGAACCCTGCCCCATCCAACCACCCCTTCTCCCTGACAGCCCCTGGAACCCCTGCCCTCATCCTCATTCAACCTCCCTGTTCTCCACTCTGACTGCCCCCTTAACGGGCTGCCTGGAGCACTGGTGGCTGGCAGCGTGGCTGCACCAGGACAGGCAGCTGCGCCACCCACCTGGAGCCAGCCACACCCCACGCAGCAGGGGCCGGGCAGAATGGTCCTGCGGGCCAGACGTGGCCCATGGGCTGTAGTTTGCCCACCTCTGTCTTAAAATGATTCTAATTGAGTTAAAATTAACTAAGAACAGGTCTTTCAAGAAATTTAAGACTCAGGTCAGACTTTTTGTCCCTTTTGGCCTGGAGGGACAATTTAGGCGACTAGGTAAGAGACTGAAGTCCAGGCATCCATGGTAGCATTCTCTGAAGTGCTTCCAGTTCCACACGCAGGGTCAGTTAGACGAGCAGAAGTGCAGGGTCTCACTGCGTGGAAGAGACAATGGTGTAGGGAGGAGGGGGTTAGATTTATTAGGGACAGGGGAAACTTTTGGGAAAGGGGGAGCCTATACAGGAAGGATGGGCTCCACCTAAACCAAAAGGGAACTGGACTGCTGGCACAGTTTAAAAACTGTTCTAATACTCTTTTTTAATTTTAAAGGGCTGGGGGAAAGCTGACCGGTGTGGAGGAGCACATGGTTTAGATCCTTAGGGGAGGATCTATTAATAGAGAATCTCTATATCCTAGTAAGGAGGAGAGGATGGAACATGATAAAGTACAGGTAGGATCTCATGAGAAACAGTTAAATGAAAGAGACCCATTCAATTATATCACATAATGGCAGACAGCTAAAAAGTGAAAAGAAAAGGAATACTTGTGGCACCTTAGAGACTAACCAATTTATTTGAGCATGAGCTTTCGTGAGCTACAGCTCACTTCATCGGATGCATACTGTGGAAACTGTAGAAGACATTATATACACAGAGACCATGAAACAATACCTCCTCCCACCCCACTCTCCTGCTGGTAATAGCTTATCTAAAGTGATCACTCTCCTTACAATGTGTATGATAATCAAGTAGGCCATTTCCAGCACAAATCCAGGTTCTCTCAAACCCCCCCCCCCCCAAAAAAAAAAACCCCTACACACACAAACTCACTCTCCTGCTGGTCACTTTGGGTAAACTATTACCAGCAGGAGAGTGAGTTTGTGTGTGTGTGTTTTTTGGGTGGGGTGGGGTGGTGAGAACCTGGATTTGTGCTGGAAATGGCCCACCTTGATTATCATACACATTGTAAGGAGAGTGATCACTTTAGATAAGCTATTACCAGCAGGAGCGTGGGGTGGGAGGAGGTATTGTTTCATGGTCTCTGTGTATATAATGTCTTCTGCAGTTTCCACAGTATGCATCCGATGAAGTGAGCTGTAGCTCACGAAAGCTTATGCTCAAATAAATTGGTTAGTCTCTAAGGTGCCACAAAGTACTCCTTTTCTTTTTTGTGAATACAGACTAACACGGCTGTTACTCTGAAACCAGCTAAAAAGTGACAACTTAAGTGCTTATATTCAAATGCTAGGTATCTAAATACTAAGATGGGTGAACTAGAGTGCCTCATATTAAATGAGGATATTGATATAATGGGCATCACAGAAACTTGGTGGAATGAGGATAATCAGTGGTACAATATATATTTGTCCTTCCTATGTATCTATATATAGAGAGAATGAATAGGTTGTGCTGGCTGGGGAGTGGCACTAGACGTGAAAAAAGGTGAATCATAGAATATTAGGGTTGGAAGAAACCTCAGGAGGTCATCTAGTCCAACCCCCTGCTCAAAGCAGGGCCAACCCCAACTAAATCATCCCAGCCAGGGCTTTGTCAAGCCAGGCCTTAAAAACCTCTAAGGATGGAGATTCCACCACGTTCCTATGTAACCCATTCCAGTGCTTCACCACCCTACTAGTGAAATAGTATTTCCTAATATCCAACCTAGACCTCTCCCACAGCAACTTGAGACCATTGCTTCTTGTTCTGTCATCTGCCACCACTGCGAACAGCCTAGCTCCATCCTCTATGGAACCCCCTTTCAGGTAGTTGAAGGCTGCTATTAAATCCCCCCTCACTCTTCTCTTCTGAAGACTAAACAAGCCCAGTTCCCTCAGCCTCTCCTTGTAAGTCATGTGCCCCAGCCCCCTAATAATTTTTGTTGCCCACCGCTGGACTCTCTCCAATTTGTCCACATCCCTTCCATAGTGGGGGCGGACCAAAACTGGACACAATACTCCAGGTGTGGCCTCACTAGTGCTGAATGGAGGGGAATAACCACTTCACTCGATCTACTGGCAATGCTCCTACTCATACAGCCCAATATGCTGTTGGCCTTCTTGGCAACGAGGGCAAATGAAGTAAAAATCTTAAATGAACCAAACTGTACCACAGAATCTCTATGGATAGTAATTCCATGCTTGAATAAGAAGAATATAGCAGTAGGGATATACTTCTGTAAACCTGACCACGATGGTGTTAGTGACTGAAATGCTCAGGGAGATTAGAGAGGATAAACCAATAAAAAACCCAATAATAAAGGAGGATTTCAACTATCCCCGTGTTGACTGGGTACATGTCACCTCAGAACAGGATGCAGAGATAAAGTTTCTTGACACCTTAAATGACTGCTTCTTGGAGCAGCTAGTCCTGGAATCCAGAAGAGGGGAGGCAATTCTTGTTTTAGTCCTAAGTGGAGCACGGGATCTAGTCCAAGCAGTGAATATACCTGAAGAACTTGGTAACCGTGACCAGAACATTTAACATCCCTGTGCGGGCAGAACCACCACAGCAGCCTTTAGCATTTAATTTCAGAAAGGGAAACGACACAAAAATGAGGAAGTTTTAAAATTCCTGTTTAACAAGGTACAATGCCAAAAGTGAAATCCCTGCAAGCTGCATGGAAACTTTTTAAAGACACCATAATAGAAGCTCAATTTAAATGTATACCCTCAAATTAAAAAAAACTAGGTTCACAAGCCTCAGAGGCATTTGCTCCCCTGGCTACATGGCATCTCCCTTCTGTTTCCAAAATCCTGCACCAGACCTGACAGGGAAAGAGGTACTTTTGACCTTGGCTCTGCATGGGCAGCCCCAGCTCCATAGCTCAGAGCTCCTTGGGACCCAGGGGGTAGCATACACAGTGTGACTAGAGGACATAGCGATTGAAGACAAGCTATACTGGAAACAAAGGACAGCAGATTTTGGTTATAGTATCAGGAAGGAGAATCTGAACAGCTATTATGCCTTCCATGGTACTAATAAAAAAAAACAACACACTTTATGCTGAAAAGCAAATAGAAAATGGTCTATTACTTGAGGTGAAATGAAAGAGGTGGCAGAAATAGCATGGGATATATTGCACCTTGCTCTAGTTTAGATATGTTACATTGTTAATTAATTAGAATTAACTTAAATGTTGCAAAAGCAGCTCTTTTTCATCAGCTGCTATTTGTTCCACACAGGCCCCAGCTAACTTTGTGCAGCTTGTCATGACAAAGTTATTTGAATAACTTTTCCCCAGAATGCAACACTCCAGGATCTCAGGGAGCAATGCTGCAGCTGAATTTTAAGAGGAGGTTAAATATTATGGCCAAGAACTGCTTGCAAACCTACAAATACAGGATTAATCTGATCTTGTACTTCAGGCATTAAGGCTTCACTGCTGGGGTCAGAAGGAAGTTACTTCATGTCCCCCACTACCACCACCACCCTCCCCCAACCCTACACAGTCTCTAGGCTTGGATTGGGGAATTGTTTGCCCTTCTGGGAAGCATTTCGTGTGGGTCATTATCAGAGGCAAAAATGAGCTTGCATAGGCCAATGATCTGATTTAGTATGGGTAATACCACATTCTAGCCTCACACTTTATGCCCAGCTGTAAGTGACAGGCATAGCCCCTTTCCGGCCCTCAAGCATTTCCCTGAAATGGCTTTCGGAGAGGAATGGCGTGATTGTGTAACATCACTGAGTAGCCTTGTAACATGGTGCCACTGGGGGAGAGAGCTGGGAACGTCCTAGTTTGAAAGGCTCTTGAGAGGGAAAGGCGGCAAGAGGATCCAGAGCCTCTGCCCGGATTGCCCCCAGCAGCTTATTTTTAAAATGCGCCCTGGTTAGCGTGAGTGACAGCATGGGGCATGCACCTGCTCTTGGGTGCTGTGGGTGGGAGGCTATTTATAGAGGTTGAAAGACTGGCATGGCAGGTGCTTAGTGAGCTCGGACAATCGCTACCAATAGCAAGATTAAAACCCTTTCCTCCACATCAGGGACCATCCTGGCTGCTAATCAACAGGGAGAGAAGAGTTTGGGAACGGATCCCCCATAAGCAAGGTCAGCTGACAAACCCCAAGCACTCACCTCCCTTCCAAATTACTTTGCCAGAGACTAGCACTGCAATGAATAAGCATTTTATCAACTGTGGCATGGTCCTGCTGGTGGCATGTTCAAGGACCACGTTGCATGCCTCCTTCCCACCGGCCCCCACAGGGAGCCAGTTTGCCTAAATACAGATTTGTTTTAATGAGGGGCAATCAGGGAGCTCTGGGTCAGTAATCAGTTCTAGGGTACAGTCAGTTAAACCAGCAAAACTCTTGGATGAGACTTAAAATTGAGGCCCTGATCAGTCCATCATCAGAGAACCTTTTGCACTTTTTGCAACAGATATTAATTCCACTGTGCATCCTGGCCAAAGCTCTATTAGTGATTACCTCATACCTAAATCCTGCCCTCCTGGATCTTCTACTGGACACTGTGTTCTTCACTTTTTGTCTAAAACTGATTGTGTAAGTGTTGCCATTAAACCAGCAAATTATGTATGAAGCAAAATTATACACAGGTCTGTAAAATGCTTTAGGATATTCCATATGAAAGACCCTATATGAACATTCTTACTGGATTACAGATATTAAAAAAAATAAAAGGATTATATTCTCATTTGTACAAAAGCCAAAAATACCTTTGTTCAAACAAGATGGCTCAACATAAAAAGTTACACAAATTCAGTGTGAGGATGAGAGAAATGTTAATGAACATTTTATATTTACAAGATTACCTTATTATTCATAAGGAATTGGGAACTGGAGTGTTGCTATTAGAAAATTAAGATCAAGGCACTAAAACAGCCAGCATATTAAAATACTACTGTAAAGTTAATAATCAGTGTACGTGAAACAAAGAATATAAAGTTTCCCAAAGCACTTGTCAGTCATGCAGGGATAAGTCATGCAGCCACCTTTGGGGTGGCACATCGCAGCCATTCTGTGGCAGCTACACTACAAAGTTTTGTGGGTTGTTTTTTCCTCCAAATATCGGTTATATGCAAAACACTTCATTAATGCAACAGTGATCTGAACACAGTCAGAACAAAGGGACAGTGGTTACATTGCACACACCTGGCCAGAACCTCAGCAGGTGCAAACAGATGAGGCTCCATGGGTTTCAGTAAAGCTATACTGATTTACACTAGCTGAAGACCTGGCCTAGGGTATATTAAATATATTCACAGACTAACACCAGAGATGAGCTCTGTGATAGTCTAGTCCAGGGGTTCTCAAACTTCACTGCACTGCGACCAATGTTCCCTCTAATTTTTGAGAGTCCATGTGCGCAAAAAATTTCTTCTGTGCAAATTGTTGTTTCCATGCAATTTTTTGTGCGTGCGGGGTTTAGGATCGGTGTGTGCGCACACACATGCACAACTTAGAGGGAACAGTGACTGCAACCCCCTTCTGCCAACAAAAATTACTACACAAACCCAGGAGGGGGGACTGAAACTTGAGTCCACCTGAGCCCTGCTGCCCAGGCCGGCAGGGGCCAAATCCCAAGGGCTTCAGTCAGAGGTGGAGGGCCTATAACATGAGCCCCGCCACCCAGGGCGGAAGCCTTGGTCTTCGGCTTTGGACCCAGATGGTGGGGCTTGGGCTTCAGCTTCGGCCCTGGGCCACAGCAAGTCTACCAGCCCTGGTGACCCCACTAAAATGGGGTTGTGATCCACTATGGTGTCCTGCCCCACAGTTTGAGAACTGTTGGTCTAGTCTGATCACCTGTATATCACAGGACTTTCCTGAATAGATTTCTGTTTGAACTGCAGCATGCCTTTTAAAAATAATAAATAATAAAAATAATAATAATAATAATAAATAATAAATCAGCTTTGATTTAAAGATTTCCAGGGACAGAATTCACCACAGCCCTTGGTAAGTTGTTCCAAAGCTTAATTACCCTCACTGTTGAAAATCTGCAAATTTAGACTAGAAATAACATGTCTAGCTTCACCTTCCAGCCACTGGATCATGTTAGACCTCTCTCTGCTAGACTGAAGAGCACTCTTATCAAATATTTGTTCTCCATGTAGGTACTTATAAACCACCATCAAGTCACCCCTTAACCTTATTTTTGTTAAGCTAAATGAGAAAAACTTGTTTTTGTTAAGAAAAACTCTAAAGGATTAGAGAACCTGTTTTACAGTGAGACTCAATCATTCTTGTGGCTATTCTCTAACTCTTCTCCAATTTATCAACATCCTTCTTCAATTGCGGACACCAGAACTGGTCACAGGATTGCAGCAGCAGTCTCACCAGTGCCAAATACAGAGGTAATATAACCTCTCTACTTCTACTTGGAATTTTCCAGTTTATGCATCTAAGGATCTCATTTGTTCCCACTAGGAGATGATTATCCACCATGACCACCAAATCCTTTTCAGAGTCCCTGCTTCCCACGATACAGCCCCCCATCCTGCAAGTATGGCCTACATTCTTTGTTCCAAGATGCATATATTTACATTTGGCCATATTAAAAGCTACATGGAGTTGATATTCTAAGCAGCTAAGAATTGGAGCCATCACCATGACATAGATACACTAAAAACACTAGGGCTTGTCTACATACAGAGGTGGTATCGGTTTAACTAAAGGTGCAATGTTGCAGGTGTTTCATTAGTAATAAGATACACACCAGGCAGGCAGAGCTCTAGGAAAGATCTTTATTATGCAAGTTGAGTTGCCGGCATTACTTGCTGATGCTCTCGTGTTTGAGTACCAACAGACTGTGCCCTGACTTGCATTCTTGAGCCCTGATGCTACAAACTGGTTCCCTCCTGAAACTTGACCTTTTCTCCAGTTCCCCTCATCATACTACAGCATCAATTTAGTTAAACATGTCCAACTTTGCATGTGGACACATTACACTGATTTAAGCCCAGCTAACAGGGAACAAGTAAACCAATACAAGCCAAGTTTAAACTGATGAACGTGTGTCCATATTAGGGTTGCCAAGCCTCCCGCTTTGGCCAGGAGTCTCTCGGAATTGGGCTTGATCTCCCAGAGGTGACTGAAACCAATCCAGGAGATGTTAGGCCACTAAAAGTCCAGCGGCGCAGCAGGGCTAAGGCAGGTTCCCTACCTGCCCTGGCTCCCAGAAGAGGCCAGCATGTCCGCAGCACTTAGGCGGAGCCACAGCCAAGGGCTCTCTGCGCACTGCCCCCACCATGAGCACCGACTCCACAGCTCCCATTAGCCAGGAACAGAGAACTGCAGCCAATGGGAGCTGCTGGTGTGGTGTCTGTGTAACCCACATACCTCCTGGGTGTGGTGTTCTGTGCCATCTAGTGGCACTAAGACCACTTAGAGAGGGATATAAAATGAGTGTGTTCTACAGCCTTAGCTAAGAGCCAATTGGCTTTTAGCTCATGCACTAAGCTCCAGAGGTCCCAGGTTTGATCCCGCCTGCTGACGACCAGGGTCTGTCGGTATTACACCTGCAGGCAGGGGTAGTGTGCACAACTGCCTGGCTGCCCCTGAGCCTAGGAGCCGCTGCTGGACATGCCGCCACTTCCAGGAGCCACCCAAGGTAAGTGCCACCCGACTGGAGCCTGCACCCCAACCCCCTCCTGCACCCAAAACTCCCTCCCAGAGCCCACACCCAGCATCCCCACCCACCTGCCCTAGTCCAGTGAGAGTGAGGGAGGGTTGGGGAAAGCTAGCGATGGAGGGAGGGGGGCTGGACTGAACAGGGGATGGAGCAAGAGCATTTGGGTTTGTGCGATTAGACAGTTGGCAACCCTAGTCCACATACAAAGTTGTGGCAATTTTACAAAAATCACTGCAGCATCACACCTTTACATAAACTGGCCCAACTATGTGTCTGGAACTCTGCACTAAACTGTTACAGGTTTTTACAAATTCACAATGCCAAGGGCAATTATGAAACAAAAGCCCCAAGTAATTGCTCATGCATAAAAGTGGATTTTTAAAATCACTGCAACATGCTATACAAGACCTAGGTATAATTGTAAAAAACTTATTAAATAACTTTTCAGGGAGAAATAGGAGTTTGAAAACTAGCTCCATGTGATGGGCAGCTTGTAATTCTGTGCAATGTTTAATTAACAAACCAAAAAACCCTCAAGGTCTCTCTCACCCCGCCCCCCCCTCCAAAAAAAAAAAAAAAACCACAACAAAAAACCCACCTTCTTTAAGGATTATATGCTCAAACATTCTATAGAGGAAAAATAAATTAAAAAAGGAAAAACCACCACCAGGTCAAGACCAAGAACAAAAAGATAAAATTGTCACATTATTACCAAGGGATGATGAGGTTTTTAATGGAAACAAAGATGCAACCTTTAAAATAAAGCTGTCACCACTGCAGAAATCATCATCCATTTTCCTCTGGCTCATTAGGGAAAATGAAGAGGAACTCTGACACAAGGCAAACAGAAATATTTCCATGTTAAGAGACACTATACTATGCCATGAATGTCGGTTTTCTAGCAGACCAGAGAATGAGAGACCTGATTAAAATGTTCCATTTGGTGAGCGGGAGGGAGGGAAAGATGCTTTACTTAGGGAAGAAAGAAGTCACTAGTGGCCTGTGTCCAATATAAGAGAATTAGGCAGCTCAGTAAATTATGCAGATGATCCATTTAGGATTATGCACATAGAAGCAAATTCACCTGCTTTTGGTGCTCCAAAGAGCAACGCAGGTTTTAAAAGGCCGGAAGGCCCCGTTAGGCTCTAGCCAGACCTCCTGCAATACACAGGCCATAGAATTCCACCTAAAGATTCTGGCACCCAGGCCAATAATTTAAGATGAAACTAGAGCTGATTTGATCCATGTTTTGAACAATTGAGAATGTTCCTTATCACAAGGCTTGGTTGAAGGGAGCCACGTGACAAGACTTCAGATGTGTCTGTAACAGGGTCTTTTTCTGAAGCCTGAAAGCTGGAGCGGTCCTTGAATATATATGTGTGTGTATAGGTTTGTTTTTTTGGGGGGGAAGGCGGTTGGGGGGGGGGGGAACGACACGGGGACATGACGACACTTTAAGGGGCAATACTAAGGTTATTCACCTGTGACTGTAGTTCAGGCATGCTGCTTCACGTATTTAGGCTTGTGGGATATAGGGCTTTGGCAAGGTACAGGTGCACAACATGGCTTCAGACTTCCCTAAAGTAGAGGTCCTGGGAGCCAGATTCCTGGATCCACCTGTAGCGTACAGACCCTATTCTCCCTTCGCTATTATGCCTTCTAATTAGGGGAAACAGGAACCTAGTGTGCTGGGACCTACAGTTGGACCCAATCAGTGAGCAGTTCAGAGATTGTGCTGCTTCCGAAGGCTTCAGTGATCTGAAAGGAGCTAGCTGGTGCAGACAATCTCTTCTTGGCACAGGAAAAGCCTCTGGCTAAATGGCCTGTCTGTGCGGAGCTGCTCACAGTCCAGTAAAGGGCAACGAGAGAGCTTCCACATTAGCAACCTCACTAAGTGAAAAGAGAAAAGTCACTATGGCTCCAGGGATGGCACCCCAAACAGTAGCTTGAGTCCCCAAGGACTATTCTAGTAGGACAGGAAGGTGAGTCCAGCAGTCTGGGCACTAGCCTACGATTTGGGAGACTCCGATTCAATTCCCTGCACTATCACAGACTCCCGGTGGCACCTTGGGCAAGTCACTATCTCTCTCAGCCTCAGTTTTCCATCTGTGCAATGGGAATAATAGCCCCACCTCACTCCACAGGTACCACTCCAAGGGCAAGACTCATCCATGCAGGAGATGGAACTTTCTCAGGGCTGCGTGAGACTGTGGAACAAACTCCAACGAGATCTAGGAACCTTGCCTCCAAGTGCGAGGCGCATGTCTTTGACCTGCCCTTGCTAGTTAAAAAGTACAGAGTACAGCAGATGTTAAAAATCCACAAGCAATTTCCCCACCCCGAGGAGAGGAAGACTTCAACATGAGAGATGCTAGCCTGTCACTTCTCATGCTGGGACGGAAGGAATTCGGAAACAGTGAGGTACAGCATAAGACACTGGAAAGAAGAGAACTGTAGGAGCAGAGAGAATATTTTCTTCATTTGGAAACTGCGTGGGTAAAGCGAGACAGGGATTTCCATATTCCTGTTCCAAGTAACAAGGAGAGAAGTCACAGGTGACAATACTACAGCAGAAAACCTGAAAATTAAACAGAGATCTGTTCTGTTCTGCCAGTAATTAAGAAATTATTGCAAATCAGAGAGTGTAATGCAAGCACCAGGCGAGCAAAGGCTGTAGAACTCCTCTATCACAATTTATTTATAAGCAGTTTTCTGACACTGCACTGCAGTGCTGTCCACAGCAGGTGTCCTGGGTCCCACTGCAATGACCACTACGGGACTTCCCCCCCTCTGCCCTTTCCTCCCCAAAAAATGTATTCACAAGATATGGGGCCTTAGCTCTTGAGACAGAGGACTTAAATACAGGCTTTCTGGGGGGGCTTTTTTTTTTTTTTAAAAACATTGATTTTTTAAAAGCCATTTACTCAGGTTAACCTCACATTGCAAAGTAAAAATCCCTCATGTCCTAACTGTAAGGATGATGGTTCTCTAGGGAGGTGGTGGAATCTCCTTCCTTTGAGGTTTTTAAGGTCAGACTTGACAAAGTCCTGGCTGGGATGATTTAGTTGGGGATTGGTCCTGCTTTGAGCAGGGGGTTGGACTCCTGAGGTCCCTTCCAACCCTGATAGTCTATAATTCAATGGTACAGAGCAATCCAGATCACCTCACTCCCACTGCACAACCAAACCTGCAGGAACCTGGCCTATAGTGGTCCTGACCCCATCACTGCACTGACTTGGCTGGCTCAGAGAGGCCTAGGGGAGCTAGCGAGTGAGCTGGGTGTAAGTGAATCCGGTCGAGGGAGCCATTTTGGCAATCTGTTGGGCTTTGGCTTCCACTAGCAACATCTTCAGCCCTGGAAAGCTGAGGAGTGAGAATTCCCGTGGAAAGCAGAGAGCCCAAGCAAATGGCTCCAGCTCAGGAGACGATGCAGCACTGGAGAGTGGCCTGGCTGGACAGATGGAGGCGACTGCATTCCCTCAAATTTTCAACAGCTGCCTACACATGCAGCATTACAGGGGACATACCAGGAGTGGGTCTCCTTCCTTCTCCACTGATGGAATGCAAGGTTCTGCCACTTGACTTTGTAGCCACACAGTCAAACAAAGAGGAAAGTGGCCCTAAGCAGCTTCTTTCATTCTCTAGTGTGTGGCTGCAGGCTCAAGTGGAGCTCTTGAGTTTTGCTCTTTTGGCAAAGGAAAACCAGTTTATATATTCAAGAGAGACTATGGGCAGGAGTCTCCCTATCGGGTAAGTGATCTCTCCAGAGCCACAGGAAAAGCCTGTCCTAGAGAGCGCTCTTAGCTACAAGGACAAGCCCCTGATGAACTCAGGAGAGACACTTGGATGAATCATGAGATCCCCTCCCACCACGGGCAGCTCCACTTACAAATCAGAAGAGAGAGTCAGGGGGACAAAAGGACAGAGAGGGAAAAGAGACAGAGGGAAGAAAAAAGAAAACAAAGACATGGAATACAGGCCGAATCTAATCCCTAGCTCCGTGCAGTGCATCCTGGGTACTGCCTGTGGAAGAGGGGCTATAAAAATTAGACTGAGATGCAAACTTTAAAGCAACTTATTCACCTTTGTGAATGGGAGCAGGAGAGTTTTATAACCAGTTTTTATGTATAAGTTTCCAAATATATAAGGTGTCTGACCCTGTGCTAGCCTGAATGTGTGTCATCTACAAAGTCTGCTGGATTCTACTGGGGTAGCAATGAGGAATGGTTATTTTTTTATTAGGTGTATTACGGTAGCGCCTAGCAGCACCAGTCATAGAACAGGGCCCCACTGTGCTAGGCACCGTATTATTTATTAGCAAAAAGAAAAGGAGTACTAGTCTCTAAGGTGCCACAAGTCCTCCTTTGCGCTAGATGCTGTACAAATAGGGTGACCATATAGCAAGTGGAAAAAATTGGGATGGGGTAGGGGGGTAATAGGTGCCTATATAAGAAAGAGCCCCCAAAATTGGGACTGTCCCTATAAAAATCGGGACATCTGGTCACCCTATGTACAAACATGCAACAAAAAGATGGTCCCTGCTGCATAAAGAGCTTATGTGCATACAAGCTACATGCTTGGCATCCAATACTCTATCAATTTAATATTTTAGGTTGGCTGCCAATAAGATACATAACGTTTCAGGAGAGCCAGTCACCCTGTTTTCTTTAATATTCTGCAGAAACTTTTATCTGCTCTTCCCAAATGAGCCAGGTAATAGGACCAGAGATCAGAGGCAGAATCTAAAGAAGTTTAAGAATTAATAGTAGGAGTACTACTACGTGGTATCCCCTATGACCGCCAGTCATGGACCAGGAACCCATTGTGCAAGGTGCTGTACAAACCTGGGACAAAAAGACAGTCCCTACCACAAAGAACTCACAATTTTAACAGGTACAAAAATAAGCAAAATATCTCATGTTCCCAACCATCTCAAGCAAGACCCAACAGAACAGATCGTTCTTCGAAGTTAAGAAATCCAGTGCCCTCAGGACAGATATGAATGATAGAATGTTCCAGCCTCCCCAAAAATGGATGTTGGCTAAAGTTATAAGCATCTGAAAAATAGACACAATACATTTAATATACTCATCTGCTCGGACAACTACATTCACGTAGATAAGGGGTGTCATACTCAGCCTGTGGGGAGGGCCAGATTACACTAGCAATTATGGCTGAAGTTACACTGAGGCTCTCCTACCAATAACAGCAAACACTTGCACAGATTGAGGGCACAATATGGCCCTGAGGTAATAATTAAACCTTTAGTTATTGAAGTCACATCTGTATTTGGCACCACTCTAGACAAAAGTGACCCCAAGCACTTTAAGTCCAGTGCTATTTCTGCCCTTGGCTAATCTGGCCATTTGTCTATGTAGTAACCCAATTAGCACACTGCATTGCTATAATGACACACAAATAAATTGTGTACCTATATTACAGAAAAATCTGGCTGAGTGACATCAAGCTTAAGAGTTAACACCTTACTAAAACAGACAATAGCCATTCACAATACCGGTGCCATGTTTCAATCTGTCAGACAACACAGGAAGAGAACTCTGCACACTTGGAATGTTTTATTCACAATCTTAAACTAGAAAATCAGTCTTGCCCATTACAACATGCATACAGAGCCCTACTGAAGTCAAATGGGGCTCCCTGCAGCCACAGCAGTCCATCTGTTTGATGTGAATTGCAGGATCAGGGCCTCATTTGCAGAATCTGAATCTGTTGTGGTGTTAGATAAATCTCTCAAGTGAGTGAGGTGCTTGACACCGAGAGCATCAAGACAAAATGAACACTGCAAGATGACTAAAGCTGGAGGAAAAAGCCTGTTGCTATCATATTGTAGTATTTGTGAAATTGTGTACTGTTCATGTAATTAAAGAGACTATCATAAGGCATAGGCTAAAAAGGAGACAAGATTAAGCTTTTGCAGGCAACTTAAGTATTAGGAAACAAAGCACAATTCTTAGCTATGTAACTATCTCTTGACAGAGAGGCATTATTATTAAGGTTTTCCAACACTTCCCATTATAAGATCCTGTTTTCAGTTGCTTATAATTTTGCATACTAACTCTTTGGGTTGAAATTTTCCATGCCCGTTGTCTACCTCAGGCTGAATTGTTTTGGAAAGTTTCAGCCAAAACAGTTTAAGTTGTTTCTTAGCCTAGGGAAAATATGTTGTTTTGCCACATTAAAAAATTCTTACAATCATCTCATTGAGACTCTCTAGTGCCCGGATGCTTTGGAGCAGGAACTTGAAATTTGGCAGAGTAGGGCGATGAATAATCACTTCAAAAAAGGCTATTAGATGTAAGCAGAGAGCCTACAAGGAATGGAAGAAGGAACTGACTGCAAAGAAAACTATATCTTGGAGGTCAGAAAGTATAAAGAATTGCAAAAGCTGAGTTAAATCTTGTAAAGGAAATTAAAAGCAAAATAGGAAGCGGTATTTTAGACACAGTATATGTAAATAAAAAGATCAAGAAGAGAGAAAGTGGGGCTGCTATGGAGCAAGGATGGGTAGAGATTAAAGATAAACTAGGTATGACCCAAAAACCAAATGAATACTTTGCTTCAGTTTTCAATAAGGATGATAATGTAGAACATGGGGGCAGAGGCAGAATGGCTGATGGGAAGGAGTGTACAGAAATGGAAGTTTCCACATCAGAGATGGAAGCAAAACTCAGTTTAATGTGTCAAAATGTCCATCTCCAAATACTGAAAGATTTGGCACATGAAAGTGCAAGTCCAGCAGCAGGGATTTTTAATTAATTCATCTATGAAATTGGGGGTGGTGCAGTATCACTCGATAATACCAAAAGTCAGACCTATATTTAAGAAATGGAAAAAAGTGACATTGGCAACTGTAGACCCGTTAATCTGACCTCAAGGCTTTAGAACAAATTTTGAAGGAAAGAAAAAATAAAGCTATGGCAAATGAGAGAAATGCAAGATGGGTTTACCAAAGGTAGACCACATCAAACTAACGTGATTTTTTTTTTGGCAGTTGCTTTGTTGACAAGGGAAATGTGGTAGATCTAATCTACTTTGATTTCAATAAAGCATTTGATATCATACCACATGGGGAATTAGTTAAACTAGAGAAGATGGGGATCAATACAAGAATTGTAAGGTTAGTAAAGAACTGGCTAAAGTAGCGAAGACAACAAGTTGTGTTGAAAGAGGAACTATCGGGCTGGAGGGAGGTTACTAGTGGTGTTTAGGGATTAGTCTTGGGACCGATTTAATATTTCCATTAAGGAGTTCTGCATAAAAAGGCGCTTGCTAATGAAATTTCCTGATGACAAAATCAGAAGCACTAGCAAAATAAAGACGACTGGAATACTATACAGGAAGAATTGGGCGACCTTGATGACTGGAGCAATAGGATGAAATTTCATCGTACAAAGGGCAAAGCCCATTTCTCCCCCTAATCTGTTTCCCCATATCCAGTGGTTCAGGGAGAAGAGGAGGGAGAGGTAAAAGGGTTAAATGTAGACATCCCCCCCCCCCACACACACACACACACACTTCCCCTATAAATGTTATTAGATTAGTCTCCATAATAGCAAAGCTACCGTCATCCATGACAGGGAGGCTAGGTTGCTTGAACTATTTTCAATTTCTGGGTCCATCTCCCTAAACCATTTTTAAGCTCCCGGCCTCTCAAACTACTTTTCAGACGGCCCCTCCAGGAGAGGGCAGACATAGCATGGCCCTGGGGGGAGCACCCTGAACAACATCCCAAGAAGTGCCACATGACCCACAGACAAGCCAGATGCCACTAGTTAAACTGGAGACATTTTCATGGATATGGCAGGGGGTGAAATGAGTGAGCAGGAAAAACAAGGAGCTGAAAGATGAAATTAAAGCTGGTATCTAACCAGTCCCGATTCCACACTCCAGGCCCTCTCTCACGTTCCCAGTCCCTGATGGAGCCCCGTGGATGCTGGTCTGTAGGACTGTTTGCCGCACACACCACTGTGCAAACCCAGGATCTTATACAGATTACTTTCCACATAAAATATTGACATTGCAGCCACAAAGGGTCACCGATCACTTAGGAACTCCCCATATACCCGAGAGCAGGTGCCAAGCCATGTCTGGGTTCAGAGGGCCAGGAATTCCCTCAGTGACAGCCTGACAACCAACCTTCATTCCAGGATTCCCTGCTTGTGCTGCTCAGAGCCAGAGCCAAGCAGCAGCAGCTTAATTCAGAGATCTGCATAGCACTCCTATGGCAACAAGCCCATTCACAGGATCTGCACTGAGCCTCATACAGTAAAGAGCCAGATCATGGCTCATCAGGCATGTGCAGTCACACACTGAATCATTCTTTTGTTAGCACTCTCATGGGGCAGCATGCAGCATAATATTCCACAGCATTCTTCCATTCTCCTCCTTACAGTGCCACCCCCCAAAGTTCCATATTGCAGCCACCATTTTTCTTGCCAAGGATTTATGAATGGCATTGGCAAGTTCCATCCAGATTATCCAAAGGAGTTGCTGTAAGCAGTGGCCAGGGGAGAGAAGGGGGAGGAGGACAACCCAACTATCCATCCCCAGTGCTCCTGCCACACATAGGACTGCCAACTTTGCACAAACAAACTGACAGAGCAAGAACCTTTTCAAACTTTTTCCAGCCCAGATCCACATACCTGTCCCATTCCTAGAACAAGAACTCAACATATGTCTACACTGTAAACAAGACCTGTGGTAGCAAGTCTGAGAGCCCAGGTAAACGGACTTGAGCTCACAGGGCTCATGCTAGGGGGCTAAAAAGGGCAGTTTAGGTGTTCAGACTTGGGCTTGAGCCCCTGCTCTGAAACCCATCAAGGGGGATGGGTCTCAGAGTCTGGGCTTCCACCCGAGCCCAACAACTCCACTGTTATTTTTAGTCCTGCGCATGAACCTCATGAGCCTGGAGTCAGTTGACCCAGGCTCTGAAGCTTGCTGCCACAGGTGGTTTATTTTTGCAGCGTCAATGTATCCTCAGAGCAATCCATCTCACCTGGAGAGGCGAAAACTGCCCGGACACCACAACTGTACCCTGCTCTCACCAGAGCAAAACGTCTAATGCCCCGGTACCTTCGGCATGGATTGCCTAGAACATGCAGGCTCCCAGGAAGGCACTTGGCAGTAGGGCAGGCCAAGCCATTTGGAGAAGCTCTATCTAGGCCTGACCCGACACCTTTGCTGAAGGTTTGTCCTTTCAAGCACGCTGAGTGGATCTATGGGAAGCCACAGGAGGCTGGCCAGGATACATGTGATTAGACAGCATGGGACACCAAGCAAGGGGAGTAAATTTGCTCTGTCACTTCCCTCTTCTACACTGCATGGTGGCCAGGAAGGGGAAGAGATATTCCAGTCTATTGTTACACACTCCCTTTCCATAGAGCAGTTCAGAGCTATGATATGCATGGCTTGGCAAAGTTTAACACAACCTTTGGATTGCTGCAGGTGGAGGGTCATCTTTCATTTCTGGCTCTTTGGACCTTTCACAGCAGTATTTGATTCAGCTGACCATGACCTTCTGTTGACTTGTCTGCAGCATTGGCTGGAGCAGCATGGACTTGGTTTTGTGCTGATCTCTCCCAGGAATTTCTGAAATTGCCTATGGAAGGGAATTTACAAGTCTGTGCTTTCAAATCTGTTTTGGGCCCTTTAACCTGTGTGCATTTGTATGGTAACCACTGGGATTTCCTTTTTCATAGATATGGGCTATATTACGCCCCTGCTAAAATGATTCAGTTTTTACCACTTGATTCTACACACTCTAGTGCTAGCCAGCTGCCAGCATGCTATTGAAGGTAGCTAGCAGGGAATCCTATTAAATTAAGTCACTACAGGCTGAAATGTTGTTAACTGTACAAGAACGCTCATTAAATCTGGTTTCTTTAGTTGGTGGTATAATTGCGTTATCAAAACTGCTCGCTAATGTAAGAGGCCTGCATGAGACACATTAGCCACTGATAAATGTTCTGCTTCTCTTACTAAACTGCCTTAACTGTCTTCATACTAAAACAAGTGGAAGTTCATTGCACAGAGAATGGATATGGTGGAGATGCTAAATAGTGACTTATTATCCCTGAAGTTAACTGTTATTGGACACAAAGTTACCTGGGTCCCAGAGACTAAGATTTAATTACCAGGATTCAGTGACCGAACATAGGCTGAATCCCAGGTTGTCACCAGAAAGAGAAAGAAGCTCAAGCACTCCAACACTGGCTGGCTGGACAACCTTGGGCAAGTCACTTCACTGCTCTGTGCCTCAGTTTCCCCTTCTGTAAAATGTGGGATTCCCAGACTGCCTTGCTGTAAAAGGGACAGCATCTTATCACACAATGGTTGTTTCAAACATGACAGATACGACCAGGCTTTTAACTAGACTCAAATTATCCACCCAGATTACTCAAATGCTACCAATACAGTTTCACACTGATCAGAAAGGCATTATCAACTTATACTTTAAGATGGGTACCTTGCAGATTCTCCATCTGATAGTATCTGAGCACCTCAACGTTTACTGCATTTATCTTTGCAACCACTCACCTGTGAGCCAAACCAGGTCTATCTCCATTTCACAAATAGGGAAATGAAACAGAGTAAGTCACTCACCGAAGGTCACACAGGAAGTCTGACACAACAGGGACTTGAACCCAGCTCTCCTAAGTTTTAAAGTAGCTCCCAAACCACTGCACCTCACTAGAAAGGGCTGTTTTCTTTCTGTGACAGGCTGCGAAGGTATGTCTGGTCAACCTGTTAACTCCATTTTTGTTCTGTGAGCACCCACCTATGAGGATTTGGCTTTGCCCATTCATTCTGGAGCAGCAGCCTGACACCTACTGCATAGACTATGTCTGGGAAGCTGACACAGAGCAACCAAGGGTCATCAATATTTCCTAGCTCTCCCCTGCTAGAATGGTGGGGTTGCTATGGGCAGGCCACTGACTTGAACAACTCTCTGCCCAGAAGCCAGTGTGGGGGTCAGAGCATGGAAATTGCCCAGCAGAAGAGCAGGGGCGGAACAGGTGTCAGAGTCTGCTTTAAAAAGAGACATGCTCTCTAAGCAACTGTGTAGTTTCATTGCCAGAAACAGAAGACACAGCTGGAGAGTGTGCAGCCAGGTAGAACTTTGCCTCCCCTTTGGCTCAGGCCAAAACCAGGACTCTCAAAAGGTGGCAAGATCAGACTGAGGGGGCTGCATTCAGGAATGTTTTCCCCATAGATCTGTAACTCCCCTGTGCTTTTTAAGAGTAAAGCATGTGTGAATGGGAAATCCCTTAACATAGCCCATTCATTGCTTTACTGCCACAGTGTCCCTGAAGGGCATAACTAGGAAACCAGAACTTTCTCAGCCAGGTAGACTCTGGGGGAACATGTCTAAGTAATTGGGGGCTTGGCAGGGCTGGTTCTGGGGTCCAGACAGCCAGACTGCCCAAGATGAGTGTCAGATCCAGGAGGGTGCAAGACAGAACCAGAGTTAGGATCAAAAGACTAGTCACTGCCCAGACCTAGGGTGCTGAGCAGCATGTGGTACCCCATCACAACAAACTGGTAACCATTCAGAAAGAGGGACTAGACCAGGTTGTGCCACAAATTTTATCCATCAGGGCTAGAGCCTGCCAGTTGCCAAGCACCCTCAGTTCTCACTGATGTGGGTGGACCTTCACACTCCCCCAGATCTGGCCCTTAGGTCATGGTGTGATGGGAGGTGATTAGATGCCAATAACTGAAATTAACAAACAAAATCAAGGCCTGAAAATCTTTTAAGTATTAGAGTGCCTTGACTATAGAAAATACAACTGCAAAAAATCTCCCAAAAATGGAGTCTATTGAAGCATTTAACACAGATGTTGACACGGCATTTGATTGTATTTATGAAGAGGCACTAAGAAGAGTTCAATATTACTCATTGCCTCTATGGAGCATTTTCCTTTCCCAGCACTCCACTAGTTATGATACCCAGTTCCTTCTGGCCAGCTACAAGATGTGCCTTTGTGAGCCATTCAACTTCCTTTGGGTGCTCTCTCTGCTCCACCAAGGTCCATTGTACCTAGTGAGGAACCCAGATGTGGACACTGGACCCTGACTGCAGCTTTACTAACTAAGAGGGAATGTCTCGCACGTGCATGTCCCAAGGCAGCACGCAGGAGGCCTACACACAGGTTTTGTGCCAGTATAACTATGTTGGTTAGGGGTGTGATTTTTCTTTTCTTATAAACCAGTGGTGTTATACCAATACAACCCCTAGTGTGAACACTTATACTGGTATAAAAGGGCCTTATACCACATAACTTATTACCCTCCTCATATGGGAACAGTTATACCAATAAAACCTCTTGAGCTTTACTAATCAGATTATCATTATTTGTATTACCATCATGCCTAGGAACCCTGGTTGCTGTCCAGGGTCCCATTGTGCTAGATGCTGTACAAAAAACAAAATGGACAGTCCTTTTGCCTACAATCTAAGTAGTTAAATTGTACTATACTATACCAGTTATGTGCACACAATGCCTTTAAATTTGGGGCTTTTCCAAGAGATCACCACATACACATCTGATTTCTCTATTCTCCACCTGGCTTCTGCTCTACATTGCTTGTTAGAAAGCTATATTCTCCCAGCTTTATTTCCAGTCATTCCTTGTCCCCAGCACATAATCTGGATTTAACCACGTTCCATTTCATGCTGACCCTGAAACACTTCTTCAAACTTCCCTAGTCCTTGTGCCATTTCATGCTCCCCCATCCCCCAAATTGGGAATAGGCAGTTTGGGTTATTTTACCAGTTCCTCCAGATCCCTGGCCCAGAGTGCCTAGAGAATCTCACCCCAACATGGCACAGCAGTACTCCTGGTTACTCTGAGCAGTTCATGAGACAGCTTGTCCTGCTGCTAGGCTGCAAGGCAGATGACGTCTTTCCGATAACCAGCAGATACTCTCATGGGATTGGATTAAATATCTAGAAATATTATACTCATTAAGTTTCCCATTGCTATTAAACATGGGATTTTTCAAGCCAGGACGAGGTTAAGAGAAGGGTTTCACTCCAACCATGCAACTGTACACTCCAGTCTCAGCCCAGCTGACTTCACAGAACCCTTTGCTCTAACCAGAGTGTGACACAGCCCACTAACACACTCGGTGGAGAGAGATGGTCCATGCTTTTGTGTGTGCCACTGCACGAACGGGATACAACGTTTTCCTTCCATCCTATACACAGAGACAGAGGGCTTGGCTACATACAAATTTGTCCTGGTTTAATTAAACAAATGTAAACTGATGTGGTGTAAACATATGTGGATATGCTTATATCAGTTTAGACTGTCCATACCTAACTTACCACAGTTTAACAAAAAAAAAAAAAAAAAAAAAAAAAATCACATCACAGTTACCCAGGTTTAACTATTGTGTTTAGCCCACATCCTGGTGACTTTTCCCAGTCCCCTTTAGAGCACCAGGCTGCCAGCCCAGCCTATTGCTTGTGGCTTTATCAAAAAACGTATTTAGGTTGGATTGGAATCATCTAGCCCTGCATCCTCCAAGCCATTAAACTGTCATTTAAATGCTTAAAGCTTCCTCATCATCATAGAAGCTCAGCTCATGCTTTCTTCGTTCCCCAATGGCTCCTCTTGAAGGATCAGCTCACTACTCCATGTTCTCCACCCTTCTGGCAAGTCCCCTGGGTTAGTGATTTATTGCAAATGATTGCTAACGAGCCCACCATTTCCACTTGTATGGCCTTCAAAACTTTGGCGTGGAAATGGTCAGGGCCAGCCCATTGAAAGGGTTTATCCTATCTGATCTATGTTGTGACCAGTCTCATCTGTCATGACCTGCAGCCACGTCACCTCCTTTTAAAATCCTGTAGGCTCCCAAACACAGCATGGCTTGGCATGGCCAGTACTTGGATGTGGGTGACCCAGCAGGACGCACTCTATCCCCCAAATCAGTACTGACCCAGATGTCCCAACACAGTGCTAGGGGCTGCTGTGCTGAAGAGAGAGGTGCTACTCACTCAAATCATCAGAAAGGAGTGAACAGCTCAGCACAGGGGGCTACCAGAGGTGCCCCAATCGAGTGGAAAGAGGGCTGAAGGCCTGACCACTTGTACTCATTAGAGACCCCACGGCAGTTTTTGTTTGTGAAGAAATGTTACCCATGATATCCCCAGACACAATCCAAACTGGGTTATGTTTTGCCTCATAAAATTGCCCTTGCTCTTTCATTTGGATATAGCATTCCTCTTCACTTCCTGTCCTGAACAGACGTACAGTGCTGATTGTACATTTAAGCCTTGGACTTTTACATTTCACTGGCAATCAAAGACAATCCCAATACATAAAGGGAACGATTCCGCCACCCTTACTCACGTGAGTAATCTCATGAATTACAAACTTGGGGTCTAAAGCACTTGGGGTAAGAGACACTATGTAAATGTAAATCGTTCAGGCTTATGCCAGTATTTTGCCAATTCAGTTCACTGCAGTGATGGTCTTTGAATGACAGTATTTTGGGTTCCACCTTTGGCCTTTAACACATTAGGTGATTAACACAGTAAAAGCTGCCTTGGAAATTACTAGAGATGATGCATCAGTAATGAGACACATTTTAAAGGAGGTTTTTCCTTTCTCCCTCTCACCCCCTTCCTCCAAAGAGTAAACAAAATTTCAAGCATGGAAGTCATTGGGGACTCAACAAATCCAGCACACCCTCCCAACGGTGCATCTTACTCATGTGGGGCACTGTCTGCTCCAACAGATAAGATTCTAATGCAACATGTGTTATGATGGTAAGACAAGCACACATCATGGAAAATAAGCTTTAATAGACAGCCATAACTCAAGCCAGAGATTAAAAATCTGTAGTATTTATTGAATCTATTGAATTTATTTAACTGTGCACTAAGCTGCCTATTCACGGAGGTCATTAATAATGCAAATAACCCACCCTTGTTAGGCAGGAGAGTCCTGGTAGTCTACTTGGTCTTCATGAGTTCTGGCCAACAGGAAAAGACCTAGTTTTAGCAAACCTAGGGGTGGGGGGAGCAGAAGAGTCCCAAACACACTCCCCCCAAATAATTCCTAGAGCAGATCTTTTAGAAAACCATCTAATCCTGATTTAAAAATTGCCAGTGAGGGAGAATCCACCATGACCCTTGGTAAATTGTTCCAGTAGTTAATTACTCTCACTGTTGAAAATTTATGCCTTATTTCCAGTCTGAATTTGTCCAGCTTCAACTTGTTGAGCTAGCAACATCGGGGTGGAGTGTGTTTTCTCCGGCAACCCTAGGTTTGCTAAAATTAGATCTGCTCCTGTTGGACAGACTTCATGGTGAAGACCAAGGAGACTACACCAGGACTCTCTTGCCACTGGATCATGTTATACTTTTCTCTGCTAGACTGAAGAGCTGGTTATTAAATATTTGTTCCCTATGCAGATACTTTTAGACTGGAACCAAGTCACCCCTTGACTTTCTTGTTAAGCTAAACAGATAGAACCCATTGAATCTCCCATAAGGCATATTTTCTAATTCTTTAACTATTTTCATGGCTCTTTTCTGAACCCTCTCCAATTTATCAATGTCAATCTTGAATTGTGGACCCCAGAATTGGGCACAGATCGATGCCAAATACAGTGGTAAAATAACCTCTATACTCCAACTCGAGAGTCCCATTTGTGCATCCCAGGATTGCTTTAGCTCTCTTGGCCACAGCATCACATTTACAGCTTACATTCAGCTGATTGTCCACCTCAACCCCCAAATCTTTTTCAGAGCCTCTGCTTCCCAGGATAGAGTCCCCTATCCTGCGAGTATGGCCTACAGTCTTTGTTCCTAGATGCAGACATTTACATTTAGCCATATTAAATATTAAAATGCATACTGTTTGCTTTCACCCAGTTTATAAAGTGATCCAGATCACTCTGAATTGTGACCTGTTCCCTACTTCTCCCCCAATTTTTGTCATCTGCAAACTTTACCAGTGATGATTTCATGTTTTCTTCCAGTTAATTGATATTGAAAAGTTATAGTGTAGGGCCAATAACGATCCCTGCAGGACACCACTAGAAATATCAACAATGAGTCCCCATTTAAGATTACATTTTGAGACCTATCAGGTGCTGAGAACCTTCAGGTTTAATGCTATTTGTTCCAAGTGGTTGGCAGTTCTTGGGTTGGTTAGACACAGTCAGGGTCAGGAGGCCCCTAATCTGACACCTTGCACTTTCCCCTCTCCTCCACCACCAGGTTTGCAATAATAATAAATTCTTTATATGTCACACATACCCTTCCCTAAATACATGGTTCATACTTTTCTGAAATAAAAGCCAGTGCCAGCAGTTATGAGTAAGGCTAAGATTATGTCACGGAGGTCACAGATTCTGTGACTTCCAGAGATGACCTTGATGTTTTCTGCTTCAGCCCCAGGGTGGTGAGTCTAGAGCTGTCAGCTGGTGGGGACCCCAGAGCTCCCAGCTGCTGTGGGTGGCAAGGAGAACCCTGGAGCTCTCAGCTACTGCAGGCAGGATCCTCCTCCCCACCTGCAGCAGGGCTTGGGCTCTCATCCCCTATCAGCCCCATTTTGTAACAATTTTTACTAAAAAAAGTCAGACAGGTCACAGGCAATAAACAAAAATTCACAGAAGCCCATGACCTGTCTGTGACTTTTACTAAAAATAATTGTTACAAAATCTTAAACTTATTTACAAGCAACCCTATAACACAGCAAAGTGTACTCTTCCCTAGCTCCTTCCAAAGATCTCAGAACACTTTATGGACACTAACCAAGCCCCACAACCCATCTGAGATATAGGGAAGGATTATACTGCATAAACCAATCAGAAGGTAGGGATGCTGAACAATGATTGACCCACAACTGTACAGTTTTCCAGCAAATTTTTACACCAGATTATGCAAATCCCTTCCCACCAACAGGCTATTGCACTCACAACTCCCTGTCCCCAAACAGCACACAGCCACCTCCACTCCAGACCCCACCCCACCCAATACCAGTTATTAAAAGGAATTCCTCACTGGGGGAGGAAGTGGGCTGAGCTTTATGGGAACAGAGCCAGCAGCGGGGAAAGCCCGGGGTGAGAGGAGTTCAGGTGGCCATGTCTGGGTGGGGATTTCTGAGGACATCTGTCTGTCAGGTCAGAGGAGCTGGCTGCTGTCATTCAGAGTGCAGAGGATGCACAGCAAGAATCACTACAACTCCCCGGTGTTAACTCCGCAACAGCCACGGGGACCACGGTCAACCCAGGAGGTTATGTACCCTCAGTGGTTCCTATCTCCAAGTGAGACACTGGATGAGACTCAGAGGACAGTGGGTTTTGCCTTCAAGCTATCAGACATTTACATGCAGGAGCACTGAGAGGCCTCTGCTCAGTCAGGCCAAGCCCCATTGTGCCCAGTACTCACAACACCGGTACATGACAGCCCCAGCCAGCACACAATCTAGAAGACAAGGCCTCTAGGTGAATTTAAACGAGCTGTGTCACAGGGTGGCTGGCCCCATTAAACGAAGCAGGTCCACCCCCTGTGTACTAGGGCAGGTGCTCCCAGTCTGGCCAATTAAGAGGGTGGGGCAGTACTTGGGGTCATAAGGAGGCAACTTGTTGGGAAGAAAGTGGGAGGAGCAGCAACGGGGAGTTCCTGGAAGAGGCTGCCAGAGTCCCCTGACAGGGGAGATAGAGGGAACCTGCTTGGGGGAAAGGGCCTCCAGGGAGAAAGCCCTGTGAGGTGGGGCTCAGCTAAAGAGCACAGAAGAATCCTACAGTAGTCCCTGAAGCAGGAGGGGCTGAGAGAAGCAAAGGGGAAATTCCCCTGGAAGCTGTAGCCCCAGGTGGGATGAGGAACTGTGTGTTTGTAAAATAAACCAGTGCCTGGAGAGGTACTCTGGGTATGAAAGTGGGTCCTGCGCAGGCTGCAGGCACGCCAAACACCTGACAGACCATCTTTTTGTTCTGTGTTGTACAGCACCTAACACCATGGCTCCTAGGTACTACTGTAGCACACCTAATAAATAACATACAGTCCTAGTGCAATGGGGTCCTGGGTCACGTGTGGGGCTCCTAGGCACTGCCACAGCACATGTAATTGATGGTAATAATGACAAGAATTAAACAAACCACCTGGAGGAGGACCAGGTAATAAAAAAAGGTTGGTTCGGCATAAACTAGCTGTGCACACAGTTGGTGGTTTTCCCAACCAGCCAGAATGGATTCTAATTTGCAAAGCATGAGGCACATAATTCACAGTGGGGAGAGGTGAAAATGTTGGACCAGGCCACCCACTACTTGGAAAAATAAAATGTCCCTGGTCTGGGGAGAGAAGAAAGCAGTTTTTCCTCCTCCATCACATCAAGGCAAGAGACAGCAAGAAATTTATGATGGGGGAGTCACATGCCCTGGAGCCTCCTGTCTAGGCACATCGTTTAAAGCTCAGAACTTTACCCATCACACATGGACTACAAAGTCGCCATGGTGTAGGTGCAATGTATGGAGAAGAGAAGAGACACTGTCAATCTAGCACAATGGGGTCCTGGGTTTTTAAGTGCTACCACAATACAATGATAGAGGACAAGAGGATCTGTGGCCCAACAGCGGAATGCTTTTCCTAAGGGAATTCCAAAAAGTCACTGGTCTAGGCAGATCGATGAACTAGGATCCTGTTCTTGGAGGTGTGAATAAAAGGATTAACCCAGTTTACCCCTTTTAGCATGTGCTTGGAAAGGAATGGTTCAATGCTGTTTTATTTACAATGTATTGATTCCAATTGTCTTCTGCACTTTCTATCTATCCATCCCTTCATGGTTTTTTCCTCTATTCAGCTACTTCTGAAAAGTTATAAAACAAAAACAGATTGGTCTCCAATGCTATGCCTGACTTGACACTTGAAGAAGGAGATTGTCTGCCCAGGACAGAATACAATGATCTGGGAGTGAGGGCAGAAATTCCATGTCTGACATCTTTACAGGGGTATCATTCAGCACAGGCAAGTGCAATGCCAGGCCAGACAAGAATTCAGTCATTTCAAGTGGCCACAGGACTGTCTATGCACCAGCACCATCCTGACCCTGATCACACAGTTGGATACAAAAATCAAACCCTGGGCACCTGCTGTAGCCAGGCCAGATAGAATCAGCACAGCTCCACCCCTTTCCCAGCCTCATGAGGCACATTTTGCACCAAGTATCCATCAGGAGAAAGCTGGACAGAAATTTCTGATGCAGCAGAGGCAAATAAAGACTATGTGAGATTTGAACCTTCACCAGGGCCAGGATCCTGTTCTCATTGACATCAGTGAGACCTGGCCTTAAATTACGAGACATTAAAGAAATTGGGCTCCTCTCCCAGGAGAGAGAGAGACACACACACAAATCAACAGAGTGACATTTTTCACACTAATAAGGGCTTTAATCCATAGATGAGGAAGCTGCTTATTAACAACGGAACTTAAGCAGAACTTCTCTGCAGAGTCAAGAACAAACATATGAAATAAGCGGCTAGGGAAGGTAATAGGACACAGCATTTGAGAGAGAACTGGAAAGGGCTGCGGCAGGATTGTATAGCAAGGGCTAATGCAGAGGAGAATAGCAAGAAAGTGGTGGGGAGTAAAGGTCCCTTCTCTGTTGTTTCTATAGTAGGAGCTCTAGATTTTTTAAATGGAGAGAATGGATTTAGGCATGAGCTTTCCAGGCCTCCCCTCAGCCAGCACAGAGATTGCATTCAAAATCTAATTATACAGAGCAACACAAATCCATGCCCAACTAACAGTCATGTGAGCTCATACACCCATCTCACCTGGAGAGGCCACTGTTACTGGAGATAATACATCACAGCCTCCTTCCCCCAAAACTACCTCCCAGCCAGGATTCCTGGGTGCAGTGGGTGGGGAATGAAGCCACTTAGATAACGCACATCCAGGCCAGATGATTACCTGGGAACAGCTGCATAGCTAGAGAACTTCTCTCCCTAGTTCTTAGTATAGGAACACACATTAGGAGAGGCAACATTAAATAGCAGGAGGGCATCACACAGAGCCCAAAAAGATAACTGGCAAGCCATAGGTTCCTGGGAGGTACAGCTTTTCACAGCGACAAGGAAACTGTAACCAACAGAATGCTTTGTGCCTATGAACTCCACTTAGCAAAGGAAGAAATCACTCCAAGTTCTCCAGGATTCCTGTTTCCACCTGCTGGCAGAGGAGTCTATCTCCACAGCTCTGGACTGGTACAAGGAGAACACGTGGGAGGTTATGCAAGTCACAGATGTGCAAAGGGCCTAATTAGGTCTCCCAATGCAATTGTTAGTATGTGTTTTAATACATAGAGGCACTGCACTTGAAGATACAACATACCCAGAGAGTTACTATGCTAAGCAAATAGTAACTCCCCCCCAATTTACATGCACGGGTCACTAAATTACCAAGTGCCACTGGCGTTTCAGCATCTGACCGGCACCATTTAATGGGTCTGACAAGTCTAAGATTCATGAATTGAACAGACAGTTTTGATGTGGCAAGCAGAACTCCCAAGAGCTATTAGCTCATGACAGGTTTCAGAGTAGCAGCCGTGTTAGTCTGTATCCACAGAAAGAAAAGGAGGACTTGTGGCACCTTAGAGACTAACCAATTTATTTGAGCATAAGCTTTCGTGAGCTACACTCACTTCATCAGATGCAGTCAGTGGAAAATCATGACTGTGCCACTGAATTTTACATCCCTATCTGTGGTGCTGAACTTTAAGATCGTTACCATGTTGCTAAATTACCAATTGGCACATTACATTTGGATTCTCTTCTGGTTGCCCCAACATATGTATGAGCTCAAACAAACTAGAACAGGCACTGTTCAGCATGGCTGTGTCATTATCATGCTCCCTCCCCCTCCAAAACTCTCAACGCCACAAGGGGAAAGATCTTGGAGCTATTCACCTAGGAAGGAAGCCCAGTACTGCACTCATATCCACAGCCTATCGGCAAACAGGGAGATCTCCATGTGGAATACCATTAATTCCCCGACCTCTGAGAAAGTGAAGCCAGGAGAGATGGGGAGGAGGAGGGGAAACAGCTGTGAAAGGCCCAATGCCCAGGAGCTTTCATCAACTGAGTGCTACCAGGAGCTGCACACCAAGGCAGAGGCTGCATGGCTGGCCACGGCAGGCGGGATGATCACCAGGGACAGTCCACTGCCAAGAAAGCTCAAAAAACCAAAAAAACCCAACCAACCAAAAAAAAACAAAAAAAAACAAACACACAACCCACAACCCCAGCAAACTCATTATCTGCTAGCCAGAGGCCAAAACAAAAGATGAGGGGGGTCCCTCCCCACAGCCCCAGCCTGGAGCTGGTGAGATGCCTGGATACACACCCCTTCCCACTACCATCAGATGCTGGGAAAGGCTGCAGATGGAGGAAGGAAAAGGGTGCTGTTCATGGACTTTGCTTCTTTTCTAGGCACGTCTGGCTCATAGATACTGGATACATTTGAATGCCTCCCCCCGCCATCCCATCCTCTGGTTGCTAGAAGCATCTCTTGACTTTGCCCACAGCCTCCTGAAGGACTCCTCCCTTCTCTCCCGCGAAGATCTCCAGTGTCTGCCTCTCTCACTGCTTAGAGCAGCAGCAAAGGAAAACTGGCAGGGATTCTAATCAGTTTCACTGCAGCCTGCAGGGTCCTGAATAGCAGCAGCTGCACTAAGCCGTGTCTCCTTAACTCACTCTGCAAATGAGCGGAAGCGGGGTGCCAAAGCAGTCTGCAGACTCAGGAAGACTCGCTGCTCTGCTGTTCCTTTTAGAAGGTTTCCAGCACCACCACAAATGCCAGGTATATTTTTAAATGAAAATTAAACTCTACAGCAATCTAGGCTTTTGACCTCCCTTCTGTTCACCAGGAAAGAGGCTCTGACTTGCCATTAGCCAATGGTATTGGAGTCCCACCTATTGATTTACGGTGCGGAACTTACCTGCCACGTTGTGTGCTTCCAAAGCAACGTCTGGCTCCTGACGGGCTAGAGGCAAGAAAAAAGTGGGATCCTTCTTACGGCTGCACATGTCATCAGCACCCGAATTCCCTTTCCCGTCTCTGCTCATGGCTGCCACATTGTCGGAAGCATAGAAGGCAGCCTCCTTAAGATCAGTCCCCCCTTCCACTGATGTCCCTGATAGAGCTGCACTCTCCAGAGGCATTTTTGCATCTTTAACAAAAGCAGTTATTCTCTGTTCACCTTGGGAGCACTCAAGGGCAGCAAAATCTTCTTTGTTTGGCTCCAATGTCATTAACACGCTTTTGCCTCCATCACACTGATGCGCTCTCTGCTGCTCTGATGAAGAAGTAGAGACAGCTTTCTCCATTCCTCACAGATTCTGTTGTGTCACTCAGGAAAAACAAACATCAGGACTTCATAGGATTCACAGGCAGCTGTAGCCAGAAAATCTAAAAAGGGGAAAAAATGATGAGGATTTCTCAACTGCAGAGACACTCCCCAGCCTTCCCTGGTCACACCTGCTCTCTTTAGGCCCAAGGGCATGACCTGGAGTAACAGATAGTAACAAAAGAATCTTACTGTGCCTTTCAGCCCAACATCTTTACAGTGTCACTACATGACTGGCTTCAAGTGGGGCAGAGCAGCAGCTGTTTCAGCCGTGAAGTGAAAAATATCGATACCCAGTTAAATCCCAGTATGGGATGTAACCAGGACATCCAAGTCCATGCCCTTGGTGCTATGGGATTCCAGGAGGCAATTGGTCAGGACTTTTGTTTTTCATTTCCATATGTGAACATGGCATCTCTGGCAGCACAGTGCTCTCTAGCACCATGCTAGAGCATTGACGCTTCTACCGCAAGAGCTTGTTGAGCCTAGGAGCATTTCAAGGTGATGCAGAAAGGCTTGGGGAATGAGAAAGAACAGTACAGTGCCCAAGGCACCACATGACCCTGTAGGAGACTGACCTGCTTAGCAAGATTCTGCATCACTCCCTGGCCGCAGGGTTAGCATGGAACAAGGACGAAAAAGGCTAAATGAGGTTATACAGGTGAGAAGGGCAGAAGGTGGAAGAAGCTGCTAAATGGCCAATACAGAGACAGGAAAATCGTTTAATATCTGTGCCTTGAGAGCAGTGTATCCTGCCGACACCTTGGTTCCCTCCTTGCTGGAGGAGTCAATGGGGAAAGATACAAGATGTCTGGAGCTACCCACTGGTGACGTAAGACCTTAGTGACATGCCAGGACATGTATGTGTACATAAAGACTGGTCGTGTGTCTATGTGTATCGTGAGCTGTTCTGCAGAAGGGCAGGATTATTCCACTGGTCCCTACCATGCAGCATCTCTCCTCATTCACAGGCTAACACTGCACATTTCCATCACACATTGTTGCTTTTCATTTGCACCATGCTTCCTGTTACTACAGAGCTCCGTTATCCTAGGAGCATTTTCTGTCTCCAAGTTTTGTGTTTTGTGTTGACCTAACACATGTAAACGCTCCTAAAAAGGTAAAACACACAACTTTCAATATCCCATATAATTACACGTATCCACCCTCTGTGACAGATTCAGGTATTTTCATGGCCTACATGCTCTCCCTTTATATCACCAGAGGCTACTAATAGCTGCAGTTACATTTTTTAAATGGCATTTCATGCTGGTGAAAGGTACCATGTTAACAGACTATTTCTCCCCAAGCAGGTACAGCAGAAGTGCCAGCATATCTCCCACTACCTCCCCAGGGGTAAGAGGTTTGCTACACAACAACTTGTTGGGGCCACCAACAAGGAGGCTGTAGTTCTGCAAAATGGACACCTACCTAAGCAGGATCTGGACTGAAGCTAGCCACTCACTTCATGTAATCCGAAGAGAAACAGATTTCAGTTACCACTCTCCTGGGATGCATTTGAGCCAGCCAACTAGAAGCTAAAGACTTGGTACAGCCCCTTACCATCTCCCCAGGGATTTATACTGCTACTTACAGCGTTCGCGCAAGCCACAGACACCCTATACACACACAAGTTTGGGTCTCTTCCTGTCCCCCACCCACCCATCTCCACCCCTCTGCCTGTTGAGGGGTTTTGGGAGACAGGAAGGAGAAAGGGAAAATGCTCAGCTAGTTATTCTTCCTGGGAGGTGGGCTTTATTGGAGGGCAAAATCTTGTCTCCATTTGCTTCCCCAAAGGCAATGAGATGTAGGACTGTTCTAGTCTCTCATGGAAGAAGAGTTCCCCAGCTATGGGCCAGCAACTGAGAATGCTCATGTCCCCCGGTTCCCATGAGCAACACCTGTCCTGTTGACAGTTCTACTGTTCCTGAGGGCCACAGCTTCATGGTAGGTCCTGACTGCAGAGTCAGCTTCAGCCCACTGAGGGCTTTGGGACCTTGAACTTGTTCTAGTATTAAGTAGATAGCCAGTGTAGTGTCTGGGGCACAGGATGATTAGCTCATGTCAATGTGCATTACTTTGCAGGATGGGCACTACATCTTGAAGCTCACACTGGTTCAACATCTTTCCTTAGATTCATAGCTACCATGCATAGCATTAGCCATGCCTAGAGGTTGCTGCTGCTAGGTTTGCATCTGTCCCAATGAGACTCACCATCCTAATCGGTCACAGGTGTAAGAAAGCAATTCTAGCACCACTCGCTCTTGGGGCATGGACCCAATAAAGGGTCCCTGGGTGGTTTACCACTGTGATGATCAGAGTGCAGACACAGTAAACAATATGACGAGGACTACTTCAACATGGATGTCAAGATGATTATTGATCCCAACCAATCCAGTCACACTGGGGATGAAGTTACTGTATAACCAACTTCAAATCACTGGTAAAAGTGAACACCACAACATTTCATAGTGGGTCTGAACAGAGCCTGAGCTATACTCAGGGAAAAGCAGTGACAACCATAGCTCCCAGAATCATAGCCACCATCTCTCATGGTGTGCTGCAAGGCAAAGTTATTATTGCACGTAGGAGGGTAAATCACATACATGAGCTGGAGAGGACATAAGGCTGCCCTACATAACCCCAATATGGCCATGTTTCAAATAAGCATGAATGGCTCCAGCCTCTACAATCCGGAAAGAATGCTAGCGAAAGCACAAGTGACAGCAAGCAAATGTACCAGAGAGCTAGAGAATAAAGGCACATGAGTAGAGGGAGCAAGAGAGCTAAGTTTATGTAGTAAAGGAAAGAGAAGGCCAGAGGAGAGACATGAGTCTATAAATACCTTCAAGGTAACAATATAAATGAAGGGAGGGAATTATTCACTGTCTCCTAAGAGGCTATTACCATACAAGGAGCAATAGCCTGGAGCCATTTACATAAACTGTTCTTAACCATGAAAGCAAAGGATCCCTAGAAGAGATGATAGGAGATGGAGTCTCCATCACTGCAGAGAGCCAGGAATGAGCAGAGACCAAGCATTTCTGGGAATGATGTAGAGGAGAGTCCTGTGAGCTCTGCAAGTGGGGAGGTGAGGAAATCAAACTGAATACCTGTTGTGATGGGCTTGATTCCCTACGATTCTCTGCCACCCCACCACAATTGTGCCAGCTACTCTACAGGAGCTACAAAAGGGGAGGAAAAAACCTGAACCAAACAACCACACGTTACCATGTCAGTAACACAATGAATTTGATCTTCATGCTTGTCTCTTTCAGAGCTTTCTGGAGAGGACTTGCACTGAGGAACGCTTGGCTCTCCCCCCAGTGTTGGGGAGGAGGGGACACAGCCACTGCACAACAAACAGAGATGCCTTGTGCTTATTTAAGTCTCACTCTTCCTGTCCCTGCAGCCTTGGCTCTCACACACAGTCCCCACAGAACCAGGCATTACAAAACAGAGGGCATCCCAGCAAGAAAGCCCAGCCAGTGCCAGTCACTGAGCCAAGGCTGCAGGCCTGGGTAACCTGCTACCCCTACCTAGTCTAGTTTCACCCTCAGCAAGACACACACAAAATTGCTTCATATGTATTTGCTCCATATGTATTTGCTCTTTTTCTAGCCAGCAGGGGTAGGACCTACCAGCTGGCTTTGATTGCCAAGAGCTTCCTTTAGCAACAAGCACCATTCCACGTGGAGGCAAGACACCTGGAGAGGGCTGGCTGACTCCATCAGGAGCCCATGCATGGCATGCCTGTGCAGCACTAAGTCCAAAACACGGACAGTGAGGATCTGCTGAAATCTTTTCCCTAGGTTTTTAGGATTCCATTGGGCTCTTTCCAGTCAAGCCTACAGCTGCACATTTTCAGTGCTTCAGACTCTGTACAAGTCCCTCAGGAACATATATAATCACCACACAAAAATACCCACACTGACCTCCCACTGGGATTCCCAGCATGTACCCAATACTTTAAACACTGATACATGGCTCTCCTCAAGGGACCCTTTGTGCTCACTAAAACTGTGAAGGGTCCCCTCACCCGGCCCTTAGGGCACGGGTGGGCAAGCTACGGCCCGGGGCCGCATCCAGCCCTCCAGACGTTTTAATCCACCCCTCAAGCTCCCGCTGGGGAGTGGGGTCCAGGGCTTGCCCAACTCCACGCAGCTTCCAGAAGCAGCGGCAGGTTCTCCCTCCGGCTCCTACGTGTAGAGGCAGCCCCAAGCCCCAGGAACTACAGCCAACGGGAGCTGCAGGGGCAGTGCCTGCAGACAGGGCAGCACGTAAAGCTGCCTGGCTGCACCTCTGCTTAGGAGCCATAGGGGGGAAATGTTACTTCTGGGAGCTGCTTGAGGTAAGCGCTACCTGAAGCCTGCACCCCGACCCCGTCCAGCGCCCCAGCCCCGATCCCACTCCCACCTTCCGAACTGCTTGGTCCCAGCCCAAAGCACCTGAAGCCCTCACCCCCGCCCCTTGCACCCCAGCCCAGAGCCCCCTCCCACACCCTGAACGCCTCATTTCTGGCCTCACCCCAGAGCCCACACCCCCAGCTGGAACCCTCACCCCCTCCCGCACCCCAACCCACAATTTCATTAGCATTCATGACCCGCCATACAATTTCCATACCCAGATGTGGCCCTTGGGGCAAAAAGTTTGCCCCCTGCTGCCTTAGGGTCTCACATTGCAGTGCCCATACTCTGCCCCAGAAGAGCTGGACATGAACACTAAGGATTCTCTCTAATGGCAGGAAGATGTCACTGCCATGTGGCACAAGATACCCACTCCTTCTGCCAAGGAACCAAGTGTTCCCTCTCTAGAGTGTGCCAGCCCGAGAGAGAGAGAAAACAGGCTTCAGACGCTGTGATGCCACATGAAGACCAGAGTGCTAATTTCTTTGCTGCCAGCACAGCACTTGTCACCTATTTTTAAAAGGCGCAGTAGCGAGAAGAGGGTGACTCATGCTTCTCAAGTGCTTTCTGCCCAAGGATCCCAGAGCACTTCAGACATTAGTTATCCCAGTTTCACAAATAAGGAAACTGGAATTAAGACAAAATTTCTTTGCTTAAATACAGAATACCCACTAGTTTGGGGCATCTGAAATGAGCCACTTAATACAAAGCACCTGCAGCTCCCATTGATTTCACCTGGAGTGGAGGATGCTCAATGCCTCTGAAAAGAGTAGCAAAAGAAAACCCCTGTCTAGAGAGCTGAGTAACTGACCCATTGTGTCCACTCACGCTCCACATTAGGAAGCGATCCAGGCCTGCGGGCAGTCAGAGGTTTCGCTTCATGTAGTGTACATGGTACCACAGACCCGCAAAAAGCCAGAGCCTAAACAAGAGGCAAGATTTTCAAATTCTGATTTCTAGCACTCATTTCAAACACGTCTCTTCAGAGCTCTAGAGAGACAAGGTGGTTGAGGGAATAGCTTTTATTGGACCTACACTGGATCCTCGCGAGAGCATGGGATTTGGGATGCATGCGCGGGACCGTGTTACCATGACTACTAATGAAAGTTACTAAATTTGGAATCCATGGCTGTGACTGCGTTATAAGCGAATTCACGCAATATAGATGCACATTCTAGCGAGGATCCACCGTTCTTCTATTTATGCAAGAAATCCAGAACTATCAAAGAAAGAAGCTAGTCCAATAAAAAGGTATTGTGTCACCCAACTGGTCTCTCTAATATCCGGGGACCAACATGGCTACAACTACACTGCATATATTCAGAACTCTTACAGTTCTGACCACAGAGGAGGTTTTCTAGAGACTGGTTGTACGAAGCATATGAAAGTTTCGTTACCTAGACACCAGGTAACTCTAAAAATATTCTCCATGGTGATGTCAACCCTAGAAGAGCACAATAAAAAACAGCATTTCTAATCTTCAAAGCACTTTACAAACTAACTCACTCCAGTGGCCTTGACTAAAAGGAATCAACATCAACTCTATATGATGGATGTCATGGTGCACACACACCTCATCAGGAGACAATATGTGTTAGGGGCAATTTTAATTACAGTTTACAACTAGAATCTGTGGGAGTTCTCATGGGTTCCCTCCTTCTTGGGAAGGGCTAGTTTGTTTCTGTGCGAGGAATCACATATAACCCTTTGTCAATGCCATGCATTACAGAGGGAAAGTGGCTGGGAGTGGGGTGAGCAGGAAAGACTCACCAGCAGGAGAGGGAAAGTTTGAGAACCCAAGTAGTGCTATTTGGAACATGGGGGAAAAGCAGGAGATGGGGTTCCAGATACCAAATTAACCTTGTACAGCTGCATTTCCAGACCCGTCCAGCTCCAGAGACCAAGGGGAGAAGCAGAGAATAGGGTCTCTGGTGCTGCTACCAAGACTTTGTGAGATCGTGAATGGGCTTGTGGGAGGTACTTCCCCAGGACACTCTTGTTAAGGGATGACCATGCTACAGAAAGCCTGTGAATTCCTGAGCTCACACAAACAGTATGCTGAGAAAGTGAAAAAACCCAGAACAAGGAAGTGGTTATACAAACAACTAACAGGCCAGCAAATCTTGGGAATTCACTCAGGACACTAGATTTGTGGCCAACTGAAGATTAAGAGGTAGCTTGAGCATAGTCTCTAGATACCCACGGGGGAGATTTCGGCTAGTAGGGGGGCTCTTTAATTTATCAGACAAAGACAGAAAAGCTGAAGTTAGACTGAAAATAAGGCACTTAAAAAAAAAAAAAAAAAAAAAAGGTCAATTTACCCTTGGCATAACTGATCTAGGACCTGTGATGCATTATCCATCACTTGAAGTCTTTAAATCAAGACTAGATGTCTCTTTCTAACACATACACTCTAAGTCAACAAGAAATTATGTGCTTGATGCAGAAATTATTAGGTGGGGTTCTCTGGCATGTGTTATGCAAGAAGTCAGACTGGATGGTCATAGTGGTTCCTAGCCTTAAAATCTATTAATCAATTTCTGCTACCCTGCTCTTTCTGGAGTTCCGGCCAACATAAGAATTTCTCTTTACTGGTACCCTCCTGCTCCTTTATCCCTGAATCTTTATCTGACCCCACCAAGAACTCTCTTAACAGCCACAGTTCTAGGTTATGCAGCAGGATCACAGGCAGTGAACACTTCTCTGCTGAACCTGCAGACAATACCTGGCCACTTCAAGTGCATCCAGAGTCACCAGCTATCGTGACCCTAAGCAGTGCAGCAGAGTAGCTGCCTGGTTTCTGTAGCAGCCCAGTGGTAGATTAGCTCCTGGAAGAACATTCAGGTCATGAGCACCAATGTCATTAGCCTATAAAGCAAGCAGAGGATTTGGCATCCCTGTACTGGCCCCAATATAGTGTTTTTGAATTAGAAATAATAGACAGCACCAGAGCATAGTAACATGTAGGAGGTTTTCCCAAGTGTCTTACAATGAAGTAGCCATAGAAGAGTAGATTGTCTGACTTGGATGATAAATAGGCAGAATGAAGAGCATTATAAAAGAGAGGAGTCTTAAATTATATATCAGGAGTCAAGGTCATGCATCTGAGCAGGAGAACAAACAATGGCCCATAGACTCTCCCAGTTTCATTGACAGCCACTCCCAATGTACATTGGATTCTTCCCAGAGTGAGCCACCGTGCAGTGGAGCCTGACAATGCTGCCATGCCTAGCACAACCCACAGATCACTTTCTCTCTGCTTTCAGCTTGCTGAAGGGAAAGACCGGCAGAACTTCTGCCAAGCCCGAGGCATCAGAAGGAAGACAGTCTCCACTCCATGGAGGCTCTAAGGGATAGAGACAACAGCAGTGGCTTGCTGGTACGTTGGAGATTAGAGTGTGCAATTTGGTGAAGATCATAGAGGCTTTTGACAAGCTAGGAGTCTGACATTCAATTCCGCAGTGGCTAGGAGGAAGGCTAGTCACTGGAAACCTGCTGTTGACCACTCAACACCATCTCAGATTTTGGGTAACTGTATCTGGGGTGCTTTAGACTACTGTTATTTTAGATGTGTGTTTGAGAAAATAAAAAAAAACAAGGATTTTTGGGTGAAAGCACTTGTGCATACCAATCATTTATCAGACAGAGGAGCTGTGTCCACATTGATTTATGTCCTGAAAACAAAGATTAGTTACCATAGTTTCGGGTTCAGAAAATCCCAGGTAACAGAAAGACTCTCCAAAATGTTCTAGCTCTGTGTCCAATCAGCAGTGGGAATGACACTTTCTTCCTCTCTTCCCAAACTGAGAGCCCCTATTCCCTCAGGATCACAGGCTGCTTCCTGTGGGTAATGATGCACACAGACAAGGACCTTCGCCACCGGTGACCCACCACCACCCAAACTGTTCTTTATGTAGCTTTTTGGATATTTTGCACAATTAATTCTTTTCACTTTTCTAATACAATCATGTTCTCTGGTAGCATTTCCCCAAAGGATAGAGGGACACACTTGTAAGTAGTTAATTCATTTTATTACATAGCAATGATTGACTGACATCACATCAGTCAGCTCAAGAGAATGCAAGTTAATAGAGGGCATGTGACACTGTCACATGCCCAAGTGCCTCTCCTTCCCAAGTAACCCAATGAACCCAAAGCACCTTGACACAGCACAAGCACCAGCTGTGTAGCTCTCTTAGGGTGATCAGATGTCCCGATTTTATAAGGACAGTCCCGATATTTGGGGCTTTTTTTTTTTTTTAATATGGGCTCCTATTACCCTTCACCCCCATCCCAATTTTTCCACACTTGCTATCTGGTCACCCTAAGCTCTCCTATCATTTTAGCTTAAGTCAATTAAAAGAGATTTAAGCTAACCCAATAGCATCCACACATATACAGCAGCTACACCTGTTTAAAGTCACACCTTTAGTTAAACTGCTGCAACTATGTGTTTAGACTGAGCTGTTGGCTGGTGTTATCGCTCCAGGTAAACTGGTAAATGTTCAAATCTACATGGTGCAGTACCATGGGACATATTTAGCTGGGGTGCCACCACTGAGGTCCATTCGATACTCCGCATCTTGTCTTGTGTTTCACCCACTCAAGTGACACAAAAGCAAAGCCTCCCTTCCCCCCGCACCCACCCTCAAAGAGCCAAACAAAATCCTGAATGTGGACATGGCCTTGGTTTCCTCCTTCTGTCCCAGGATGCAACCAAGGCCATGTCCACATTCAGGATTTTCCATGAGCGTAGCTACTTGGAGGGAGCTGTGCTGGTGCAAACCTCCGTGCAGACGAACTACACCAGTGCAACTTACCTTCGGGGTTTGCTCAATCAGTGCAAACCCCCTTGACACCAGCACGTCTACTCTAGTTTAGCTAGACCAGTGCAAAAAATCATGGACACAGGCAAGCCCCAACCCACTCTATTCCAGTGGCTACACAAAATCAATGGGGTTATCCTGGCAACAAGCAGCAGAATTTGGGCCTGGGTTTCTAGACAGGGAACTACAGGCCAGTCAGCCTCACCTCAGTCCCTGGAAAAGTCATGGAGCAGGTCCTCAAGGAATCAATTCTGAAGCACTTAGAGGGGAGGAAAGTGATCAGGAACAGTCATCATGGATTCACCAAGGGCAAGTCATGCCTGACTAATCTAATTGCCTTCTATGACAAGATAACTGGCTCTGTGGATGAGGGGGAAAGCAGTGGACGTGTTGTTCCTTGACTTTAGCAAAGCTTTTGACATGGTCTCCCACAGTATTCTTGCCAGCAAGTTAAAGTATGGGCTGGATGAATGGACTGAAAGCTGGATAGATCGTCGGGCTCAACGGGTAGTTATCAATGGCTCCATGTCTAGTTGGCAGCCGGCATCAAGTGGAGTGCCCCAAGGGTCGGTCCTGGGGCCAGTTTTGCTCAATATCTTCATTAATAATCTGGAGGATGGCGTGGATTGCACCCCCAGCAAGTTTGCAGAGGACACTAAACTTGCAGGAGTGGTAGATACGCTGGGGGGTAGGGATATGATACAGAGGGACCTAGACAAATTAGAGGATTGGGCCAAAAGAAATCTGATGAGGTTCAACAAGGACAAGTGCAGAGTCCTGCACTTAGGAAGGAAGAATCCCATGCACTGCTACAGACTAGGGAACGAACGGCCAGGCAGCTGTTCTGCAGAGAAGGACCTAGGGGTTACAGTGGATGAGAAGCTGGATATGCGTCAATAGTGTGCCCTTGTTGCCAAGAAGGCTAATGGCATTTTTGGCTGTATAAGTAGGAACAGCAGATCAAGGGATGTGATCATTCCGCTCTAGTCAGCATTGGTGAGGCCTCATCTGGAGTACTGTGTCAAGTTCTGGGCCCCACACTACGAGAAGGATGTGGAAAAATTGGAAGACGTCCAGCGGAGGGCAACAACAATTTTTAGGGGGCTGGAGCACAATGACTTATGAGGAGAGGCTGAGGGAACTGGGATTATTTAGTCTGCAGAAGAGAAGAATGAGGGGGGATTTGATAGCCGCTTTCAACTACCTGAAAGGGGGTTCCAAAGAGGAGGGATCTAGACTGTTCTCCGTGGTAGCTGATGACAGAACAAGGAGTAATGGTCTCAAGTTGCAGTGGGGGAGGTTTAGGTTGGATATTAGGAAAAACTTTCACTAGGGGGGTGGTGAAGCACTGGAATGGGTTACCTAGAGAGGTGGTAGAATCTCCTTCCTTTGAAGTTTTTAAGGTCAGGCTTGAGAATTCTATGAAATTCGCTGGAATGGGAAGACTCATCACACTCGCAATCTCATAACCCTTTCTGGTGAATTCCTGCTACTGGAATGGTTGCAAAACAATTTCATATGTGACCTACTGATTTCATTCAACTATCACTTGGCACAAATGTGTGTTTGGCCTGAAGTTTTCCATACTTGGTCTCAGGAGAACATGAAAACTGGCCTCTAGTTAGGAAAGACCATTCTTATTTCATTAGCAAAATACATATTTTCCACCCCAATTGATCCTGTCAAAAATCTCTCCTTGTAAACCAGTTTCTATGGAGTGTCACTATTTCTCCCCTTCTCAAACACCTGTTCAGTTGTTTTTAAATTGCACGATGATGGGTCGCAAGGTGATATGGTGATCTCCATACCTCTTTTTAACGTTCAGTATCTCACCAGGCTCCTCAGAAAATCTGCATGAGAAAGATCATAAACACAACACAATCCTCTGAGCTCACATTTGCCTCACCAGGAATCTAGGAGGTCTAATAAAAGTTGCAGATCCCTCAATTGTGGGGCTACCACACAATTTTTATAGCATTTTGAAAATTCGATGGGTGTCATTTAAAAAATGTTTCTATCTTTCCTCTTTGCCAAGACAGCATCCCCCACCCATGTAAACAGATGCACATTTGTCCTGTTAACCCAGACTTGCAGCAAAATGCCTCTTGCCAAATGGAAGCATCATAAACTCTTTCCGGCTCCATTCACCTCCTTGAGATGCAAGCTTCAAAGCTGAACCAGGGAATTTTAATGCTAAAGTGGTTAAGTATGGGCAATCACCTCCTTTCCTAACAATCAAAAACAAGGCTCTTCCATGCCAGAGCTCTGCAAGTGGAATGTTGTACGTACACAGTTATGCATCTAAAAAACTTATTTCACCCAAGCTGCCCACACTGTATACTTTATGGTGGGATCTGCTGGGCATGTGTTTCTGGTCCACAGAGAGTCAACAGGCTACATGGACTTAGGTTCTTCCCAGTTGTTTCTTCAGGCACCCAGGTTCTTCTCTAAGGGCCTAGGCACCTAAGCATGGGGGATGCTGCTGCTATCTAAGGCCTGGTTTACTCTTAAAACTTATACTGGGATAGTTATGTTGCTAAAAGCGGGAGTGGGGGGGAAGAAATCATACCCTTAACAACATAGCTGTGCCAATAAAACCTGCAGCGCTGCCGACAGAACAGTGCTCCTGTTGGCGTAGCTAATGTTATTCGAAGTAGTAGTATTCCTGTACCAGCAGAAGGACTCCTATCAGCTTATGCTGTGTCTACACTAGGGCTATGTAAACATAGCTATGCCCACATAGGCTCCGTAGTGTGGACACGGCCTACAAGCAGGATGAGGGGCAACATGAGCTGCTCCCAGGGGCCAGGGCCAACAGCAGGACTGAAGTGCTAGTCACCCCCAAGAGCCATCAACAGATCCATAGCCACCAGTTGGAAAGGAAAGTCTAGGGGAGAAAGAGGCAGCGACTGGGCAACAGGTCAGACTGCATGGGGAGAAAGAACAGCAGGACAGAGGAAAGGGGAGCAGGAGATAGTGTGATTAACTTATTTTTAAATGGGAAGGACAAATAGACACAAAACACTTCCCTGATGTTACTCTTCCATGAAGAATTTGCTGTAGTTGCTATAGAGATACTGCATAATCAGCTAGGGGATCATGAATTTGTCTTAGACACTTCTTCCCAAAGACACACTCCACCTTATGAACAAGTCTGAGAACCCCATTTCATGGTACAGACTTAACAGCATAAAAAACAGTTTAAAATAGCCTTTCACAAGAGAGGTGTGCACAGACCCATGCCGTGTCATTGAACCCTAACTTTTGCATCAGATAGATTATTTAATCTGTAAAATTTAATCTTCCATGCAAAACAACTATTGGTGAGTCAATGAAGATAGATGAAAATAAGAACAATTGTTCTGGAATCAAATCAAATGGGAATTCAGGGAACTTGGGAAGCTCCCAAATCAATTCCCCCCCCCCCCAATTAATGGCAAAGCCACATTAGGGGCTGAAGTCAGGTTAGACAGGATCCCATAAGATTTCCTTCCTCAGAGAAACCTCAAAAGATCAGCAAGACATCTCCCAAATGCCTGAATGGCATGGATCTTTCTCTGAAGTCACACTAATGAGAGCATTTAGCAGAGAAAGAGGGGCTTTTCTTCTCCCAGAGCTGGAACTGGAGAGGGATGTATCCCCAAAGGAGATCTTCCTTCTCTTCTGCTTACACAGTCGTAGTGCTGAGGCTAGGCAGGCTGGCAAATCTAGCAACAAGCATTTAGCTATATGGGGCTTTGCTGGTATTTGGATTATCTGAACTTTGTTGGTGCTAGGATCTTTGGGGAATTTGGCTCCAGGGTCTTCCATGACAATGAACTTACTGAAGAATCTGACAGGGAGAGATTTCATGCTGCAGTAGGATAAGCAGAGATATAAGCATTCAGGGACTTCAGCAACGTTATCTGGGAAAGCTATCCCTGGGGCACCTCTCTCCCCCCAGGATGCCAACATTCCCTTCCCACTACCAGTAGGGTCCCATGGTCATGTACATTTCTGCACAATTGTAGGGTTTTTTTTTTAGTTGCTATCTAATTATACTCCGTTTCTTCACCACCACCAATTAAAACAATATTCCAGCCTTTCTGGTTGCAAAACAAGCCTTCAAAACACATCCCATGTTTAAGCAATGCCCGAGTCTGCAGACAGCCTGAAACAATTGCTCTAGAGGGGGACAGGGGAGATGAACTGGCCTATTCACTGTATTGGGCTGTACTCTGCTATTTAAATGCCTACATTGTTAAATTATTTCACTGCTGATCACCTTTTATGCCAAAACCTGCAACTGTATCATACCTGCTGCCAAAGCCTCCAGCTTCTCCCTCCCTGCCCGCACGCCCTCCAGCTCCCTCCAAGGCAGTTGCTGACTCTCAACACAGAAATCCAAGCCTTGAAAAAAACTGACAGTTCAGAGGCTGCATAAAATAAACTATAATGAAGGTTCCTGTACTTGTGAGGGGGAGAGGGCTACATAGAACACAATAATTCAGGTATGATGAACCTCATGGGATGATACCTTACCCATTAGCATGAATCATAGAATATCAGGGTTGGAAGGGACCTCAGGAGGTCATCTAGTCCAATCCCCTACTCCAAGCAGGGCCATTCCCCAATTTTTGCCCCAGATCCCTAAATGGCCCCCTCAAGGATTGAACTCACAACCCTGGGTTTAGCAGGCCAATACTCAAACCACTGAGCTATCCCTCCCCCCATGCCCATTAACTCCCTGCCCCAGGCAACACCAGGGAGGACACCTCCCTTCAGGGGCCACCAACAGCATCACTTCCTTGAAGTACAGTCAATTGCCCTATTGCCTTCTTTGCCCATGCCTGTAAGGATCCCCCATCACCTCCCATGCCTAGATCAACAGCAGCCTTCAATCCTTGGGCATTACCAGCCTCCCTGTTGCATCATCTCCTACATCATCAGCATCCCTACTCCATCAACTCCACATAACCCACTCAGGCACCATCAGCATCCCTGACAGCTCCTTTAGAGAGGGCTGTATCAGCCACCCTGACATAATCCAACCACAGTTACTGGCTAGGAAGAAGCTTGCAACAGATGAGTCATGTCACTTACTGGCCTTCTGGAAGATGCTCGGACAGCACAGTGATAGGCTTGAGAACCTTGAATAGAAAGGTTCCCTATCTCTCCTCCCGCCACTGGTGTGTTACTTTATGGGGTTTTACATCTAACTCCAAAAGATTTGGCACTGTGTCTGGTCTCTACAGTAGGATTTTTTCATCTTTAAATTCTCACCGTTGCTATCCATAGCTGTGCTCCATCTACGGGAGCAGTGCTGGGAGCACTAGTGGCCACATGGTCTAACCAGCCCCCAGCGTTTTAAGCACCCTACTGTCTCACTCTGCTCAATGCAGCTCTAGATTACACTGTGGTTAGAAGTGCCAACAGCTGCTGGCACAGTATCCACACTCCCACTGGTGAAGCTCAACCAGCAGCAGCAATGGAAGAAAACTTTAGGGAGAAAATCCTAGCATGGCACATCCCAGAGCCCTCCCCATGCCAAGCATTGTGCCTTATGCACTAGCTGCCTGGTAGGATGATCCTCATTGTTATTGGCATTATGTTAACACCTAGGAACCCCAATCAAGGAGCATGTTCCCACTGTGCTGGGAGTTGTACGGACAAGTAAGAAGTCAGACAGTCCCTGCCTCAGAGAGCTCACAACCTAAATGTCAGGCAGCTCAAAAGAGGTGGACACCATACCTGATGCCCCCTTTCCTCATGAAAAGACAGCATCCCTCCTGCCTCGCCTCCCCTCCCCAGGCCCCATCAGCTTCCCTCTCATTTCCTTCCTGGAGCAGCATCAGCCCACTGCCCCCTACCCCAGCAGTCTGCCCTCCACCCCCAGCACCTGTCTTTCAGCACTGCAGCATCCACCTGAGCTCATCTCCAGGCACCAGCCTCCCTGCTCCTTCGCTCACCATCATTTCCCCAGCTACGGGGCACCATCAACTCCTGCTGACCCCCAGTTCTATCAGCCTCTCTGCAGGACACCTGGCTCCCAGCCACCCCAACGACCCCTAGCACCAGGCTCCCAGCCCTTGATCATCCCCCTGCCCCCTCCCCTGACACCAGCCTTCCATCCGCAGGCACCTGGGACTCAGTTCCCTCCGCCGTCCCTCCCAGACAGCTGGGTTGCCCTTCCGCACCCCCAACCCCCTTACTCCCTTCCCGGAATAGCTACGTCCCTTCCCCAGCTCGGGCACCGGGGGCCCCACCCCCAGAATCCCCCCCTTGCTCCCCTCATCTGCCGCACTGCATGCCCCCACAACCCAGACACCTCGGGCCCTGCCCCAGCAGGTCCCCGCCCCACTCCAGACACCTGGCGCCCTGCCCCCAGGATTCCCCCCGTGCCCCACACCTGGGCCCCCCAGCATCCCTCCGGGCGCCCCGCCCCGGACACCTAGGTCTCTGCCCCCAGCATCCCCCGCCCCGGGCACCTGGATCCCTGCCCCCACCCCCAGGGCTCCCCGCGCCGCGCCCGGACACCTGGGGCTCTGCCCCCGCCCCACCCTGCCCAGCTTTCAGCACCCCGGACGGGGCCGCTCCCCAGGCTCCGCGCCGCCCCCCCGCAGGGCCGGGCCGGGCGCCGAGTCCCCGGGGGCGGCTCCGCTTTGTCCCCGGCCGGCCGGGCTCCCAGCGGACACTCACCCGGTCACGCGCCGTCCCCGCCTCCCGGGCGCCCAGGGGGCCGGGCCCGCAGGGCTCCTCAGCGGCCCCGCAGCCGCCGCCGCCTCCTGCCCGGCTCCGGCCTCCGCAGCAGCACCAGCGCTGGGGACATGGTCCCTTTAAATCCCCCCCCTCCAGGGGCCCGGCCAGTCCCGCGGCTGCCGCTGCCTGCGCCGCTCCGGCCGCTCCCCCGCCCCCCTTCCCGCGGCGGCGCCGCCAGAGCGCGTCACTGAGCGCGCGACATTGCCGCCGACGACATCTTGGAAGAGGCAGGGGAGGTAAGTGCCAGGGCCGAGGCCGGACCTCTCGCGCCTCGCGGCCGCCATGTTAGGAGAGGCTAAGGAGTCCTTTGCCAAGACCATGGCTTCCCTCCCAGCGGCACGGTTGGATTACGTCACTCGCAGCGTGACGGTCAGAGCCCCCCCCCCCTCCATCTTGGGAGAGACAAGCTACACGCCCCATGGTCGTGGCTCAGGTGTATTGCGTCACCCAGTAGCGACGGCTATTCCCTACCGCCATCTTAAAAGAGGCAGGGGAGGCAGAGGCGCGACCCAGGGTCTCGTTCCTCCGCGCGTGGGTAGGCAGCTCCACGCAGAGGGAGGCGGGCGCCCCTCCCTCCCAGGTAGGGTGACCAGGTGTCCCGCTTTTATAGGGACAGTCCCGATTTTTGCATCTTTTTCTTATATAGGCCCCTATTACCCCCTCACCCCTGTCCTGATTTTTCACACTTGCTGTCTGGTCACCCTACTCCCAGGGGATAACAGGCTTGGGGTCAGCCTCCCCCCCGGCCCCCAATGGATGACCGGCTTGGAGGAGACTGGCAGGCTCTCCCCACCTCCCGCAGGGTGACAGGCGGGGGGAAGGCTCTTCTCCCTCACATAGAATCATAGAATACCAGGGTTGGAAGGGACCCCAGAAGGTCATTTAGTCCAACCCCCTGCTCGAAGCAGGACCAATTCCCAGTTAAATCATCCCAGCCAGGGCTTTGTCAAGCCTGACCTTAAAAACCTCTAAGGAAGGAGATTCCACCACCTCCCTAGGTAACGCATTCCAGTGTTTCACCACCCTCTTAGTGAAAAAGTTCTTCCTAATATCCAATCTAAACCTCCCCCACTGCAACTTGGGGTGACCTACGTGGGGGGGTTGCCCCCTGCCCCTCATCGGGTGGGAGCCTCTCTGTGAGCAGCAGGCGTGGAGCCGTGCTGCAGGTGGCTGCGTGTCCTTCAGGAGGCTCGGGGTAAAAGTAACCTCTAGAGCAGGCGTTCTCAAACTTCATTGCACCGTGACCTTCTGACCAAAAAAAAAAAAAAAAAAGACTACACCACTCCAGGAGTAAAAAGAAAAGGAGGACTTGTGGCACCTTAGAGACTAACCAATTTATTTGAGCATAAGCTTATGGTGCCACAAGTACTCCTTTTCTTTTTGCGAATACAGACTAACACGGCTGTTGCTCTGAAACCTGTCACTCCAGGAGTGGGGACCGAGGCCTGAGCTCCGCCACCCCAGGTGGGGAGGCCAAAGCCGGAGCCCCACTGTTCTGGGTATGGGGACCAAAGACCAAGGGCTTCAGCCCCAAGTGGGAGGCCTGTAACCTGAGCCCCGCTACCCAGGGCTGAAGCCCTCATGCTTTGGCCCCAGGCCCCAGCAAGTCAAACGCTAGCCCTGGCAACCCCATTCAAATGGGGTCGCGACCCACAGTTTGAGAACCGCTGCCCTAGAGCAGTGGTCTCTAAAGTGGGGTGTGTGCACCTCAGGGGGTGCACCAGAGGATCCCAGGGGGTGCGCGGCAGGAGGAACGCCGCCGGATGGCACTCCGCCGTGTTTTTTTCTTCAGCGGCAGCTCTGCACCCCTGCGGCAGGTCTTCCCTCCTTCTTTTTTCGGCGGCATGCCTGCGGTAAGTCTTCCCCTCTCTTTTCTTCGGCGGCACCGTGGGGGTGCGCCATCCAAAAACTTTGGAGACCACTGCCCTAGAGTGATATCAGTGGATATTAACCCCAACCATGTGACACGGCTAGTCACTGTATTTTCTGCTAATCACATGATCAGTCCCCACTGACTCAAGAAACTGGAGCAAAAAAATTCTAGGCTAAGACAATGCCAGGTGCTGTCGTTCGTTTTGGGAGAGCAGTAGTTTCCAAAGAGCGTGTGCCTGGCAACCCGCAAAAGAAGTGGCTACACCACAATCTGCGCCAGTACCACTAACGCCACTAAAGGTCAGCCTAAAAGGAGGGCAGACATCATCAAGCAGAGCAAGGAGAACGCTGGCATTTCTTGCTAAAGACCCAGAATTCTGCTGACAAAAGGAACACTCCTCCAGCCTGACAATGGGAAGGTAGTGGAGCTGTAGTGGTGGTCATGTGATCAAAACCCCACTGATGTCCAGATAGAATTATTGCCAGGTGTGCAATATTGCCTATTGTTCGCTTAAGGACTCCAACCTGTCAAAGAAGGCTAAAAAACTGTATAAAAGACCCTTGGGTCTTGATTCTTTTTATCTCAGATCTGCTTAAGCTTCATCAGGGGAAGTGTGAGTCGCAAGATTGAGATCTCCAGTCCTAATCTGGATTCACCCTGAATATGAATATTGGACTGTAGCCTATGAACTAATTCTGAAAGAACTCTTTGCAACTACAAAGCTCACCATCTCTACTATGAATATGATCTCAAACTGTACTCATGTCTGTATGTATACTGATCTTTTAACCAATACTCACTCTCTTTTCTTTAATAAATTTTTGTTTAGTTAATAAGAATTGGCTGTAAGTGTGGATTTGGGTAAAATCTGGAATATTCATTAACCTGATCCTTTGGGATTGGTAGAACTTTCTTATATGATGAATAAGATTTTCAGTAATCCTCGTCATATTTGACTTGGGTGTCTGGGTGGAGGCCTGAGGCTGGGTTGCTTTAAGGGAACTGTGCTGTTGGCTTCTGGGTAACCAGTGAGGTATTATAGAAGCTGTTTTGTGCTGGTTTGGTAAATCTAAGTATTGGATTGTCTGCCCCATTCTTTGCAGTTCACCCTAATTGAGTAACTCCAGTGTGACACCCTAGGACCCTGGTCACAGTTGCAAATCGATTTTATAAACCCATTGCCTCAGACTGGGCGAGGTAACAAGCACTGTCTGGTAGTGATAGATGCTTTCTTGAAGTAGGTGGAAGCCCACCCAATGAGAAACACATCCAGTACTACAGCTAAGGTGCTGCCAAAGCAGATCTTTTCCAGGTTCAGACTACCTGATGTAATCTATTCTGACCAGGGCCCTCACTTTGTAGGTGATATGGTTAGGTGTATGTGTCAGGCATTTGGGGTAAAGCAGAGGTTGCATATTGCAGGTCACCGTCAAAGTTCAGGTTTAGTAGAACGAACCAATAGAATCCTAAATACTGCATTGAGAAAGATAGTGAAACAGTCAGGTAAAGATTGGGATAGGAAGCCCCGACTGATTCTCATGACACTAAGATCAACAGTAGCTTCACATAGGCTTACTCCTCATGAGGTCCTGGCAGGCAGACTCATGAGATCCCAGAGCAGTAGTGGCTGGGTGGAATGCCATTGGATGATTATCAGCCACGGGTTCTGACAGATAAATTCATGAGTGAGTTGTTAGGATTCCATCAGTAAGATCCAGAAACAGGTTGTGGTCAACCTGAGAGCAAATAGAAAGCTAATGGACAAACATCTGGGGGACACCTCAAGGGTAACCAAGTGGAACATCGGGGACAGAATGCTGTACAGGTTTTATATGGAAAAGAGCCATGAATTGAGCCCCAGGTGTCTGGATCCTGTTGTTACTGTTAACAAATCAAGTCCCACCGTTTACCAGGTTGAAATTAAAGGGAAAAAGAAGCAGGTTTTAAAGTGGTTCCACTCTTCCCAATTGAAGAGCTGGAAGGGCCAATAAACATGTAGAGGAAGGCACAGGTGAGCTCTGACAGTACTAAATGCTTAGAGGAAAATGGAGGTTCCAGTGAGCTCTGTCAGTACTAAGCGCCCAGAGGAACACAGAGGCTCCACTAAGCTCTGTCAGTACTACTTGCCCAGGAGGAAAGCAGAGGCTTTCTTGGTGTAAGTCCTAGTAAAGGTTTGTCAGTGCTAAATATAGTAACCTGTCCCTTCTCTTCCTTTGCTTTTCAGGTGCTACGGAAAAATGCTCTGGTGTATTTGTTTATGTGTATGGGCCCTGCATTTTGGAAATGCAGTGACTGTTAACACTGGTGACCATTTTAGTTGTGAGGCTAATAACAGTTACGTAATCCAAGGAATGCCTCTTCAACTTAATGGCATCATAGCAATATACGCAAATGAACGATTGACCAATTGTTACGTGGTCTGGGAAGACAAGTCCAGTGGAAAGACTATGACTGCCTTCATGGTAGACAGTGAGTCAAATGTAACCCTAGAAAATGCTAATGGAGACACGCTTGTATCCGTGTTCAGATTGGATGTTGGATGCACGTGGATAATTAGTGATACTTTTCTCACTGGCTGCACTCTTCAAGTGGCAGTAAACAATGGTTCACTTTGTTCATATGTGGAAACAAAACTGAATAGTTGGATGAAAGTTGGGGTAAACACTATTGATATTGAAATCAGTGTTAAATAAGAGCTGTAAAAATTAATTTGTATACCCCTATTCAAATGTTTACTGGACACATGCAGTGTATCAACTTCACAAATGTCAGACATTTTGGTTCACAGAATAAGAACAAGTTTTGTGAGTATGGAAATGTTACATTCAGTGTTAGGTGCATAAGTAGCATTGATGTAGACGTAACCGGTAAATGGATTCACTGGCCTGTATGGTCTCAGGAAGGTCAAGGAAGTTACTGTTGTTCGTAGACCATATAAAAGTTATATCGGAGCTGTGGTGGTGAAGAGGGACATAAAAAAAAAAAACTACTGCTGATCGACCCTCGTTACTCTCTGAAAAATAATGTCACTTCAGTTAGATATCTCTGCGTACAGTATAAGTATGCACCTTATGTAATGCCACTCAGGGTGGGATGGTACTTCTGGCTGGAAAGCATCACAATAAGGAACTCTAGACTCAGCAAGAGAGACACCCTAGCTATGATCCTTGGAGGGTTGGGCACTGGCCTAGGTGTCCTTAACACTATAGATAAGGAAATCTTGGCTAGCAAGATAGGGGCTATAGGTGCAGATATAGCTTCCCTTTTGCATGCACAGACAACATCCCTAAACCAACTGAATGGGATGCAATGTAGAATTGCTAGCGTACTGCCAGGGTGGTTAAGGATCCAGGAGCAGGATCATCTGAATATTATAACTGCTTTAGATGTCCTGCAGACCAGTGTGTCCCTGGCCCTGTCCTGTATGCTGTCTCAGGACTAGATATTCACAGTAGCAAAAGATCTAATCAGAGATGGGTTTAGTGGAGTTCTGCCAATAGAGTTGAGGGGAGTCATCTGGAGAAACTTCACCATCTCCTTTGAACAAGATCACCAACAATGGTGGAGGTTAGTGAATTTCTCTTACACAAATGAGATTATAATTATTGCATTTGTCTTCACTATTGAGCAGGCCCAGAAGGAACGGATTTACTCTTTGGTTCCACTAGGACTTAATGTCAGTTAGTCTGTCTTTATGCCGGTAGAGTTGAATAGGTGGGTGTACGAGAAAGAGGGTACCTACAGGAGTGTTAACTTGAACTCCTGTGTAGAGGAGTATGGTATAGGTTATACCTGTGGCTCAGGGGTAATTGAGACATCCCATATCTGTTTAGATCCTAAAACTTACAGAGTAAGTGCCAGTGATTATAACTGATCTGTTATTGTATTTGTGGATACAAAATGCATCTGCATTAGAAGTTGGTATCCAAAGTTTGTGGTAAATTATTTCCATGAGGTATTTCACAATCCCTACGTTAACCCGTGCCTGTGCTCTGTACCATCTGTGTGATGAGATGTGGTATTGATTTTGTTCTGACCAATGTGTCAGTGCAAACCAAGAGCATGCATTATGTGCTCTATGATCATGTAACACCAGTATACATGGGTGCAAATCTTTCTCTGCTCAGAGAGATTGTACATCGTCCAGAGCTTAGGCAGCAGTTGAGGCAGCTGGAGAAAGATGGAGAGGAGGTGATGCTGACAGTCCATCACTCCTCTAGGCAAATAAGGACGATTCTGAAGTGGGTGGCTTAAGAGTCTAGGTTCAGCCACTGGTGGGAAGGATTATTCAGTGGGTCGACTAATCTGAATGAGATATGGAGTATCTTCTTGCACCCAAGAGTAATGGTATTGATCATTCAGATCTAATGATAATAGGAAGGGTCATATTGGTTTGTTAGGTCAGAAAAAGAGTTAAAAGGGTTACCAGTATTAACCAAAGGTTAATATCAGGGTAGTACTTGGAGGTAATGGTTCCTTTCACTCAACAGCTGTGAAAGAAATTAACCAAGGGTTTAAATCTAGGTAACATTTGGGGTTACTTGGACAATGGACGGACTACCTTATACAGATATAGTAATGTGGGGGCTCAACATTTGTATTACTGCACATGGCCACGAAAGAGGGGAAATGTAAACAGTGAATTGCCATTTTGGTTATTCTCACACTCCTGTGTCCTCCATCTTAGATAGGCTTCTTGTTGTCTCTTAGTCGCAATTTGGCACCCTTTTTCCAAGTACTTGTCCCTGATTGGACAGTCACAGCTTTGTTGGTGTTTGAAATCTTTTAGGCGGTCCGTGTAAGTAACGGATACTGCAGCTGCCTGGATACTGCTGGCAAGTCTGCCCAGTAACCAGAAAGAGCGGGAAAGGATATGTGATCAATGTGAAAATCTATATAAGGACTTGACACACAGCGACTGGTTCCAATCTGTCCTAGTGGCAGCCTGTGCCCACGTCTGGTCAGGGGAAAGCAAGAGCTCCAGCTTTGTTAGTACTATATAGACTGGTTCATAGAATCTCAGGATTGGAAGGGACCTCAGGAGATCATCTAGTCCAACATCCTGCTCAAAGCAGGGCCAATCCCCAATTTTTGCCCCAGATCCCTAAATGGCCCCCTCAAGGATTTAGCAGGCCAATGCTCAAACCACTGAGCTATCCCTCCCCCGCCTATGAACCAGGTAGTACTATAGACTTGGGGAAAACAGAGGTTAGCTCTGCTAGTAGCGGAGATGAAGAAAAGACTATGAGGAGACATGCAAGCTTACCATTGCTCCTGGCCCTTTCCTTGGCAGAGGTAGTCCTGACGGCAAGTTCCTGAGCAGTGTCTCCTGGGTTCCAGAGGCTGGTTCCTGGTTGAAGACTTCAGGGTTCTAGATCCGTTACCCTCATCCTTGTTTCCTGTGTGGATACGGTATTATAGAGACTTTTTATACACCTGTTTTCCACTTTTGGTTTGGGTTTGGGTTCAGGCTTCATGCCACAGTTATCTTAAACCTACTGTGTGATTTGTTAATAAAATCCTTTTTGTTTAAGTATATCACTGATAGTTTTCACTGTCGGGGAAGGTTGGTGGAGGTGTGAGGATGACAGTTGATAGATGCTGTTGTGGGTATTCTTAAGCTGGGAGGGGTCCTGTTATTTTGGATTCCTAATTGCTCAGGCAGTTCAGGAGGAGTAAATTGTGTGACCTCTCATTGAATTGTGTAACATCACTGTTAAAAATGCACCACTTATTTCTAGCCTGAATTTGTCTTGCTTTAGCTTCCAGCCGTTGGATCCTGTTCTGCTTTTGTCTACTAGATTGAAGAGCCCTTTCCTAGCAGAAATCTTCACAAAGCATGAGTTCATGTGGGATTGTTTTCTCACATGCTAACTGTGAATCACACCCTAAACCAATAAACCAAACCTAGCCTAACAAACTGACACAGGAAGCAGCTGTTGTGCTTGTCCTGACTAGGAAAAGTGGCTGGACTTAGCCCACATGTGTTTTAGCTGTAGATATCTGCCACATTGGAGCTAAAGGCCTTGCCTCTACTCCTGAGCTAGGTCACCAGCTCAAGTTAGCTAAGCTCAAGCCAAACTAGACCACTTGTCCTAGCACATGCTTCCCATAGCGCTTCCTTTAATGCCAGCAGGGCAAGGCCAGCTCCACAAAGTTTGTCCTTCTTTTGGATTTACGGAGGGACCCAGATCCTCAAAGGTATTTAGCTTCTAACTCTCATTGATTTAAATGGGACTTAGGCACCTACATGCATTTGATGCTCTGGGCCTTAGTGTCTAGAAATGGAGAGAAGTGAATGATGCCCCCTCTCACTGTGTCCTATCTGTAAGCGCTTGGGGGCAGGGGGCATGTCTGTGTAGCAGAGCACCTGACATAACTTGGGTGCTGTAAAATTAACAAAGAGTGAGGGCCTTCACAACCTTCATGGAAATCCCACCAAAACATCCTTAACCTTGCTGCGAGCTGTCAAGTGTTCTAAGATAATTCCCAAACTAGGTCACCCAGCCCAAGGTCTGCTGTGTGGAGTTCTCCCTGGTGGAGAGTTCAGCAAAGGTCCCCAAGCATCACATTTGCTGTCAGTTTCATTTTTCACTTATTACATTTCTCTCCCTCAGGGATGGGATTCCAAGAGCATCCCTTCTGGGGAGGGGAGTTATAGTGGGGGATCTGGGACACAGATGCCCAAACATGTCCTAGAAGGGAGATTAAATCTGTGTCCATCCATTTTCTGGATATTAACCCAAGGGGGTCATATGTGGCCTTAAAAGCTAAGAACTAGCTGATTGCCTGGGTTATTGCAAGATGTTTGCATGCAAAATTATAGAGTTATGGTCCATGTATGATATTGTGTTCCAAATCTGTTTGGAAGAAAATCACAGGCCTGACCCACTCAACATGAGAACAGTGGACTCCTTTGACTGAGCCAGTTTTTGTTTACTGGGTGGGGAAGAGGCAGCCTTGAGCATACTCAAACGATTCCCAGGTGAGCTCTCAGAAGGGTATCCCCCTGGGGTAAGAGACAGTGATCTATGATGGTACAAAATTGAAGAACGGGCACATGTGGGGACTCTGCCAGTGTGGGACTCTCATGAAACTTGATCCCAGTTTCTGGAACTGGACAAGCACTGCAAGGAATGAATTTTGGGTGAGAAAGACCTTAATTAGATAGGAAGGCGACTTGTTAAGAAATGTAGGCTATAGATTGCATGTTATGGGTTTTCTTTTCTTTTTTTAACCTGTAACCTTGTTTCCTAACCCTTACACTTCCTTCTAATTAAATTGTTCTCTCAAGCCCTGGTAGATACATTTCAGTTTGTTTTTACTATAATGCTGTCTCAGTGCCTTGTGCTAAGGAGAGCATTGAACTGAGGTGAAGCTAGTGAATGGGGTGTACTGCTTTCTCAGAGGCAGCAGTGTGGTCCAAAGACCCCTTGATACCAACTGGCAGAGGACACACAAGTACACATGAGTTACAGGAATTCCCTGGGTCTGGGATCTACGTACCAGACCCAGTCTGCCAAAAAATATAATTTAAGGTCACTAATGAAAGTCTGTGTCACACTGGTCATCAATCATTGTGATACATATGGACAGAAAATATGCAAAGAGTTGTGTATATACTAAAAATTATGTTCTCTACGTCTGTGCATTAAGGCAGGTCACCAAAAGGTGAACCACAGACCTGTCAGGCAGAGGGGAAGAGACGCTATCTCACTTGGGCTGGTCGTGTGAAAATTGAGTATTGTCTGGTTCACAATGGTACAAAGGGACAGTCTGAGCAAAATGCTAATGGACAGATTAAGGAGGCTGCAGGAAAAAACAAACAGCTGGGGTTCTCCTCCTTAGGAGTAAGACAATAAACTTTTGAAACTGGATCTGGACTGCAGATGAACCCCCAGTTATTCCTTCAATCTGTGAGGACAAGCAGCCAGCTGGCTTGAAATCTGCCACTAGAAATAAGGTGTAAATTTTTCACAGTGAGGGGAAGTTATCCTTGGTAAGTTAAGTTTCAATGGTTGTGATGGATTCTCCATCATTGGCAAATTTTAAATCCAGGTTGGATGTTTTCCTGACAGGTCTGCTGCTGTTCAAACACGAATTATTTTGGGGAAGAAGAATGAGGGGGGATTTGATAGCTGCTTTCAACTACCTGAAAGGGGGTTCCAAAGAGGATGGATCTAGACTGTTCTCAGTGGTAGCAGATGACAGAACAAGGAGTAATGGTCTCAAGTTGCAGTGGGGGAGGTTTAGGTTGGATATTAGGAAAAACTTTTTCACTAGGAGGGTGGTGAAACACTGGAATGCGTTACCTAGGGAGGTGGTGGAATCTCCTTCCTTAGAGGTTTTTAAGGTCAGGCTTGACAAAGCCCTGGCTGGGATGATTTAGATGGGGATTGGTCCTGCTTTGAGCAGGGGGTTGGACTAGATGACCTCCTGAGGTCCCTTCCAACCCTGATATTCTATGATTCTAAGGTCTCTGGCCTGTGCTATGCAGGAGGTCAGACTAGCTGATCACAGTGGTCCCTTATGGCCTTGCACTCAATGAACACATCTTTGTCTGGGAGAGAGTTCTGGCTCTGGTGATACCACCTGTTACTGGTTATTGATTTTCAGCAGTCTCCCCAATATGCTAGGTGCTTTGCAGACACAAAGGAAGGGATGGTCCTTTCCCCAAAGGTTTTACAGCCTCCAGTGTCTCATTTCCCACACCTGCCTGGCTGATTGTGGGGCATTTTTGCTCCTCCAGGAGCAGGCATTTTCACCCTTATGCACCAATGTTCCTGGGCCAGGATTAGCAGAGTGGTGCTGAGGTCCTGCGAGTGGATGGTGCATAGGCCATAGGCTTTCCTCCCCTCCTGGCATGCTTCCATTTGCTTCTGGGGCAGAGAAATCTTTGGAAGCACCTGCTAGGACTGAATGAACAGAAGAGAAACATGCATGGATGTGTTACCTCCTTTCTTGGTTTGGCTCCTTGCTATGCAAGGGAATGTGTCTCCTTCCTGTCGTGTGCTGTTCCTGCTTTTTCCCATGAAGGGTTTTGGCAACCTGCACTGTTGGGACTTTTACTCTTTGTAAAACAATTTTGCTGAATATCCTCAACATGCCAGGTCCGGCTACACATTGTTGCACTGGGGGCTGGGCAATCACACCTTGCTGAAGGTGTTGGGTATGACAGCTGCCTTCCATTCAAGCTAAAGGAGGGGGCAATTAAATGCTTCTTTGCTTTATGATAGCTGAAACAATGGAAAACCACTGCCCAACAACCACATCCTATGCAAGCTTGGGTAGTGGCTGGGTCTTGCAGTCTAAGAAGTTCCACGGGGGTGGGGAAGTGATTGGACTGAGGTTGTGCATCTGTACTGTAGCAGAAACACCAAAGAAGCACATGGAGAAAGCAGCAAGGAAGCCAAGATGGTGCAAAAAAAAAATCAGTTTAATCTTGAGAAAAGCTAGGAGAAAGCGAGCTTTTGGGCTGAGTGCTGGCTGGAAAGTGGTGGTGGTATATTGAAAACTGATCTATCATTTTAAATTCTCAGGGGGTTTCCTGGCCCTGCTTGCAGGCTAGGAGCTCTGTAGGGAAGTGTATGATCTGAATCCGTCTGGAAACAGCCTGCAGCAAGAAGGGGTGTGTTGTGCTTCTCTGCCAAACGGAGGAGCCTGCTTGGTCTCTATTTCGTATTCTTGTATGTTATTCTGAACTCTAAAAAGTAAACCACATTGGATTGGAAGGGGTTAAGGAGCTGCTCTGGACCCAGGATGCTCTGCACCACCACACCTGCAATGCACGCACAGGCTGCAGGAGCTGAAAATGGGATCAGAGTAGCTCACTTGTAGTTAGCAGACCTGCCAACTCTTGTGAATTTATCACGAGTGATGCAATTCCTAAGTAAAATTAAACCTCACTCGTGAGCGAACTATCAAATCTCAGGATTTTTTCAGCCCCAGCAGTGGGGCTCTGGCCTCTAGTACCTTTTTGTACTAGAAAGGTAAGTTTTTAGCCTGCGTGGTGGCAGAGGAAAATGGGACCTGAGAGCACCTTTTAAAGGGCCAGAAGGGAAATAGAGAACCCACTTTTTTTAAAAAAAAAAACCCCTCAATTTTTAAGGCAAATCTTCTGATTTTTTGGGGTCTGACTCATGATTTTCCAAATGACGAGGGTTGGCAACACGAAGGTGGCCAGTGGAGGTGAGCAGACCTGCACTCTGAGGCTCTGCAGAAGGAACCCTGAGGGGGAGGCCCAGCAGTGGGGGGCCCTGACTGTGGATGGTCTACCCAGCCTGCTGTGGGAAAAGGCTTCTGGAATTTTGTGAAGTTGGAGAAATATTCTTTGTTTTGTTTGCATGTCTTTGCTGTGCCCTCTTGCTTGGGGAGGCTGGTAGGAAGTGACCTGGGAGGCAGCTGCACAACAGTGCAGGGAGCGGGAATCCTTTGGGTGCTGGACTGGAACCTGGTGGAGGGATGGGCCTGGGTTTTCCTACCTGCCCTGAAGGAGCTGGAGGCACAAAGCCTATCCCGGATACTGAGACTCAGGACGAGGAAGACCCCATATCCCAGAGAGTCTTGGCTCTGGGACTTCGGCCAGGTGAAACCTGAAGCTCCTTGCTGGCCAGTAGATTTAGTCTCTGTTGGAGTCTTTACTCACCCTCACACAGTTTGTGACCTGTCTGGCTGAATCACAGAAAGGGACAGAGCACTGCAGGGCTGGTGTGTCTATCAACAGAGAGTGCCAAGACAGAAGAGTGCCTGTCATGCCCTTGCCTGACCACTAGGTGGTGCCTGTGGGGAGCAGACCCACCTGCCTGGAGAGAGCGAAGATAATGAAAAAGAGGAAGATTTGGCAAATCTGCACTCAGACTTGAGCAGCATTTTTATGCCAGGGCTATAGCAGCTACTGAGACACCAAAGGCTCTGTTCCCAACATTGGCGGGAAAACCACATTTACAGTGCTGAAAGGCTTCTCTTTTCCATGAGAGCCTGGTGAGCTGGACATGAGCCTCTAGAGACATATTACGTGTTCCTCCCCGCAATTTTTTAAAAGAGCGAGATAAGTTTTATTGAAGAAACCAAAGAGAAGGGGAAAGTATCTTTGAATTTTTGGCAAGCCGGAAAAAACTGTCGGTTTGGTAAGTTTCTGACAGAGGCTCTCAGAGATCAGTTTGGTTTTGGTATAAAACACTCCGATGGAGTGTAGCTCACGAAAGCTCATGCTCAAATAAATTGGTTAGTCTCTAAGGTGCCACAAGTACTCCTTTTCTTTATCCTGAATTAAGAGGCTGTTGAATATTGTGTATAACAAGAAACTGCCACTAGAGGGAGCCATGAAGATTGCACTCTTTGAATCCAAAGGAAAAATGCACAAACATTTGAAAATAGCCTGGCCCCATGGAGCTAGGAAGAAGGGCCTCCACAGGGGGTGAGGATGATAATGACACAGGCTTGGACATATCATCCCCCGTGTTATCTTAATGCAAAGGGAAATTATGTGATCCTGGAACTAGATACAGGAGAGTCAATGCCTGAGGTCGCTCAGGGGGTTACAAATCACCCGGGGGACGATTGATACACTCAGGTGCTTTACAGTATTACGCAGAATGGGCAGAAGGAGTATTAGGCAGTCTCCCAGTCACTGCAATATATAAAGGTAGCTGTTCCCCATTAGAGTTAATTGTAATGGAAGGAAATGGTCCCCCGTTGATGGGCAGAAAGTGGGTATCCAACGTTTGACTGGATTGGAGTGTGGTGCACCACATGCCAGACAGGGAGGGGGAACTGCAAGAAAACTACAAAGCTGTATGTAATACAGACATGGGATTGATAAAAGGCCCAGCAGCAAGGCTGGTTGGGTCTGACAAGGCCATTTCTAAACCCCTGAAGGCTGGACTGTGACAAAATGGGAATTTTCTGTAATATTTTTAATGAAGCCTATGAGCTTCAGGGTTACCCTAGGGAGTAAAAAGGCTTGTTTGCTCTCTTCAGAGGCTCAGAGACTCTGGTGTGAATGGCTCCTAGCTGTCTGTGGCTTGGACCCCATATCAATGGAGTTTTCAAGAAGACCATGGCAAACCCAATCACCGAAACTTTGATACCAATGACCATGGATGGCCCACCTCTCGGCCGGAAGCAAACAGTGTTTGCCCAGCTGGAGAACAAAGAACTGGGGAGGTGCCAGGGTGTGATTAAGTGTTGGCCGCTGAGGGCTTCTGGGCACACACCTGAACTGGGACAGAGTGATCAGAAAGACCGAGCTCTGGGCTCTGTACTGACCAGAATGGACTCTGCTGGAACATCCTTTTCTCTGTGCTTGCCAAGGACTTCCTTTGCTGTGTTCCAGCCAACTAATAAACTTTTCTGTGTGACAGCGCTGGCTGGGTGTCCCTGCGGATGCTGGTGGAGGAGGAGCATTGCTCCCTGCGATCGTACAAGTCTCCCTCAGAGACTTGCTGAGTGGTGCACACGGTGCGAAGCAGGGGTGCTGAAGGCCCAGAGGTCCAGCCTAAGGAGGTGATGAAGCCATGTGCTTTCCCTGGAAGAAAAGTGAGGGCACTAGGGGGGTCTGGCTCACTGAAGGAGTTCTCCCAGAGAAAGTTGCAAAGCCGGGCTCATAGCACCAGTCCTGTGACAGAGCACTGGATTGGTGGCAGAGACCTGTGCCATATGCTCTGCGATAGACAGCAGAAAACCAAATGGAGGAATTGCAAAATGGTGTAAGTTCAAGTTCATTGAATGGGCTGCCCCAGTTGTGTGTACCCCAAAGAGTGATGGCAGCAGAAGAATTTGTGGGGACTAACATCACCATAAACCCCGGGCTGAAAGTGGACCAGTATCCAATTGCTAAACTATAAGATTTATTTGCAGAACTGGCTGGTGGAGTGATGTGTCCCAAACTAGACTTGTCTCAAGCCTACCAGCAGGGGGTGCTGGAACCAGATTAAAAATATCTGACCTTGAAGCCACATAAGGGGCCATTGGGTGTGAAAGCTGACCTTATGACCCCCTTGCGGGGAGCTAGTGCACCTGCTGTGTATCAAAGAGTAACGGTCAGGCACGACAGGGGGTAAATGGTGAGGATGGTTATTTTGATGACCTATTGATAACAGAGGAATTCAGAAGAACTTTTAGAGAGGCTAGAGGAGGTTCTACAGAGATTGTTAACTCTAACGCTATATTTTTGCAAAGATAAGTGTACGTGTTTCAAAATCAGGTTACTCGCTTGGAGCATGGTGGCGGTGGAGAAGGGTAAACCCGTTAAAAGAAGCCACTGAGAATGCACCAGTAACACAGAATGTCTTGGAGTTTAGATTGTTTCTGGCCCCGTTAAACTGCTATGGAAGGCTACTTCCAAATGGAGCCACATTAAGCAGTCCGATGTCCGCGCTGTTATGGACAAATATGAAGCCAGTTTGGACAGAAAAGGAAAACAAGAGTTTTGAGGCTGCAAAAAAGAATCGGAGTCATTCCAGGCTCCTGGAACATTTCAGTCTGGGATCCCCTAGCACTGGTCTGTGAGGGAGGCCTCTCCTGTAGGTGCTGGGGCTGTCACTGCACACACTGGTAAAGATGGGAGTGAGAACCCCAGAGAATTCACTCCAGAATGTTCTCAAAGGCTGAGAGAAACTATTCACAGATAGAAAAAGAGGCTTTCGGCACCATTTTGGGGGTAATTAAACTCCATGAGGAACTGTTTAGACAAATGTTTGCCCTCATCACTGATCATAAACTCTAGGCCCAAAGGCAGGGGTTTCACTGAACTGAGCTGAGCTTCAGAGATGGGCTGTGATCTCCACTGCCTACCAGTAGGTGTGCATCATACCCCATCAGAGGCGCTGTCCCATTTGGGTCTTTACACAGGGAAGCAGAGAGGAAAACCCTGTGTGTACAGTCTCTTTCCAAGATCACCTCTTGATTACAGCTAAGGAAATTGCTCTGGAAACAAGCAAAGACCCCTCTTTAGTTAAGGTGATGCACTAAGCACTTTCAGGGTGGCCAAATCACACAATCAAAGAGCAACTGGGCCCTTGCTATTTCAGGAAAGTGGAGTTATCCATGGACAATGGTCATTTGCCATGGCACCTGTAGCAAAGTGACAACTCACCAGTGCAGTGCCTCCTGCTGGTCATCCAGGGAATTAGCTCTCCAGCATATGCAGCTCCTTCTGCAGGCTGGTGTCTCACCTGCCGCTGGCCCTGTGTCCCTCTTGGACCCCAGTGCCCTTTACCTCAGGGCTCTGCCCTAGGAATACCCCCTCACTGTGGGTCTCCCCTCCCAGGGGAACCCCCAACCCTCTAAACCCACCTTGCCTCAGTGGCTACTACCAGTCATCAGCTAGCCCCCCCCGACTCACTGGGGCAGACTGCAGTCTGTAAACCACTCATCATTGGCAAGGAGGGTTTGGACCAGCTGCCTCTGCCTAACCCCAGGCTACACCTCTGTAGCCTCAGTACCTGCTTTGGGCCTTATCCAAGGCCTCAGCCTGGGTAGTTGCCAGGCTGGAGCTCCCCAGCGCCTCTTGCCTTTCCCCAGCATGGCTCTACCTCAGGTACCCTGCTCAGCTCCCAAACAGCCAGGTCCATCTCTCTCCAAAGCTAGAGAGAGAGACTGCCTGAGCACCTGGCTAGCAGCCCTTTTATAGGGCCAACTGCAGCTAGCCTATTGGCTCCCTGGGGCAGCCCTTTCCCAGGGCTGTTTTACCCCTTCAGGGCCGGAGCGGGTGACCACCCCACTGTAGCGCCTATTAGTAATAATACCAGAAAGCTTACAGAAAAGGCTGCTAGTGGAATTACATGAGCAGCACCAAGGGGTGGTAATAACAAAAGGGGAGGTGTGACATAGAGACTCCTTGGCAAAGGGTCCCCTGTTCTTTGCACACATCTCTCACCTCTGACCTGACAAACTGTCTACACCAACCTACAGTATACAGGATATTGCTCCATAAACAGTAACGTATAAGGTATCTACAGAAAGCTCAGAACTTGTCAAGATTTGTACTCATTATAAGACATGCGTATGTACAGGTAATATTTAAGGAATAATGTATTAATATTGACAGCATGCTTTATAAACTTGGAGTAAAAGTCAGTCACCAGGGGATAATATGTCTCAGTGATGGCCTGTTTAAGCAGGAGAGAGTTGTACCTGACCTGGTTGGCCAGTGATGTAATGCAAGGCTCAGTTGTCCAGCCTTGCTCCATCCCAAGACTATCCATGGAAAACCATCAGAGAGAACTACAAGTAATCAAAACCTCTTGGAGGTAAAGAAAGGAACATTACAACAGAGAGGGGATCACCCAGTCTAGGAATAGAGACTATGATGCTGGCAGACCAGGTGGCAGCTCATGTCAAAGCCCCTAGGCCTCAACCTTGACAAAGACATAGCTGGAACCAGTCTGGCTCGCCTGGGTGTTAGTGTTGTTAAGCTAGGTATTAGGTTTGTGATACAGGGCCAGAAAGGGTTATACAACTAGCAGGCTGGTTGACTCAGATTCAACCTTTAAAGACATAGTGGATTATGACTGTGGTTTTTGTGTGTTTACATATATATTGTTAGAGTTTGACAATGTAACCAAATGGTTCCTGTGTATCGCTGGATTCTGTTAATTCAGAGATCAAAAGGCAATGTTAACGTTTAGATGAATTGTGAATGTAGTAATATCATCGTCCTTATTTCTCTTTGAAGGTTGTAGTAAACTACCTGTGAATGGCTGAAGATGGGCAGTTGCCTTATGTTAATCCATGTAGCTAATTATCGGTGATGCTTAGGAAATAGGAGGTCTACTTCAAAGCTAGGATAATTGCCTATTGTTCACCCAAGGACGGCACGCTGTCAAGAGGCTGCTAGAAAACTATAAAAAGAACTCTAGGGCCCTGATCCTATCATCTCAGATCTGCTTAAGCTTCATCAGGGGAAGTTTGAGTCACAAGAATGAGGTCTCCAGTCCCATCTGGATCACCGTGATATAGGACATTGGACTGCTACGCATGGACTAATTCTGAAAGTACTTTTTTCAACTCTAAAGCTCCCCATCTCTACTATGAAACTGATCTAAGAACTCTATTCATATCTGTATGTATAATGATCTCTACCCAATACTCTCTCTTTTCTTTTTTAATAAATTTTAGTTTAGTTGATAAGAATTGGCTGTAAGCGTGGATTTGGGTAAAATCTGAAATATTCATTAACTTGGTGGGTAATGTGTCCAATCCTTTGGGATTGGTAGGACTTTTTATATGATGAATAAGATTTTCAGTAATCCTCATCATATTTGACTTGGCTGTCTGGGTGGGAGCTCAAGGCTGGGTTGCTCTAAGGGAACTGTATTTCTGGCTTCTGGGTAACCAGTAAGGTATTGAGGAAGCTATTTTGTTGCTGGCTTGGTGAATCTAAGAATTAGAATAACTGCCAGTTTTGGGGATTGTCTGCCCCATTCTTTGCAGTTTGCCCTAATTGAGCAGCTGCAGCATGGCCCCCCTGGGACCTCAGTCACATGGTTATAAAAATGTGCTTTGTGTTTAGACTTTATGGAATGCTTGTAAGTTGCTGTATGTGTTAACCTCACTTATAGCTATAGCCCATGTTGTAAGGTAGTATTTAAGTGTTTGCTCTGTAACTGTAAATCTCCAGTCAGGAGAGAAGCATTATTGAGTATGAAATACTCGTTTGCCTCAGGAGGCGTTATGTCCTACCCAACACAAGAAGGCCCATCGACACCAGACAAACCATTGTGGAACATCAGAGGACAAAAGACTTTGTTGATTGCTCCCCTGTCTTCCATGAAGAGGAGACTGAATTCCTTGCAACAGCTGAACTTGCATCTTGCAGCATAAGGGGAGAAGGTATAAAAGGCCTTAACAAGGAGAAACTGGATCTTTAATGCTATTTGCACTCTGAGGGGCACGGATTATTAAGAAAAAGTAAAAAATCCCCAGTGCTTGGCCTGGGGTACCCCTAAAGGACATATAGTGCTTGCTTATTATAGATGCTTGTATTACTACTTGAGACTTAAGAGTGGAAGCATTTGTGTATATATGTTTACTTGCATTAAGCTTATTTCCTTTTCCTAGTTAATAAATCTTTAGAGTTTATTATGAGATTGACTACAGGTGTTGTCTGTGGTGTGAGATCTAAGGTGCAATGGAAATGGGGTAAGTGACTGGTCTTTTGGGACTGGAAGTAACCTGAATATTGCTCACGAAATGAGCTCACGAAAGCTCATGCTCAAATAAATTGGCAGTTTCCACGGTATGCATCCGATGAAGTGAGCTGTAGCTCACGAAAGCTCATGCTCAAATAAATTGGTTAGTCTCTAAGGTGCCACAAGTACTCCTTTTCTTTTTGCGAATACAGACTAACACGGCTGTTACTCTGAAACCTGAATATTGCTGTGATCATTGGTGTAAAGGACTATCTATCACGAAGGTAAGCTTACCTCCATGGCTCGTATCCAAGGGGACTGTTTGTGATTCCATGTTAAGGCCATTACAGTGCTTGTGGAGTTCACACTTGATGATTGATCGGTGAAATCTAAATATAGAAGTCCCCGCCCAGTTGGGGTTTGTACCCTAGGGGTAGTACTCAGGCTCTCGAGCCACTGCAGAGACAAAAGACTGTTTGCAGTATAACAGAGGGGAGAGGCACTCTGTATCCTTGAACTGAAGAGACATCCTGCGCAGCTGGGGTGATCTCATGAAAAGTTGGTTCCTGGTTCCTGTGAAGTCAGCTAGCTCTGCAAGAGATTGAAGTTTGGGGGTGGGAGAAACTTTGTTAGCTAGAAAAGGTAGCTTTTAGTAAGTGTAGATTCAGGTTTGTATTTTATCATTTTGTTTTGTATTGTAACCTTTTGTTTCCATCACTCTCTCTGTTGTTTCTAGTTGAATACATAAACTGTTTGTTTTTATTACAAGTGTTGTACAGGAAGGGGGGAGGTTAAGGTAAAACTAGTAAACTGGGGTGCACTGCTCCTATGGGGGCAGAGGATCTGGGATTTCTGTGAGTACCTAGTGTCAGGGGCTGGATATCACAAAGTAATGTTTCAAAGGGACTCGGGCTGGGGTGCACCTCTTGTTAACCTGCAAGGTGAAGTCAGGACTGGCACACCCAAGAGGAGAGTGCTTGGGTGGCTGACAGGCTGGTCATGTTAGGGAGCTGACCCCCAGTTACCAAGACTCCGTCACCCTAGAAGCAGGGCTAACGAGTTGACTCAGTCCAGGATACCCCAGGAACCAGCCCAGCCCAATGGTGTAGTCAGTAGGATCTTTACCCTGCTTGCTAGCTAACCACAGCCCATGCTCACAGTGCTTATAAACCAGTGACCAAGAGCCTAGAGAGTGTGAAGGTTGGAAAGAAGGGAAGAAAGGGTTACTCTTTGTTGTCTGTGTGTTTGTTTCAGGTAAGGGACTAGAGTGGCAGAAGAGGCTGGATGAGCAGAGAAATACATGCTAATCACACCAAGAAGCAATAGGAGGAGCTGTGTGCTGAGTGCTGGCTATTTGCTGCAGGAAAAGATACGGCTGGGTTAAGACTCTCCTCATGGAATATGCCAAGCCGCATGAAGGGCAGCCGAGCTCCAAGTGAGCGTGAAGACTCGGGGAACCCACATGGTGCCACCACCGCCAGAGTGACAGCTCTGGACCTGGACAAGGCCAGGGCAGAGCTCTGTAAAATGGACCTAGCAGAAAAAGAGAAGGAGGGTGAGCATCAACAGAGAATGGTGGAAATTGCAGCCAAAGAGAATGAAGCAGCACATCAGAGACAGCTGGAGCTGGAAGAAGCTGTATGCCAGCAATCCATGGAGTTGGAGGAGCAAAAGCGTGAACCAAAAGATCATGAGCAAGATGCTGGAGAGGTATATACCGAACCCCCAGACAGCAGGCAATCCTCCAAAAGGGGCACCAGCTGGGACAGACTTTGCCTTACTCTCTGATACAATCGGTCTCTCTCTCTCCACTCTTGAAAGAATATATGAACTGTACAGGATTCCAGAGGAAAAGAGTGTACCCACGCTGATCTCCAAGCTGACTGGTAGAGCATTGGGAGTGGTTAATGAGATGGACAAGGGGCAGGCACTGAAAGGACGAGTTGAAACAAGCTGTGTTTCAAAGGTTTCAGATCACCCCAGAGCTGTATCGTTTTAAGGTTCAGAACTCTCAAAAGCATGACAAGGTGAGTCCGAGAGAACATGTGTGCACAACATGTGATTAATGAAAAATGGGCAAAGGGAAGAGGGGTAGAAGATTCTAACCAGTTATTTGACCTCTTTCCACAGGAACGTTTCCTGAGTAGATGTACTGAAGGAGTCAGAGCGCCGATCTTTGATAACCCCCCTGCCACTGTATGGAGTATAGCTGATATCAAGACTCCTACATACAGGCCAGACTGTTCAGTGAGCACAGACCCCAGAAGGAGGGGCAGAAGCCCAGTACAAAAGGGGGACCCTGTTTTATGTCTGGGAAAAGGGAGGGTGTGGTGGTGAGTCCAAGCACCCACCACCACAGAACTGATCACCTCCCAGTAGTCAAAATTACAGGCCTCTAGCACAACAGGACTGCCCAAAAAGTGCTACTTATCTGACTCCACTGAGCACATGAAAAGAAATTATCCTAAGCAATGGGTATCCGAATATAAACCCTGTTCAGCCCAGGTTAATGTGGCTACTTTGGACTGAGGGGACCCTAGTGAATGCTGTAAGGTCTGACCTATTGGTGGTTGATAAAGAGTTTATTAAAGATTCCAAGGTGAATGCTAAGGTTTGCCAAGGTTGGAGGGTCACTTACACCCAAATTTCTCTGGTCAGAAAAGACCTGGTTGTGGAATCTGATCTACTCTCCGAGGAAAATGTAAAACTCCTTCCATTGGGAAACTCTGAAATCACTGTACCCTTAGTTCGTTGGAGTGGGAAGGTTTAAAAGGTACTTTAACAGCTGCTATACTGGATAGACAAGGTGGATGAGGTAATGTCTTTTAATGGACCAATGTCTGTAGATGAAAGAGACAAACTTTCGAGCTGTACAGAGCTCTTCTGCATGGCTGGGAAAGGTGCTCAGGGTGTCTCAGCTGTCACTGCTGTATAGTAGAACCTCCCATTTATGAACATTGACTTAATAAAGCTTTGAAATTTTACTATTCAGAAAAAATGCTGCTTTTGACCATCTTAATTTAAATGAAACAAGCACAGAATCAGTTTTCCTTTATTTTTTGTAGTATACGTTTAACACAATACTGTACTGTGTTGGCTTTTTTTGGTCTCTGCTGCTGCCTGATTGCATACTTCCAGTTCCAAATGAGGTGTGCGGTTTACTGGTCTGTTCGTAACTCTGGTGTTTGTAGCTCTCAGGTTCTACTATATTTGTGTTCGCACCCAAAGCAGGCTCAGCAAAAGAAGCTGATTTCTCAACTTCCTGCTCTGCAGACGAGCTGCTCCTGCCTGCTGCTAATGGTGCAGAGCTCTCAGCTCCCTGTGTTTGGGGACTAAGGGTCTGCCTACACTGGCAGAGTTACAGTGCTGGCCATTACAGCGCCGCTCAGAGAGCACTGAAGGGAAACCGCTGTTGTGTGTTCACGTTGTTAGCTGCCTGCACGCAGTGGTATTCGGAGTGGTGCACTCTGGGCAGCTATCCCACAGAGCATCTCTTCCTCCCCTGCTGCTAAGAGTTGTGGGAAGGCAGAGGGGGTTGCTGGACATCCTGGGTCCTGTCCCAATGCCCCATGATGCATTGCTTTGAATTCCAGCAATCCCTGTGCTTCCGTCTGCATTTGGCGCCATCTGTCAACCGTTTGTGTACTGCGCACTCTGCCTCTTCGGTCTGCAGGAATGGCTCCTGAACTGTGAGCTGTTTCCCTGTGACCATGACCTGATCTCATAGGAGCAAGCTCAGTTTATATCGTATGTGCACGACTGTGTTTAGCAATATAAGCTGGCTGAAATGCAAGCAGGAGGACACAGAATCGCAGCATTTAGGCTTGGCAGCAGGCCAAACCCTAAGCAAGGCCTAATAAGGCACTGAGTCCAAGTGCTTGACATGAGGTCATAAGTTTTGGTAACATATAGCTTGTAACACGCATGTACACCCACCACATAAACTTTACGTAGTGGATTTCTAGGGGATTTTGGGATATCTGTAACCACGGAGAAACCACACTGATGTGTCAAAACTACTTGCCAGTTAGGTATTAACTCTTGGAAGTTTAACTGTGGTTAGCCGGAATACCATGCATGGGCAGGGGCTGAAACGTTATCAGATGTGGTCATGTACGTGCGGGGATGGAACAGGAAAACGGCTGGATATTAGGAGAAACTTTTTCACTAGGAGGGTGGGGAAACACTGGAATGCGTTACTTAGGGAGGTGGTGGAATCTCCTTCCTTTGAAGTTTTTAAGGTCAGGCTTGACAAAGCCCTGGCTGGGCTGATTTAGTTGGGGATGGGTCTTGCTTTGAGCAGAGGGTTGGACTAGATGACCTCCCGAGGTCCCTTCCAACCCTGATATTCAATGAAGTCCATAGTAGCATTTGCATGCTTGTGAATGAGACTACTGTATCTTGCAGTTGTGACAAGGAACTTAACTTATTCTTAATTACCTTTAGGTTTATAGTATTTATAATTTTTGCTCCAAAACCAACTCCTCCTAATATGGTGTCTACTACATTTCGTTTTGCTCAGCCATTGGAGTGTTGATGTGTTTTTATCCAGGACGTTGTAATAGGAAGGGAGTAGGGTAAACATTTGAGTTCCAATATAGACACTTTTAGCTAAGTCCAATTCATACCAATTTTTATTTTTTACTAATAGTGGATTTAACAAGACTTTTACTGGATCACTTTGAGTCACAAACACTTTTGGTTTCTTTATTTTAATTGGGGTACCTTTCTTGAATGCATAGTCTCTGGTCCAGGTTCTGGTGCGCGTGTCTGGGAACGATAGGTTCAATTCACCACGGGGTATTGGACAGTACCCCACAATAACTGTTAGTATTGTTCCTGTCTTAACAGGCTCATCCCACAGATGTGATAGTTGTGGGTAGCTGGAACTCCAGGTGGTATCCCCATAGGGACCCTCTATTTTAACCCCTATTTCCCAGTGGTTTGGTATTTTTGTTGTGTTTATAAGGTACACTTTAAGTCCCACTTCCCCTTCCCAGGCATACACATTGGTATTTCCTAAGGGTCTTAAGGGTTGGCTAGTGTTTTTATTATACTATTTCATGAGGATCACCGGATCACAGGTAGGAATCCATGATTGGTTGGCGGGGAGTGAATTATTCCTTAAATATTGGTTCTAATTATCGGGGCACTAAAAGTTCCCAGAAGCAGGTAAAGCCAGGCCTTACACTGGAGGAGAAGGAGGCACACCACCAGCTCCCAAGGAGGGACAGCCAACGATCCAGGGTCCAGCCAAGCCAGGAAGCACCCTGCGTCCCTGACCGAGGTCTCGACAGGAGGGGATGGACCGGAGCACCTCCCCCGCCCATTTGGAGAACACAACGTTGAGGGTAGGAAGTGACCCAGGGGAACTTTAGAGACAAGCAGCGTTAAAGCCGCACGGACACTCGACGTGTTGCGGGCGGATCCCCGCCAAGCTAAGCGCAAGGGGGAACCCCGCCAATAGGCGAGCCCTGGGTCGGGACCCGGTGGAGAGGGTGGGCCCAGGTCCCCCTACCACTCCGGCCATTAGGATACTTCCCCGCCTGAGAGGGGGAAGGCTATGGACTCTGGCCGTTGGGTCACACTGCCCTGATTCATGGGGAGAGTTATATGGACTTTGGCTGTTGGGCTATGCTGCCCTAATACTTGGGGCAAGTTGTATGGATTCTGACCGTTAGGGCCCACTACCCCGACCAAGGGGCGAGCACAGGGAAACTGGCCATTGGGTCACATCATGATGCCCTTAAAGGGATGGGTGTGGGAATTTAAGAGTGGTGAGGCCCCGACACCACATCCACCCCTCCCACAAAGAGGTGCAGCAGTGCCGGACCCATCACACTCCCCCATTGTCAGAATTTATTATTTTGGGGGTGCCATATTTACATACTACCTTATTAAAGAACTTTTTGGCCACCACCCTGGTGCTGTTATTTTTTAGTGGGAAATGCCTCCACCCATCCTGAAAAGGAATCAATTTATCACCAATAAGTACTGGAATCCTTCCTTACTCCTTGGCAGTTTATTAATAAAACTAATTTGAACCCTGTGCCATGGCCCAAGCCTTCATTGGTGCATCATGGGTTGCCAGTGCAGAGGATGAACCTTGTCCTGAGCGCACCGCACACAATTCTACACCCATGTTTTAACATCATCCTCCATACACTCCCATTTGGCTACTTGCTTTAGCGTTCTTAAAGTTCCTTCTACTCCTTCATGCATAAACTGATGGGCTACATACATTAAGTAACTCCTGTCTTTCTAATTTTTTTGGAAAAAAGAAAATGAGGACTTGTGGCACCTTAGAGACTAACAAATTTATTTGAGCATAAAGCTTTCGTGAGCTACAGCTCACTTCATCGGATGCATGTTAGTCTCTAAGGTGCCACAAGTCCTCTTCTTTTTGCGAATACAGACTAACACGGCTGATACTCTGAAACCTCAAAAAGAAAAGGAGGACTTGTGGCACCTTAGAGACTAACCAATTTATTTGAGCATGAGCTTTCGTGAGCTACAGCTCACTTCATCGGATGCATACTGTGGAAACTGCAGAAGACATTATAATGTAGCTCACGAAAGCTGTCTTCTGCAGTTTCCACAGTATGCATCCGATGAAGTGAGCTGTAGCTCACGAAAGCTCATGCTCAAATAAATTGGTTAGTCTCTAAGGTGCCACAAGTCCTCCTTTTGCGAATACAGACTAACACGGCTGTTACTCTGAACTCTGAAACCTGTGTTTTTTTGGAACTCGGTTAGGATGGTCTGTAGTGCCATCTGTTGACTCAGATGTGTCAGCACAGGCATTCCTTTTCTGACCTTTGGTTACAACTGCTATGTCATGCTGTCTGGCTATTGTATCTACCTTAGGCGCTATCCGGGGTTCTCTGCTCGGTGTCCCCATCCGGTTCCCTTCGTTTGACCCTTTGACCGCACTCCTGTCTCTGTTGTTCATTAGTTGTCCCCCGTAATTATTTTGTTTTCCAGGTCCTGTGGACCCCCCCCTTAGGCTGTGGGGGGATCCTTTAGCAGTGGGCGGGCAAAGCCCGCACACTTCCTGGATTCCAATATGGCTTGAATAGAGACTGGGAGTGGATGGGTCATTACACAAAGTAAAACTATTCTCCCCCCCCCATTCCTCAGATGTTCTTTTTAACTGCTGGAAATGGCCCACCTTGATTATCACTACAAAAGGTTTTCTTCACACACACACACACCCCGCCCCCACTCTCCTGCTGGTAATAGCTCATCTTAAGTGATCACTCTCCTTACGGGTGTGTATGATAACACCCATTTTTTCATGTTCTGTGTGTATATAAATCTCCTCACTGTATTTTCCACTGAATGCATCTGATGAAGTGAGCTGTAGCTCACGAAAGTTTATGCTCAAATAAATTGGTTAGTCTCTAAGGTGCCACTAGTACTCCTTTTCTTTTTGCGAATACAGACTAACACGGCTGCTACTCTGAAACCTGTATCTACCTCATTGGTCCAGGGGCCTCCATACCTGTTCCTTTACTGTGTGCCTTTTCGTGTTGCACCTTTAACTGTTTAGGGTTCTTTGTTACCCACTGGTAAATCCATTTCCATTCCTCTGAATATGCAATATCCTTTCCATCTACTGCTTTCCACCCATTCCTATACCAACCTTGTATCCAAAACTGTATCCCCTTTAAACAAAAATCATTGTCAGCAAAAATCACTGTCAGATACATGGGCCATGGGGAATTTTCATACAGTCTTAAAACCTGATAAATTGCTTGGAGCTCAGCATTCTGAGCCGATCCATGGTCTAGAAGTCCCTGAATGACTTCCTCTTCTAAGTTAATGTATTTTACACTTTTTTTTTTTTTTTTTTACTATTATTGCACTTCTGTTAGTAAAACAGATGTGCTTTTTTTGACCCACGGTATTAATTTTTTTTAGTGGGGGTGCCTCTACCAAGGCAATTCTTTGCTCCAGAGTGACCTCTGGACATTCATCTTGATTCCCTTTTTTGATTAGGCCATATGTTAGCATGTCCGGCTTGGACACTGTTTCTGTGGTCACCCCTCTGTTAACTAAAATAAGCGTCCATTGAGCCATCCGGGTGTTTGAGACTTTACCTTCCATTAATTTTCCTGACAAAATGTACTTCAGAGGAGTGCGGGTGCTTTGGATAGTAATAGGGGCCGTTCCTGTGAGTCTCTCAAAAGATTGTACTACCCAGATGGCTGCTAGACACTCACGTTCACAGGGATTAAAATTTATTTTTGCTTCTTGTAATTTTCTGGATTTATATGCTACCGGCCCTAGCTTCCCCTTTATATTGTTTTGTAATAGTGTGGCAGCCAAGGCCATGTTATTAGCCGCCAAACGAATAACAAAAGGCTGTGAGTCATCAGGGAAATGCAGGACTGGGGCTATGAGAGCCTTCGGTTTTAGCAGGGTTAAAGCAGAGTTCTGCTCTTTTCTCCCCTTTTTATTGTGTTTCTTTTTTCAGCAGTTTTTACAATGGGTGAGTTATTTTAGCATATTTATGAATGTGTGGCTTAAGAAAATGGAGTCGTCCTAGCAGTAATTTTAAAGAGTGGGCATCGGTAGGAGCCGGCATGTCTCCTAGTGCCCTTCCCTTCCTTTGATTTACCTGTTTTCCTCCTTGTCCAACCACTATGCTCAGGTGTGTAACCTGAGGTATCACCAGCTGAGCCTTGTCTAACCCTAACTTTGAGCCCCATTTCCTGAATTAGTGCCCAAACTGTTTTTGTTAGCGTTTGAGTTTGTGCCTCAGTTTCCCCAAATATCAAAATGTCATTTACCTATGAAAACACACAAGTCCTTTCTTGTGGACTCAGCTGGTCTAGTATATCCACACTATGCCGGTGGGCAATAGCCGGGCTGTTGTGATATCCCAGGGCAGCCGACAAAAGGCCCATTGTTGCTCCTTTATTGCAAAGGCAAACCAATCTTGTGAGTCTGGATGTAGGGGTATGGCAAAGAAACGGCCAGATCAATAACTGAGAAATATTTAGGCATGAAAGACCCTCTAATCTTATATTCCAACTTGCACTTTTTGTATGACCTGTGTCAAAGCAGCCACAATAGGCGCCATATGGTCAAATCACACACCAATACATTTAATGCATGCTACATTATTATTCTTTATTCTTCATTCTAAATTATACAAAATACAAACATAAAATCCTACTACTACATGAGCGTCCTGCAGTAAGTGACTGGGGAGCAGTAGAAGGAAGGGGGATTAGCAGGTGTGCTGAAGGCTCCAAGAGGTGTGGTTCCAGGAGGCAGAGGAGCCTATGGCTTAACCCCGAGAGAGAGTGGGCTGTTGCACTGAAGGTGTTCCTCCCAGGGACTGTGCGGAGCTGAGAGAGCACATGACCACTTGGGAACAGTAGGGAGATGGCCTATAACCATCGCCTTAAGAAGAACATTGTAGAGCTGTGCAGAGAGAGAGGGCTGCGCAGTGGAAGATTCACCAAGGCACATCTGATTGCTCCGTTGGAAGAGAATGATTCCTCTAAGGAGCCGGTTACTGACCCAGCTGAGGCTGCAAGAGAGGCTGGGAACAGCCAGGCAGCCCCAGGGGTCACCCCAGCCATCAACCCTGTCAGGGTTCCCTCCCCACTCTGAACTCTGGGGTACAGATGTGGTGACCTGCATGAAGGACCCCCTAATCTTATATTCCACCAGCTTAGGTTAAAAACTTCCCCAAGGCACAAATTCCCTTCCTTGTCCTTGGACGGTATTGCTGCCACCACCAAGTGATTTAAACAAACATTCAGGGAGGGGCCCCTTCACCCCCTTTCCTGGGGAGGCTTGAGAATAATATACCAACCAAATAGGTTCACAAGGTGAGCACAGACCAGATCCTTGGGTTTTTAGGACACTAAAACCAATCAGGTTCTTAAAAGAAGAACTTTATTATAAAAAAAAAAAGTAAAAGAAGCACCTCTGTAAAATCAGGATGGAAGGTAATTTTACATGGTAATAAAAGGATTCAAAACACAGAGGATTCCCCTCTAGGCTCAACTTCAAAGTTACAAAACAGGAATAAACCTCTCTCTTGGCATAGGGAAAATTCACAAGTTAAAACAAAAGATAATCTAACACATTTCTTTTCTATTACTTACAATTTCTGTAATTTTAGATGTATCATTTCAGCAGGAGCTGGATTACCTGCTTGGTCTCTCTCTTTATCTCAAGAGGGAACACACAGAGAGCACAAACAAAACCAATCCCTCCTCCCCCGATTTGAAAGTATCTTCTTTCCCCATTGGTCCTTCTGGTCAGATGCCAGCCAGGTTATTTGAGCTTCTTAACCCCTTACAGGTAAAGGAGGGATTTTATGCTACCCTTAGCTGTATGTTTATGACAGACCCAACCAGGAACGCAGGAGGGGATGAAAACAGCCAGGCAGCCCCAGGATCCACCTACCCGACCAGCAGGGGATCTTCACAACCGAGTTCCCCGTCAGTGGAGCTGAGACGGTTGGAGTTGGAAATGGAACTGAAACTGGAAGAGCTGGAGGGCCAGTGAGAAGGAACAGCAGGGCCATGAGAAGGAATGGGACGACCGTGAGAGACGGAAGCAGCATGAACTAGCAATGGTGAAGCTGAGAAGCAGAGAGACCCCTGCTGGGGTGAGTGGGGATGGGCCCAGAGTGGCTAAGCCCGCAGGGAACTCTGATATAAAAGTGCTGCCTCAGTTTAAGGAAGGGGATGATCTAGATGCCTTCCTCGTTGCCTTCGAAAAGGCCTGCAATGTGCACCAGGGTGGCCCTGCAGACAGGCTTCAGCATGTCACCGCCTTACTGGGTCCCAAGGCCATAGAAATGTTCAGCCAGATGGATGGGGTGGAAGCAGGGGACCATGAACTGTTCAAACAAGCCCTGTTGCGCAATTTTGCGCTGACCCCCAAGGTGTAGAAGAAAAGGTTCCAGAGTATGTAGAAGACCCAGGGGATGACCTGTCTGGAACTGGTCACACTGATGGGGGAATACACCCTCAAGTCGGTGAATGGGGCTGGGGCCCAGACCAAGGAGGATGTGATTGAACTGATGGGGCTGGAGCGACCATATGAACTCTGTCCCCCTGACCTTAGGATGTGGCTGGTGGACAAGAGGCCGAAGGACCTGCACCACGCAGGGCTGCTGGCTGACGAGTTTGTAGACAGCAGGTCAGGACATGGAATGGAATCCCAGGGGGACAGGCCCACGTCAGTGCAGAAGGGGGTCACCCAGAGGCTTCCCAGAAGAGTGCCTTGGATAAATCCCTCCCAAGAGGCACAGCCAATATCAGAGCTGACCGATCGGCCCCAGGGGACCAACAGGACCTGAGGTGTAATTACTGTGGGCAGAGGGGCCACAGATGGGCCCAGTGCCAAAAGTTCAGGGACAGGATGAACAAACAAGTCCTCACAGGCTTAACTGGGTGGGAGCCCAGCCGGAGGAGGGGCTGACTCCCCAGGCAGGAGTGGCTGGTAATTTAGCAATGTCCCAAGAGGGAGGAGTCTCCCAGGCCAGCTTCTGTGGGGAGCCTGATGCTGTGGATTCAAAGTTCTCAGTCTACAGGGTGAGCATAGGATGGCCCCTGAGAAGCAAGTGCCTCATTCCCCTGGAGGTGGATGGGAAGCAGGTCACTGGCTACTGGGACACGGGTGCTGAGGTGACGCTGGCCTGGCCTGAGGTGGTGGCCCCAGTCCGGGTGGTGCCCAATACCTACCTGACCCTGCTGGGTGTGTGCAGGCCCCCGCTTAAGGTACCCATGGTGAGGGTACTTCTGAAAGGGTACTTGAGGGGAGGGATAGCTCAGTGGTTTGCTAAACCCAAGGTTGTGAATTCAATCCTTGAGGGGGCCATTTAGGGATCTGGGGCAAAAATTGGGGATTGGTTCTGCTTTGAGCAGGGGATTGGACTAGATGACCTCCTGAGGTCCCTTCCAACCCTGATATTCTATGATTCTATGAAATGGGGGCCAAGGAGGGGCCCAAAGATGTGGAGGTGCACCATTAGTTGCCAACTGAGGTGCTGATGGGGAGGTGACCTGGTAGATTGGCTGGGTGGCCCCTAGAGCGCCCTAGTCATCACCTGGAGCCGGAGCCGGCAAAGGGCACTCTGCCCTGACATTGGGGGTGGTGTCCTGCCGGGGGTACAGGTCCCTACCCCGACGGGACAGGAGCCACTGCGGACAGAACTTGGTGGGGCTGTGGCCTCGGACCCAGCCACTGAGCGGGAGCAGTTCCCCATCCCTTCTCCAGGAGCTGAATTCCAGGCCGAGCTGCGGAAGGATCCCTCCTTAGAGAAGCTGAGGGAACTTGCTGGTCACAGCGCGGCGAAACCCCTGGGAGAAGGCTGCCGGGAAAGATTCCTGTGGGAAAAGGGATTCTTGTACCAGGAATAGGGTGACCAGATGTCCCGATTTTATAGGGACAGTCCCGATATTTGGGGCTTTGTCTTATATAGGTACCTATTACTCCCCACCCCATCTCAATTTTTCACCCTTGCTATCTGGTCACCCTAACCGGGAATGGGCTCCCCAAGGGGAAGCGAAACCGTTGGGGATCAGGAGACAGCTAGTGGTCCCCCAGAAGTACCACCGCAGGCTACTGTACCTGGCCCACGATGTCCCTTTCTTGGGACACCAGGGAATCCAGCTCACCAGGCAGAGGCTGCTATGGAACTTTTACTGGCCCGGGGTCTTTGATGCCATCCAGCAGTAGAGCAGGTCCTGTGACCCCTGCAGGAGGGTGGGGAAGACCTGGGACAAGGGAAAGCAGCTTTGAGGCCCCTGCCCATCATAGAGGAACCTTTCCAGAATGTGTCCATGGACATAGTGGGGCCCCTCAGCAAGGCAACTTGGACAGGGAAAAAATACATTCTGGTGGCGGTAGATTTCGCTACTCACTATCCTGAGGCAGGGGCTCTGTCCTCTATCGAGGCAGACATTCTGGCAGACGTGCTGCTGACCGTTTTTAGCAGAGTGGGGTTCCCCCAGGAGGTCCTTACACACCAGGGCTCCAATTTCATGTCAATTCTGCTCCAGTGCTTGTGGGAGAAGTGTGAGGTCCGACACACCTGGGCCTCAGTGTATCACCCTCAGTCCAACTGGCTGGTGGAGAGATTCAATAGGACTCTAAAGATGATGGTGAAAACCTTCATGAACCAGCACCCGCAGGGCTGGGACGAGTATTTACCCCACCTGCTGTTCACATTGAAGTGCCCCAGGAGTCAACCGGGTTCTCTCCTTTCGAGTTGCTGTGTGGGAGGAGAGTGTGGGGACCCCTGGACTTAATGAGGGACGAATGGGAGGGGAAGGCCTCCCCCGATGGAGAATCAGTGGTGGAGTATGTACTGACTTTCCCGGAAAAGCTCACTGAGACCATGGGCTTGGCCAGGGAGAATCTAGCCAGGGCCCAAAGGAAGCAGAAGGTCTGGTATGACTGCATGGTACGTGCCCACTCCTATGCCACCGGGGACCAGGTGATGGTTCTCATTCCCATGAGAAAGAACAAACTACAAGCTTCCTGGGATGGGCCATTTAAGGTCATCAAGCAGCTGAGTGAGGTGAACTATGTAGTGGAACTGTCTAACCGGGCTCATAGCCACCATGTGCACCATGTCAACATGATGAAGCCATATTTTGACAGGGAGAATTTGGTACTGGCAGTGTGTAGCCAGTGGGAGGAGCAGGGAGATGATTCCCTGGTGAATCTATTCCCTCAGACGGGGACGGCCCTTCGCTGGAATCAGTTCCCCTCTCTGACCAGCTAACCCCTGCCCAGCAGGCAGAGATCTGAGGGGTGCTGCAATCCTACCAGCAGCTGTTCTCCAACCGGCCTGGGCTCATTAACCTAGCTGTTCACCAGGTGGAGACAGGAGACCACCCTCCTGTAAGATGCTCCCCATTCTGGGTCACTGGGAAAACAGCCCAGGACCTGGAGAAAGAGGTCAAGGACATACTGGCTTTAGGGTGTGATTCAGCTGTCCTCCAGCCCTTGGGCCTCTCCCATGGTGTTGGTCACCTATGTGACAGACCCAGACCAATGGGGTACAGGAGTCTGATAGAAGGCAAATATACTGGCCAATGGATAGTTTTTGTTCCCTGAATGACCAGAGCAGGGGCTGCCCTAGAGCAATCAGGAACCTGCTAGAACCAATTAAGACAGGCAAGCTAATTATAAGGTGGGTAGAAAGTTAGCTAGATTGTTGGGCTCAACGGGTAGTGATCAATGGCTCCATGTCTAGTTGGCAGCCAGTGTCAAGTGGAGTGCCCCAGGTCAGTCCTGGGGCCGGTTTTATTCAATATCTTCATAAATGATCTGGAGGATGGTGTGGATTGCACTCTCAGCAAATTTGCGGATGATACTAAACTGGGAGGAGTGGTAGATACGCTGGAGGGGAGGGATAGGATACAGAAGGACCTAGACAAATTGGAGGATTGGGCCAAAAGAAATCTGATGAGGTTCAATAAGGATAAGTGCAGGGTCCTGCACTTAGAACGGAAGAACCCAATGCACCGCTACAGACTAGGGACCGAATGGTTAGGCAGCATTTCTGCGGAAAAGGACCTAGGAGTGACAGGGGACGAGAAGCTGGATATGAGTCAGCAGTGTGCCCTTGTTGCCAAGAAGGCCAATGGCATTTTGGGATGTATAAGTAGGGGCATAGCGAGCAGATCGAGGGACGTGATCGTTCCCCTCTATTCGACATTGGTGAGGCCTCATCTGGAGTACTGTGTCCAGTTTTGGGCCCCACACTACAAGAAGGACGTGGAGAAATTGGAGAGAGTCCAGCGAAGAGCAACAAAAATGATTAGGGGTCTGGAACACATGACTTATGAGGAGAGGCTGAGGGAACTGGGATTGTTTAGTCTGCAGAAGAGAAGAATGAGGGGGGATTTGATAGCTGCTTTCAACTACCTGAGAGGTGGTTCCAGAGAGGATGGTTCTAGACTATTCTCAGTGGTAGAAGAGGACAGGACAAGGAGTAATGGTCTCAAGTTGCAGTGGGGGAGGTTTAGGTTGGATATTAGGAAAAACTTTTTCACAGGGAGGGTGGTGAAACACTGGAATGCGTTACCTAGGGAGGTGGTAGAATCTCTTTCCTTAGAAGTTTTTAAGGTCAGGCTTGACAAAGCCCTGGCTGGGATGATTTAATTGGGAATTGATCCTGCTTTGAGCAGGGGGTTGGACTAGATGACCTCCTGAGGTCCCTTCCAACCCTGATATTCTATGATTCTAATTAAGACACCTGGAGCCAATTAAAGAACTTACTAGAATCAATTATGGCAAGCAGGCTAATCAGGACACCTGGCTTAAAAAGGACCTCTCATCAGTTAGTGAGGAGGCACGTAAGGAGTAGGGAGTGAGAAGGTATGCTCCTGGAGGACTGAAGAGTACAAGAAGGTCCCATGCTACAAGAAGGATGTGAAAAAATTGGAAAATGTCCAGCAGAGAGCAACAAAAATGATTAGGGGACTGGAACACATGACTTATGAGGAGAGGCTGAGGGAACTGGGATTGTTTAGTCTGATGAAGAGAAGAATGAGGGGGGATTTGATAGCTACTTTCAACTACCTGAAAGGGGGTTCCAAAGAGGATGGATCTAGACTGTTCTCAGTGGTAGCAGATGACAGAACGAGGAGTAATGGTCTCAAGTTGCAGTGGGGGAGGTTTAGGTTGGATATTAGGAAAAAAAATTTCACTAGGAGGGTGGTGAAACACTGGAATGCATTACCTAGGGAGGTGGTGGAATCTCCTTAGAATCATAGGTTTCAGAGTAGCAGCCGTGTTAGTCTGTATTCCCAAAAAGAAAAGGAGTACTTGTGGCTGTAGTTCACGAAAGCTTATGCTCAAATAAATTTGTTAGTCTCTAAGGTGCCACAAGTCCTCCTTTTCTTCTTAGAATCATAGAATATCAGGGTTGGAAGGGACCTCACGAGGTCATCTAGTCCAACCCCCTGCTTGAAGCAGGACCAATTCCCCGTTAAATCATCCCAGCCAGGGCTTTGTCAAGCCCGACCTTAAAAGTGGAGATTCCACCACTTCCCTAGGTAACGCATTCCAGTGTTTCACCACCCTCCTAGTGAAAAAGTTTTTTCCTAATATACAACCTAAACCTCCCCCACTGCAACTTGAGACCATTACTCCTCGTTCTGTCATCTGCTACCACTGAGAATTTCACCAAATGAAATTAATAGGCAGCAGGTTTGAAAGAAACAAAAGGAAGTATTTCTTCACACAATGCACAGACTATCTGTGGAACTCTTTGCCAGAGGACGTGGTGAAGGCCTCATAGGTTGTGTTTTCTAGACCTTTAATCATTTTTGTTGCTCTTCTCTGGACTTTCTCCAATTTGTCCACATCTTTCCTGAAATGTGGCACCCAGAACTGGACACAGTACTTCAGTTGACACCTAATCAGCGTGGACTAGAGTGGATGAATGACTTCTCATGTCTTGCTTACAACACTCCAAGAGCTAGAATCCAAGAGCTTTTCTACGCCGATGTGCTGTGAGCTCGTGTTTGGGACAAAGGATGTACAGCTACATGGCAAAGGATATAAAAGGCAGCTGCATCTTCTCCATTTTGTCTTCAGTCCTGCTTCTCACCTCTGGACTAACTTCTCTACAAACTGAAGCTTTGAAGACAGGACTGATAGAACTTTCAAGCCAGAAAACTCACCAGCACTGCTAAGAACTGGATATATGGACTCTGAAGTCATATGGATGTATCTGATTGCTTTAACATTTAACAACTCTCTTCTCATTTTTTCTTTTCCAATAAACCTTTAGTTTCAGATACTAAAGGATTGGCTGTCCGTGTGGTATTTTGGGTAAGATCCAAACTAGTATTGCTCTGGTAATGTGCCTGGCCCTTTTGGGTCAGAAGAACATTTTGTATAGTGGGCAGAGTTTTAAATAACTTCTCACTTTACTGGACCTATTTGCTGATTGGGAGCCAGAGAACTGGAATGCAATAAAGGGGGCTGTGTGATTTCTTTTCTTCAGCTTCTTCAACCAGTGTGGGGGATCAGGAGCACAGTTTGTGACTGGTTGGAGAATCTAACTGCCGTGTTAACCACCAGTTTGGGGAGAATCTGCTCCCCCCTTTGCAGCCTACCCTGACCTTGGCATTTTCAGTGTGGGCAATTCTAGGCACCTCGGGTCACACTGGGTAAATACATGTGGACTCTGTGAACACACTCTGTGTACACACATGTTGTAAGGAGCAGGGAACCATCTTTTTGTTCTGTGTTTTTACAGCACCTATCACAATGGGGTCCTGGTCAAAGACTGAGGCTCCAAGGGGCCACCATAATACACCTAATAAATAATAATAGTGTGTGGGTGGGTGGGTGTATACGCTGTGGGGAGGGGGGAGAGGGAGGGTACTTGTGTGCACTGTGTTTGATATAGTATGTGTGTGTGCACCATGTGAATTTGTACACTGTGTACATTCATGTGGAGTCTGTGTGTAGCATTTCCTGCGGGGCAGCTGAGTCTTGGCGGGAGTTGCGCTTCAGAGCTGCCAGCTAAGCTCTCACAATTTTATCATGTATCTTATGATATTGGGGTGTGTGTTTCTTAACACCCCCCCACACACACAACACACACACACACACACACACACACAGCCATCTCCCCTCCAGCTGGACTCATGCGGGAGAAACTCAAATGGCATCTTAAAAATTTCAGTTTCCAGCCTTGGTGGTTGCAGAGAAATGCTGGGCAAGGTGCCCAAGTGCAGCCCAGTGGCTCAGAGACCCCCAGGGGAGGAACCAGCGCCCAGCAAGCAGTTCATTTTAAAACTGTCTGGTGATTCTGGGGTCTGGCTGCTGGTTTCTGATGGCTGGAGGCTGGCAATGCAGGGGTGGCAGTGAGCGCTGAGCGCCATGGGCCCTGGGGGTCTCCTCGGTGTTGTGGGGCCCAATTCCATAGTGCAGCTCCTGTGAAAGTCCAGCCTCTGGCATTGCCACCCCCATCATGGTCAGCAGTTCCATTGTCACTGGAACAGAACTGAGGCTGCTTTTGGGCAGCAGGGCCCATCCCATGCAGAACACTGGATATTGACACAGAGGCCTTGAACTAGGCCTTAGACTACTTCGGGAGGAGAGAGGGGAACAGCACCTGGTTCTGCTGAGCAGATGGGCTGCTGCGTCCTAGGGTGTGCATATTGATGACTGTGTTAAATTGATCAGCTATCAATTAAAATTCGCTTGCAGGCAGGGGCACTGTAAGGAAGGCTGTGATCTGGTCTCCTAACAGTACAGCAGTCAGTCTGCCCCCCAGCCAGGCTGGAGCAAAGGGGGATAAGTTGTGCCTCCCTGCCTTAGGAAGCAGCAGGCTTTGTCTCTCTCTGGTTTGGGGTTCTTTTGTGATATCGTGCTGGAGTCTATGAAATAAAGTTATGTCACAGCACAGCCTTCCAGGCACACAGTACTTTATGTTTTTGTCTCATTTCTCTGTGTGTGTGTGTGTGCTGTGAACATAGCAGGGCATGGATAATAATTATAGTGAGGTGACAGGGAAACTATGGGGGCTGAGAGCACCCTTCTCCCAGAAGACAGGTAGGGATCCATGGGGAAGAGATGAGACGGAGCCTCTCCCCGGAGGGAGGAATCGCTCCATGGATGTGCATGTGTGTGTCATAGGGCACAACCAACCCATAGCACCCCCTTCTGTGCAAACATGGCGCCGCTGGCCCTTCCTGCCTCAGCTTCCTTCCCCGAGGTGGGTCTCCTTGGCTTGCCCCACACAGATCAGTGGTGGCAGCCATGGCTCAACCCTCCTCCAGATTGCCAACAAACTTAACCCCTCCTGGGGGAACCAAAGTCCAATTAAAAATCTCAACAAACAAAAAGATTCTTCTGCCCTTCAGAGCTTCTCTTCAGCTCATCCAGGGGGCCTGTTCCCTGGGCTACCTTGGAGTCTTTCCCTGCTCTGGCCCCATGCTGGTTCCCCTGAAACATTTGGCTTCCTGCAGGCCCTAGCTCAGGGCCTTTCACAGGAACCAGCCAGCCTGCCTGGGGTTCCACATTCAGATCTGTGCTACATCCCAGCTTTTAAATAATCCCTTGGAGGAACACTTCAGTGGGCCAGACCCCCCAAGGGGTCCTGCTCTTCCTTCACGTTAGCCCACGTGGCCTCCCTGCCTCCGAGACTGAGCCCCTGGGCTCCAGTCCTCCTGCTTCACCCCGGGAGCTCCATCCGGTGCTTCCAGCTGAGAAAGACGCCAGTCCAGAGACTTGCCCACCCTGGCAAGGATGTGCAGCAACACCAGGCAATGTTTTCAAACAGAGTCAGGTTTATTAGACGGCTGGAACCCAGCCCGGGAAGTCCCCAGGTTAGCGCCGAGAAGCAAAGGCCTCTTTCCAGCCACAGATCAACCCCTGCTCCCATGTGGGGATGGATCAGGCCCAAGGTTGTAGGGGGAGGGATGCCTGCAAGGTGTTCCCCCTACTCCCACGCTTCTCATCCTCCAGGCTCACACTGTAAAACAAAATATCCTCCCTCTGGGCACACCCCCAATGGCTGATATGCTTGGCCAGTCCGGCTGCTCCAGCGGATGCTGCCTGAGTCCAGAGGTGAGCACCGGCCCACTGAAAACCAAAGCCCTTCCAGGACCCGAGTGGGGGAGCCAGCCAGCCCCACAAGGCACTTAGGAAAATCTTGGCCCAAGACTAGGAAGTGCAGGCAGGTCAGAGCTAGGGGCATTCGAATGGAAATATGCCTGCAGACCTCCCACCGCAGCATGGACATGCTGGCACAAGGACACCAGGGCTGCTGGCTGATGGCCACCATGTAGGAAGAGCACAGGAGGAGCCCTTTGTCTGTGTCTTCACAGCAGCGACCTCCCTGAGAGTAGGACAGGGGAGCCAGTGTCTGGAGATTGCAGTGCTCGCTGCTCCCAGGCAGCCTGCCTGGCCTGTGGAGGTGGGCAGCCCCCCTCTGATTGCTGGTCTGGACAATGAAGCTCACTGCCAGGCTTCATTCTCGTTCTGCCATTTACTGGGAGATGCTCTGGCTGAGCCCTTCCAGGCTGCGGGAGCACTGCGGGCCCCAGCTTCTCATTACAATGTTCAGGGCTAAGTGAAACTCTGCCTGTCAGAGACTCTCCTGGAATCCAGCCAGCTGGGCATCCTGGGGCTGCAGGTCTCTGCATCATCCCCACCCACCCTGCTTAGCTCCCTGCAGGGGCTCCCCTACTCTGAACCACCAGGGACTTGGCTCTACTCAGCTGGCATTTGGGGTAGGACCTGGCAGGTAGGAGAGACAGAGAGGAAGGATGGCCCCACTCTGTGCACCAGGGGTGCCAGCCCTGCCCTGCCCCAGAGGGGCCTGGATCCCTGGGTGATGGGGCCAGACCAGAATCTCAGATTCCTGGGTCCCTTTCCTCAGGATCCATGCTGGGTTGGCGTTACTCACCCAACACAGAATGGGGGGGTGGTGGGGGGTGTTGTCACATCTGTTGTGCCACGGCCCTTCCCCTGCAAGGAGACAGCTGCTGCGATCTCACAAGAGTTTGTGTTGGTGTCACAGCAGCCGAACTGAATCCTGTGGGGGGCGGTGTCCTTAAGTGGTGCTGCTCCAGCTCCCCTCTGTTAACCCAAAAGCCCAGAAGCATCTAGGCCCAGCTCCTCAGTGTGATGCAGGCACCTAGCTCCTGTTGAAGCGAATGGTAGTGAGCCCTGATCTACACTACTAAGCTGGGTCCACGTCACTTGCCTTCAGAGCAGTGGGGACAGGCTCCCTCCGGCTTAGATCCTCCCTCCCAACTGCTCACCCCTCCTTCCCCCACCTGGCTCCATGCTGCGGCTTCCCCTCCCTGCAGCCACAAGCCCCGGCAGGGGCCCCTCCAGGATGGGAATGCACCTGTCCTCAGGAAGGCAACTCCTACAGATGCTAGGAAACAGCGGGGTGACAGGCTGCAGCAGGAGTCGCCCCAAGACCCTGACTATCATCCCACTGCAAATGCACAGGCCAGCCTCTGCAGACAGGCTGGCTCCTAGGGGCTGAGGGGCGAGCTGGCTCCGTGCATTGCTGCATTGTCATGGGAACAGAAGCCATCTGTAGCTCGGGGACGGCATGGTTTCCACTCTCAGGTTTTTGTCTACACAGGACTTTCATCAGTAAAACTTTTGTCTTTCAGGGGGTGTGAAAAAAATACTCTCCCACCCCGAACGACACAAGTTTTACCGACAAAGAGCACCAGTGTGAACACGCCCAGGTGTGCACTGCACACTCATTGGGTGCCAGCTGTGACGGGGCCTCAGCCCTGCATGCCTTGGAAGGTGTCTGTGCGAGCACCCTGGGGCGCAGGGAGAGACTTGCAGAAGTGCTTGGCCCCCATCAGCACCCGCTGAGAACAATGTGAGCCGCACATGTGTGTGCACAGGTTGTGCCATGAGCGTGCGCACCCATGAATGTGTGTTGTTCCTGTGCTTGTGCACGTGTGTATGTGTGTATGCATGGACAGCGGGGCTCGGAGGTTCTCCATTGTTCTCAATAGGAGCTGGGCTTTTCTGAAACACGGCCCTGTGGCGAGAGGCTCTCGGCGCTTGGTGCCTGCCGTGGTTCCCTCTGAACCCTTGGGCTTTGGCCTGTCTGGTCCCACGCGACGAGTGCCCCAGGCTCCGACCCACATGCTCGTCACAAAGACACCATGTTTACTGCCGGGCCGCAGGGGACCCTCAGAGATGAGGAAGGTTTTGACAAAACAGCTGCTGCATTTCTGGCTCTGCAGGGAGTCGTGGCCAAGCATGGACCTGGAGACAAGCTCGCTGTGACAGCCCAGCCCCAAATCCCCCAAAAGCCAAATGAGGCCTGAATACTGGTCCGGGGGCATCCCTTCTACTCAGCCCCCTGGCCCAGGGCTGGGCTTGCCAGCAGTCACTGGGCAGTGGCCCTGGGCAGCTGGTGCTACGCAGCAGCCAGAGCCCCAGGGAAGCCTGGGCATGTTGGGGCAATGTTCCACTGCTGGGATGGCAGCATGGGAATGATGGAGGGGGCAGCAAGGAATCAGGAGTGTGGGGGGTGGGTTCAGAAGGAAGCACCCGGGGACAGTGACCTTTGGATGCAGGGATAGGGAGGGGAACCCCAGCCAGGCTGAGAGAGGGACTGAATGGGCCTCTCACAAATCCAATCACTCTCCACCACTCCTGGGGAGTGGAGAGCTGCAGGGGATTCACAGAGGCAGATGGCAGCTCCTTGGGGCTCCATTATCTGGAACAACATCCCTGGCAGACTCAGGACCCTCCTGGGCTGGATTCGTACCAGGAAAGGGCTGCTGGGCTCGGGTCTGTGACAAATTTCTAGAGATAAGGTCTGGCTGGCAGGGTGTCCGAAGTGGATGGCAGCTGCTGGGGTGGGGTGCGTCCCACGCAGGGCCCGGGGCTGGCCGTCTGGGCCCACCAAGCTGGCTAAACCTCCTGCCAGTCCTCGGCCCCGTCCTGTGGCCCTGGCCTCAGCATTGAGTTGGGTGGCTTGTCCTGGAGTCCCCGGCGCTGGCTGATGGCACAGAGCAACTCAGCGTGTTCCCGCTCCAGGGCCGACAGGCGGCGCTCCTACAGGGACAAAGGGCTCAGTCACCCCAGCCTGCTGCCCTGCTCCCCTAGCCAGGTGCCCAAAGCCAGCAGCACGCCCCACACTGCACAGGGCTCTGACGCCAAAGGCATCTAGCACCATCGCCCTCCACTCCTGGGCAAGGTCTGGGGCAGCTCCCTTCATTCCCAGGGTCTTCCACACTCCACCCCAGGAGAGACTGCCCTAAGGGACCCACCCCAACCTCCCCTATCCCCTTTAGTGCTGCCTTCTTAGCCATCCTTCCACTCTGCCCTGCAGGAGCTGTGGCCGGACTTACCCCACTCCCATGAGGTCTAGGAGACAAAGAGTATCAGCAAAAAGAACAGGAGGACTTGTGGCACCTTAGAGACTAACAAATTTATTTGAGCATAAGCTTTTGTGGGCTCAAATAAATTTTTAGTCTCTAAGGTGCCACAAGTCCTCCTGTTCTTTTTGCGGATACAGACTAACACGGCCGCTACTCTGAAAAGAGTATCAGGTGGGTCAGAGTGGAGGTGCTGGGAGTCAGGACTCCTGGGTTCTATTCCCAACGCTGGTAGGGAAGTGGGGGCTGGTGGGCACAGCAAGGACTACTTCACCCCACTAATATCTGCCCTCCCAGCTCAATGGCTCTAGGTATTTTCCTGCTCTCTGAGCGCTGAGCAGGGATTGGCCATAAGGGTAGAGGACACTGGTTCCTCTTGTCTGACTTACTGTGGGTGTAGGAGGAGCTCAGGTGCTGAGGGTCACCCATGGGCAGCCTTGGGCCCTGTCTGACTGGGAGCGGGGGGATGGACATCACACACTCTTGGGTCTAACTCCCCCTGCCTCCCCTCCTCCTCCCCACGCAGTGAAAGCAATGGGGCTGCACAGGCTGGAGCTGGGATCCAGCGTGCCCCATAATACATTGTGCATAGTGGCTCCCAGAATCCCCTCGGTTACTCCCTGATAGACCAATGGGGCGGAGCTGCTGGGCTCGTCAGCCCCAGGGGGCTGTGGACCTTACCAGACGCTTCACCCTCTCCTCGCTGGCCTTCAGCTTCTCCTGGTCCTTCCTCCGGCCACCCTCTGCCGCCGCCACCCTGCAGGAGGGAGGGTGTCAATGAGCCCGCAGCACTGGGCACCTCCCTCTGCCCTGGCCACACGCACTTCACCGCCCCTGGACACCTCACTGCCCCATCCCCGGGAACCTCCCCGCCCCAGGCACCTCACTGCCCCAGCACCTGGCACCTCCCTTCCCCATGACACCTCACTGCCCCATCCCCGGGAACCTCCCCGCCCCGGGCACCTCACTGCCCCAGCACCTGGCACCTCCCCGCCCCATGACACCTCACTGCCCCATCCCCGGGAACCTCCCCGCCCCGGGCACCTCACTGCCCCAGCACCTGGCACCTCCCCGCCCCATGACACCTCACTGCCCCACCCCCAGGAACCTCCCTGCCCTGAGCACCTCACTGCCCCAGCACCTGGCACCTCCCCGCCCCATGACACCTCACTGCCCCAGCACCTGGCACCTCCCCGCCCCATGACACCTCACTGCTCTGCCCCCAGGAAACTCCCCACCCTGGGCACCTCACCACCCCTGGACACCTCACTGTACCTTGCCCTGCCTCTAAGCAGCTAATCGGGCCACTGCCGGGCACCTCACTGCCCTGTCTTCTGGCACCTCCCCTTGCCCTGCCCCCAAACACCTCATCGCCCTACCCTTGGACACCTCATCGCCCTACCCTCAGACACCTCATCGCCCCACCCTGGGCACCTCACTGCCCTGCCCCCCAGAACCTCCCCCTGCCTTGCTCCTGGGCACCTCCCACTGCCCTGCCCCCAAGCACCCAATCACCCTGCCCCTGGGCACCTCACCACCTTGATACCTCACCGCCCTGCCCCCGGCACCTCTCCCTGCCCTGCCCCAAAGCACCTCATTGCCCCACCCCCGGGCACCTCATCACCCCTGCCAACCCTGCCCCCAGGCACCTCACCCCCTCTGGACACCTCACTGCCCTGCCCCCGGCACCTCCCACTGACCTGCCCCCCAACCACCACATCCCCGGGCACCTGACCGCCTCTGGACACCTCACCGCCCTGCCCCCTGGCACCTCCCCCTACCATGGCCCCAAGCACCTCATTGCCCAACCCCAGGGCACCTCACCACTCCGGGGGACCTCACTGCCCCACCCCCAGGCACCGCATTGCCCCACCCTGTCTCCGGGCACCTCACCGCCCCACCCCCTGGCACCTCATTGCCCTTCCCCCGGAAACCTCACTGCCCCGCCCTTGGACACCTCACTGCCCCATACCCGGACACTTCCTCACCCCACCCTGCCCCTGGGCACCTCACCACCCCACCCCTAGGCACCTCACTGCCACACCTGTGTGAATCTACCCCTGGCCCCTGGACACCTCACCCTGCCCTGCCCCATGCACCTCCCCTGTCCTGGCCCCAAGCACCTCACTGCCCCGCCCACTGACCCATTACCGTCTTGCCCCTGGGCACCTCCCCCTGCCACACCCCTGAGCACCTCACTGCCCCACCCATGGGCACCTCGTCATCCTGCCCATGGCCACCTCGTCCTGCCATACCCCCGAGCACCTCAACACACCGCCCCTGGGCAGTGGAAATCCTGCTCCTGGAAAACCTCACCCCACCTCACTCCGCACTGTTCCTGGGGTACCTCCCTATATCCCCTGGTAACCTGCCCCCATTCCATCATGGGGCACCTCCCCCCACCTCACTGCACCAAATGGAATCAGAGTGTCCGAGGGCCCTGACAGCTCCAGAACCCGCCCCGAATTGTGCAGGGGCGGGAGCAACCATCCTGGGGCAGGTGACAGCCATCCTGCCCCTTCCCGGCCACTGTCAGCATCAGGAGAGAGCTAGCCCCGCCCTGGTGGGAACATGTGGGTCAGCTGCCATGGCCCTCGGCTCGGCCTGACCCACCTGGGCAGCATGTTCCAGAGTCCCCTGAGAGCCATCAGCAAGTGCCCAGCCCGTCCTGAATCAGCCAGGACCCAAGCTAGGGAGGGGCCTGAGCTGCTCCTGGGGACCCACTAGAAGCTAGTGCAGTGCGTGGAGATTCACTCTGCTCTCCTCGCGGCCTGGCTGCCCAGCATATGCCTGGGCCACGGAGGGGCACCCAGGGCTCTCTGCTGAGCCAGCACGCAGCGTCACCCAGAGGCTCAGCAGGGCCATGGTGCCACTGCACTTCCTTTCTCCCCGACGGGCTCCCTTACCTGGTGCTGAGGTTTGCCAGGTGGGTTTCCAGCTGCTCCAGCTGCCTCTGGAGTCTCTCCTCCTGCCCCTGGCTCTTGGCCTGCTCCTCCAGCAGTGTCTGGTTCTGGGTGACCAGCATTTCCAGCTGGCTCTCAAAGAGCCTCTGCTTCTTCTTGGCTTCCACCAGCTCCTTCCTCAGCTCCTCAAGTTGCTTCCCATGCTAGGGGAGCCCAAGACAAGGTCAGCTCATTATGGGGCATGCAGCACTCTGCTGGCACAGAGTGGGCACCGCTCTGCCACCTGAGCTCCTTACCCAGCTGCACAAAGGCGGAGAGTCCAGCACAGGCTGGCAGCAGGAGAGGGGCCTAGTGGTTAGAGCCGTGGGGGCTGGGAGTCAGGACTCCTGGTTGTGTGTGTGAGGCGCTCTAGGATCCTGGCCTGGAGGCCATAGGGCTGAGGAAAGGATGGTGACGCATTCACCGCCCCCTACCAGGCTAATGTGGTGAAGTTGGGGGGATGGCACTGCCCTCCCCATTGCAAGCATGGAGGCTGGTTCTGTGGGCCGGGGTGGGTAGCAGTGATGCACCAGCACCCTGGCAGAGACTGGGCATTGAGGTGGGGAGAGGGACCCTGGCACGGCCCTATACTTGAACTGCCCTGGAGCCTATTCTGGAGCCTGTATTGCCTGGGGGTGCAGAGTGTTACCTTCTCCAGCGGCCGCATGGCGTACAGCTCAGTCTGCGCCTTGCCCGCTTCCTCAGCATGGCGCTGCCAGGGCACCGTGGATTTCCGGGGCAGCGAGGCAGATTGGCGGAGATTGGATCGCCCCTAGAACACAAAGCACAGAGCCCTTCAGGGCGCTGCGGGCAGCACGGGCTGGCAGGAGGCCATGGCTCTGCCTATCAGTGACATGGGGCCAGATACCTCCCGGTTCCTCTCCAGATAGGCTGGAACAACTGGTGATTCCCGCTGGAGCCCATCACCAGACCCTACCCAGTGGCAAGGGAATGGGGACAATGATGGCTCCAGGCCCAGCCCTGCCCTGCCCCTCTCTGCACAGAATGGGCTCCGGTGCTGGCTCTCCGGGGCTGGGGTGGGGCCCTGGCACTGACAGTGCCCCAGGAAGGGCAGCCCTTGTGCTCCGGAGAGCAAGCTGTGGCTGGCCTCTGGGGGGGTGGGGGGGGCACGAGGGGCGAGTGTGCTCAGCTCCATTCCCGCTGTCCTCAGCCCCCAGCAGGCATCAGACAGAGCGCGGCCTCTCTGGGGGTGGCTCTGGCAGTGATCACTTTGCAGCTTGAGCAGCCTGCATGGATTGGAGAAAGTGCAGGCAGCTGGGTGCCAGGATCCCCTTTCCAGGTGGACTTGTACCCCCTTACTGGGTGGGCTCAACAGTCCCCCAGACTGGGGGCTGCTGGGACCCCCTTATCGGGAGAGCTCGGCCATCCCCCAGGGTGGGAGCTGCCCAGACCCCCTTACCAGGTGGGCTTGGATCCCCTTACCGGGTGGGCTCAATGGTCCCCTGGGGTGGGGGCTGCTGGGACCCCCTTACTGGGCGGGCTCGGCTGTCCCCCCGGGGTGGGGGCTGCCCAGTACCGCTTACCGGGTGGGCTCGGACCCCCTTACTGGGTGGGCTCGGCTGTCCCCCGGGGTGGGAGCTGCCCAGACCCCCTTACCGGGTGGGCTCGGACCCTCTTACCGGGTGGGCTCGGCCATCCCGTGGGCGGGAGGTAGAGCGGCGAGGGCTCCCATCATGACTCTCTTCTCCCTGGGACTCAACCAGATGCTCCATGCTGCTCTGCTTCTGCAGCCTCCGTCCTGCCTTGCTCTGGGCTGGCACGCTCTGGGTGCGCTGCACCTTCTTCCTCTCCCAGGCCTGGAGTGGGGAGGAGGGCAGCTGCTGTAGGTGCTGCTCGTCCTCCTTCCCCCGGCCCTTCTGGATGTTGGTCATGGAGTGGCTCTTGATCAGCGGGCTGTGCTTGCTCAACTCCCTCGGCGGCAGGAAACCTGGCTTCTCACTGGGGCTGAAACACAACGGTTGGGGCTGAGCACCACTGGACAGAGCTTGGAGCACTGTGCTGCTCGGGGCCCACAGCCTGGACCAGATTTCAAAACCATCCCCTGAACCAGAACCTAGAATCGGAACTGTCTCCTGAACGTCAATCCAAAGCAGAACCATCCCCTGAACCGGAACCTAGAACCGGAACCATCCCTGAACCAGAACCAGAACTATCCCGACGCCCAAGCCGAACCAGAACCATCCCCCAAACCCAAATTGAACTATCCCCTGAACCCCAAACCGAACCAGAACCGCAATCCTCACCTGAACCAAAACCATCAACAGGTTTCAGAGTAGCAGCGGTGTTAGTCTGTATTCGCAAAAAGAAAAGGAGGACTTGTGGCACCTTAGAGACTAACCAATTTATTTGAGCATGAGTTTTCGTGAGCTACAGCTCACTTCATCGGATGCATCCGATAATAAATTGGTTAGTCTCTAAGGTGCCACTAGTACTCCTTTTCTTTTTGCAAAAACCATCAACGACACCCAAACCGAACTGGAGTCATCACCAGAACCAGAACCATTCCCCAAATTGGAACCAGAACCGTCAGCCGAATGCAATCAGAACCATTCCCTGAACCCAAACCATCACCCAAGCCCAAACCTCAAACTGAACCAGAGCCATCCCCTGAACCCAGCCTGAACTAGAGCCAATCTACCAGCTACACTCACCCCAAATTCACACCCGGCCTGTCACCAGCTCTTCAAGCAAACCCCTGGACTGGAGCCATCTCCTGAATCTCCAACCCAGCCTGTCGCCTGAGTCTCCGCTCCCTGCTGTCCTTCTTACCTGTCCACCTGGCCCAGAAACCCAAAGCCACAGCCCAGCTTTGGTCCTGAGACTGCAGACCCAAACCCTCTCCAGGCCCGACACCTGAGCTGCCTCCTAGCACCCCACATAAGCTCAAACCCTCCCCTGGGCCTTATGATGGCCAGGCCCCACCCCCATGAGCCAGAGCACCATCACTTGTCTGATCCCCACTTGCAGGATCAGGCCACTCTGGAGCACATCTCGCAGGGAGTGGATTTCCCAAGACTCATCTCCCAACATTACCCCACAATGCTAAGCCCTTCTGGCAGCTCCAACAACCCTGTCCTGCTCCTGCTGCTGTCAACAACAGAACCCCCCAGGCCCATGGAGCCCTGCACTGCCTGGACCACCGCTCATGGGGAGGGGAGGTACCTGTCCATGCCGGGGCCAAGTCTGATGGAGACGGGCACTGGCGTCCCCTCTTTGATGGCATTGAGGATGGTTGGCAGGGGCTCTAGCTGCTCCCTCGTTCGCTGCCGGGAAACACAAAGGGAGAAAATTCACTGCTATGGGTTTGCCAACAGCAGTGTCCCTCAGTCTCGTGTGAGACAAACCCAGCTTGGCCCTGCCAGGTCTGTTGGAGGAGCTCTGCTCAGCACAGCTCTGACCGGCAAAGGCAGGGGGCGATGCCCAGCTGGGACTGGCTCAGTGCAGCTGTGACTGGCACGTCAAGGGGGTGATCCCTATCTGGGACCAGCTCAGTGCAGCTCTGACTGGCATGGCCAGGGGCAATGCCTATCTGGGACCGGCTCAGTGCAGCTCTGACTGGCATGGCCAGGGGGCGATGCCTATCTGGGACCGGCTCAGTGCAGCTGTGACTGGCATGGCCAGGGGGCGATGCCCAGCTGGGACCAGCTCAGCACGGCTCTGACCGGGAAGACCAGGAGGCGACGCCCAGCAGGGACCGGTTCAGCATGGCTCTGACTGGCACGCCAAGGGGCCAATGCCCAGCTGGGACTGATTCAGAGCAGCTCTGACCGGCACGGCAAGGGGTGATGCCCAGCTGGGACCAACTCAGCACAGCTCTGACTGGCATGGCCAAGGGGTGATGCCCCGCTGGGACCAGCTCAGCACGGCTCTGACCGGCATGGCCAAGGGGTGATGCCCCGCTGGGACCGGCTCAGCATGGCTCTGACCGGCATGGTCAAGGAGTGATGCCCAGCTAGGACCGGCTCAGCACGGCTCTGACGGGCATGGTCAAGGAGTGATGCCCAGCTAGGACCGGCTCAGCACAGCTCTGACCAGCATGGTGTGGTGTTTAGATGCTGCTTGTAAGTATTAGAGCTGGGAGCATTGGCTGTTGGGAGTCTGAAAAGACAGGAAACAGGAACGGGGGATGGGGGGAAGTTGAGGAGGCAGAGTGAGAGCTACTGAGGGTGCAGCAGCAGCTTGGTAAAGAGGTTTCCACTTTAAAAATAAAGTTGAAGTTTGTTAGTACCTTGCCTGGTTGCTACAACATTTTGATGACAAGGATGGATCTTCTGCCTCTGAACCCACCTGCACCCTTTTTGCAAGGCCCAGGTGAGCCTCCAATTGCTTTTACTGCCTGGATCCATATGTCTGAGACTTATCTACTTGCAATCACTGCTACAGAGATATCTGAAGTAAGAAAGCGTTCTCTGCTAATCCACTGCCTTGGAGCAGAAGGGCAATGTATGTTTCACACTTTTCCCCTTGCAGACGATAAATATGAGATTGCACTCACTGCATTAAAGAACTTTTTTGTGCCAAAAGTGAATGTAGTAGCTAATCGCTACAGATTTTGCCAGCATGAGCAGAAAACAAGGGAGACTATAATGCAGTATATTGCTTCCCTGAGGAGTCTGATTGTAACTTGTGACTTTGGGAATACGGCAGATGAGATGATTAGAGACCAGGTCATTGAGAAAACAACCATGCTTCGTGTAAGAGAACGCTTACTTCTAGAACCACAATTTATACTAGAAAAAGCAATAACCATTGCTACCCAGATTGAGTCAGCTACAGCTGAAGCCAAAATAATGAGCATGGATACAGGAGGCACAGTCCAGGCTGTGACTCCTTTGCAGAAAAGTTCACTATCGCTGCAGACAAACAATTACAAGAGGAAAACTAATGGAAAACCACCAAATCAGCAAATTCAAAATACAGTAAAAGTATGCTTTCACTGTGGATCCCCACAACACCTTGCAAGCTACACAGGATGTCCGGCAAAAGTAGCTCAGTGAAATCATTGCAAAAAGATTGGGCATTTTGCTAAAGTATGTCACAGCAACCAGTTCAATCAACAGGTGCATGCAGTTACAATACCAGATGTTACTGTGCTGAGCGTGGACAAAATCACTACTGCACATATTCCAGAACAAATAAAGTGCACTGTAAACGTTTCCGACATACCCTTAGGCAAATCACACTCTGTTCAGCTAATGTTGGACACTGGCTCAGCAGTATTTATACTACCTGATTCCATCTATTTGCATTACTTTAAAGATGTGCCTTTTACTGAACCCAATCTTCACTTGGTGTGCTATTTGAAAAACCATATTCCAGTACATGGCTGCCTGCCAGCAATAGTTACTTTTGGTGATTGCTGTATAACTGCAGAGTTCTACATTGTCCACAAAGGCACTCCTATCCTTGGCAGAGATTTATTGGCTGCTTTAAATCTCAGGGTAGTTAATGGATGAATTGATCTTCCTCAGCAAAGCACTCTTGTGGTACACACACCAGTTTCAGCTGGGACCCAACACCAGGTTGAGGAGAAACTCGGCTGTGCTTATGGGTTTCCGCATAAAGTTAAAATGCAGAATAATGTGATGCCTGTACGACAGAAATTACAGCGCTTACCATTTTCAATCAGGGAAGCTGTTTCAGAGGAACTTAGAAAACTTGTTCAAAAGGACATTATTGAAGAGATTAACCCCTCGGAATGGGTTTCACCTATAGTAGTGATGTAGAAGAAAGGTGGAGGCATTTGCCTTTGTGTGGACTTAAGGGAGCTAAATAAAGCTATTGTGATTGACAGCCATCCTCTTCTTCACATAGAAGAAGTATTTGCAGAACTCCGTGGAGCAAAGATGTTTTCTACTCTTGATTTGCAGACCGCACACTACCAGATTATGTTGCATGAAGATAGCAGAGACCTCACAGCATTTATTACACATGAGGGACTATTTCATTTTAAACGTGTTCCATACGGTCTCGCATCTGCCCCAAGTGCCTTCCAAAAATGATTTAATTGATTCTGAAGAATCAGCATGGAGTTCAGTGCTATCTGGATGATATTATCATGTTTGGAAATACTGGAGGAGCATGACAATAACCTGCAGTCTGTACTAAACTGCATCAGCAAAGCAGGCCTCAAGCTCAATAGGTCCAAATGCAAATTTAGACAAACTGAACTCTCCTTTCTGGGGCATACAATTTCACAAGCTGGACTAAAACCTGATCCAGATCATATCCTGGCAATTTCAAATGCTCCTCCTCCAACAGATTTGCAAACCTTACGTTCCTTCTTGGGTCTTACCTCCTGGTATGCAAAATTCATTCCCAATTATGCTTCGGTCATTGAACCGTTATGAGAATTACTACGGGGAAGTTCAACCTTAGTGTGGACAACGGATGCACAAGCTAGTTTCAAAACGGTGAAAGACTTGATTGTACATAGTCCAGTACTTGCACTATTCACTCCTGCTTTGCCCACAATTGTAACTACTGATGCTTCTGATTATGGACTTGGGGCTGTCCTCACACAACTTCATGAGGACAACACAGAGAGGACTGTTGCATTTGCTTCAAGGACACTAAGTAATGCTGAGAGGAAATATTCTACAGTCGAAAAAGAAGCACGTGCTTGTGTCTGGACTACTGAAAAATGGAGAACTTACCTGTGGGGCCACACGTTCAAGTTGCGCACGGACCACAGCCCTTTGACGACGTTGCTCACCACGAAAGGACAGGGAAGAGCAGGATATTGTATTGCTAGATGGTCTGCAAGACTACTCTCTTTCAATTATGAGCTGGAATATAAGCCTGGAAACCAAAATGTGGTAGCTGATGGCCTTTCTCGCCTGCCTTTGCCTTCACCAGATGGACCACAGGAGGATGAGGATGTAGTAGTTGAACTTATTACAAGCACTCTTACTGCAGTCACAAGAGAACAATTTCAAGCTGCTTGTTCAGCGTGTCCAATTCAACAAAAACTATGGGAATTTCTGACAAAGAGATGGCCCAGTAACCCTAAAATCCTTGACTCAGTTTTGCTGCCTTATTTTAGAGTTCAGGATGAACTTTCTTTGCTTGATGGCTGTGTGCTATGAGGTGCACACCCGCTACTTGTGCCAGAAGAATTACAGCCAAAACTCATACACCTGGCACACGATACTCATCAAGGAATTGTCAGAACCAAACGACGACTATGGAATCTGTATTGGTGGCCAGGGATGGATTCTCAAACTGAAGCACTCATAAAATCCTGTGTCACTTGCCAAATGCATGATAAGACAGCAGTGACATGTACCCCTCCATTACAGCCTGTTCCTCTTCCTGAATCTGCATGGGAAAAAGTGGCAATTGACATTGTAGGACCCTTTGATACTGCTCCAAGTGACTGCCGTTATGCCATCACCTTAATAGACTATTTCAGTAAATGGCCTGAGGTAGCGTTTACATCACAAATCTCTTCTGCTACAGTAATTAGTTCCTCTCTTCAGTTTTTAGCAGGGAAGGTAACCCCAAAGAACTGGTTTCAGATAATGGTAGTCAATTTACTTCCCTGGAGTTTGAAACTTTTCTAGCAGAGAGGAACATTTTACACAGAAAGTCATCCCTATGTTACCCTCAAGCCAATGGGGAAATCGAACGGTTTAACAGAAGTTTGAAAGAGAGTTTGCAAACGGCTAAACTGGAAGGGCGATTGTCGATAACCTTCACTACTGATTTCTTGCAAACATACCAGGCTACACGACACGCCACAACGCAAAGATCACCCACAGAGTTACTGCATGGGAAACAGATGAATACTAAACTGAACATTGCTGGATTGTTAAAGGCACAACCTGATGCCCCAGTCGAGGATGATGTGAGAAAAACAGTTGAACAGAACCAAGCAAAGTATAAGGCTTTCACAGACAAGTGGCGGGGTGCTAAGGAACCAAAGTTTGAGTGTGGTTCCTTCATTAGAATACGAAAACCTGGAATTTTACGCAAAGGAGACCATAAGTTCACAGCTCCTCTTAAAATCATAGAGAAGAAGGGACCTTACACCTATCGACTTTCTGATGGGGGGGTATGGAATGCTTCTTATCTTGCACCTGCCTATGCACCAAGATTACACCAACGCCAAGCCTGCACTGGATGACTTCACCGTAGTATCAACACAACAAGACATTGCACTGGAACCGGGGCTTGAGAGACGGCCTGTCAGACCCAGACGACCACCTGTCTGGACTAGGGACTATGTTATGTAGTATCTACAGTGTTTTCAGTGTAATATTTCTGCCAACAGTATAGTGTCTTGTTTCATATTTGTTCCTGTGGTTAGATCAACAATGTTTATTTTAACTGGGAGAGTTTCTTAAGAGAGGAGGGAATGTGGTGTTTAGATGCTGCTTGTAACTATTAGAATTGGGAGCACTGGCTGTTGGGAGTCTGAAAGGACAGGAAACCGGAAGGAGTGGGGGAAGTTGAGGAGGCAGCGTGAGAGCTACTGAGGGTGCAGCAGCAGCTTGGAAAAGAGGTTTCCACTTTAAAAATAAAGTTGAAGTTTGTTAGTACTTTGCCTGGTTGCTACAACACGTGGCCAGAGGACGATGCCCAGCCGGAACCGACTCAGCACGGCTCTGACTGGCACACCCAGGGGACAGAGGTAACAGATGCTTATCTCCCTGTCTGGTTGCAAGCGTCTGGCGTATTGTCTGCTTCCCAGAGGTCTATTTTCACATTTAACTGGATGCTAATCAAGATTGCAAAATCAAGGTGAGAGGAAAGCCATAGAAGAGTCAATCAGCAAGGCTGTTCTGTTTAGGAATAAGGATGAAGGACTGCTCTGATGTATCTAGGGGTACCAAGAGATGCCCTGGATCCTTCACTGAGGTGGCAATGTGGTTTGCTTCATGAAAAAAGGTCACAACCAGCCTGGCTGTCAAGCTCTAGTGAGCAATACTTGATTAGCCAGGAGAGTAGCTTGCTAACTAAGTCTAGGCCCTAGAATGTGTTATGATTTTATTTGATATGAGGCCATTAGTTTCCAATCCTTCTCCTTGCTATTACTCAAATCTGTGCTTTGTTAAGTGAAACTATTGTGGATTTCACTCTAGCTATATCTGTGCTGTGTGTTAAACAGAGCACTGATCTGAGGTGGGACTGGTAAGCAGGGGTGGATTGTTCCTTTGGAAGCAGTCAACCTGAATACTGCAGTTTCCAGTGGACCAGGGGCTGGACACTCCAGGGACACACTCAGGGGCTTTGGGGGCTGGGGTGTCCCAATCGCTAACCGGCAGAGAGAGCAGGGTCTTCAGAGGCCTAGAGGGCAGTGCTTGTGTTGCCAATGGCTGATGGAGTCAGGGAGCTGAACCCAGCAAGGTGCCACCCAACTCTGGGTACCGGTGTAAAGTGTCACAGGGGCAATGCCCAGCTGGGTCGGCTCAGCGCAGCTTCCATCAGCACATCAAGGTGGCGATGCCCAGCTGGGTCCAGCTGAGCATGGTTCCAACTGGAACAGCCACGGGGAGACAGTTCCCAGCTCAGACCAACCCAGTGCAGCCCATGCAGGTCCTACGGTCTCCGCTGATGGAGCTGCTGGGTAGACCCCTCAAGGATGCTGGCGGGTTCCAGACATACACAGTGACACCGGCCGCTGGCTGTGGGACCCTGCCATGGATAAGCCCTTTCTACCTTTTGGCCACAAGGGGACAGATGTGCTCTGTCAATGCACTCCCATCCCACCAGGGGCGCCATTTCAGATTTTGGTAGGGGCAGGGGGGAAACTTTAACCGTGATTCCAAAGGCTACTTGGGCACCTGAAAACTTTATTGTTTTTTTGCAGATAATAACTTAGATACAAAAAGAAAAGGAGTACTTGTGGCACCTTAGAGACTAACCAATTTATTTGAGCATAAGCTTTCGTGAGCTACAGCTCACTTCATCGGATGCATACTGTGGAAAGTGTAGAAGATCTTTTCATACACACAAAGCATGAAAAAATACCTCCCTCCCACCCCACTCTCCTGCTGGTAATAGCTTATCTAAAGTGATTACTCTTGTAAGGAGAGTGATCACTTTAGATAAGCTATTACCAGCAGGAGAGTGGGGTGGGAGGAGGTATTTTTTCATGCTTTGTGTGTATGAAAAGATCTTCTACACTTTCCACAGTATGCATCCGATGAAGTGAGCTGTAGCTCACGAAAGCTTATGCTCAAATAAATTGGTTAGTCTCTAAGGTGCCACAAGTCCTCCTTTTCTTTTTGCGAATACAGACTAACACGGCTGTTACTCTGAAAATTAGATACAGTGCTCCTGTCATAGAATCATAAAAGATCAGGGTTGGAAGGGACCTCAGGAGGTCATCTAGTCCAACCCCCTGCTCAAAGCAGGGCCAATTCCCAATTTTTACCCCAGATCCCTAAATGGCCCCCTCAAGGATTGAACTCAAAACCCTGGGTTTAGCAGGCCGATACTCAAACCACTGAGCTATCCCTCTCCCATCAGATAATAATATCTAATTCCTATATAAAGAAAGAAAATTTAATAAATATTAGACCCGCTCAGCTCTAATACTTATTCTGACATCTTGTGTCAATTCACTTAAGGCAGTGGTTCCCAAACTTTAACAACCCACGAACCCTTCACTAAAATGTCTAGTCTCATGAACCCCCTCCTAAAAATGAATATTTCCAGGGATTTTCTCCCTTACCTCAGCATAAATTATAAAAGCAGTGATCTTGGATATTTGTTTTTATGACATGCTTATTACACACTATTTATTAATTATGATTTATCATCACAGTATTTTTATTACATTATGAAAATGGCAACTCTTCCAAGATCTCACTTTTGTAGCTTCCAAGATCTCACTTTTGATTAAGCCTGTTATAAGACAAGGCTCCTATCAGAGGCGCCAACAGAAAAAAGGGGTGTGGGACCTGGGGGGGCACTGCTGAAAAAGTGGGGGGGCACAGGGGCCGAGGGAAAAAAGGGGAGGGACCCGTGGGGGGGCGCTAACGCGGGGGCCGCAGGTGACCCTCATTGCCCCCCATACTGGCACCTCTGGCTCCTATGTTTCATCAAGGAGTATCAGATGTGAAACAGCATGAAGGTATTTAAGAAGCCAACTCAAAGAGTTCTTCCTACACAAGCATTCAGGTCTTCAGCAGTCCAGGCAAACAATGCACACTAAAACAAAGTTTAAACTTGTTCTTCATAATAATTTAAAAACAACACTAGCAGCCTATTTAATTTTAAAAACAGCAAAAAATATCCACCTCCCTTTCTATTTCGTAAAAGGAGTCTTGAAGTTTAAATCTCCTCAGTGTGATAGATACGCTTGCTTTGATCTGCTTCACTCATGGAAGTCCCCAAGGTTCTGGGCTGCTGGCCCCGTGCTGCCTGGAGTCCCTAGGGACAGCTCTGTCCGCCATTAAGGAATTTTTTCTCGAGAACCCCCTGTAACATTTTGTTAACCCCCAGGGGTTCACGAACCCCAGTTTGGGAACCACTGACTTAAGGGACACTGGTCAGGTTTAAAAAATTAATGTATATTCTTACTTTGTTACTAACTTTTGTTTACAACAATTGAAACAATTGTAGAAAAACCTAGATGACTTTCTATCAATTTTTTGCAGTTCATCAAGCTTTGAATAGATCATTTAACTTTTGGAAACATCCTATTAGGGCAAGGCCTTGTGAGTTTATACTGCACCTGCCTGGGGCTCTAGAAGAGTTACCCCACTACAAATAATAGAGTAGAAAATGACTTTAAACAGGAGTGAAACTGACACTTTCAAGTCACTTTCATAGTATTGCCAACCCCAAATGTTCAAAAATCAAGAATTAGGCTCACCAAAAATCATGAGATTGGCTTTAAAATAATGAGATTATGTAAAATAATAGATGTGGAGTTCTTTTTATTCACATTCTGCTTTTTGAGCCTTTAGGGTGCACTGGGGTCACATTTTGAAGCTTTCTCCACAGCCACAAGGGCAAGAAACTTCATTTTTCTTTAAGAATGAAGGCTGAAATCATCACATATCACTTGACTCCAGGAGCTGGGGCTTTAAGGAAAACAATAATTATCATGAGACTCATGACGAAATCATGAGAGCTGGCAACAGTGCACTTCTGTTTAAAGGCAAGTGACTTTCCAGAAGGCTCTGAAACACAACACTCCAGCAACTGAATTGCAGTTTTCAAAGGAGAGTATTTTAAATCAAACACCAAGAAAATTCCACATTTTAAAGTCCGAGGGAAAATTGAGACTTCTGAGGTCTATCAGGGCCATTGCAGGTAGGAAAGGAAAATAAAGAGGCACTGGAGCTCTGGGCAGCTCTTCCTCTTGAAAGAAAGTTGGAGGATCAAATCTTCTAGTCCTTAATCAAGTAAAACTTCTATTGTCATCAGCGCCTCCACTCCTAGTTATAAACATCACAGTGACCATGTGATAACATGTGGGGTCAATAACTACACACTTCATACTTAAATATCTGAGCCATCTATCCAGAGTTACACATCTGATATGCACTGGCTCAGGGACTACATTTTCTGGGATATTCTGAACAGTGCTGAGCACACAGATCGTGCCCAGTGAATAACACAAATCATGACAATAATGGTTGACTTTATGGACTCTGTGGACAAATTTCTGTTCTTTGTTCTGGAATTGGCCTGAATACAGCTGAAACCTTAAGAATTTGATATATAATCACATCTGATATTCATATGACACTTTCTCATTCCTTCCTTTTCTCAACCTCAGGACAAAACATGACAAAACAAATGGTTTTCAGTTAAAATATAAAATTGCATAGCAGCTATTGCTCTACATCCCAGCACAGGGCAGAACCTGCCACCCCTCGGGGTTAAGCGTTCTCCTCTCACCTGAATCTCATTCTCTTTCTTTCTTCATCCTTCCTGACCTCTGTGCTGCTTTTGATACTGTCAACCATGACACTCTTCCCAATCACCTGGGACCAATTGCTGGAATCTCAGAGAACTGGCCTTCTTGGTTTTGCTCCCATCCATCAGAGGCCTCTTTTTTGCAGCATGCAGCAGAGAGAAAGGCTGGTCCAGTGGATAGGGACCTAGCCCTGAGAGACCTGGGTTCTACTCCCCCCAACCCCCATGGACTTCCGTGTGACCTGAGGTCAGTGCCTTAGGGACAGAGTTTCAAAGGTTTTTAGGCACCCAAAGATGCAGCTAGGCATCTAGTGGGATTTACAAAACACCGAATCATAGAATATCAGGGCTGGAAGGGAGCTCAGGAGGTATCTAGTCCAACCCCTTGCTCAAAGCAGGACCAACCCCAGCTAAATCATCCCAGCCAGGGCTTTGTCAAGCATGACCTTAAAAACCTCTAAGGATAGAGATTCCACCACCTCCCTAAGTAATGCATTCCAGTGCTTCACCACCCTCCTGGTGAAAAAAGGTTTTCCTAATATCCAACCTTAAACCTCCCCCACTGCAACTTGAGACCATTACTCCTTGTTCTATCATCTGGTACCATGGAGAACAGTCGAGATCCATCCTCTTTGGAATCCCCCTTCAGGTAGTTCATAGAATCATAGAATATCAGGGTTGGAAGGGACCTCAGGAGGTCATCTAGTCCAACCCCCTGCTCAAAGCAGGACCAATCCTCAATTAAATCATCCCAGCCAGGGCTTTGTCAAACCTGACCTTAAAAACTTCTAAGGAAGGAGATTCTACCACCTCCCTAGGTAACGCATTCCAGTGTTTCACCACCCTCCTAGTGAAAAAGTTTTTCCTAATATCCAACCTAAACCTCCCCCACTGCAACTTGAAACCATTACTCCTTGTCCTGTCCTCTTCTACCACTGAGACTGCGCCTGCCCGCCTGGCAGGAGCAGGTGTAGGAAGGTGAACACCGGGGAACCACTGTGAGAGAGAGACCGCACACAAGATCACATATGCCCCTCATTTCCTCCCACACCTGAGCCCACAGGTGCCAGCTCAGCATCACCTGGCCCCAGAGGAGATGGCTGAGCAGCAACCCACAGGCACCCTGTGCCAGCCCACCAGTGGACTCCTGGCTTTGGGTATGGGGCACATGGTGTGTCACACTGAGGTGTCCACCAGGGGGAGCTCTGCCTGGGTCAAAGACTGGTAGGGGCAGTGATCTGGGGCAGAAGCCAGTCAGACTCAGACTGAATTTTACAAAATTAATTTCATTCAAGTTCTGCCCTGGCAGGAGTTCAGGAACTGAAGCTCCAGTCAGCTGTGATTCATGAGTCAGGACTCATGGGTCCTATCCCCAGCTTTTGGAATGGAGTGGGGGCTAGTAGTTAGAGTAGGAGCGGGGAGCCAGGACCCCTGGATTCAATACCCAGCTCTGGGAGGGCTCTGTCAGGGACCCCCACAGCTTCTTTTGGGCCAATATCCTTCTCTGCAGAGACACAGTTTGGGGGGGGGTGTTGGTTTTTCTTTTGGGGGAGGGGCAGCCCAGTCTCACATCCCCACTGAATGTTTCTCTTCCTGGGCGGAAGAGGAAATTGCCCCCTTATCGCTCTCCTCCCCAGTCATGATACACTTGCTGCCCCCGGAGGGGGGACAAACCAGTGGCTGCAGGGGTCCACCTGGTGAGTCAGAGCTGATCCCGCCCAGGTGCTATTTAAGCTGGCAGGCGAGTCAGGACATCCGCACAAGCCCAGCCTAGAACCATCCTCTCTGGAACCACCTCTCAGGTAGTTGAAAGCAGCTATCAAATCCCCCCTTATTCTTCTCTTCTGCAGACTAAACAATCCCAGTTCCATCAGCCTCTCCTGATAAGTCATGTGTTCCAGATCCCTAATCATTTTTGTTGCCCTTCGCTGGACTCTCTCCAATTTATCCACATCCTTCTTGTAGTGTGGGGCCCAAAACTGGACACAATACTCCAGATGAGGCCTCACCAATGTCGAATAGAGGGGAACGATCACGTCCCTCGATCTGCTCGCTATGACCCTACTTATACATCCCAAAATGCCACTGGCCTTCTTGGCAACAAGGGCACACTGCTGACTCATATCCAGCTTCTCATTCACTGTCACCCCTAGGTCCTTTTCCGCAGAACTGCTGCCTAGCCATTCGGTCCCTAGTCTGTAGCTGTGCATTGGGTTCTTCCGTCCTAAGTGCAGGACCCTGCACTTATCCTTATTGAACCTCATCAGATTTCTTTTGGCCCAATCCTCCAATTTGTCTAGGTCCCTCTGTATCCTATCCCTGCCCTCCAGCGTATCTACCACTCCTCCCAGTTTATTATCATCCGCAAATTTGCTGAGAGTGCAATCCACACCATCCTCCAGATCATTTATGAAGATATTGAACAAAACCGGCCCCAGGACCGACCCTTGGGGCACTCCACTTGATACCGGCTGCCAACTAGACATGGAGCCATTGATCACTACCCGTTGAGCCTGACAATCCAGCCAACTTTCTACCCACCTTATAGTGCATTCATCCAGCCCATACTTCTTTAACTTGCTGACAAGAATACTGTGGGAGACCATGTCAAAAGCTTTGCTAAAGTCAAGAAACAATACATCCACTGCTTTCCCTTCATCCACAGAACCAGTAATCTCATCATAGAAGGCGATTAGATTAGTCAGGCATGACCTTCCCTTGGTGAATCCATGCTGACTGTTCCTGATCACTTTCCTCTCCTCTAAGTGCTTCAGAATTGATTCCTTGAGGACCTGCTCCATGATTTTTCCGGGGACTGAGGTGAGGCTGACTGGCCTGTAGTTCCCAGGATCCTCCTTCTTCCCTTTTTTAAAGATTGGCACTACATTAGCCTTTTTCCAGTCATCTGGGACTTCCCCCGTTCGCCACGAGTTTTCAAAGATAATGGCCAATGGCTCTGCAATCACAGCCGCCAATTCCTTTAGCACTCTCGGATGCAACTCGTCCGGCCCCATGGACTTGTGCACGTCCAGCTTTTCTAAATAGTCCCGAACCACTTCTTTCTCCACAGAGGGCTGGCCATCTCTTCCGCATTTTGTGATGCCCAGCGCAGCAGTCTGGGAGCTGACCTTGTTAGTGAAGGTTGAAAGCAGCTATCAAATCCCCCCTCACTCTTCTTCCAGGAGCCTTTGAAAATCCCACTAGGTGCCTAAATACCTTTCAAAATCTGGCTGTTAGTCTGTGTGAGCCTCAGTGCCCCATCTGTACAATGGGGATAACAGCACGGCTCGACCTCACCGAGGGGCTGTCATGTGAGACACTCAGATACTACGGTGTTGGGGCCACATAAGTACCACAAGTAGAGGGGGAACTTCTCTATACCACTGCTATCCCTTCCCTGGGCTTTGGCCCCTTCTTTTCACTTATCCCCCTCACATCTTCCTCTTTTCTGAATGTAACCTTGGCTCAGAAGGCTTGGCTGTATGTCTTCTGAGTCCCCTGCATTCTCTCTTCAATCCCCCCCACCCCCTGGATTTTGTTCATCTGACGACTTCCAGATCCTTAATTTAATTACCAGCCTTTTCTTGTCTTAATCACCCTGCCTCTGTCGGTAAACAAAACACTGACTCCCTGCCACAGGGACACAAGCTGGGAGAAGCACCTCTGCAGAACTCACATTTCACACTAATGCTGAGCAGCTAAGAGCGCCGCCTGGGAGCCCCCCTCCTGTATGAAACTGGGGGGCAGGGGGCAGCCCCCCTCTGCCCTACCTAACTGGCGCTTTTGCATCCCACCCCCAGCCTGCAGTACCTGGTCCAGGCTGGTGAATATGTCGCAGAGCAGCGAGTGCAGGGTGGAGAGCTCCAGCGCCAGGTCCACGTAGCCGTCGTAAGCCACCAGGTGGGCGCTGCTGTCTGGGTTGGCCACGCTCTGTAGGAACAACTTCATGCGGCTCCAGTTGTGCTCCAGGAATTCGTTCATGAACCCCATGTACGCCTCCTTTTCGCCGAACCTGCGGGAGTCACAGTGCCACGGGGGCGTCACGCACACGGCCCGGGCGTCACGCACACGGCCCGGGCGTCCCGCACACGGTGGTGCTGCGCGGGCATCGCACAGAGGGCATCACAAAGGGCGCAGGTGTCACGCACACGGCCCGGGCGTCACACACACGGTGGTACTGTGCAGGCATCATGCATACGGCACAGATGTCACGCACATGGGGGTGCTGCGTGGGCATCACGCACGTGGCCCGGGCATCACTCACACAGCAGGGGCATCATGCGCACAGCGTTGGTGTCACGCACACAGTGTGGGCGTCACACACACGGCACGGGTGTCATGCTCAGGGCGGGGCAAGCACATTCCCACACATCCACACAGGTGAGCTCGAGGAGCCAGGGTCAGGTGAGCTGGCCCAGGGTCAGGTGAGCTGGCCCGTGCTGAACAGTCCCACACTGATCAGCTGATCTGCAGGGGACAGCACGCAGCTGGTGTGGGGTTGTGACTAGCATTGCTGGACATGGGAATGCCACAGCCTTATGCTGCCCTCTCCTGGTAGAGGAACCACAGATACAGGTAATCACACTGCCCTAGTGCCCCTGCCCCTGGGGGCATTACAGCCACATCTCCCTGCCTTCTGCCCAGTGTCTCTGCCCAGCTGCTGGGTGAATGGTCCAAACAAACCATAGGAGAAAGTGAGAAGCTGACTCTGCAAGGGAAACTGAGCCCACCCCCCACGCTGCCAAAGTGATGTGCACTGGCTAGCACTGGGGCTGTCAGGGCTACTGGGAACCATAGCCAAGAAGCCGCTGGTAGCTGAAGGATGGCCCTGTGGTTTGTGTAGGAGTTAGGAGACCTGGGATCAAGCTCCTGATCTGACACAGACTCATTGTGTGGCCAAGTCACTCTGTGCCTCAGGTCCCCTCAGCCCCATGGAGACAGTAGCCCTGTCCCAGGGAGATGAGGGAGGAGAAGGGCACTGGTGACTGTGAGGTGCTCAGGGACTATGATAATGGGGGGCAAATGTGTGTGAGGGGGAAGCCCAGGGGTTACACAGCACTGGCCTTTTGAATTGCTCTGGAGTGCACATGCATTTCGAGGTGACCCACCTGGGGTTCCTGCGCGGCCTTTGCTAGTTGAGGTGGCTGGAAGGGTTTTTCCTGCTTCTTTTAATAATGTGACTTTGGGCCCCTGGCAAATAAGCGGATCCTGGCACCATGGGCCCCAGGGCCGGAGCCCAGCACCACAACTCGAAGGCCTGAGCGATGGAGATTGGGGTTGGGGGTTGTTCAGGCTCTTAAAGCTCTTTGGGGCTTGGGTTACAGCTCTTCAACTTGGGCCAGAGCTCAGAGTGACCTGGATTCAGCCCCTGCCTCCTAGGAACCTCCCAGCCCACATCTCCCAGTGGCTCAGGCCAAGCACCAAGCCCAGGGGTAGGATCCAGCTGGGATCACCCCACATTTCTACAGAAACCCCCCAAAGTTTCTTCATCCCCCAGGGAGATGCAAACCCAGCACCTTTCCCCAATTCCTTTCCTTGACAGAGGCCCTTGAATTGCTAGTAGGAAGGGGAAGACCCAGGCAAACTGAGGTAAGGGACTTGGAGTAACACGGGGCACAGCCTAGATCGCTCACCCAGAGCTGGGTCCACACCACACAGGGCAGAGCTGCGTGCAAGATACAGACAGGACCGCCCCACAGAGGGGCAGAGCCGAGCTGTGATACAGACAAGATCACCCCGCAGAGGGACAGGGCCGTGGGCAGAGCTGAGTTCTGATCCAGATGGGATCACCCCACAGAAGGGCAGAGTCCTGGGCAGGGCCAAGCTGTGATATAGATGGGATCATCCCACAGAGGGGCAGGGCTATGGGCAGAGCTGAGTTGTGATACAGACAGGATCACCCTGCAGAGGGGCAGGGCCCTGGGCAGAGCCAAGCCATGATACGTACGCAGCAAAATTGGCCAGGTTCTGGATGACTTTTGCCACCAGGGTGAGGGTGCGGGAGGTGGCATCATCTGGGTACTCCTGGGTGAGGCCAAACAGGCTGGGGGACATGATGGCCGGGCACAGGAAGCGCAGGAAGAGTGAGGCCGAGATGAGCCGCTGCCCAATGTCCTCCTTGTCCCGCTCCAGGCACTCCCCCTGCCATGCTGCAAAGATCTCGCTGAGCTCAGCTGGGAAGGCACTGAGGAGAAAGGCACAGACGGTGAGGGGGAGGGGGACAGTGCCAGCTAAACACCAGCATCTCTCAGACAATCCCTGGCAGCCAATAGGACCAGAGGTCCTCGCGGTGCCTCCCTGAGAAACAGCCTGGGGAAGAAGGGGTTAACCTCCCCATGTCCACAGGGGCCAGTGCTGCCCCTGGGGTCTCAGAGCCGGACCTCACCCCAATGTTCTGCTCATGCTCCCATGTCCCTTGTTCCCCCTGAGGTCAGGCATGGCTGCCCATTACTGTGTTGGCCCAGCTCCCACCCAGATTCAGGGTGATGGGAGCTTAGTGGGCAATCCTCCAGACCCCCCACCTCCAACTCTAGGGCCGTGGCTCTTGGCAAAACCTGTCCAATAGTGGCTCCCTCCCCTTGGGGCTGCCCCACGGAACACAGGCTCCCTGTGAACGGGCAGCCCTGAGGGAGGCTGTTTGGGGTTCTGCTGCCCCTGCAGTGGCCTTAGCTGGGGAGAAACAGGCCCCATGGCCACCCACCAGGACACCCCACAGAGCCCACAGGAGCTGAGGCGGGGGAAATCCTTTCTGTGGCCCAGCCCAGCTACTGGGGTCAGGAAAGGAGAGACATTAGGTCAGCGGGAGTTTTGGGGAACCCACAGTGCGGGCTTGGGACCCTAACTACACCTCAGTGTCAACTGGCAAAGGGTTCCCTGGTCTGTAACAGAAACGCCTACCAGGCCTGACAAACTCACTGCACCTAATACATTGTTGTCATAGTATTTATCGGCAGAGAGTGTCATGTGGGATGTCAAATGAAAGCTTATAGCACATTGGTCATTTTAAGCACTGGGAGATGTACGTACAGTCAGTGCGTAAGAAATTATGTGTATCTACTACAGTACATTCTAAACTATGGAACCAGGCAGAGCTGACGCACAGGTTTTCTGCCAGACACAGTATGTTTCTTCTCCTACCTCTGATGTAGATGATGCATTGTAAAGCCAACACAATGGGGACCCCATTTAAGTGTGAAAGTCAACACGAAAAACAGGTTGACAGGGGGCTATGCAACAAACAGGAGTGTGGGAACATTCCCTGGGACCAGAACCCCAGGAAGGGAACCACATGGGTCAGCCTGGATTCGGGGGACAAAACAGTGAGTTTGGGGAAAGCTAAAGAGAAGCAAAAGGACATCTGAGTACTCATTTGCTGAGGAAACCCCTTGAAGGGGGTGGGGAGTCATGAAACCCTGGATCCTGGTTGTGACTGAAAACTAGCAGCTCTGTCAAAGACTGTATCCGTGGGAGAGAATCTACTTTATTAAACAAGAAAGGCCACCATGCGTGAGTGTGGGCCTGGGATTGCAGTTCATGTTTTGTTTTATCTGTGTACCCAGTTCTGCCTCCAATATTCTCACGACTCATCCGAGTCTTTGAATCTTTGGAAATAAACATATTTTTGTTTTATCATAAACGTACCTCAGTGCTGTGGTATTAGGCAGTGTGAATCCTCAGCTGAACCAAACCAGCTGGTGTGTGCACTGTTCCCTTTGAGGGACAGCGAGCCTAGTAATGCTGGCGAGTGCCCAGTGACAGGGGCTGGATATTACAGGACTACGCTCTTCAAAGGGAGCTCAGGGATGGGGGGCCCTGACTGTTAACCTACAAGCACAATAGTACTGGCAAAGTCCTGAGGATACGGTGCGAGTGGCTGGAAGGCTGGTGGTGCCAGGGAGCTGACTCCCAGCTACCATAAGAAAGACTCCTTTACACTGAAGGCAACAGGGTGGCAAGAAAGCATCACAGGGCTGCTGGGACTTGTCCATGTGGGAGGACACTGAGCCTCTGCTTACCCCTTTCCTTTCCCCCAGCCAGGCAAGCCCAGCCCTGCGTTGCCCCCCAGGCAAGACTGGCCCTGCTTTTGCCCCTCCCTCTCTGCAAGCCAAGTCCCATCCCTTCTCCCTCGAGCAAGCCCAGCCCCACGTCCCCCGAGGGCTCTCCCTCACTCGCAGGAGTTGGTGATTCTCTGGAAGACCTCCTCGCATGCCTGCCGCAGGTTGTTCTGGTTGTCAGACAGATCATTGGCTGCACACTTGCTGGGGTCAACCTCACAGCTGTCCTCCGACTCGTAGAACTGGGCAATAGCCTCCCCTGCAACACACATGGAAGAGCCCAGAATGACATGGAGCCTGGAGGGTGCGGGGGAGGTCCAGAGATGCAGTGCCAGGACTGCGGCCGGGCAGGATACAACGGGCATAGTACTATCCAGCTGGCCATTTGGAGACCCCCAAAGAATGTGCCCCCTTGTGTGTGAATATATGAGAGTCCGCATGCACGTGTATGCACATACATGTACAAGTGGGCTCATGTGTGTGCATGTGTACAAGTGTGTGCGTTTGTACATCTACAAGTATGTGTGTGCACAAGTCCGTGTGTGTGTGTTTGTACAAGTGTCTGTGTGTGCATGAGTGGGATTGTTTAGCCTGCAGAAGAGAAGAATGAGGGGGGATTTGATAGCTGCTTTCAACTACCTGAAAGGGGGTTCCAAAGAGGATAGCTCTAGACTGTTCTCAATGGTAGCAGATGACAGAACGAGGAGTAATGGTCTCAAGTTGCAGTGGGGGAGGTTTAGGTTGGATATTAGGAAAAACTTTTTCACCAAGAGGGTGGTGAAACACTGGAATGCGTTGCCTAGGGAGGTGGTAGAATCTCCTTCCTTAGAGGTTTTTAAGGTCAGGCTTGACAAAGCCCTGGCTGGGATGATTTAACTGGGAATTGGTCCTGCTTCGAGCAGGGGGTTGGACTAGATGACCTTCAGGGGTCCCTTCCAACCCTGAGATTCTATGATTCTATGTGCACATGCAAGAGTGCACACGTGTGTAAGCATGTGTGTATGCACACGTGTACAAGTGTGGATGTGTACAAAGGTGTGCGTGCACGGGTGTGTACGTGTGTTAACAGCTGCACTCTATTGCTGCCTTCTGCTGGGTGAGGTCTGAGCCTGGCTAAGAATGACATTGGCTGCCCCTGCCCCATGCGTGGCCAGAGCCGGGACTCTCTGATCAGAGCTGAAGGGCCAAAGCTCAGCCTGATGCAAACGCACTTGGCCATGGGGGCTGAGGGATCAGGAGGGGGACGTCAATGGCAGAAGGGAGAAAGCTACGTGCTGCAAGGAACAGGGCCTGGAGGCCCATCTCGCTCCAAAGCCAGCATCCTCTCTCTGCACGCCCCCCTGCAATGCGTATTGCCCCCTGGGGCATTAGCCTGCCACTACAAACTCACCAGTGCATTAGCTGGCCCATTACCCCCCCCTCCCCATGTGTTAGCCAACTGGCCCATTACACACACACACCCCGTGGGCTAGCCGCCAACCCATTTCCCCCCCAGCCCGTTAGCCAGCTGACCCATCTCTCTCTCTCTCTCACACACACAGACACACACACGTTAGCCCATCAGCCCGTAGGTCCCGCACTACCAAGCGCATTAGCCAACCGTTACCATCCCCCGCAGTGTGTTTGCTGGCTGGCCCGTACCCAGCATGTCCAGCAGGTACTGCCCCCCAACCAGCTTCATGTACTCGTCGATGGCCTTGGTCGCCAGCGTGTTCTCACGGAAGATCAGTGCCTCTCTGTCGTCGAAGCGGTTCAGCTCTGCCACCCCCAGGTCGATGAGAAATGCCTGTGGGGCCAGAGGGGCTGGAGTCATTGGGATCCAGACTTTCCACCCCTGACCCCAGCCCTGGGCTCAACCATGCCCCATCCCTGCAGCACACACTCAGCCTGGAGTGCTGCAGCATCGCCGGGTTGTGTTTGGCTGTGGGGTGAGGGAGGGGGTGCTGCTAATGGCCATTTGCCTCTCCAGGCACAAAGGGCAGCAGCCACCCGCTGTGCAGCTGGGGAAGGACCCTAGCTCCCCTCCCCCAGGGGCCTGTGAGTGACTCACTGCCCAGCACATGCCCCATCACAGTGCCACCCCCAGTCCTCCCCCCCAGGCAGGAGAGCCCTTCCTCTCTGGGCTGAGCCCCCCAGTTATACCCCTGGAGGTGATGCTGGGCAGCCCACCACCCACATCCTGGGGCAGCAGGGGGAATTCCCCCCCAGAGCCCTGCAGAACAGCTCCCTGCCCCCCTGCAGCAGGTTGTTCCCGGGCTCCTGCCCCTCGGAGCACAGCAGGGCTCGCTGGCCCACATGGGGGCTGCTGAGCCGGCTCTGGCTCAGGCTCTCCTGTACAGTTCAGATGTCCTGGGGCTGAGAGAGCCCCCAGTGGCTCGGCCATACCTTGGCTTTGCCCGTGCTCTGCAGCACATGCACCAGGGCACTGGCAAGCTCCTCCTTGTGGCGCACGGCGATGGCAGGCTCCAGCCCGGCGCACAGCTCTCGGTAGTGGAAGGTGATGTACTCGGCGAACTCCTTGTAGCTCACGATGGGCAGCACCTGGATCTCCTGGTAGCGTCCGCGCAGCCGCAGAGAAGGTGCCCGGCTGGGGGCAGCTCCACACAGCAGGTACCATTTCTCCAAGGGCTGGCGTGAGGCAGCCAGCTCCCCCAGTGGGATGGTCACGGTGCCCAGGGGGCTGGTCTCCCGCCGTCGCCCCTCCTCCTCCCGCAGCACACTGATGCGCAGCTCCCGCACCGCGGGCAGCGTGGCCAGCTCGAAGAGCTCGCCCCAGAAGAGGGCCCCGCCCGCACCCGCTGGCTTGGCTGTAGTGCGGGCGTACAGGGCGCCATCCAGGTGCAGCTGGCAGAAGTAGCGCCTCTTGGGGGGCAGGTCTCGGGCCTCATACACCCAGAGACTCAGGGTGTTCTCCACACGCTCACAGTTGTCCTGGGGAAACGGCACAGTGTGAGGGGTGCAGACATGCTTCGGCAATGCAGGCAAAGGGAGAGCTTCCCTGCTCATATGGAGGGGGAGCAGCTCGCGGGGAGGGAGAAAGCTGGGGTGCTGTGGGGCAGGGCAATGGTAGGGGGGCGCTGAGGGACCAGGTGATGTGAAGGGCAACTGGCAGAGCGTGAATTCCTTGTGCCCGGTGCAGATGGGAGTGGCTGCACTCCCCATCCCCAGCTGACGTGTGGGAGGGACACAGCCGCTCCCCAGCTGATGTGAGGGGGGAAGCCATTTCCCAGCTGGCATTTTGGGGGGACATAGCCATTTCCCAGCTGGTGTTTCAGGGGGGACGCAGCCACTCCCCAGCTGGTGTTTTCGGGGGATGTAGTCGGTCCACAGCTGGCATTTTGATGCCATCTCACCTTGTTGGGCTGCACAGTTCTGCGTAAGTTCTCAATCCACCGGTCCCGCTCAGCCACCGACGTGCAGCCGAAACAGCGGCTCCCCTCAGCGTTGATTATCTGCGGGATGGGGATGGGGAGGTTGTCAGTGGGGGGATGTAAGGAAGCGGGACTGTTCTTAATGTTTCCTCTGAAGAGTGTGGGGTGCCTCAGTTTCCCCTATGCAGTTCTTAAGTGTCTAGGTGGTGGGATAAAGGTGTATGATCATTGCAGCGCCCTACAGGGCAGGTGTGTGCAGGGGTCTGGACACAAAGAATGGCCAAGACCCTGTTTCCTGGAAACTGATGGCCTGGCCCTTCCCCCCTGCAAGGTGAGAGCTAAAGGATTGGAGAACAAAGGAATCCGGTGACCTCCTGGCCCGGGAAAGGGACAAAGCCCAGAGGAGGAGGGGCTGGAGAGAGTTTCAGTTTGGGGCTGGCTGGGGACATGGAGTGAAGCGCAGACAGGGTTGTCTGGCTCACTGCCCCCCAAAATGGACCCAGCTGAGGGGTCCTGTTCTCTACACCTACAAGCTCTGTTTTAGACCATGTTCCTGTCGTCTAATAAACCTCTGTTTTACTGGCTGGCTGAGAGTCACATCTGACTGCGAAGTTGGGGGGCAGGACCCTCTGGCTTCCCCAGGAGCCTGCCTGGGCGGACTCGCTGTGGGAAGCGCATGGAGGGGCAGAGGATGCGGAATGCTCCGAGGTCAGACCCAGGAAGGTGGAAGCCGTGTGAGCTGTGTGTCCTGAAGACAGGCTGCTCACAGAAAGGAGACTTCCCCAGAGTCCTGCCTGGCTTTGTAGGGAGCAGTTCCAAAGCATCGCCTGGGGACTCCGTGACAGGGGAGCACAGCTGCTGTAAAGCGCGGGGACCTGGTGCTGGGACATGCTGGGTCAGTGGCCAGCATTGCCATGGGGGAAGAGGGGGAATCTGCTCAGGCTTGTCCTGCGCTCCAAGGACAGGGCTGGTGCTCATGGGTTGGGGCCGGTGCCTCGGAGCTAGGGCCTGTGCTGCTCCATAGGTGACCTGTATTCAGTCCTTGCCCTTGGTGCCCCAGGGCAACAATGCTCTTTGGCCCTGGAGGGTCTGGTCCCTAGGGTGCTGTGCACTGGGAGGTGCCCTGGGAGCATGGGGGAGGCAGGGAGACCCACCCCGAGTCCCTGGCCCAGCAGCAGCATTACCTGGAAGCAGAACTTCTCGCCCAGGATGCTGCTGTGCAGCGGGCGGATCACTACGTCCTCCCCACTCAGATCCAGCTCAGCTGCACTTGGTGCAGGCAGCAGGGACTCACGGGAGCCATGCCGGCTCGGCAGCCTGGGGAGGAGAAGGAGCCGGTCACGTCCCACCCAGCCCTCCTGCCGGTCCCTACCCAATCTCTGCTCACAGCAAGGGGGCCTAGTCCAGAGCCTCTCCTGGAGCAGTGATCAGCACTTGCCCATGCCCGCCCCCTCCCCTGGTGCCCAGAGCACTGGGGTGGCCTAGGGGCAGGGGGGTTCTGCTGCCGTGGATAAATGTGCACAGGATCCTTTGGCAGTGCTGTACCCAGTTCCTCACTGTGCAGAGTGATTCCACCCATCTGCCCAGGCCCCGGCCTCGGGGGGGGGGGCACACACTCGCAGCAGGGCCCCTGGTGGACATGGGGATGACCTGCCCTAGGCCTGGGAAGGGAGGAGGCTGCAGGGTGGTGGCAGCTCCCAGGGGCATCCACACTTTCAGTCCTGTCTGGGGGGGAACCCCCAGCACCCTGCTCACCAGGGGCTGCTATTCTATTCTATACCCTATACAGGGGAGCTGAGGCATCTTGCTCTCATGCCAGGGGCAGCAGTGGTGTACCTGTCACCGTCCATAGGGGGTGCTGTTGGGGAGTCGGGCTTGGATGCAGTCCGGCCCTTCCGTTCTCTTAGCCTCTTCCATAGCAGCCCCTAGGATGAGGAATAACCAACAGTAACAAGGCTCTCATGCCACTCAGCCAGTGCTGAAACATAGCCACCTGCGGGGTGGGGGCAGAGAGCAGAGCTACCCTGACAGCTAAAGGAGGGGACCGGACAAGGGCTGTGAGCCCAGGACAGTGCTGGAGGGCCAGAGAGGCAGGAGGGAGTCAACCAGGCCAGCTGGGCACCTGGGAGCCTGCATGGCCGCTGGGCTCAAGGTCCAGGTCTCTGTGTGCGCCTACATAGCCATATGGGCGTGTGTGAGCGTCCTTGGGTGTCCCCAGGGAGGTGTGTGAGCGTCTCTGGGATCTGTGTCCCTCTCCGGAGTTATGTCCATGGGGTGTGACACCTGGGGCCTGTCTCCTCTCCCATTCCCAGCTCCCCGGGTGGGGGCAAGATTCTAGTCCTACCTCAGCACCTGGGATTTTCTTACCTTCACGTTACTGAACTGGGAGCCGGTTGACATGTCGCTCTCGGTGCCTCTCCCTGGGGCCCGGGGGCTGGGTGAGCTCTTCCCCTCGGAGGAGAGATCTACAAGGATCAGCCAGACTCAGCAAGAGATCCCAGCCCCCTGGGGGGTCAGCTCAGGGAGGGGACTGGAGAAGGGCTGTGAGCCCAGGACAGTGCTGGGGGGTCAGAGGGGCAGGAGGGAGTCAACCAAACCAGCTGGGTACCTGGGAGAGGGGCCCTGGAGCCTGAATGGCCACTGGACTTGGGGATGTCACTGCACACAGGACTCCACCCAGCTCTTCCGGTGCCCCTCTGTCCTGGTCTGCAGCCCCCTGGTATCCCAGCTGTGGGCTCTCCCCACAGCTCAGCCGGTGCCCCTCAATCCTGATCTGCAGCCCCCTGCTAACCCAGATCAGGGCTTCCCCTGCAGCTCTGTTAATGCCCCTTGGTCCCAACCCATAGCCCCCTGCTATCCCAGTCCTGTCCGTCCCGTCCCCCACCTAGATCTTCTCGTGCCCCTCAATCCTGAGCTCTCAATTGCCATGCTGAATCAGAGCGGATAGAAGTCTCCCACCACTGACTCTGGCCAGCACCAGATGTTCCCAAGAAAGATACAGAGCTCCCCTTCATGGCCACCTCTGGAATAACTGGCCTACAAGGGCCGTTTACCCCAACCCCGGCCCTTAGGGGGCAGCTCAGGGACCAAAGCAGGAAGGTTTGGTCCCTTCTGCCTTTCTCGGTGACTGTTCTGGCTCTGAGCTTCCCCTGGCCCCTGCTCTGTGTGGCATCCCCCCCTCCCCCGCAGCCTCCACATCCATCACCCCTGGCGTGCACAGCTCCCCTCTCATGCAGAATTGATTCCCAGGATCCCTGGAGCTGCCCGTGCGATGCTGGGGCTGAGAAGGCTGATGCCGGTGTGTAGACAGAGGAGTTGAGGAGCAGCAGGCCAGGAACCGGCCCCAGTGCCCAGTGATGGGCTCCCCAGTGCCGGATCCAGCAGTAAGACTCCTCCCTACTGCTCCTCGATAGCTCTGTCTATACACTGGCATTAGCCCTCCCAGCCCCAGCATCGCACGGGCAGCTCCTGGGCACTCATGACCCCCGAAGTCCCTTCCAGTCACTGCTTTCCAAGATGCAGCCCACTGCAGCCCAGCAATGGGACCTGTATCCCACTAGGGGCCGTGCAGGTCCTGCCTTGGGGACATGGTGAGGCCCTTGCTATGCAGGGGAGAGCAGGGGATTCCTTGCTTGTTTGTTTGCCTGGGGGAGTCTCCCAGGCGAGGGGGTCTGGAGGATCCTGGGGGGCAGATTGTGGGGCTGCCATTTAGGCATGTCTGACCCAGGGCCGGAGCCTCCCAGGGTGGGGGGCAGGAATGGGGTTACCGCTGCCCCTGGAGGGGATCAAGCCCCCCCAGTCCCAGTTCCTGCCCCGCTCCCCGCATCAGTCGAGCTGCTCTGGGAGGAAGTGGGGGGTGCAGAGCCAGCCGCACCGACAGGAAGAGGCTCAGCACAGAGCACCAGCGCCTGAGTGCTCAGAAAGCGTCACCTGGGGCTCAGCCACCCTCTGCAAATGGCCCCATCCCAGATCTGGATGCCCTTGACGGGAGCAGAGGGAGAGCAGGCACTGGGGGCAGGGCTGAGGAGGGGATCGGACACCTGGAATGGGGAGGGTGTGATGGGAGAACAGGAGCCTGGGGAGGGGGGGAAGGAAGGGTGTGGGGAAGTTAATCACTGGGTGGGGGGGGGAGCTGGGCAGGGCAAGGAGTGGGAGAGCTGACCCCCGGGGTGGGGGGTGGGCAGCACAAGGGGTGGGGGAGCTGACCCCACTGTGGGCTGGGCAGGGCCAGTTGTGGGAGAGCTGGCCCCCTGGGAGGGGAGGACAGGGCAGGGTGGGGGGTGTTAGGCAGGGGAGGGTGTGGGGGAGATGACCCCACTGGGGGCTGGACAGGGCAGGGGGTAGGGGTATTAGGCAGGGCAGGGTGTGGGGGAGCTGAACCCGGTATCAAGTGGAGTGCCCCAGGGGTTGGTCCTGGGGCCGGTTTTGTTCAATATCTTCATAAATGATCTGGAGGATGGTGTGGATTGCACTCTCAGCAAGTTTGCGGATGATACTAAACTGGGAGGAGTGGTAGATACGCTGGAGGGCAGGGATAGGATACAGAAGGACCTAGACAAATTGGAGGATTGGGCCAAAAGAAATCTGATGAGGTTCAATAAGGATAAGTGCAGGGTCCTGCACTTAGGACGGAAGAACCCAATGCACAGCTACAGACTAGGGACCGAATGGCTAGGCAGCAGTTCTGCGGAAAAGGACCTGGGGTGACAGTGGACGAGAAGCTGGATATGAGTCAGCAGTGTGCCCTTGTTGCCAAGAAGGCCAATGGCATTTTGGGATGTATAAGTAGGGGCATAGCGAGCAGATCGAGGGATGTGATCGTTCCCCTCTATTCGACATTGGTGAGGCCTCATCTGGAGTACTGTGTCCAGTTTTGGGCCCCACACTACAAGAAGGATGTGGATAAATTGGAGAGAGTCCAGCGAAGGGCAACAAAAATGATTAGGGGTCTGGAACACATAACTTATGAGGAGAGGCTGAGGGAGCTGGGATTGTTTAGCCTGCAGAAGAGAAGAATGAGAGGGGATTTGATAGCTGCTTTCAACTACCTGAAAGGGGGTTCCAAAGAGGATGACTCTAGACTGTTCTCAATGGTAGCAGATGACAGAACGAGGAGTAATGGTCTCAAGTTGCAGTGGGAGAGGTTTAGATTGGATATTAGGAAAAACTTTTTCACTAAGAGGGTGGTGAAACACTGGAATGCGTTACCTAGGGAGGTGGTAGAATCTCCTTCCTTAGAGGTTTTTAAGGTCAGGCTTGACAAAGCCCTGGCTGGGATGATTTAACTGGGAATTGGTCCTGCTTCAAGCAGGGGGTTGGACTAGATGTCCTTCTGGGGTCCCTTCCAACCCTGATATTCTATGATTCTATGATTCTAACCCCTGGGGCAGGGCGGGGCGGGGCAGAGCAGGGCAGGGAGTAGGGGAGCTGACCCCCAGGGGTGGGCAGGACAGGGGATGGGGGAGCTGGCATCCAATAGGCAAGACAGGACAGTGGGGGGAGCAGATGGTACCCAGCCCCTTCTCAGAGCAAGGGGGTGGGGTTTTTTAAAGGGTCAGCACCAAATTTAAAAGTCATCTGAGTTCCCAGCACTTGGTAGGACCCTGGGGACAACCATGGGTCCCACTTTGTCACACGGCCCCTTTGGACAGCAGTGCCATCCACTGGTGGGTGGTGTCACTGCCCAGCTCTCAGGTACTAGCCCTGTGCTGCAAGATTTGGGTTGCATGTGCTCCAGGGAAGGGGGTTCACGCAGGCACTAACTGCTGGATTTGGGGTTCATACCCAGAGCATAGTAGGGGTGAGATGAGACCAAGCCACATCTGGCAGGTGCACAAAGCTCGGTGCCATCACAGACAGGGAAACAGGGAGGGTCAAGTGACTTTCCAAGGGTCCCCCAGAAAGCCTGGCCAAGCCAGGGATAAAATTCAGGAGTCCTGCTCCCACTTTCACGCCCTGACTCCTAGACCATGTTGCCTTCTGGTCACAGTGCAATCAACACAGCTGCAAAATCAATAAAACCAGTCTCTGCTCCCATTAGTAATATAAAAACCTCCACATGCCCCCAGTTCCCCACCTGCCAAGTGTCCTGGCACTGCATCCTGCCTGTGGATACAGTGGAGCTATCCCTGCCCCTGTAATGCAGCCACCATTGGGGTGGAGCCCAGCAGCTGCCAAATAGCGTCTTTTGCCCCCATAACGTCTCTCCAACAGTCTGCTCTGAGCTCAGGGGAGGGACAAAGGACCAATTCCCAAATGGAACTGCTAGAGCAGACCCCCTCCCTGCCCCTGCACCCCCCGCCCAGCTGGCGTGCTCCCCTTCAGGCCAAACTCAGCCCCAGCAGGAGCAGCTGCGGCTGGCAGGGGATGGCTCCTAATGCCCCTGCTCCCAGCACCAAGGGGGCAGGTGCCTGGGGGTGGGAGTGGCTGGGGTGCCCATGGAGGGCAAGCTGGGTGGGGCTGCCCTGACTCACCTCTCCGTGTGGCACAGAACAGCCAGCACCACGACCCCATCGCTCCAGCTGATCCCTGGACTGGGGCGTCTCCCCCATCAGTGCCGAGGCAGCTGGGAGCCCCGGGGGGGTGGGGAGGGGGAAGGAAGCAGCCTGGCCCTATCTCTCAGGATCAGCACACGCAGCACAGAGGAAGCCATGGTACACCCAAGACATCTCTGCTCAGAGCGCTTCCTCCCCAGAGCTGCATCTGCGCAGCCCACAGCAGCATGGCTCACACACAGCACTGGGCAGGGGGCTACAGGTGGCATGTGGGCGTGCATGTATGTGAGAGTGCACGTGTAAGCGTACATGTGTGAGTATGTGATTGTACCCATGTGTGAGTCGGAGTGTGCATGTGGGAGTGTGCATGTGTGTGTATGAATGCACGCATACACGTGTGTGTGTGTACATGTGTGTCAGTGTGTATAGCACTGTGTCAGGGCTCACTCACCGGTGTCCCTCCGGCTGCCCAGGGACAGCTGAGCGTTGGTCTCCGAAATGGAGCTGCCAGTTCTGTTCCGGCTCTTGTACAAAACCTGGGAGTAAGGAACAGAGACTGGAGCATCAGCAACTGACTGACCCCGCTGTCCTCCATCCCCCCACTGGGCCTCCCTCCCTCTCTCCCTCCCTGTCATCCCCATCCCTCTGCTGGCAGGTCTCCTTCTCTGCCAACCCCATGGCCTCCATCCCCCCACTGGGCCTCCCTCCCTCACCACAGCCCGCATCCCCTCTGCTGGGCCTCACTCCCTACCGCTCCCATCCCCTGCACCTGGCCTTCCTCCGCATGGCCCCCATCCCCTCCACCCAGCCTCCTTCCCTCCCTGCCGCCTCCATCCCCTCTGCCCAGCCAGCCTCCCTCCCTCCCCATGGCCTCCATCCCCCCACTGGACCTCCCTCCCTCCCCACAGCATGCATCCCCTCTGCTGGGCCTCACTCCCTACCGCTCCCATCCCCTCCACCCAGACTCCCTCCCTCCCTGCCGCCTCCATCCCCTCTGCCCAGCCTCCCCCGCTCCCTGCCACCTCCATGCCCTCCACCCGGCCTCCCTCCCTGCCACCTGCCCAGTCTCTCTATTCCCCATGCCCTGCTCACCCCTCCATTGCTCACCCCTCCATTCCCCAGGGCAGAGTCTCCCCCCACCAGCCCTCCTGGGCAGTGGCTGCTGTGGGGTAGCTTCTGGTATTGGGTCCTCCCCCATCCCTGACCCCTGGTGCCCTTTCCACCCCAACAACACACAGGCCCAAGAAGCTACCCCAGCCTCCGGCAGGGGGTGCAGGAACCGGTTCAGCCCCAGGGCAGCAGGTTCAGCCCCCAAGGGAGCCCTTGGCAGACTCTAAAGCTGCCGGGTAGGGAATCCTGGGGCTGAAGCAGGGGTGTGAGGAGCCCTCCACAGATCCAGAGTCCAGTTGGGAGCACAGTGATCAATGGGGCACAATGCTGGGAGCAATGTCCCTGCCCCTACCACAGGCCCCTCAGCTCCTCATCCTCTTCCCCCCTCCACCCCACTTCCGAGGCCCCTCACCTCCTCGTCCCCTCCTCCCAACCCCCAGGGCCTTCATCTCCTCATCCCCATCCTCTCATCCCACCCCTCAAGCCCCACACCTCCTTTCCCCATCCCCCACTCTACTCCCCACAGGCCGCTCACCTCCTCATCCCTGGCCATCAGCACCAGCTGTCCATCCACCAGGGAGAAGTTCGAGACATCCCAGACAGGGACCTCAGGGGATGGGGCCAGTGGAATCCGCTGCACGGGGCGCACACCATCTGGGGGGAGAGAGGCAGCTCGTCAGGAGGGTGACACGTGGCCTCAGGGATCAGATCCCCCAACATCTCCCGACTCCTTTTCCACACCCGCCTCAGTCCACCTCTCCCCCGTCCTTTCCATCCTTTCCCTCCCCTCTCTGTATACTCTTCCCCTGCCCCACTCTTCCACCTCCCTTCTCCTGTTCAGGTTTTTTTTTACCATGCCCATCACTGTGGGATCAGTGCTGCAGTCAGACTCTGGGCCCAGATCCCCACTGTGCTGCACTATGTGTGGGTGGCTGCCCCTGATGTAAGAGGCCCACAGACCCCACCACACCAAGCCCCACTCTGGGTCTGCCCTGGTGAGTTGTGTGTCTGTGGCCATCCCCTTTGGGCTGCACGCAGGCTCTGGCAGTGGCCCTCTCTCTATAGATCGGCCTCGCAGATCAGCGCCAGGGGACCTGGGGGACTTGTGGCAATTGGCAAGCCAGGTTGTTGGCGGGTAAGGCAGGCCCAGTGTTCACCAGCAGTTAGGGCCTTTGGAAGGCTCTGGGGCAGGTGCTGCCCAGGGCCTGGGAGTCAGAGCTTTCCTGGGCACCTCCCCCTGAATTCATGCTCCCAGCCGGCAGGGTTGCCCTTGCTCCCAGCAGCAGCGTCAGGAGCAAGCAGCCCATGTCTGGGCTGGGCTGGAATAGAGGGGGTGGGGACCGCGCCCCTCCTGTCCCCCCGGGGCGGGGTTCCTGCCTGCACTTGTGCATTTCAGGCGTGGACTGCCAGGGCATGGAGCCGGTTACACTGGAATCGGTGGCAGGGGATGGGGGCGGGCGGCTGCAGGTTGTTGGGCACCTGCCGTGCCCAGGAATTCAGTGCCTGGAACACACCCACTCTAGTTTCTACACACACGGGGTGGTGCCTGGCAGAACCAGCCACGGCGCACATTTAAAATACCACTGCACCCTGCTCTAAGGGGATCCCTAATGCTGAGTGTGGAGCCTAGAGCAGTGTCTGGATCCACAGGGTCGGTGCTAGGCCCCCAGCTGTGAGCCAGTCTCTTAGAGGAACTCCATCCATGTGCCAGACCCCAAGGGGTCTCACTCTTCCTCGAGGGCAGGCCACGCAGCCTCATCTACTCCTGAGACTGAACCGCTGGGCTTCAGCCCTCCTTCTTCACCCCAGGAACTCTGCTCAGCGAGTCCAGCTGAGAGAGACTCTGATAGAGATTTGTACATGCTTCAGGGATTAATGCCCCTCACCCCATAGTTACAGTGACACACAGCGCTGTCAAAAGAGTCAGGTTTATTAGTCACCTGGAACTCAGCACGGGAAGTCCTTAGGTCAGCACAGAGAAATGACGGTTAAAGCATAGACCATTCTGGTTAGCCCAGATCCCAGCCAAGCTGAAGTGAACCTCATGTTCAGCCTCTGTTTGTCTCTCAGGCTGTCTACACTGCACTTTTGTCAGTAAAACTTTTATCGCTAAGGGATGTGAAAAAACATTCCCCCGACTAACAAAAGTTTTATCGACGAAAAGCACCAGTATCTCCCGCCAACAAAGCTACTGCTGCTTGTTGGGGGTGGTTTTATTATGCCGGCAGGAGAGCTCTTGCCTGCCAGCAAAGAGCAGCTACACAGGAGACCTTTGTGCCGCTGTAAGGTATGCAGTGTAGACATAACCTTAGTCTGACCTCCTTGGTCAGTTCCCAGGTGAGAGTCCAGCTTCTACCAGAAGCCAACATTTATCCCCTACTTCAGACCATCCCAGTCCTTTGTTCTCAGGGGCGGGAGGGCGGGCAGTCTGGTCCGTGCTCACCTTCTCTGCTGAGAGAGTGGATCCAGGAGTTATTGGAGCTGGCATTGTCTCTCTGGACACCATCCTGATCTGGGTCAGATTCAACTGGTTCCTTAATGACACTATTCATTCCACCCAGACAGGGAGGTAACATACACACACCTATGCCTCTTAGCCTTCCCTGACAGCAAACTACATGTCTACACTACAAAGTTTTGTTGACAAAAGTTATACCACTTTAATTAAACTGCTGTTGCATGTCCACACTAGCTCCTTGTGCCTGCAGAGCGCATCCACATTAGCAGCTCTTGCATTGACACAGAGAGCAGTGCACTGTGGGTAGCTATCCCACTGTCCAACTGGCCGCAAGGTGCTTTGGGAAGGGTTTGCAATGCCTCATGGGGCAGGTGCAGTGTCACATTATGCAGGTTTCTCAATCCCATCATTCCATAGGCCTCCTACTGGATTGCCAGCGCTTTTCAACTGAAGTGTATGTGTGGGGGAGGAGGGGAGAATGTGTTATAGGGAGTGTGTGTGTGTATTGGGGGAAGAGTGTGTCGGCGTGCTGTTTCTTTAAGTTCAGACAGCAGCCTGAGCAACCAACCCTGGTGGAGGGGGATACCCTCCCACATCAATGGGGGAAGGGATAGCTCAGTAGTTTGAGCATTGGCCTGCTAAACCCAAGGTTGTGAGTTCAATCCTTGAGGGGGCCATTTAGGGATCTGGGGCAAAAATTGGGGATTGGCCCTGCTTTGAGCTCCTGAGGTCCCTTCCAACCCTGATATTCTATGATTCTATGAACCCCTGGCTCTGTACAGCACAGGTCTCTCTCCCTCCGAGCAGCAGCAGCGGCCAGCTCTGCCTGCCTGCTGATTCCACATTAATGGTTCTGAAATTCCCTCTGAGTTCTCCCACAGCCTCCTCAGAAGCTCTGTGAGCTCTCCAGGCTGAGGAATGTCAAAGCTTCTGGGAGCTTTGAAACTGGAGGGGCGCATGCCTGCCCAGTGGCCGAGATCAAAACAGTGAGCAAAGCGGTCATGATAGGCATTGTGGGATACTGGGGGAGGCCAGTTATAGCAACTTAATGAATGGCAGCATCTACACCAGTGGTTACCAACCTGTAGATCACGATCAACTGGTCGATTGGAGCCTCTGACAGTTGATCGCGATCTCTGGCCGCTAAAACTCTGGCAGCACAGAGGGGCTAAGTCAGGCTCCCTGCCTGCCCTGTCCCCACGCTGCTCCCAGAAGCGTCCAGCACACCCCTGCGGCCCTGGGGGGGAGGGGCAGGGGTAGGGGGTCTCTGCGCGCTGCTCCTGCCTGCAAGCATCGCCCCCGTAGCTCCCATTGGCCGGGAATGGGGAACTGCAGCCAATGGGAGCTGTAGGGGCTGTGCCTGCAGGGAGGGGCAGTGCGCAGAGCCATGTGACCCCCCAGGGGCCGCAGGGGCATGCTGGCTGCTTCCAGGACAGGCAGGGAGCCTGCTTTAGCTCTGCTGCGCCACAGCCCGGGAGCTTCCCAAGGTAAGTGCCACCCAGCGGGAGCCCTCACCCCTCCTGCACCTCAACCCCCAGCTCTGAGCCCCCTGCCAGAGCCAGCAACCTGTACCCCTTCCTGCACCCCAAATCCCCTGCCCCAGCCCTGAGCCCCCTCCCAGAGCCAGCACTCCACAACCCCTCCAGCACCCCAAGCCCCTTCCCAGAGCCAGCACCCAGTACTCCCTCCTACACCCCAACACTCTGCCCCAGCCTGGAGCCCCCTCCTGCACCCCAACCCCCTGCCCCAGTCTCAGCCCGGAGCCCCTCCCACACTCCAAACCCCTCAGCCTTAGCCCAGAGCCCACACCCCCTCCCACACCCCAACCCCCTGCCCCAGCCCAGTGAAAGTGAGTGAGGGTGGGGAACAGCAAGCCACCGAGGGACGGGGGATGGAGGGAGCGGGGCAGCGCCTAGGGGAAGGGGTGTGGTAGATTCTGGGTTGCACTTAAATTCAAAAAGTGATCTTTTGCGTAAAAAGGTGGGAGACCACTGGTCTACACTGACACTTTTTCATCAATAAGCTCTGTGCCTCTCGTGAAGGTCGTTTTATTTTGTCAGCAAAACAGCAGAGTTTTGCCGCCAAAAGTAGCTTTCTAGTTCATACACCTCCCCTGCTTTGTCAGCAAAAGCTGCCTTTTGCTGACAAAACTGTTTAATGTAAACAAGTCCTTTTTCCGCCTCTGGGTAGCCATGTAACATATAGGGGAAACTGAGGCACACACAGGCGTCATAAAAAATATTACAATTCCCACTTTCTCACAGGCAAGCAGTGGTCCAAAGAGCACAGTCCCAGGCAAGATCTGCCCTCACTGAGACTTGAGCAGGCCTGATTTCCCCTCCTGAGGCTCCTGCCAAAGTTTTTTGGGTTTTTTTGTGGGGGGAGGGCAGGAGTTAGACAGAAAAACAAAACTCTACATTTCTGTCTGGTGGGAATAAATAATAATAACTATAACCTAGCTCTTATCTAGTGCGTTTCATCTGTAGATCTCAGCTATTAGTATTCCTATCCCCGTTGCCTGGGAGGGGATAGCCAACCAAGCCAATGTACGGTGGGGCACATGGTGGCTTTGCCACAACAGCAGGGAGCAGTGAGGTCCATCTTCAGTGCAGGTGCAATGTGCCTGCCCTTAGTCGCAGAACCCTGTGGCAGGGGAGAGCTCGGGACCTCCTTGCTGGGACCTGGGCCTCTCCTGATCCCGTCCTAGGGAAGGTTTCCTTTGAGCTGGGGGTGCTATGCCTCCCGTGCGGGGGCAGCTCTCTGCACATGAGAGCCAGCCTGGAGCCCCAGTGCATAGCGAGATGGCCTCACCAACAAAGACACACAGGACGGGAGCCAAACGTGTTGCGTGCCTTCCTGCACATCAGCAGCACCACAAGGTGCAGGGCACCCAGCAAGGGGCGGAACTTCCAACCAGCTCCGCCCCCAGCAGCTTCCAGGCCCTCTGATAAGGCAATCCCCTCTCCCCACACCGACGAGGAGGCATGTGACTGGCCGGAGCAGGCTTCACCCCCGCCTCAGTCCTGGCCTGGCCACAAAGAGGAACCAGGCTTGAGAAATCGCAGCGCAATGCACAGCGGAGATGCCCTTCCCCACCGCCCTGGCCAGGCCGGGCCCCTTTCTGCGCCTCTGGCTTAGACCTCAGGCAGAAGGAGTCTCACAATTTTCAAGACTGAGCGCTGGCCCCAGGACCCCCCCATCCAAGGGCAGCCACCAAGGCCATGCTCCCTGTGAGCTCCTGGCCGGCCTCCCCCTCCTGTGGATGTGGGAGGCAGAGAGAGCAGGATTCTGAGAGGAAGCAGGGACAGAACTTCTTGGGAATACACTGACTAGGAGCAATGACTGCTCCCCCTAACGGAAGCTCAGGCCAAAGGGGAACAGCATGGGCCCACGCCCATCACTATCATCCATACGAGGGGACGCAACGGAGCGAGGCAGAACGTCCCCAACACAATATGGAACCTGCCATCTTGTGCTACAGACCCTGAGCTCAGCCCAGCCAGTCCGGGAATCCTGACATCGGTACAGCTGGCTGAGCTGGCAGGACTCCCAGAGAATCATAGACTATCAGGGTTGGAAGGGCCTCAGGAGGTATCTAGTCCCACCCCCTGCTCAAAGCAGGACCAACCCCAGCTAAATCATCCCATCCCCCTCTCTGTGCACGTGCAGCCCTGGAGAGTCAGCCTTGGCCTTTCTGTGACCAGGACATACTGAGTGTCCAGCCCCAGAGCTACAGTTCTCTCCAAAGACCCCGCCACCCATTCCCCCAACCCCAGGGGCCTAGCTATGGTGTCCTGGCCAAGTCTCCTCTTCAATTGCCCCAGGGTTCCAAAACCAGGACTCGTCTCCATGTCCCATCCGAAGATTTTGTGCAGTGTGTCTGTGTGGTGTTAAACAGCTGCTGCATCCCAGCCCTGAGATGGCTGCATTTCAGTGGTGGGGGCAGCGAGGTTTCTTGGTGTGTTTAGCACTTGGGGACGTGCGCTGGCAGATGGTGTTCTAGAAACACTTGCTGGGTGTATCCGGAGGATGGAGGTGTCTGGCACTTTGAGGCCCTCCAGCATCTAGCTTCTGACTAAAAGGAATTGTGTGTCTGCCATTTTTAGCTGCCCAGGTCTCAGGATTAGTCAGTCCCCGCTGCCTCTCGGTTGTGAGATGACTCACACAAGACACAGATGGCTCCTCATGGCACCAACCTTCAGATCAGCCCTTGCTGGAGCACCAGCAGAGTCCTGAAGTGCTGTGCAAATAGGTCACAGCCCTGTCTGAGCCTTGCCGGGCCCCAGGAGAGCAAAGCCCCAGCCCTGTCTGAGCCTCACTGGGCACCAGGACAGTGGATCCCCAGTCCTGTCTGAGCTGTGCAGGGGCCCCAGGAAAGCAACTCTAGGGGCTGCAGCCCCCATAGTATTCAGCATCCTCTCTTTTCTGCAAGTCCATGCTGCCCACCTGACCCACCCCTCCCTCAAGGGCTGTGCAGCGAGACGTCCTGCACACCACAGGCTGATCCCAGGGAATGCGGGTTCATGGGCTGAGTCGGGGCTGGGGATGCCTGAAGAGATGTCAGCAGGGCAGGTGGGAGCAGCCCTAAAGGGCTCTCACTCATTGGGGGCAGGGGCAGGCCACAAGCGACACATGAAGGGGCCCCTCTTCCACAGAACCCTTGTTCCATAGGAAGAACAGTTCAATGTCACTGATGCAGGGGTGGGAGGGGAGATTCGCTGGAGGAGAGGGGGCTGGGCAGGCAGTGGGGGGGCTGGGAGGAAGGGCAAGAGCTCCCAGGAGTGCTGGGGGGACGTGAGGGGGAACTGCCGCCAGGCGGTGACTGTGACATGTGGCAGGGAGTGGGAGGGGGGCTGCTGTGACACTGCTATGCCCGGCGGGTAGGGGGGCTGCTGTGCCATCAGGCTGTACTTTGTGAGACACTGTTGCGGGGTGGGGGGGTGGCTGTGCTGATCTCATAGCTATCTTACTTTGGAAGTCTATCCACAGGCACAGGGCCTGCCTGCCCGTATAGACTCCACAGGGACCAGGACTGTATGCTGATATGGACTCCACAGGGACCAGAACTGGGACCACCTGCCTGTATGGACTCCATAGGGACCAGGCCTGCCCACCCACATGGACTCCACTGGGACTGGGCCGGGACCCACTTGCCCACCCATGTGGACTCCAGAGGGACTGGGAATGGGTCCGCCTACCCATATGGACTCCACAGGGTCTGGGCTGGGGCCCACTCATCCCCCTGTATGGACTCCACAGGGACCAGGACCGGGCCCACCTGCCCATTTTGACTCCACAGGGTCCGGGACTGCCTGCCGATATAGACTCCACAGGGACCAGGACTGGGCCCAGCTGCCTGTATGGACTCCATAGGTACCAGAACTGCTCGCCCGTATGACTCCACTGGGATGGGATGGAGCCCATTCACCCACCCTTATGGACTCCAAGGGAACCGGGAATGGGCCCCCCTGCCCATATAGACTCCACAGGGACTGGGCTGGGGCCTGCTCATCCCCCTGTATGGACTACACAGGGACCGGGACTGGGCCTGTCTGCCTGTATGGATTCTATAGGGACTGGGCCAGCATGCCTGTATGGACTCCACAGGGACTGGGCCTAACTGCCTTTCTGGTTTAACACAATGGTTTCTGCTCATCGAGTCTCGCTACCCCTGAGCTGGAGCAGAGCAAACGAGAATAGGCCTGAGCTCCCATCTCCCAGCAGAGACCAACCCTTGAGCTGTGTGGCTGAAAGCTTGATCCTGTCTTGGCCACTGGCCAGTGCTCAGAACAGCGCCCAGGGGCCACAGTTGAAACGCGGCTCAAAACACAGGCAGCCCACGTCAGGGTAGCAATGGTAGCATCTCCCCCCTGCAAACCTGAGAGAACATCGTGAGTGCAGAGTCCCTGCTCGAGCAGGAGCCTTTGCTTTGTTCTGTCATGGTGAGCTTAACATGGTGACGGGCGCTGGCCTAACCCAGCCCTGGAGATGGGGTCCTGCCTGCACAGAGCTGGCCCCACCAGACAGCTCTGCGGAGTTCGCTGGGCGTTCAGACCCTGATACCTCTTCAGTCTCTGGCTTCTCTGCTGAGCCTGCCAGCAAGAGGGGCTCATAAAGGTTTAACTGAGCCCCATCCCACCACAGCCCACTGCCTGGCCTAGCCCCAAATCCATCCTGGGGCTACCTTCCCTGGGATTTGTATCCAGCTCCAATGCACACTCCAGCTCCATAGCTGTAAGTAGATTGCAAGGCACGTAATTGACCCCCGGAGGCTGCCTATGTGCCCCACTGCCCTCTGCTGGAAACAGTCAGAACTTCAACCGTGTGTCACAGCCCCGCTGTCGCTAACAGAATCCTCTTTACTCAAGCCACAGGGCCCTGAGCCTCTGGAGCAGGGGCATTTCCAGTCTCTCCCTGATGCCACCGTGACCTTCTGGGTGGGGCCACTGCTCTCAGCAGCCTGCAAGATTAGAACTCAGCTCGTGGGATCAGGGCTTGGGAGGTAGCTGCTTGTACCAGAGGGAAGAGGCCTCGGCACAGCCAGAACCAGAATGCCTGTGATGTGATAATGGGCTGATCATTCGCAACAAGGTCCTCTGTGCAGAGAGCTGCCAGTCACTCTGCGGAGCAAATTGCCATGACTGAAACAGGAGGGGGCATGGAACAGCAAAGGGGCTATAACCCAGGGAGTGGTCGACTGAGCACACGTGGCCCCACTGTGAGACTGCTGGGATCCCCGACCCACACACACCACATATGGCCCAGCTGCGCCACGGCTGGGATCCCTGAACCACACACACCGTACACGGCCCAGCTGTGCCACAACTGGGATCCCTGACCCACAGACACCACATATGGCCCAGATATGCCATGACTGGGATTCCCGACCCACACACACTGAACACGGCCCAGCTGTACCACGGTTGGGATCCCTGACACACACCACACCCAGGCCATCTGTGCCACAACTGGGATTCCTGACCCACACACACCGCACACAGCCGAGCTGCACCACAAATCGGATGCCCGACCCATACACACCACAAACAGCCCAGCTGTGCCACAATTAGGATCCCCGACCCGCATACACCATACACGGCCCAACTGTACCACAGTTGGGATTCCCAACCCACCCATACCATACTCAGCCAAGCTGTGTCACAACTGGGATCCCCGACAACACACACAGACCAGCTGTGCCAAGTCTTGGACCCCTGACCCACACGCATTTCACACGGCCCAGCTGTGCCACAACTGGGATCCCTGACCCACACATTCGTCACACCGCCAAGGTGTGCCACAGCTGGGATCCCCGACCCACAGACATCATGCATGTCCCAGCTGTGCCACGACTGGGATCTCCACCCCCCATGCACTGCACATGGCCCAGCTGTGCCACGACTGGGATCCCCGACCCACACACAGCCCAGCTACGTCACAGCTGCGATCTGCAACCCGCACACAATGCACACGGCCCAGCTGCGACACAACTAGGATCGCTGACCCACACACACCCCACACGGCCCAACTGTACCACGACTGGGATTCCTGATTGTACACATCACACACAGACCAGCTGTGCCACATCTGGGATGCCCGACTGAAACATACCGCACATGGCTGAGCTGTGCCACAACTGGGATCCCTGACCACACACGGCCCAGCTGTGTCACACGGCCCAGCCGTGTGACACACACCACACACAGCCCATGACCCACACGCACTTCACACAGTCCAGTTGTCCCTCAACTGGGATGCCAGAATGAAACATACCGCACACGGCCCAGCTGTGCCACAGCTGGGATTCCTGACCGCACACGGCCCAGCTGTGTCACCTCTAGGATCCCCAAATGAGACAGTTCACACGGCCCAGCTGTGGCACAAGTGGGATCCCTGACCCACAGAAACCTCAAACAGCCCAGCTGTGCCACAGCTGGGTTCCCCAACCCACACACAGACCTCACACAGCCCAGCTGTGACTTGGCTGGGATCCCCAATTCACAGACACCGTACACAGTTCAGTTGTGCTACGATTGGGATCCCCAAACTTCACACTTCACATGGCCCAACTGTGCCACAACTGGGATCTCCGACCCCCACACACCACACACAGCCCATCTGTGCCACGACTGGGATCCCCGAGCCACATAGACCTCACACAGTCCAGCTGTGCTAGGACTGGGATCTCCGACCCACACACACACCGCATACTGTCCAGCTGCACCATGGCTTGGATCCCTGACCCCCACACACGGCACACAGCCCAGCTTGTCACGACTGGGACTTCCGACCCCCACACACGGCACACAGCCCAGCTTGTCACGACTGGGACTTCCGACCCACACACACGGCACACAGCCCAGCTTGTCACGACTGGGACTTCCGACCCCCACACACGGCACACAGCCCAGCTTGTCACGACTGGGACTTCCGACCCCCACACACGGCACACAGCCCAGCTTGTCACGACTGGGACTTCCGACCCACACACACGGCACACAGCCCAGCTTGTCACGACTGGGACTTCCGACCCCCACACACGGCACACAGCCCAGCTTGTCACGACTGGGACTTCCGACCCCCACACACGGCACACAGCCCAGCTGTGCCACGACTGGGACTTCCGACCCCCACACACGGCACACAGCCCAGCTGTGCCATGACTGGGATCCCCAACTGACACACACGGCACATGGACCAGATGTACCCCCAATCCACAAGCGCCTCACATGGCCCAACAGTGCTACGGATGGGATCCGCATCCCAGACACACCTCACATGGCCAAGCTGTGCCACAACTGGGATTCCCAACCCACATGCACCCCACATAAGACCAGCTATGTCACGGCTGCGATCCCTGACCCACACGCACCACACATGGCCCATCTGTGCCATGACTGGGATCCCCGACCCACCCATACCTCATACGGCCCAGCTGTGACACATCTGGGATCCCCGACTCATACACACGCCATATGGCCCAACTGTGCCATGGCTGGGATCCCCAACTCCCAGACACCTCACACGGCCCATGGGGACCCATGACCCACACGCACTTCACATGGCACACCTGTGCCACAACTGGGACCCCCAACCGACACACACTGCACACGGACCAGCTGTACCACGCCTGGTACCCCCAACCCACAAGCCCCTCACATGGCCCAGCCGTGCTGCGGATGGGATCGCTGACCCACACATACCTCACCTGGCCAGCTGTGACACGTCTGGGATCCCCGACTCATACACAGACCTCACATGACCCAGATGTGCCACGGCTGGGATCCCTGACCCAGACACATGCCATACGGCCCAACTGTGCCACAACTGGGATCCCCGACCCACACACACTGCACACGGACCAGCTGTGTTACAGCTGGGATCCCTGTCCCAGACACACCTCACATGGCCTAGCGGTGCCACAAGTGGGATCCCCGACCCACACGTTCCTCACACGGCCCAGCTGTGCCACAGCTGGGATCCCCGACCCACAGACATGATACACGGCCCAGCTGTGCCATGGCTGGGATTCCTGACACACACGCACCTCACACGGCCCAGGTGTGCCACAACTGGGATCCCCAACCCACACGCACCACACTCAGCCCAGCTATGCCATGGCTGGGATCCCCAACCCATACACACCTCACACGGCCCAGCTGTGCCATGTCTGGGATCCCCGATCCCCACACACAGGCCAGCTGTTCCATGACTGGGATCCTTGACCCACACACAGCACACATGGCCCAGCTGCACTACAGCTGGGCTCCCCAGCCCACATGCACCTCACATGGCCCAGCTCTGCCACAACTGGGATCCCTGACCCACACAGACCTCACACAGCCCAGATGTGCCACGGCTGGGATTCCCTGACCCACCCATACCTCGCATGGCCCAGCTTTGGCCAGTCTAGTTCCAATTGCCCCACTGCCCTGGATGCCCATTCCCTCGCTGGACACAGCCCAGTGCCAGAGCGTTAAGCCCCATGCTGGACCCTTCTTACCTTTGGCTGCCTCCTGAGGTGTCTGCTCTGCCTTGGGCCCACTCTCCTGGCTCCTGCGGTGGGACTTGGAACGCAGGTATTTTCGCAGGTTCAGCTTAATGCCCTCTTGGCCCTTGGGCTCCTTGGGCACCTTGGTCGGGGCAGAGAACGCTCTCTGGAACACAGACCTCCGAGCGGCCGCTTTGCTCTCCACAGGCTCTGGGGGCTCGGTGCCTGGGCTGCTCTTGGCCATGCGCACCTCAGGGGTGTCAGTCTCAGGCTGGCTATGAGCGCGCTTCCAGTTATGCAGTTTGGCCCAGCGGCTGCTGGCAGGGGGCATGGGGCGCCGCTCAGGCTCCGGCTCCCTCTCCCCGCCCTGGGGGCCTGTCCGCCATTTGTAGGACGTCAGCGGAGACGGTGCCTCAGGTGCAGGTGGTGGTGTCGTCTCCTCCATCTGCAGAGCAAGAGTGAGGTGCATGGGACTGTGCCGTGACAGTGACGCATGGTCTGGGCTGGAAATGGGACCTTGGCTCTGGAGCCACAACTTCCCATGGGAATGGAGGCGGCAGGGGATGGGGATGAGAGTGGGCAGCAGAGAGTGGGTGGGAGAGGGCATTGGGGATGGGATGGGGCAGCAGAGAGGGGGTGAGATGGAGGCAGAGGGGATGGGATGGGGCAGCAGAGAGAGGGTGGGATGGAGGCAGAGAGGATGGGGCAGCAGGAGATGGGATGGGAAAGGCGCATTGGGGATGGCATGGAGTAGCAGAGAGAGGGTGAGATGGAGGCAGAGGGGATGGGATGGGGCAGCAGGAGAGGGGGCAGGAGGGGGCATTGAGGATGGGATGGGGCAGCAGAAGAGGTTGGTGGCATGGGGAAGAAGGCATAGGTCAGCAGGGGAGTGGGCTAGTAATTGGAGCCTCTGAGATTCTGATGTGCCCAAGGTGCTTCTGACTGCCCACCAGCCTCTGGTGCAAAGGTATCCATGAGTTCCCAGGGCAAACCGGGTACTAGGGGAGTGGAGGGACGGCCAGGAGTTATTCTGCACTGCCAAGCCCTTGGGGGCACACATGTGACTCACGCAACAATAGTGCAGCTCGGCTGCGCTGGACTGGGCATGGTGCGGGGCCTGGTAGCAAAGGATAGGGGTGTCCAAGAGGGACAATGGGGGCAGATGGTCCCCCTGGTTTCCCTGGGCTGTGGGCTGCCCCACTGGCTCCCAGGGCTGTGCCAGCTGTGTCATGTGCTCTGGAGCATGGCAGCCGGCAATGGGTGGCTGGGGGCAGCTTCTTTCCTTCCTCTCCTTTGGTGGCGCAGGCCTGGCTGGTCTCAGTGGAGGAACCCACCAGCGCCCACAGGCAGGTCCGAGCAGGCTGCCTTTGCACGTGTGAATCAGGCTCCCGCTCAGGGCTGGGCCCAAAGAGAAGAGAAGGGCCCCTGCTGTTAGTGGCAGTGAAGGGAGCTCTCCTGTAGCTCATATGCATAACTATACACACACACCCTGCCCAAAAAACCAAAAGCGTCCTGATTTGTCACACTGGCTGTCCGGTCACCTGAAGCCCAAGCAGCTGAGACTTGGGATGCTGGAGTGCAGGGCGCTGGCTCTAGTCCCGGGCAGGGTTGGGCTGTTTGTGGTGCGTGGATTTGCCCCTGTCATGGGCATCAAGAGCCTGTGGGGAAAGCGCTGGTGTTGCAGCCCGTGGGAAACCTAAGGTTTGTAGCTCTGGATGGTGGGTGCCCCCATGGGGTCTAGGCCAGCTACAGCCTGGCAGCGCAGCAATGGGAGAGGGTCCTGGTGGGGACAGCAGGGGATGCGGGAAGGCTGGGGGCAGGGTAGCCAGACTAGAGGGGTCTCCCTGGGGCACCTGGCCAGGATGAGTGCTGGCTGTGGGAGGGGCCCTGGTGCTCTGGGTCTCCCCCTGGCACCAGGGAAGGTGCACGCTGTGGGAGGCAGCACGGCCCCTCCCTGCCCTGCACAGAACCAGTCCTTCCACTTCCCAGGCTGGGCAGAGATGCCAGGCTGGGAGAGGTGCGACGCTCAGGCCTGGGCTGAGCAGCCTTTGCCATGGGGTGCAGACAGCGGCACTTCCGCTCCCTCTGGCTCTTATGCTGCTGCTTCCCCTCCCCCCCCCCCAGCCGTTTCCTCCCCGGCACCTGGCCCTGCGCTCAGTCAGTTTCTGATGTAAATAAAAGGCCCCCAGGTTCCTGTGGCTGCAGGGGGGAGGGGGCAGTCCCTGGGGGCCTTTGCCCCCAATGCCAGAGCTCCTGGGGGCCAGACTGGAGTGAAAGGAGGGACAGGGCTGGCCACAGCCCTCAGGCTGCCCTGAGCACGAGGGCTCCTCACCGGGTACCAGCCCCTTGAAAGCCCCGTGGGCCCACATGTGAGCCACACCAACCAGTGGGGGAAGGGACACAGCACCCTTACGTGGACCGCCTGGCCAGTACCACACACCAGGGTTCTGGGGCCCAGACACCTTACGTGCCCCCAGATCACAGGTGGTTCTGCCCCTCTGCCCACATGGGCCCAGTCTGTGACCCAGCTGGCACGGGGGGGGACCAGACCCCCTTGCCTGGAGTTCCTGGGGCAGGCAGGAAGCAGCGCCCCCTCAGGTGCTGCTGACATATGTGCCGGTGGTGGTGGTGGGGGGGTTTGCAGGCACGCGGGCAGATGGGGCTGGGTGCCAGCCACTTTCCCCTGTTTCCCCAGCAGCACTGAGGGGATGGAGCTGACAGCTTTCCCTGACCCCCCCTCCCAATCTCTTCCTCCTCCTCCCCCTCCCCCCCATGTCCCCTCCTTTTCTCCCCCAGCCTCTCCATATCCCCTGCTTCCCCTCCTCTCCCCCCATCTGCCCATGTCCCCTGCTCCCTCCAGCCCCCTTCTATCCCACCCCCCAGTCCTCTGCTCCCTCCAGTGCCCTCTTCTCCCCCCAGAACCCCTGCTCCCCCATCTCTCCATGTCCCCTCCTCCCTCCAGTTCCCTCTTCTCCCCCCAGAACCCCTGCTCCCCCCATCTCTCCATATCCCCTCCTCCCTCCAGATCCCTCTTCTCCATCGCCTCCCACCCCCCCGTTCCATCCTCCCCCTGGGCTCCTGCTCCCCTCATCTCCCCAGGTCCCCTCCTCCCTCCAGTCTCCTCCTCCCCGCGGGATCCCTGATCTCCCGCGTCTCTCCCCGTCCCAGGCGCCCTGCTCCCCCCTCCGGCCACCCGTGCCGAGCGGCTCCCACCCAGCAGCAGCAGCCCGCGCGGCGCGAGCGGTACCTTAGCTCCCTGCTGCCGTCCCTCGCTCGCTCTCCGGCTGGTCTGCCCCGGCAGCGCTGAGCCGTGGCGAGGCCCATGTGATCAGGCAGCAGATGCTAATCTCGCCCTCACCTCCGCCTGTGGCTGAGCGGTCCGATGGCATCTCCGCTCCCAGCAGAGAGGGGGTGGGATGTGGGCAGGGGAGCCGGGATGGGGCAGCAGGAGAGGGGATAGGAGGGGGCATTGGGGATGGGGTGGGGGCATGGTTCTGGCTGGGCCCAGGCCCATCAGGCCGGGTGCTCTCAGGCACATGGACTGGGCTGGGACTATGCCAAGCTGCGCCCATGCCTGGCCCCATGACAGGCTCGGCAGAGCCCATAACCCCATTGCCCCCCTCTCCCCCTGCAGGCACAACCCCATTCCCCCCCTTCCCCTGCAGGCACAACCCCCCTGCCCCCCCTCCTCCTGCCAAGGAGTTAACAATAGGCGTCATCCTCGTTAGGTTTCAGAGTTAACAGGACCAGGTCTCTCTGAGCTCCTATATGGGGCTGTGCATACTCCAGGAAAGTGCAGCATGGGTCACACACCACACTAGCAAGGTATCTTTGCAGTCAGAAGGACCCAGACTAGGTTATTTTAAATGGAAGTTGAGATCCTGAGGCAGAAGATGCAGCCACCGGGGAGTCAGACACCAGAGGGACTTTGCAAACCGTCAGCTCTTCAGTGCCCCATTGGCCCAGACAGCCTGGTATTGCCGGGGCAGCTGGCCCATTTGCGCCACCTCTGCGAATTTGCTGCGGTCCCTCACCAGTGACACTGGCATGGCCGGGGCTGGCACGGTCAGTCCGTCCACAGCTCCCACTGGAACTGCTGGCATGTCAGACAGCAGGAGACCGGGACGTGGAGCGTGGCACCAGCAGGGCATGGTGGCAGGGAGGGGAGCTCCGAACTGCATTTGGCCAGGGACTGCTCTTCACTGCAGGAAGTGCGAGGAGCCACCACAGGTGAGCTCCTGACAGCGGTACCACAGCGCCCCCTGGTGAGTTCCCAGGGAATTCGAACTTGCCTCCTGGAATGGCAGCAGCACCTGGAGCCAGGACTCCCCCTGCTTGGCACCGCACCCTGGCACAAGATGTATTGAGTGCAGAGGGCCCCAAGTGGTGTCTAGGGCGCTGGGCTGGCCTGGGGCACTGGCTTGCCTGCAGTGCCAGCTCCCCCATGTTCCCAGCTGTTGAGTTGCCCTGGAAGAAGCTAACGCACTGAGCACATTCCAGGCAGGCAAAGGCTGGAGCTCCTATGGGGTTGGGGTATGGAGTGGCAAAGAGGAGGGGTGTGGGGCTGGAGAGCGGGGTCAGTTGCTGGGTTAGGACTAGACGGACGTGGATGTCGTGGGCCATTTTCCAAACATTGCTGCAGAAAGCAGGTGCAGTCTGTGAAACACCCCATTCTTGTGAGGTTTCTGCCGCCTTGGATATATCTGGAGAAGGATCCCTCCAGTGTGACTCAGAACCAGAACCTGGATCAGCCCGCCCCCCTCCCAAAAATCCAAAGGGCTGAGGCTCTGGGTTTGGCTCATTGCGGGCTCTTTTGGGGCCTGGGGCCAGGCTCTGCCCCTTCCCAGTTGGGCTGCCCCACCCTGACTGAGCACTCCCAGACACTGACAGCACGAATGCCAGGCATCCACTAAGGGTATTGACATCCTGAAGGGATGTGCCGTGGGAGGGGGGGGCGGTGCCGTGCCAGCAGGGTTGGATTAACTTTTTATGGGCCTGGCGCCAAACATATTTGTGGGCCGCCGTGGGGAATGAAGGGGCCAGGGGCAAGAGCACAGTGGGGAGGGTGGATTTGATTTAAATCATGATTTAAATCACCAGTCAGGAAGATTCAATTTAATCATAGTTTTCTACATCAAAGTGCATCCTTGTTGGTTGTTATAACCTTAGTACATTAGGGTGAGGAATAGCTCAGTGGTTTGATCATTGGCCTACTAAACCCAGGGTTGTGAGTTCAATTGTTGAGGGGGCCATCTGGGGTAAAAATTGGGGATTTGGTCCTGCTTTGAGCAGGGGGTTGGACTAGACTGAGGTCCCTTCCTACCATGGTATTCTATGATTCTTCACAACTCAGAAATAGATGTAGGTTTCATTTTTAGAAGGTACACACTATACATTTTTAATCAGTGATTTATTTTAAAAACTTTTCAAATGAGTTTTACAGACGACTTCTCCTTGTCCAGATCTATTCTACCCCCAACAATCTTCTATTCATTGAACTTTTTGAAACTTTTCACTTTTAGAGAGAGGTAAGTGATTGACTCTGTGTATACAAATTTGCAGAGGGACAATAAAGTTGAGGTCTGTTATTTCTCACCTCTATATATTATTTATTTATTTTAAAACATTTTTGCTGTTAACAAGCATGTTACCTCTGGAGACACAAATCCACAGTTTAGAACTGCAAAACTAAGTGTCTCTGATGGTTTCTTCTAGACTGAGCACTGAGTCCCATTGGGGTAGATAGAAAGATTAACCTAAATAATCTATACAGAAGCCTCTGGAACCCCATAAAATTGGGTCCCTAATCCATGAATTATTAGAACTCATTTACAAAACTTTTCTTAAACATTACATGAATATATTGTCTCATACTATAGAATTAGAATTTATAATCCCTGTTCCATCATGAGATATAATGTATCTTAATTAAAATGATATTTAGATAGGTTTTTTCCTCAAAAAGCATTTCATCAAAAAATCTGATTTAAATAAAAAAATACGATTTTTTTTATTTTTTTTTAAAAATCATTGATTTCTATCCACCCTGGCAGCAGAGCATGGTGGGTGGGGAAGGATTGGTCCTGAGCTGGAGCGAGGCAGGGGCCAGGGGCAAGAGCACAGTGGGGCATGGGGGGAGGATTAGTCCCTGCTGACAGGAGCAAGGCAGGGGCCAGGGACAAAAGCACAGTGGGGCGGGAGCTAGGGTTGGTCCCTGGAGCAAGGGAGGGGCCAGGGGTAAACTGCAAGCGCAGCAGGGCTGGGGAGGGGGTAAATAGGATCTCCCCCCCCCGCCCCTGCCCACATAAAGCAGACACCTACCTTCTCCCTGGTTCTAGCCCATTCTCTTCGTCTCTCTCTGCACTGAGCTGCCCCTCCTCCAGTGTGACAAAGTGGGAATGTTTTCAGTGTTTTCTCTGAAGACTGTGTGGGTGCCTCAGTTTCCCTTATGCATTTCTTAAGTATCTAGGTGGTGGGATAAGGGTGAGTGATTGTTGCAGAGCCCTAGGCAGGTGTGATGCTGTCTGCACAGAGAATGGCTGACAGGGGTGCAGGGTCTGGCCAGGAGTTAGGGTGAGGGAGGAGGCTCAGGGTTGGGGCAGGAGGTTGGGGTGTGGAGCACTTACCTGGGGCAGCTCCTGTTTGGTGCGAGGGGTGCAAGTGGGAATGGGAGGGGTGCAGGAGCTCCCATTTGGTGCTCAGGGTGGGGATGGGGATGTGGGGGAGTGCAGGGGTCAGGGCAGGGGGCTGGGGAGGGTGAGGGGGGTACAGGATTCAGGGCAGAGGGCTGGGGTTGTGGGGGGTGCAGGAGTCAGGGATGGGGTCTTGGGAATGTGGGGGGGGCTCATGACAGGGGGCTGGAGGGGGTATGCCCCAATTCTACCCCCTTCCCCAAGGCCCTGCCCTCGCCTCTTCTCCGCCTCCTCCCCCAAGTGGCAAGCACTCTGCGGCTCCGCTTCTCCCCATCCCTTGTGCCGGCAAACAGCTGTTCAGCGGCAGGGAGGGGGAGGGGCGGGAATGCAGCATGCTGGGGGAAGAGGCGGGGGAGAAGTTTGGCTGCCAGCGGAGCCTGCCCTGCTGCAGCAGGAGCCCCAGGAGCCGGCAGAACAGGACCGAGCTTCCGCCCGCTGCCCCCACAGGAGAGAGCAGTGGGCGGGGGGTGGAGAAGAGCAGGCCGGGCTGGGGCCCCTTTGGAGCATGGGCCCAGTGCCATGGTAAACCCAGTACTGAGCAAAGGGAGTGAACTTTGGGGATATAAGCAGAGGCAAAGAGATGCCCCGTGTCCTGCACTCAGGAAGTAAAGGCACAGCACGTTTACATGTGTGAACACAAGGTCCCAGCCAGCCTTGGCTGGAACCACTGCCACGGACGTTTTGGGGAGATGGATGGGCCCACGTGTCTGACGAGTGAAGTTTAGTCTCTAAGCATTGTGTTACGCTTTTGTCTTGTGTCACCTTCCCATTTCCATCATCCTCACTCACTAGCTCTTAGCTATCGCTCTTCGATACAACCCGTACACCTGTTCTCACCCGAACTGGAACTCAGCCCTGTGGTGTTAGACACGACGCTGAACCCTCCCAGCTGGTGTGCGCTGTCCCTTGGACAGCTGACCTGCCAAGTCTCCATGTTCAGTGGACAGGGAGTAGGCACTATAGGGGAACGCTTCACAGATGCTCCAGGACTGGGGTGCACCTATTGTTAACTTGCAAGACAAAGGAATGGCTGTCTACAGGGCCGGATTAACCCATAGGCTAATAAGGCTATAGTCTTAGGCCCTCCTATATTTAGGCCCTACTTTAAACCCTAATTTAAGTCCTCCATTCCATATTGAAGTAACAGCTGAGCGACGGTAGCAGGGCCATCAGAATTTTTTTGTCTCATTAGATATTGCTTTGTACAAATTAATCCATCAAGATTGTGAATTCAATTAATGGTGGTGGTGATTTTGTCTTTGTGGGCTAAGTAAGTGTTTGTGGGCCCAAGCAACACTGAACTTTGTACACAGCAGGCCTACAGTGGACCACAGAAACCATGTCGAGGAAAGGAGGATGGCAGAAATTGAAGGAGGCCAAAGAAAGACGGCAAAGACAAGATGTAGGGCTGAAAGGAGCTCCTTCTCTCCTAATGTTTTTTCCTCCTGCTCAGCCTGGTGGTGAGGAAGTCCCGCCGAAGACCAGCCTGTGAACCTGCTGCCCCTGCGCTCGATGAAAAGGAGCAGTCTCCTGTGACTTCTCTGGCTGCAGCCTCACCCCAATCCGCTGAAGACTTTCCCAGTGACAGTAATACAAAAACACATCCTTCTCCAGCCATCCAGGCGAGTGGGACACGACTTCTCATGGCGTATTGGACTGAGGAGGGCCCACAGAAATGCCAGGATCTAGAAGGGGTTCTCAGGACAATTTTTTTGGTGGCCTCAGAGTGCGGCCACCAACTTTTGCTGGTGGCCGCTCTCACACTTTTTCCTGAAGTACTTAATTAGCTTTAGGAAAACCAAATAAATATGCACATAGACACACCCAAATCACTGTCATTTATTCATTTCTAGCTAGTAAGTCTGCTGTGAACAGTGATATTAACCAACACACAAGTATCACTTTTCACAACAGACATACTTAGCCCTGCCAAGCCTGGGGACAAATTAAGCCCTGGATGGAAGGATGGGGGAGGCAGGGAGGGGCTAGAGCCTGAAGCCCTGCATCTGGAGGCTGGGGCCTGCCGCCACACAGCCAGGGCTCAGGGCTGAAGCCCAAAGCCTGAGCCCCACCACCCCGGAAAGGTGGGGAATTCCCCGGCTGCCAGCTCCTCCAGCGTTGTGCCCCAGGTGTCTGTCGTCCCAACCCCTGTTGGCAGCCCGAGCAACCAACCCCAAGGAAGTACATCCAGGAGCAACAGGGAGGAGGAGGGGCAGTTACTTTGCCCTTTTCTCCTCCCCAATCAGAGCCCGGAAGGCTGTGGCCACAAGGAAAGCCCCTGGTGGCCGCATGTGGCCATGGTGGCCGCATTTGAGAAACACTGATCGAGATGCTGACTTTTCATTGACAAAGCGAGAGTACACCAATCAGAATCGTTGTCTGACCAAAGCCATGTTTGAATATGTGAAGCCTGCAAACAGATTGGCAAGCGAGAACGGCTCATCTGTTCGCCTTCTAAGAAGAAAGTGAACTGTTTTTATTGCCGCCTGTTTTCTGATACCAAAAAGTGGGGAATGTTCTGCAAAGTCTTCAGTGGTTGGAAGAATACTCTCTACATTACCAATCATGCAATGAGTGAGCCACACACATTGTCAGTCAGCAGCTACCATGCCTGAAAGAAAGTTAGTGGCAGAATTGATACCAAAATGGAAAACCGGTTTTTGGAAGCTCGTGCTTATTGGAAGAACGATCTCAGACGCGTAGTTAAAACCATAATTTTTCTTGCTGAGCGTGGTCTGCCATTCTACAGCTCAGGTGAGACTGTTCAATCGAAACACAATGGCAATTATCTTGGCATTCTAGAGCTAATGGCTAAGTTGGACCCTTCCTTAGCTTAGCACATCAATGAACATGCAAATCGTGGAAAAGGCCATACATCATATCTATCAAAGACGATTTGTGATGAATTCGTTGCACTGCTGGCAAAGAAGACGCTACCAGCCATTTTAGATTAGATCAAAGATGTGGGATATTTTTCAGTGTCCATCGACTCAGCACCGGATGTGTCACAGGTAGATCAGCTGACTGTCATACTGCGTTATGTGCTGCCCAGCAGACCGGTTGAGCATTTCGTGACCTTCACAAACATCACCAGCCACACAGGGAAGAAACTTGCCTTGTACCTACTCGATTTCCTCACTGAAGATGGGATTAACATCAGCCTTTGTCGTGGCCAAAGCTATGACAATGCAAGTAACATGAGGGGCAAATATTCAGGGACACAGGGAAAGATAAAAGAGTGCAATGCTTTGGCTGATTACATACTGTGTGCTGCCCACTCACCCAACCTTGTTGGCCAGGCTGTCGGGGATTGTTGTGTTGAAGCAGTTTCTTTTTTTGGATTCATCCAAGAATTGTACAATTTTTTCTCGGCATCAACCAGTCATTGGATGATTCTTAGCTCTGGTCTACATTACGAGTTGAGGTCGGATTTGGCAGGGTTAGATCGGTTTAGCCCTGCATCCGTCCACACTACAAAGCCATTTTTTCCGACTTTAAAGGCTCTTAAAACTGGTTTCTGTACTCCTCCCCGATGAGTGGATTAGAGCTGAAATCGACCTTGCTGGGTCCAATTTGGGGTAGTGTGGACGCAATTTGACGGTATTGGCCTCCGGGAGCTATCCCAGAGTGCTCCATTGTGACCGCTCTGGACAGCACTCTCAACTCAGATGCACTGGCCAGGTAGACGGGAAAAGCCCTGTGAACTTTTGAATTTCAATTCCTGTTTGGCCAGTGTGGCGAGCTGATCAGCTCAGGTGATCATGCAGAGCTCATCCGCAGAGGTGACCAGGCAGTCCCAGAATTGCAAAAGAGCTCCAGCATGGACCAAATGAGAGGTACTGGATCTGATCGCTGTATGGGGAGACAAATCTGTGCTATCAGAACTCCGTTCGAAAAGACGAAATGCCAGAATATTTGAAAAAATCTCCAAGGGCATGAAGCTCCAACAGGGACCCGCAGCAGTGCCACATGAACCTTAAGGAGCTCAGGCAAGGCTACCAAAGAACCAGAGAGGCAAATGGCCGCTCCAAGTCAGAGCCCCAGACATGCCGCTTCTATGATGAGCTGCATGCAATTCTAGGGGTGCCCCTACAACTACCCCAGCCCTGTGCGTGGACTCCGTCAATGAACTCTCACGCAACAGGGATGTGGATTTTGGGGACGAGGAAGATGAGGAGGAGGAGAAGGTTGAAGCACAGCAAGCAAGTGGGGAAACCGTATTCCCCGACTGCCAGGAACTGTTTTTCACCCTGGATCTAGTATCCCCCCAACCCACCAAAGGCGGGCTCCTGGACCTAGAAGGCCGAGAAGGGACCTCTGGTGAGTGTACCTTTGTAAATATAATACACGGTTTAAAAGCAAGCATGTTTAATGATTAATTTGCCCTGAAGACTTGGGATGCATTCGTGGCCAGTACAGCTACTGGAAAAGCCTGTTAACGTGTCTGGGGATGGAGCGGAAATCCTCCAGGGACATCTCAATGAAGCTCTCCTGGTTGTACTTCCAAAGCCTTTGCAAAAGGTTTCTGGGCAGGGCAGCCTTATTCCGTCCTCAATGGTAGGACACTTTACCATGGCAGGCCAGTAGCACGTAATCTGGAATCATTGCATAACAACGCATGGCAGCGTATGGTCCCGGTGTTTGCTGGCATTCAAGCAACATCCGTTCTTTATCTCTCTGTGTTATCCTCAGGAGAGTGATATCATTCATGGTCACCTGGTTGAAATAGGGGAATTGTATTAAGGGGACATTCAGAGGTGTCTGTTCCTGCTGGGCTGTTTGCCTGTGGTTGAACAGAAATCATCCCCGCGGTTAACCACGCAGTGGGGGGAGGGGTGAAGTGATCATCCCAGAGAATTGGGTGCGTGTGTGTGTGGGGGGGAGGGGGGCTTAGTTGGGTTTGTGCTGCACGTTAACCCGAAAACTGCAGTCCCTCCTTTTAAATGGCCAACCCAACGGGTGCTTGGTATGTGAAATGAGGGCACTGCTGTTTGAAACCATTCCCACATGTTAGGAAGGTTAAAGAAGCCAAAAGACTGTGGCTTACCATGTCTGCCTGCAAGCCGAATTCTGTTGCCCGCCAGCCCTGTGTGTGTGATCTCTCACACCATACTGGCAGGCCCTCGATATAAGAGGCAAAATGCGACTTTGTAAAGAAAGCACATGTGCTATGTAATGTTAACAGCTTGGTTCACCGTGAAAGAGTCTACCCATTGTTCCCTAAAATGTCTCTTTTTAAAGACTACTCTCCTTTTTTTTCCTCCCGCAGCTGCAAATGTTTCATCACTCCATGTATCATCTCCGTCCCAGAGGCTATCAAAGATTAGAAGCCGAAAAAAACACACTCGCAATGAAATGTTCTCTGAGCTCATGCAGGCCTCCCACACTGAAACAGCCCAGCACAATGCATGGAGGGAGACAATGTCAGAGTCCAGGAAAGCACAAAATGAATGCGAGGAGAGGCAGGACGAGCGAGAGGAGAGGTGGCGTCAGCGTGATGAGAGGAGGCAGGAGGCAATGCTGAGGCTACTGGAGGATCAAACTGATATGCTCCGGCGTATGGTTGAGCTGCAGGAAAGGCAGCAGGAGCACAGACCGCCGCTACAGCCCCTGTGTAACCAACCGCCCTCCTACCCAAGTTCCATAGCCTCCTCACCCAGATGCCCAAGGACGTGGGGGGGGGGCCCCTCCAGGCACCGAACTACTCCACCCCAGACTACTGCCCAAGCAACAGAAAGCTGTCATTCAATAAGTTTTGAAGTGCAGTGTGGCCTTGTCCTTCCATCCTTCCCTCCTCCACCACCCCTCCCGGGCTACCCCATTTGTGTGACGAATTAATAAAGAATGCATGAATTTGAAACAACAATGATTTTATTGCCTCTGCAAGTGGTGATCAAAGGGGGGAGGGAAGGGCGGTTGGCTTACAGGGAAGTAGAGTGAACCAAGGGGGCAGGTTTTCATCAAGGAGAAACAAACAGAACTGTCACACCGTAGTCTGGCCAGTCATGAAACTGGTTTTCAAAGCTTCTCTGATGCACAGCGCAGCAGCCAGGCGATTTGCCTCAACCTCCCACCCTGCCATAAACGTCTCCCCCTTACTCTCACAGATATTGCGGAGCGCACAGCAAGCAGTAATAACAGTGGGAATATTGGTTTTGCTGAGGTCTAACCGAGTCAGTAAACTGCGCCAGTGCGCCTTTAAACGTCCAAATGCACATTCTACCACCATTCTGCACTTGCTCAGCCTGTAGTTGAACAGCTCCTGACTACTGTCCAGGCTGCCTGTGTACGGCTTCATCAGCCATGGCATTAAGGGGTAGGCTGGGTCCCTGAGGATAACTATAGGCATTTCAACATCCCCAACAGTTATTTTCTGGTCTGGAAAGTAAGTCCCTTGCTGCAGCCGTTCCCACAGACCAGAGTTCCTGAAGATGCAAGCGTCGTGTACCTTTCCCCGCCATCCCACGTTGATGTTAGTGAAATGTCCCTTGTGATCCACCAGTGCTTGCAGCACCATTGAAAAGTACCCCTTGCGGTTTATGTACTGGCTGCCTTGTTGATCCGGTGCCAAGATAGGGATATGAGTTCCGTCTATCACCCCACCACAGTTAGGGAATCCCATTGCAGCAAACCCATCCACTATGACCTGCACATTTCCCAGAGTCACTACCCTTGATAGCAGCAGCTCAGTGATCGCATTGGCTACTTGGATCACAGCAGCCCCCACAGTAGATTTGCCCACTCCAAATTGATTCCCGACTGACCGGTAGCTGTCTGGCATTGCAAGCTTCCAGAGGGCTATCACCACTCGCTTGTGAACTGTGAGGGCTGTTCTCATCTTGGTATTCTTGCGCTTCAGGGCAGGGGACAGCAAGTGACAAAGTTCAAGGAAAGTGGCCTTATGCATGCGAAAGTTTCGCAGCCATTGGGAATCATCCCAGATCTGCAAGACTATGCGGTCCCACCAGTCTGTGCTTGTTTCCCGGGCCCAGAATCGGCATTCCATGGCATAAGCCTGCCCCATTGCCACCAGGATGATCAAATTGCCGGGCCCGGTACTTTGAGAGAAGTCTGTGTCCATGTCCTTCCTCATCACTCTCCTCACCGCGCTGCCGTTGCCTACTTGCCTGCTTTTGCAGGTTCTGGTTCTGGTGCTGCATATACTGCTGGATAATGTGCGTGGTGTTTAGAGTGGTCACAACTGCCGCAGCGATCTGAGCGGGCTCCATGCTTGCCGTGGTATGGCGTGAGCAGGAGAGCAGAGTGGTAGTGGAAGCGGCGGGTGGATGACGATGCTGACAGCAATATGGCGCCCGCATGGAAAAAGGCACGAAACTATTGTTGACCATTGCTTTCATGAAGGAAGGAGCAAGGGGTAGGCTGGCAGCAGACGGTGCAGTACGACTGCTAGCCGTTGTCGTCTCCTGGGTGCTCGCCAGCAGACAGTGCAGTATGACTGCTAGCTGTCATCGTCTCCTGCGTGCTCGCGGTGCTGCTGGCTGGGAGAGCAGCCTGAGGCAGAATGGCCCCCTCAAGGATTGAGCTCACAACCCTGGGTTTAGCAGGCCAATGCTCAAACCACAGAGCTATCCCTCTGCCAATATTCCAGGCAGGACTGAATCTCCATTAGACAAAACTCTAAGAAGAGAATGACCTGAGTCACTCCCATTTATGTCCAGGTGCCCCTGACAGACCTCACCGAGATCTGCCAGGAGCACCCATGTCTGCCCAGGCACCCCTGACAGACCTCTCCGAGGCGGGCCAAAAGCACCCAGGAGATGACGAGGACGGCTACCAGTCATAATGTACCATCTGCTGCCACAAGGCAATGAGCTGCTGTTGTGTAGCAATGCAGTCCCGCGTCTGCCAGCACCCAGGAGACGTACGGTGACGGTGAGCTGTATGGCATCTGCACGGGTAACCCAGGAAAAAAGGTGTGAAACGATTGTCTGCCATTGCTTTCACGGAGGGAGGGAGGGGCCTGACAACACGTACCCAGAACCACCAGCGACAATGTTTTTTGCCCCATCAGGCACTGGGATCTCAACCCAGAATTCCAATGGGCAGCGGAGACTGCGGGAACTCTGGGATAGCTACCCACAATGCAACGCTCTGGAAGTCGACACTAGCCTCAGTACTATGGACACACTCTCCCGACTTAATGGTCTTAATGGTCTTAAGTGGGGACACACACAATTGACTGTATAAAATCACTTTCTAAAAAACCGACTTCTATAAATTCGACCTAATTTCGTAGTGTAGACATACCCTTAGAGATTCACTACCAAAGGGATGCCCAGTGCTCAAATCACTCTCAGGGACAGGGCGGAGTGCCAACGCAGAAGCTGTGAATGCAGTTGTTCTGGGATACCCCAACATAATTGAAGCACTGGAGAGCATAGAGAATGATGAATCTCAAAAATCAGCAACAAGAAAAGATGAGAAGATCCTGAGTGATGCAATGCGCACTTTGGAAACTGGTATTTTGTGTGAGGTCTGGAATGATAAGAACACAAGAATGGCCCTACTGGGTCAGACCAAAGCTCCTTCTAGCCCAGTGCCCTGTCTTCCAACGGTGGCCAGTGCCAGGTTCCCCAGAGGGAAGGAACAGAACAGGCAATCATCAAGTGATCCATTCCCTGTTGCTCATTCCTAGCTTCTGGCAAATAGAGGCTAGGGACACCATTCCTGCCCATCCTGGCTAATAGCCATTGACGGACCTGTCTTCCATGAACTTATCTAGTTATTTTTTGAACCCTGTTATGGTCTTGGCCTTCACAACATCCTCTGGCAAGGAGTTCCACAGGTTGACTGAGCGCTGTGTGAAGAAATACTTCCTTTTATTTGTTTTAAGCCTGCTGCCTATTAGTTTCATTTGGTGAACCCTAGTTCTTGTGTTATGAGAAGTAGTAAACAACACTTCCTTATCTACTTTCTCTACACCAGTCATGATTTTATAGACCTCAATCATATCTCCCCATAGCTGTCTCTTTTCCAAGCTGAAAAGTCCCTTTACTTCAGCCATTCAGCAGGTGCAGTCTGAGCTTGCAAAGTGCTCAAATTGACCTTTCCGTTGCTGTAAACCTAATGAGGAGTCTTGGAACTGTTCTTCAACAAATGAGGGATAGTTTTGATGACTATGAAATTCACGGGTCTGCAAGGACTGCTAACCATGAGTATAAGTCAGCCAAAGGCTGCAAAAGACAGAAGACATGCGACAACGCAATTGCCCACTCCTTCAGTGACAAGGAGGCCTTCACAGTTAATACCTTCATCACAATCAACAACAAACTGAAGAGTTCATTAGAACATCGGATCGAGGGTTATGAAAATATTGACAAAATCTTTAGTGTCCTGACAAATTTTTCGCCTAACATTTCAAGTTCCGAAGTCAGTGAAGGTATCAAACGTCTGTGTCAGAAGTACCCAGACAATCTCCCAATAGATTTTATTAAAGAATTTCTTCAATTTGTTGAATTCACATCACCCTCAGATATAGAGAGAAAAGATGACGAAAGCAAATCTATTTGGATGTACTGAGTTATCACTGAACCCAATGTGATTGAATGTTTCCCGAATGTTGAAACTGCCTTGGAGCTGTATTTGTCACTAATGATCACGAACTGTAATGGAGAATGTTCCTGCTCTCTTCTAACACTGGTCAAAAATGTCCTCGATCCACCATGACTCAAGAGCATCTCAGTGCTTTGTCCCTCGTGAGCACTGAGCATGAAATCATCAGGTCTTTGAATTATGATGACATCATTCATTACTTTGCCACAGCTAAAGCTACGGGGAAAAATGTGTTTATTTGAAGAATTGAGCGTAGTGAGAGTAGAATAAGCTTGTTAATTTTACATAAATAAATAATATGTAAATATGTATGTAGATAAATGTTTGATGACATCATAATTTTTTTGCAATATGTAATTCATACTTAGGCCCTTCCCTCCCATTAGACTTAGGCCCCTCAGAACTTTAATCCAGCCCTGGCTGTCTGGGGGCTAACCGAATGTAGGTGGCACGGAGTTGACACCCAGTTAAGCACAAAACTTCTTCTGGCTGGAGGCCGGGGGGTTCCAAAGTGACTCAGACCTGGACACCCCAAGAACCATCACGGGGGTAAGAGCTGCAGCCTGGAGACTGGTCTCCGCAGGCCATTTCCCCCCAAAGACTCTGAGCTGCAGGAGGCTCTGTCCAGGGATTGACCCAGCCCCACTGTCCTCCCTCCCCCACACCCCAAAGCACCTTAACCTGCAGGTACCGGAGCTCCCGATAGGAGGCATTGGTAAGGCATCGTGGTGGCATCTCCCGCACCCTCCAGCGGAAGGCCCGACACGGCCTTCTGGGTCAGCACCAGCCACAGCATCCTCAGGCAGTAGGCAGCCCCCGCCAGGAAGGAGGCACTACACACAGCCAGCCAGTACAGGAGCTTGGAGAGCTTCATCAGGAGGCGGGTGGGCATCCAGCATGCGGAGGCCACAAGAGGCCAGAACTCTTGAAATCTGAGACAGGTGGATCCTTCAAACGAGGGGCTGATGTCTCTTAGAACTGACTTGAGGTGAGAAAGCTGCTTAGACAGAGCATAACTTGCTGAAGTTAAGTTTTAGGCACTAGACAGCATGTTTGGCTTCAGAGTAGCAGCCATGTTAGTCTGTATTCGCAAAAAGAAAAGGAGGACTTGTGGCACCTTAGAGACTAACCAATTTATTTGAGCATAAGCTTTCGTGAACTACAGCTCACTTCATCGGATGCATTCATGTTTGGTTTGTAACCTTTCCTGTCGCTTTCACTCTGACTTGAAATCACTTAAGCCTCTGTTCTTTGGTAATAATCTAATTTCTGCTTTATTACAAACCATCTCAGTGCTGGGCATTAAAGCGAAGTGTGAGTCCTCAGCTAACCTGACTGGCTGGCGTGGGCTCTCTGGAGGCAGCGAACGTAACAACTTCCGTGAGCATCACAGTGAGAGACACTGCACACTGCAGGGAGCCATCTCTGGGGAACGCGGGAGTTGGGGCTCAATGACTGGTACCTGCAAGGCAAGGCTTGGACTGGCAGAGTCCTGGAGAGTTTGCTGGCAAGGCTGCCAGACTGGTATGACCCACAGCTTAGCAGCTGCAACGCTCGCCCTTGCTGAGGCAGAGTGATATCACAGTGGCTTGCAACTCTGGGTGACCTGAGCAAGATGTCACACAAGCACACATACTTACACACGTGCGCAAACACACAACACACTGAAAACCTGTGTGCACAGGCACACACACTGCACACATGCACATGCACACACGTTGCACGCCCACTGCTCCTTGCCAGAGGAGGGCCCCTTCTTGTTCTCTTTGTGACGTGCCACCTCCCCAACCTTGCAGTCCTGGGAACCGCAGTGCCGCAAACACTGGAAATACATTTACATATAAGGGGGAAAAGCCGGTCGGGGAGATGAGCACTTAACGATCCTGACAGGGGATGGCACACGCCATCCCAGCCAGTGACTTCGCATCAGATTGTCATGGTTCCTGGTGCCTGCTGAGCTGGGGTCACATTCAAGCCAGTGACCCAGAGACTATCCAGTCCCCTGTCTGAGGGATTGCAATCATGAAGGGCTGGGGACAACAGTCTGAGCAAGGACTCCTGGATTCAGTTCTTTATTTAATCCACCCCTACCCTGCTGGGTGACCATAGGCAAGTCACACCCCTGCTCTGTGCCTCAGTTTCCGCACCTCAGTCAAAGTGGGGATGGGAGGGTAATGAGGGGGCCCTTGAGAAGCACTTTGCTCTGCTCAGCCGGGTGATGGTGCTGGGACACTCAAAGGGGAGCCAGGCTGCAGTGACACTGAATCACGTTCCCATGACCAGCTTTATTGGAGGGGGATTTTCCGTACAGGAGCAGAGCAGCACATTGTAACTACGGGGGCTAGCGAGCCCCCCCCCCCCCCCCCCCGACAGAATGGTCTCTGCTGAGCCACCCTCCTGGACACAAGCCGCTGCAGCCTGCTCCCTGGGCAGTCTGAGGGCCTGGTCCTGGGTCCTGGTGGGATGTGTCCTGAACTGGGTCATTTCCTGGATCATGACCCAGGGTCGGGAGTTCTCACTGCAAAAGCAAAGAAAGAAAACACGGGTTTGATCCAGAGTGTCCAGGAAATGCCCAATTCCTTCTAGCCTCCCCCACCCCAACACACTGAGCTCCGGAGAGCCTGCCCAGGGCATGAGCAAGGCCAAAAGAGCCAGCTCCCCGGAACTGCCCAGGGCAACTGGATCACACCATTTCACCATCCCCAGCATCAGGTGGCAATGAGCGAATCTCGGCTTCCAGTTAGAAAGCCCTGGGGGTTGGAGAGAAAAGCGGGAAACCGTGACCCCAAACAGCTCAGGAGCCATAAGGTGAGGAGCCAGAACCCAGCACTGATCAGCTGGAGACATCTTGTGCTGTCTGAGCCAGCCTCATGACTTTGGGGGCTGGACTCCCCTGGAGACTGTGGTGGGCAATCCCTGATGGGAGCCCTTGCTGCTGGGGTGCAGGGACCACAAGACTGGCTTGGAAGCCTTCAAAGCTTCTTCACACTCCCACAGCCCCATTAGCAGAGTGCCCCCTAGTGGAGAGGGAGTGCTGCGGAGCATGTGGGAGAGGTCTCACCTTGAAGCCCTGCCATGTTTGGATCTCCCGGTAGAGTGTGTTCCCCGGGCACGCGGTGTGCACCATCTGCCGGTGACCATGCACTGTGTAGTTGGCCCAGATCTTGGCGCCCTTCACTGCGCACAGCAGGAAGTTGTCACGCACCAGCGTAAGGGCAAATGCCTCCGGCAGCGTGTCCATGTAGTCCCCGATGAAACCCACACCGTAGCCTTTACTGTTGTAGCCACGGGTGTGAGCGCCAACCCAGTGCCAACCCCGGCCCTGGTACATGTACCCATCTGATCCGACCACGAAGCTGCAGCAGGGCAAGAGTAGACAGAAGCTGAGGAGACAGATCCTGTTTCCCTTGCAGTTTGGATCTGGGCTTTCAGCCCACTAGAGAGACGTGGGTTGGCTGCCAAACAGGGGTGCCAGTCCAACCCAGGGAGGGTGGATGGGATTCCCCATGCCCTCCTGGGTGCCCACAGGGCTGGGGGAAGGCAGCTTTAATTTGCAGCCAGGCCTTTATAGGGGTTTGCACAAATTCATTTGCCCCCTCCTGGCCCTTTTTTGGGTGGCACTGGCCTGCTGCCCTGCATATGTCACCTACAAGTCCTACAACACTCCCTTCAGCAGGGCTCTCCCAGCACTTGGGACTGAATGGGGTCGTGCTCATGAGACCAGAGCAAGTCTGGCTGTCTGCACAAGCTTGGCAGAGCCTGGGGACAGAGCCCTGTACTGGGCATGTCCCTGCCCTCGGGACATCAGGATTCATAGCATTTAAGACCATAGGGGACCATTCAATCATTCTGTATAAGCCAGGCCAGAGAATTTCACCACTTACCCCCGCCTGGAGCCCAGTAACTTGTGTTTGGCTAAAGCATCCGCCAGCCAGGCGCCCAGCCTGGCTTTGGAGCCATCAAGAGATGGAGAATCCACCACTTCCCCTGGGAGTTTGTGCCAGTGGTTCATCCCCCTCCCTGGGAAATACTTGTGCCTGATTTCTCATTTGAATTTGTCTGGCTTTAGCTTCCAGACACGGTCTCGTTGCGCCATTCTCCGCAACAGCCCGGCAGTACCCAGTGTTCTCTTATATACTGTCAACAAGGCCCTGCTCTAACTTCTTTGTGATAAATTAAACCGATTGAGCTCTTCAAGTGTCTCGCTGTCAGGCACATTCTCCATCCCACATGTCATTTCTGTGGCTCTTTCCTGCACCTTCTCCTATTTTCCCACATCCTTTTAAAACCATGGACACCTGAAGGGGGCGCTGCAAGCCAGTGTCGGTCTCCCCAGTGCCGTAGACAGAGGGAAAATCGTCCCCTACACCTGCTCTCAATTCCCCTGTTTACACATCCAAGGGTCGCAGTCACCCCTTTTTTTGTGCCACAACATTCCACTGGGAAGCTCATGTTAAGTTTGTCTGTTATGACCGCAAAATGCTTTTTGGCCCCTGCTCTCCAGGATACAGGCCCCCACTCTGTAGTTTTGACCTTGGTACTAGACTGGAGACCTTTGCATGTGACTGCATTACAATGCATTTTGTTTGAATGGACCCAGGTTTCCGAGCAAACCAGATTGTTCTGTATGACTGCTCTGTCCTCATCATTATTTCTCACCCTGCTAATCTTTTATTAGCAGTGATTTTTTATTTACTTCCGATCTGGATTGATGAAAACGTTGAATAGCGTCAGGCCCAGAACCAATTCCTGTGAAGCCCCCTTCGAAACATTTCTATTTAATGATGATTCCCCATTGACAACTCATTTTTGAGCTCTGTCATTTAGCCAGTGCCTGATCCATTTAACATGTGCTTTATTAATAGGGTATAGTGCTGATTTTGTAATCAGAATGCCATGTGGTACTAAGTAAAATGTCTTTCAAAAATCTATTACGTCTACATAGCTACCTTTGTCAACTGAACTTGTAATATTCTCAAAGGATAAAATCTGGTTTGTTTGACAAGACCTATTTTCGATAAAACCATGTTGACTGGCATTAATTATATTCCTATTGTTAAATTCTTATCAAATGAATCCTGTATCAGGTTTTTCCTTAGTTTGCCTGAGGATGATGTTGGGCTAACTGGCCCATAGATACCCAGATCAGCCTGCTTACCATTTTTGAATATTGGCACATTAGCACTCTTCCAGTCTTCTGGAATTTCCTCAATACCCCATAATTTATTAAAAATGAACATCATTGGGCTGGAGATCTCCTCAGCCAACTCTTTTAGGATTCTTGGATGCAAATTATCAGGGTTTGCTAAGTTAAAATGTTTACCCTAGTAGCTGTTGCCTAAAATCCTTCTTCATCATCCTCATGTGATTCAAGATCATCCTGCTTCTTTCCAAATACAGAACAGAAATCTTTAATGTTTAATACTTCTGCCTTATTTGCATCATTATGAACTATTTTACCATTTCATAGAATCATAGAATATCAGGGTTGGAAGGGACCTCAGGAGGTCATCTAGTCACTTAGGGGGAGGGATAGTTAGTGGTTTGAGCATTGGCCTGCTTAAACCCAGGGTTGTGAGTTCAATCCTTGAGGGGGCCATTTAGGGACTGGGGGCAAAAATTGGGGATTGGTCCTGCTTGGAGCAGGGGGTTGGACTAGATGACCTCCTTAGGTCTCTTCCAAACCCTGATATTCTATTATTCTATTATACCCCCTGCTCAAAGCAGGACCAATCCCCAATTTTTGCCCCAGATCCCTAAATGGCCCCCTCAAGGACCCTGGGTTTAGCAGGCCAATGCTCAAACCACTTGAGCTATCCCTCCCCCCCAAAAAATCTGGTCCTAAGTGATTTGCCCAAAACCACTCAGGGAGCATGCAATAGAGCAGGGAATTGAACCCCCATCTCTCAGGGGCTATGCTAATGCCTAGACCAGTCTTCCTCTTACATCTCTGTCTAGTGATGGGCCTATGTTATTGTTGGGATTATTTTTATTCCTAATATACTTTAAAAACTTCTTATTGTCCTTAGCCCTGCCAGCCATGGATTTTTCTCTGGTGTCTTAAGCTTCCCCTATCAATTTCCTACCATTCATAACTTCTCATTTATATTGATTGCCATCCATTTCTCTTTTTTCTGTTTGTTATATGTTGCTTTTTTATTTCTAATTGTTGCTAGGTTGGGCTTTTAGCCACAGTCACTCTCTTTCTGGATTGTGGATTCATGGTGTTTTGGCTACCTAATAAATGATTCTTAAAAAACTCCCAATTTTCATTCACTTTTTTTCTGTCCAAATGTTTCCTCCCCATCAGTTTGGCTCATCCTCTCCCTCAGTTTGGGGAAGCTAGACCTGTCGAAGCACCAAGATTGTATATTGCAGTGTGTGTAGGGCCAGCTCCTGGGGTCAGAATCCTGCCTCAGGGCCTGTCCTGTACTCTCATGTTGGGGGCTGTGTTTGAGCCATAGCAGGTTAGTGGCCTTTGTGGAGCAGAGAGTGGCTCTAAGGTGGGGACAGACATCCAGACTAGGGAGGGGATGGGAAGGGAGAAGTGAGTTGGGGAGGATGGCACTCACTGCCCTTGTCAGGGTGGAATGAAAGTGGCTCACCTATGTGTCATAGCCCCTATTCCTCCAGCAGGCAAAGGAGAGTTGCCTTTATGTCAAGGAGTCAGAGCCCACACTTCCCGGGACTGAGGCCCCCCATGATCACAGTGTGCATTGTAGCCAGGACTGTAAAGGCTCAAGCTGGCCCAGGATCTGCTGCAGGGCTGGGTGGGAGGCCTGGAGCTGAGCCAGGACACAGCAGACGCTGCACACCATCAGTACTATATTTCAGGGATTCAAGGCTCCAGACGGCAAGGCCCCTCCCCCCAGGCTTTCTCATGGGCTGCCCAGTCCCAAACCACCTGATGGGCACTAGCTGAGCCCAGTGCATTCTGGGTAGGCCATGCCCCTGCTCACCTGTAGCCGATGTCGTCCCAGTCACGGTCGACCTGGTGGAAGTGCTGCATGGCCCTCATGTCAGCAGCGCATTCAGGGAAGGTCCGGCAGGGCTGGCTGGGTGAGCTGGTATGGTGGATATACACGAAGCTCAGGGGCAGCTTGAGCTGCGTGGGGGTCCCCTTGTAGGGCTTGGCCCCCCACATGCAGCGGGGGATGATGGCCGGGCATTCTGGAGGCAAATGCACACAGCAGGGTGAGACACAGGCCCCTTGAACCCAAGCCCCTCATGCTGTCAACACAGTTGCCTGGCATTGCAGTCTACGTGCCAGACCAAGGGGAATGGCTGAGTGCTGGGAACTCTGGGTCTGACCACAGTTCTCGCTGTATTCCACAAGTCCCCAACCCCATGTGCCTCAGTTTCCCCCATGATACAGTTGTGTAATGCTGCCCCCTGCCAACCCCAGGACACTGTGGGGCCAAGGTAGGGAACATGCTGCCAGGAGGGGAGGCCTCGCCGGGCTGCTCGGAACATGTGTCCCCCTAGCAGAGAAACATTCAGTCCCTTCCAGCAGTTTGGGGTTTTTTCCTCCACAAGTTTTCAACAAAATGATTTGAAACAAACGTTTATTGGCAGGTTCCCCTCCCCCTTCAGGAGAAGGGAACAATGGGGGGAACCCACCCCCAAAGGGGTCTGTTTCGAATGAAAGAGGGGCCCAAACACAGAACCGGACCCGAGCCGCACTGTCTCCCTGCAACGGGCAGAACCGGACCCGAGGCCCAGAGCCGCACCATGACCTGCAACAGGCAGAACCGGACCCGAGGCCCAGAGCTGCACAGTCTCCCTGCAATGGGCAGAACCGGACCGGAGGCCCAGAGCTGCACAGTCTCCCTGCAATGGGCAGAACCGGACCGGAGGCCCAGAGCTGCACAGTCTCCCTGCAATGGGCAGAACTGGACCGGAGGCCCAGAGCTGCACAGTCTCCCTGCAATGGGCAGAACTGGACCGGAGGCCCAGAGCTGCACAGTCTCCCTGCAATGGGCAGACCCTGAAGTGCACATCTGGGGTTCCAGAGTCTGGATCTGAATGGGAACTCCCCACAGCCCGGGAGCTGGGATTCAGCAGGTGGTGCTGTAAGCCCCACGTGGGCCAGGGGGTGGCGTTTGCTCCAGGCTCATTTCTAGAACCATGTAGCCCTGTTAGTGTAGCATGGCCCTGGCTGGTGAGGGGAGAGAAATAAGCACCTACCCAGGTAGGCCTCCGTGAACTCCTGCACCGCCCGGCTCGCAGTGGCCCGCAGCTCCTCATCCCCAACCCCGCTAAGCAGTGGCACCATCCGGGGCAGCACCCGCAGCAGCTGGAGGGAGCGCATCACCTGCTCCTCCAGCTGCCTGGCCTTGGTGAGCTGCACAAAGTTCTGGCGCCTGAAGTTGCTCCTGGTCTGGCCATCCCCGGCCAGGCCATCCCCAGTGTAGTACTCTCTCAGCAGGGTGCTCAGCGGGGCCGCGGACATGCCTTGCCCTGCCAGGTGTGCCCCCAGTATCGCCCCGTCCAGCGCCCCATTGACGAAGGCATCAGTGAGGTGTGAGGGGCGGCCCAGGAGGGTGAAGTTTTGGGGCTCGGACACGCTGTCCCAGCAGCCATTCGGCCCCATGGGCACCTGGCTCTCGTCGGCCTGGGCCAGGAGAAAGGCCATGCCCAGGGCCTTGGCAATGGTCACTGCGTAGAGGGCATCTATAGTCAGGGGCGGGCCCGGATGTGTCTGGTTCGAGGGCTCAGTCATAACTAGCGAAGGCTCCAAAGCCTCGGGGGGCAGCGGCATCTCCCGCCTCCCCTTCAGCCCTGCTTCAATCCCAGCCACCAAGGGGCTTACAGCCACTGTGGTGCCATCAGGGAGCAGCACCACCCCCTGCTCAGTAGAGGAGGCCTGGACTTTGTGCTTCAAGACACGCATGAGGAAGGATCTCTGCTCCTGGCTCAGGAAGGGCAGGTCTGGGGGCACGACGGGCGCCGCCCCCAGCAGAAGCTGGTAGAACTCGCTGTCACAGCATCCCAGGCCCCGGGCGAGCTCCGTCACAGTCAGGTTGAGGCGTCCGTCCAGGTGGTAAGATTCCAGCACTTCTACGACTTGGATCACGGAGTTCATGTGAAACGGGAGGGAGCCTGGGAGGGGAGGAGCAGGAGATACTATCAGATCCCTGCCTGTCTGCCCAGCCCTTGCACTGCTCACCGGGTTGAGCAAGGGCAGCCCAAGTTGGCAAGTTCTGCACTCCCAGGGACGGGTGCTATTGGGGAAAACGGGATAATCTAAGTGCTCAGTCACGCTCTGGGCCACCCGGGCTGAGGGACTGGACCAGTACAGAACAACTGGTGCTATCGGTGAGGAGGACATGGCAGTTTACTGAGGGCTTGTCCACATGGCGCTGGGGTCCGGACTGAGGGGTGTGATCTGCTCTAACGTGTTGTGCTCCAGCTGCCCCATGTGACCTGCTGGCATGCTCTAAGGTAAAGCTCATGCTGACCTAGACCCATTTAAACAGGGCTACATTAATGTGTGCTTGATACCCTTTTGTTCATGCCAGCAGCGTCTACACAGGCATTGAGAGCACTACACAGCAGAGTCCTCTGCAGGTTACACCCCTGGAGTCCGGACTGCAGCACCGTGAAAACAAGCCCTGGGTATAATGGGGGTTCAAGCTGATAATGCGCTGTGCAGCCCAACAGCCCCTACAAACCATCAGACACCCCAGGCAGAGATTGTGGGAATCCTACCAAACCAGCTCTCCCCCAGGCTGGTGGTGGCTGCAGCCAGGGCATCTCCACGTTTTGAGATGGAATCCAAAAGCAAATGAAACCGTTCCTGACTGTGTGGCTGGGTTAAGGAAATTAACAGAGTTCTGCCAGTTTGGAGGCAGTTGAAATGAGGCAACACGGGACTGATCAGTGTGTGGTCTGCAAAATGAAGCAAACCAAACCCGGATATTCACAGACTGATTTGGCTGTAGGATGTGCACAAGAAATTGCTGCGTCAATGGAGGTGGCTACTAAAAATGCCACAGAGTTTCAACAGCATCATGTGATCTGTGCCAAGCAGGGGGTCAAGCAGAGAGCACAACTCAGAGCCCACTGAAAAGATGTTTGCTTTCACTGTCACAAACTGTCTTGCCATACAAGTGATTGGCTCAAGGACACACTCTGCTGGAATTGCAAGAAAATTGGGGCACACACAGAAGATGGGCTGGTCAGGGCAAAACATGCTGCCCCCAGGTGGCAAGGGCAGCATCAGGTGATTTCCGATTCAGCTTGCTGATGGCAATGTGGAGTGCACTGAGGATGCTGGAGTACCTCCCCTGGGGCTTAGAAGACAAGACCTGAAGTGTTATTTGGATTCCTTTGCAGGTGGCAGGAATTGGTAGCATGGAGTGTATTATTGATAGTAATACACTGGTAATTCTTTCTGGCCTGCCCTTTCACACTAAAGGAGGAAGAGTACAGTAAACTCCTCACTTAACGTTGTAGTTATGTTCCTGAAAAATGTGACTTTATGCAAAACGATGTTAAGCGAAACCAATTTCCCCATAAGAATTAATGTAAATTGGGGGTGGGGCTTAGGTTCTAGGGAATTTTTTTCACCAGACAAAAGACATTATATACTGTATGCAGTGTACAGGAATTGAGTAATGCCCCTTTAATAGTTTGGAGCCCTCTAGTGGCATCCCTGTCTTTAGGTTGCAGAAGCCAGCCAGACCCCTGCCCAAGCAGCCCGGCACATATGTTCGTACACCATTAACACACATGGCCGTTTGGGATCCTGCTCTGCCAGTGTGGGGTCCCTGTATTGCTAATGCTGTGTAGAGAGTGCAGACACCGTCACTGCCCAACTCTGAGGTTGAAGATTTAGGGTTGTTTTGTAAAATAGTTTGAAAAAACGTAAAACTTAAGAGAGACAGGACAATGTGAGCCCCCCACTCCTGTACACCTGGCATCCCCTGCTATTGTCCCAGGTGACCCCTGAGATCCCACTCACTGAGAGAGACTGGAGGGAATAAATCCCACCCCAGCCACTCCCACCAGACTTCCTCTCTTTCCCAACTGGCTCCTTTGATCTTTAGGCAGCAGGTTGCAGTGAATCACTTTCACTCTGTGCCCCGTAGGGTCACTTTCCCCTTGCTAGTTGGTTGGGTATTTTTTTGGGGGGGGGAACAGGAGGTCTGCTCATCCAGCCCCAGTGTAGGCATACCCTTAGTCTCAGTTTCCATCTCTCAAACTGGGCAATAGCTCTGCCCGGCCCCATGGTGCGTAAGCGTTCAGGTGTTAAAGATGGAGAGGTGCTCAGACATCCCTGTAACGGGGCCGCCAGAAGTGCCTCAGCGAGCGAGGTAGCTAGATCTTCACAAATTGGGCTTAAATTGATTATATTTCACGTTGATAGGGGCCATTCAAACACTCCCCAGCGAGCGTTCCCATGCTTGGGGTCCTGCCCAGAGCCTGCTGAGAGCGGAACTTTTACTTAAAGACCTAACTTCAGCAGTCCTAAGATTAGGCCCGAATCTCAGCTGACATTATAAAAAAAGATGAGTTTCTAGCTCTCCTGCCAACAGAGGTGACCCCCAGCATGACCCCAATGGCTCCAAAACCAGAACACAAAGAATGAGCACTCAGAATGTTTTGTTTCAGAGTAGCAGCTGTGTTAGTCTGTATTCGCAAAAAGAAAAGGAGTACTTGGGGCAAAATTTGTTAGTCTCGAAGGTGCCACAAGTATTCCTTTTCTTTTTTCAGAATGTATTGTTTCTTCTAATCTCGTGATTTGGGGGGGGGTCAGACTCATGATTTCTGACCGTGTGGGGGTGGCTGTGTGATTCTCCTGCAGCCTTCCCAGTCCAGACATTGCATCTGGGGGTACATGAGAGCCTAGGAGATAAATTGACTAAAAGTGGATTAGAAGCAAAGTGAACCTGTCAGAAGCCTGGCCCAGGTCCTGACCTCCTGGCCCCCAGCCCCCTTGCTCGCCCTGAGCCCCAAGGGACGATCAGGAAAGGACAGATGCGATTTCACTCCCCAGTCACATAAACACTCCCTGTGGCTGGTGGCATTCATCAGGGCAGCTCTAAGCTAGCATGAAACCAACCCCTCTGGCTCCAGTGCAGGAGCTGAATGAAACGCACAGGCAAAGAGCCACCAGGGTGAGATTCCCCACCTCTTCCCTGTGACCTGGGCTGGTATCCAAAAGGAAAGCTGTGGTTTTACTCCGTCCCTTTCAGCCTCTCACCTCACCTGAGCTGCTCGGCTAGCCCAGGGCTGGCCCCACGGTGAGGCCCCACAGAGCAACCACACAGGTCTCCCCACTGCAGAGCAGCTCCAGCTATGCTCCTACCTTTGCCAGGCTCCAGCCAGGTGCAGAGACCCAGCAGCACAGCGAGGAACCTCAGCTTTGTCTGGCACATCTTCTCCAAGGGCAGCGCCAGTCTCCTGATCTTAGGACAGAGCGAGCCACACGGCTCCCTACAGGGACACAGCAAAAATCAATAGACAGGTTTCAAAGTCTCCATCCCCAGGGCTGCTGTACTCTGAGATAGCGCGT